>NC_141696.1:1577118662-1577718662 GCF_964263255.1 Lissotriton vulgaris
TGTTTAGAAGGAGCGATGCGGAGATCTGGTCCGTGGTGATTTTGTTCCAGTTTCTTTGCAGAGTTGGTTGGAGGTGGTTGGTGGGTTTTGGTTTGTTGTAGGTGAAGTGAACGCAGCTGTGGTCAGTCCAGAGGAGATCCGTAGTGTGGCTGAAGGAGACATGATTGCTGGAGGTGAAGATGTGGTCAAGTGTGTGACCTGCGATGTGGGTGGGGGAAGTGACCAGTTGTTTAAGTCCGAGGTTGGTGAGATTGTCCAAGAGGGTGGTGGTATTGCGGTCGTTGATCTTTTCAAGGTGAAAGTTGAGGTCTCCCAGAAGGATGTAGTCTTTGGAGGGGAGCGCGTGAGGAGTGATGAAGTCCGTGATGTCTTCACTGAATTTTGCGCAGGGTCCTGGTGGTCTGTAGAGGAGGGTGCCTCTGAGTGTGGTCTTGGGGTCGATGTGGATCTGGAAGTGAAGGTGTTCGGAGTTAATGAGGTTGGCGTCAGAGCTGGTTGAGATGCGGATAGATTTCTTATGGACGATAGCGATTCCACCTCCTGTGTGGTCGGTGCGGTCCTTGCGGATGATCTTATAGTCTTCAGGGATGGCAATGGTGATGTCTGGGGCGGAGGAAGCGTTCATCCATGTTTCTGTCAGGAAGGCGACGTCCGGAGAGGTGGTGTCTAGTAGGTTCCAGAGGTCAATGGCGTGCCTGTGGACCGAGCGGGTGTTAAGAAGGATGCACTGTAGGTGGTTGGGGTCTGGAATCTGTGGTGTGGTCGTAGCGGAGATGTTGTCGGTGCCGATGAATTTGCAGGAGTAGCAGGAGAAAGGTCCATGGGTGTGTCCAGGAGCAGCTTGGACGCAGTTGGGGGCGCGACCGGGGTTGAGGGCTAGGAGGGTGGCGGCATCGTAGGTGATGCGGGAGGGCTGGGCAGCGCGAGGGGCATGGGGTCTGGCGCTGGGCGCGGTCCAGGCGCGGACGGGCGTAGACGGGCTTACCTTTGGCGCACCTTCGGCGTGTACGTAGCGCGTGGACGCTGCGCGTGGGTGCATCTGTCCATAAATGGGTAGTGGAGGGGGCGGAGCGTGGGAGGGTGAGCTGGGAGGCGTTAGCGAAGGGGGAGGGACGGGCTGCAGGAACAACAAAATGGAGGGCTTCCAGACAAACAACACGACGCAATGCGAGGCCAAAGTGAATGCAAAATAGCAGATGCGATCTGTGAAAACGGCGGCGCTCTGCACACAGGTAATAAACAGTACAATAAATCCTGACATTAATAATTGCAGTAACAGCACAATGCGCTTAAAACAAACACTGTAGAACTGCTAAGAACTACGCATATGCGGAGCGCTACGCTGGGGACTGGGCGCTTAAGCACGAGTGGGAAATGCCGATGAGGAAGATATTGCCAGTGTCACAAAGTCAGCGCTACGATACCCCAATGGCGCTTGTAGGTCGGGAGGTGATCAAGGAGAAACCGCTTCACTGGGAGTTCAGCTGGTCACAGGGGCGCCTCAGCCGAGTGCTTCGGAGTGCTTCGTGGGTGGGAGGGTGAGCTGGGAGGCGTTAGCGAAGGGGGAGGGACGGGCTGCAGGAACAACAAAATGGAGGGCTTCCAGACAAACAACACGACGCAATGCGAGGCCAAAGTGAATGCAAAATAGCAGATGCGATCTGTGAAAACGGCGGCGCTCTGCACACAGGTAATAAACAGTACAATAAATCCTGAGATTAATAATTGCAGTGACAGCACAATGCGCTTAAAACAAACACTGTAGAACTGCTAAGAACTACGCATATGCGGAGCGCTACGCTGGGGACTGGGCGCTTAAGCACGAGTGGGAAATGCCGATGAGGAAGATATTGCCAGTGTCACAAAGTCAGCGCTACGATACCCCAATGGCGCTTGTAGGTCGGGAGGTGATCAAGGAGCAACCGCTTCACTGGGAGTTCAGCTGTGGCAAAGCAAAGCACACCTTCCCTGCCTCAAGTGACCTGAATTAATTTGGGGCTGATTAATGTGTCACAGAATATTTTTTTAGCTGGCACCTGCTTCCTTAGTGCTTCCTGATTAGTGATCTTTTGCACTTGCTAAGTGCTTTCATTGTTGCAAAATTAGTTACAACACCTGCCCTGCCCCAACTGACAATAATGAATTAGGGGCTGATTAATGTGTCACTGAATGATTTGAACTTCCAGCCTGGCTCCTGCTTGTCTCCCTTAGCTGTAATTCAGGACCTTTGTGGCATATGTGTAACTATTCTGAGGTTCAGAGCAGGGTCACATAATAGTTGCAAGTAGGCAACTGAACTCTGGAGGGGCCCCTCAGGAAGCACTACAGGAAATGGCTACTAATGATGAGCTTGAACTTTTGAACCTGGTAAGTAGTTTCAGTTTTGCTAAGATCGTATTTCTGCAATTTAGCGCTTATTCGCGGCGCGCGAAGTTGAACTGGGAAGCCGCGAACTCACGCGAACAGTGCGAGCAAGCCATAAAATCCGCTGCTCGCGGATTTGCGGATTTTGCGGGAAATTCGCGAATCTCGCGGATTGCGAATTTACCGAAAATCCGCAAAATCCGCGAGCGTAACAGATTTTCCGCCCATGCTTAACTTGGGGGTTGAATATTAAGGTTCTGTGGCTCTACTGTACCTGTGACATTCAGAAAATTAGCCAGCGAAGACTCCAGAAGCAGTAGCCTGGATTCTACCCTGCACAATTTTGATACAATAGGTTCCAACAGGGTTTTTACCATAACCTCTAGCCTCCCCAGAAGTCTCCCTCAGCATGCACAGTGTTCAATATTCATCCATCACTCTGGCGTTATTGATTACATTTCTCTGGGGCTCCTTTCCCATGTCATGTATTTCTGTAGTTGTCACCCCCTTATTTCCTGTAGATATATATCCTTGTTGTTTGGTTGCACGTTTGTTTTGTTGGAATGGTACTGTTTCTTTTGGACGGGTATATATTAACTTTTGTTTCTGTACACTTCCCCGTAATTTATACTTGACCGGGCTAGGTATCAGTTCCGGGGTCCCAGGGAGCATGCTACCGTTTGATATGGATATGTCATCCTCTATCTGAGGAACCCTTTCTTGGCCTGGTGCAGGGGTAATTTGGTTCCGAGTATCTGTGAGGGCTGGAGTAGCAGATAACCTGCCGAAGGAGGGGTCCAGGGATAACCTGCGCTCCGTCATTATAATTTCCTTGTTAATAACTGACTCTGCCCTGGTCAGGTAAGCATCCAGAGTCCCAGCTATCCCCGGGCCACCTCCAACTTTCCGCCTTGCCATTGTAAGATACTGTCAGTTCAAGAAGACACAGTACAAATTAATTATAACACTAGTTCAAAGATGAGCGAGACCTGGTGCTTGTTATCAACTGCAACAGAACCAGCTAGTCAGTACACCACCTCGATCCTGATAGAGGTTGTAAAAACACAAAATTATACCTTGATGATGAATGAATACTGATGCACTGTTAGTAATAGACTAAATATCAATATTAATATCAATACTACAATAAAGTCCTTACGAATAAAATATAAACTTAGTTCATGCAATAGGCCATCAGTCGATTATTCCAATGTTATCCTGAATAACAGTGAGTATCAAGTTCCGTAAGTGTCTATGGGGTAGACCTTTCTGAAGTTTACAAAGTTCAGGGTTCCTTGAAATTACAAACGGAAGAATGAAAACTTATCCGATGTAGGGGTCTTTAGAGGGGTGGCCCGGCCCGGCCCGGTCTCCTCTGGCCTCTGACGGCCTAAGACAGTCCCGCTCTTGTCCCGGGCTTAGCCCGGCGCCCGCCCATGCACGTCCCGCATCACGGGTGGCCGGATGTGGCTAAAAATCCCAGGTGAGGAGGGGAAGGGGCTGCGGCTCTTCCTCGCAGGTCCGCTACCTTCTGGGACGCCGAGCCCGATGCCTGCCCCCGCTGCTGGTGGTGTTGATAGAGCGCGCAGGTCACCCGGCTCAGAGTTTACCAGATTTTCACGCACTCGGGCCCATGACGTGATTGCAAATACAATTTTGTGAGTCGAGTGAGTTTGCACGCCACTATCAGTATTTTATATGTGTTTTACTACCACTATTACCATGGCACCTGACTTACCACAGGCACTTACTCTTCCTGATGAATCAGGAGCTATTAGAGGGTGGGTGACAAGATAATTATAAACATTTACTTTATTCCTTTATTAACATTTAAAGTCTTCAATAACCACAGACACCACCACGCAACCGCCGCCTCCAGGGTCGGAGCGGACGACGAGGAAAGGACCCTGCCGCCACAGAACACCGCTGCCCCGGATGACCCGTGAACTGCTCGGCTGAGAGCCGCAACGAACAGCGACCCCGGGAAGGCAACGCGACGTGGAACAGATCCCCTGGGAGCCGCCTGCTCCACAAGAACTTTGTTGAACTGGGCAGAAGGCCCTAAAGAACTCTTATTGCTAGAACGATCTGTGGCAACTTGAACTAAGTAACTTGGAACCGCTATTTGAAAGTCTGAACTGTATTCATAAGCCTGCTTGAAGTCTATATAAAGATATATATTTTTACAAAATACAGTCTGGTCTCATTGTGTGGTGGGTTGGTTGTGACGGTATACTATTGCAAGTGTTTAACCCTATGTGCCCCAAAGATTAGCCTACGACTGCTTAAGCCACACTACCTAGAGGGTAAGCAGAGGTTGTCTGGAAGGTAACCCTCAGCCCTGACGAGGAAGAGAGAGTCCCTGCTTGTCGCTAGTGTTGCACCGCGCCAACTAGAGCCTCCCCCTTTCTACATTGGTGGCAGCGGTGGGATCTTTCGAATTTACACTTGCGGTATCTATACCTTAGCTTCCGACCATTGCACAGTGATTTCAGTCCAGTTACTTAGCCACAGACTTTGCTTTTCGCTGAAAGAAGATTCCGAGTGTGAGAACCATGCCGGGCACGAAGAGCCTGGATGGAGCCGAGTCCACGACCTCTGAGGTGTTGGAGGTGGAGTGGGACGCCGCAAAGCTGGACAAATAATCAAAGACGGAGCTGAAGTTTTTCTGTAAGAAACTCAAAGTTCCGCACGCTGGTTGCAAAAATAAGCCAGAATTCTACAAGGCCCTGAAAGCCTGGATAGAGTCCAGAAAGGCCCCGGAGGATCAAGATGCCCTCGCGGATCAAGATGCGACTGAAGAGCAGAATGCACCTATGGATCTGGTGGATCTCGAAAGGCAAGACAGCGTGCACAGCTTTCTGCTTAATTCAGAGACTCTGTCCCTCACCACCCCTTGTTGTAAATATTTTTGTCCACCCTAAGCGTGGAAGGGTATTCTCAGATGTGAGACCCTTGCTCATTGCACCATCAGGATTCAAGCAAACCGGGCCGAAGACGGCTGTAATGCCAGAAACCGGTCCCCGGGAGCTTGTTTCCTTCCCAGTGTAAGAATTGGCTTTGGTAGTTTGGTTTGCCCTGTTCCCATCATGCACTGGGACAGGAACAGACTAATTTGCATACAGCCAGGTTCTGAAACTGGGATGGTGCAGTGAGCTAAAAAACGGTGTTGGATCTAGCCCTGATCTCTTGACTGGGTGAGAGCTTTCTGCTTAATTCAGAGACTCTGTCCCTCACCACCCCTTGTTGTAAATATTTTTGTCCACCCTAAGCGTGGAAGGGTATTCTCAGATGTGAGACCCTTGCTCATTGCACCATCAGGATTCAAGCAAACCGGGCCGAAGACGGCTGTAATGCCAGAAACCGGTCCCCGGGAGCTTGTTTCCTTCCCAGTGTAAGAATTGGCTTTGGTAGTTTGGTTTGCCCTGTTCCCATCATGCACTGGGACAGGAACAGACTAATTTGCATACAGCCAGGTTCTGAAACTGGGATGGTGCAGTGAGCTAAAAAAACGGTGTTGGATCTAGCCCTGATCTCTTGACTGGGTGAGAGCTTTCTGCTTAATTCAGAGACTCTGTCCCTCACCACCCCTTGTTGTAAATATTTTTGTCCACCCTAAGCGTGGAAGGGTATTCTCAGATGTGAGACCCTTGCTCATTGCACCATCAGGATTCAAGCAAACCGGGCCGAAGACGGCTGTAATGCCAGAAACCGGTCCCCGGGAGCTTGTTTCCTTCCCAGTGTAAGAATTGGCTTTGGTAGTTTGGTTTGCCCTGTTCCCATCATGCACTGGGACAGGAACAGACTAATTTGCATACAGCCAGGTTCTGAAACTGGGATGGTGCAGTGAGCTAAAAAACGGTGTTGGATCTAGCCCTGATCTCTTGACTGGGTGAGAGCTTTCTGCTTAATTCAGAGACTCTGTCCCTCACCACCCCTTGTTGTAAATATTTTTGTCCACCCTAAGCGTGGAAGGGTATTCTCAGATGTGAGACCCTTGCTCATTGCACCATCAGGATTCAAGCAAACCGGGCCGAAGACGGCTGTAATGCCAGAAACCGGTCCCCGGGAGCTTGTTTCCTTCCCAGTGTAAGAATTGGCTTTGGTAGTTTGGTTTGCCCTGTTCCCATCATGCACTGGGACAGGAACAGACTAATTTGCATACAGCCAGGTTCTGAAACTGGGATGGTGCAGTGAGCTAAAAAACGGTGTTGGATCTAGCCCTGATCTCTTGACTGGGTGAGAGCTTTCTGCTTAATTCAGAGACTCTGTCCCTCACCACCCCTTGTTGTAAATATTTTTGTCCACCCTAAGCGTGGAAGGGTATTCTCAGATGTGAGACCCTTGCTCATTGCACCATCAGGATTCAAGCAAACCGGGCCGAAGACGGCTGTAATGCCAGAAACCGGTCCCCGGGAGCTTGTTTCCTTCCCAGTGTAAGAATTGGCTTTGGTAGTTTGGTTTGCCCTGTTCCCATCATGCACTGGGACAGGAACAGACTAATTTGCATACAGCCAGGTTCTGAAACTGGGATGGTGCAGTGAGCTAAAAAACGGTGTTGGATCTAGCCCTGATCTCTTGACTGGGTGAGAGCTTTCTGCTTAATTCAGAGACTCTGTCCCTCACCACCCCTTGTTGTAAATATTTTTGTCCACCCTAAGCGTGGAAGGGTATTCTCAGATGTGAGACCCTTGCTCATTGCACCATCAGGATTCAAGCAAACCGGGCCGAAGACGGCTGTAATGCCAGAAACCGGTCCCCGGGAGCTTGTTTCCTTCCCAGTGTAAGAATTGGCTTTGGTAGTTTGGTTTGCCCTGTTCCCATCATGCACTGGGACAGGAACAGACTAATTTGCATACAGCCAGGTTCTGAAACTGGGATGGTGCAGTGAGCTAAAAAACGGTGTTGGATCTAGCCCTGATCTCTTGACTGGGTGAGAGCTTTCTGCTTAATTCAGAGACTCTGTCCCTCACCACCCCTTGTTGTAAATACAGCTTTGGTAAAGGCCTGTCGCCAGAGGAGCTGGCAGACAGGAAGGAAACAAGGAATCACGAAAGAAAGCTGGCAGAATTGAAAATCCAACTGGTGTTGGAAACAAAAAGAATGGCGCTGGAAGAACGAAAGCACCAAATGGATTATGAAGTGAAAATGAGGGAGATAAGTCTCAAGGAGAGAGACTTGGATCGTCCTCCCTCTGGTGGCAGCACATCGCCAGTGCAGGTAGAGTCAAGAGTGCACATCCCGAAGGACGTAGTTAAGGAGTTCTTTAAGGGGGATGACATAGGACAGTGGTTTAGGGCATACGAGGTAGCCATGTCCTCCCACCGGGTCCCTGACAAGGATTGGGGAGCGGGGTTGTGGGGAAGGTTCCTTAGCGAACGGCGAGATACCTTGCTAGATTTGCCCGTTGAGAAACAGAGGTCCTATTCCCACATGAAAGAAGCTTTAATGCGCAGGTACGGGCTTACCCCTGAAATGTATAGACAGAAGTTTAGGGGATGTACTAAGCGGCCTGGGAATACGTATGTGGAGTATGTGACTTATTTTTGCAGAGCACTGGATGGTTGGGTGAAGGGTAGCAAAGTGAATGATTTTCAAGGTCTCTTTGATTTAATTGCATGGGAGCACTTGTCTGATCACTGTTTTCCTGAGTTACGCCAACACCTGATCGATAGCAAGCTGTCCAACCCGAGGAAGCTTGCTGAAGAGGCGGACCGCTGGCTCAGCACCAGGGTCCACAAGGGTCCCGTGGGAGACTCTGCCAAGAGTGGGCAGGGTCCCCAGCAGAAGAGTGGGGGGGACAAGGGGGGAAAACAGAAAGGGTTCCAAAAAGGCCCCCAAAGTAGTTCCCAGGGGAACCAGCCGCAAGGTTCTCAGCCTCCCCCACCCCCAAAGCAGAATGGGGCCCGACAGGTAAGCCTGTTCCAAAGGGGCCCTTCAATTGTTACAAATGTGGCGAGCCTGGGCACATATCCAGTGACCCCAAGTGTCGCCTGTTTGGAAAACCCGCACCCACTGGTGCTCCGCCCCGTCAAGTGACTAGTGTTCACTTAGAAGAAGAAGTGATGGTCCCGGGGGCTGGAGATCCCGTTCAGATGACCCTAGTCTCGCTAGGAGACAGTGAGATGATCCCTACGAACTACCTGCCCTCTAACACTAAGAAATATGGGCAGATGGTGATCATCAATGGCAAGGAAGCTGAGGCTCTTCGAGACACAGGAGCCAGTGTGACTGCAGTGAGGCAGCACCTGGTGTCTCAAGAGCAGATTGTACCCCATGCCTACTGTAGGGTTATCAACGCTGATAATTCTGAGAGTCAGTGTCCGATGGCTCAAGTTCCCTTCGAGTGGGGGGGGGGGGTCTCTGGTACTCTGCAGGTCTGTGTAAGAAAAACCATGCCTGTTGACTGTTTGCTAGGGAATGACTTGGAGCACTCCCCTTGGGAAAAGGTGGAGAAAACGACTCACCTGCGGATGGTGGGTCTGCCTGACTGGGCGTGCGTGACCACCCGGTCAATGGCAGCCAGTAGGGGTGATCAAGAGGTCCTGGGGCCTGAAGGAGAGGCCCAGGAACCGGCCTTAGGGAGAGGGCGCAGGGGGCGCGGGAAACCGGCCCCTGAGGTTCCCACAGTCCAGGAGGAAGCAGACCTTGAGGGGGATGCCCTGGAGCCTACAGGGGAACAGATCGCCGAACTGGGGGACCTGCCTGAGCTGACCCATTGGCAGCAAGAAGGAGGACCCTCCAGGGAGGAATTCTGCAAGGAGCAGAAAGAATGCCCCTCTCTCGTGGGTATGCGGCAGCAGGCTGCAGACCAGGACAACGGTGTTCAGGCCAAAACACATTACGTGTACTGGGAGAACGACCTCCTGTATTCAGAGCCTAAGGCTGCTGAACCTGGGTCAGCCCGTGTGCTGGTGGTACCCCAGAAGTTCAGAGCCTTCCTACTGGGTCTGGCTCATGATGTGCCTTTAGCAGGACATTTGGGGATGGACAAGACCTATGACAGGCTTGTCACCCACTTTTACTGGCCCCAAATGCATAAGAGTTCAGACGCTCATTGCAGAACCTGTCCGACTTGCCAGGCAAGTGGGAAGACCGGAGGGAAGAAGAAGGCTCCCCTCCAACCCTTCCCTGTGGTCGGTACGCCATTCCAGCGAGTGGGTATTGACATTGTTGGGCCTCTGGACCCCAAGGCAGCCATGGGCAACAGGTTCATCCTGGTCTTGGTGGACCATGCCACCCGGTACCCTGAAGCCATCCCTCTGAGGACAGTGACGGCCCCCGTGGTGGGACGTGCACTGATGGGAATTTTCTCACGAGTAGGATTCCCTCTAGAGGTGGTGAGCGACAGGGGGACCAACTTCATATCCAAGTATATGAAGTCCCTTTGGCAAGAGTGTGGCGTAACGTATAAGTTCACCACGCCTTACCATCCCCAAGGTAACGGGTTGGTTGAGAGATTCAACCGAACCCTGAAGGGCATGATCATGGGCCTAGAAGGTCCGATGAGGCGTAAGTGGGACGTCCTCTTACCATGCCTACTCTTTGCATATCGCGAGGTACCCCAGAAGTCCCTAGGGTTCAGCCCCTTTGAGCTACTGTACGGTCACCCCGTGAGAGGACCACTGAGTTTGGTAAAGGAAGGCTGGGAGCAATCTCCCAGGAAACCTCCCCAGAATGTATATAGCTACATGCTGGCCTTCAGAAACCAGACCAGGCGCTTCAGACAACTTGCCGAGGCAAATCTGGAAGCCAGCCAGGAAGAGATGAAGCGGTGGTACGACCAGAATGCCACTCTGGTCGAGCTTCAGCCTGGACAAGAGGTGTATGTCCTGGCCCCAGTGGAGCCCTGTGCCCTTCAGGATAAGTGGACAGGCCCATTCGAGGTTGTGGAGCGCAAGAGCCCCGTGACATACTTGGTGGACATGAAGACGCCCAGGAACCCTTTGCGGGTCCTACATGTCAACCGCCTCAAGCCCCACTTGCGAAGGTCCGAAGTGGGCATGTTGTTGGCAACTGATGACGGAATGGAGGAGGAGTCGGAGCCTCTCCCTGACCTCTTAGTGGCCTGTGAGAAAGACGGGTCAGTGGATGGAGTTAACCTCTCACCCACCCTGACCCCCGAACAACAGGAAGACTGCCGCCAGTTGCTGGGGCAGTTTCCAGATCTGTTCTCCCTGGTTCCGAGTGTCACAGATTGGTGCGTCCATGATGTGGACACTGGAGACAGCTTACCTGTGAAGCATAAGGCTTACAGGGTGACTGACAGGGTCCGGGCCTGCATCAAGGAGGAGGTCTCCAAGATGCTTGCCCTGGGGGTGATTGAGTCTTCCAGCAGTCCTTGGTCCAGCCCCGTGGTTTTGGTACCGAAGGCTGCTGCGCCGGGAGCCACACCCGAGCTCCGGTTCTGTGTGGACTACAGAGGACTCAATTCAGTCACGAAGACGGACGCGCACCCCATCCCCAGAGCTGATGAGCTCATTGATCGGCTAGGGGCTGCCCGGTTCCTCAGCAAGTTTGATTTAACGTCTGGGTACTGGCAGATCGCCTTGACCGATGGGGCAAAGGAGAGGTCGGCATTCTCTACACCAGATGGGCATTTCCAGTTCCGGGTTATGCCATTTGGAATGAAGAATGCCCCTGCCACCTTTCAGAGATTGGTCAACCAGGTGTTGGCTGGGCTGGACGAGTTCAGTGCCGCCTACCTGGATGACATCGCGGTGTTCAGTGGCACCTGGCCAGAACACCTGCGACACCTCTGGGAAGTGTTGATGGCTCTGCGCAGAGCAGGCCTCACAATCAAGGCAAGAAAGTGCCAGATTGGGCAGGGTTTGGTGGTGTACTTGGGACACCAAGTTGGGAGTGGCAAGGTAGCACCCTTGCAACCCAAAATTGAGACCATCCTGGCTTGGGAACCCCCCAAGACCCAGACTGCAGTGAGAGCCTTCCTGGGGCTCACTGGGTATTACAGGAGGTTTGTCAAGGGCTATGGCACGATCGTGACCCCCTTGACATAGCTGACTTCGAAGAAGCAGCCCAGGAATGTGATTTGGACTGACACCTGTCAGAAGGCTTTTGACACCCTGAAGACTGCCATGTGCACGGCGCCCGTGCTCCTGGCCCCTGATTTCATAGTGCAAACAGACGCTTCAGAGCATGGTGTAGGGGCCGTTCTTTCACAGATGACTGAGGAGGGCTTTGACCAACCCGTAGCCTTCATAAGTAGGAGGTTACTTCCACAGGAAAGTAGGTGGAGTGCAATAGAGCGTGAAGCATTTGCTGTGGTCTGGGCGCTGAAGAAGCTAAGACCCTACTTGTTTGGGTCTCACTTCCGAGTTCAGACGGACCACAGGCCCCTCAGATGGTTGATGCAAATGAGGGGTGAGAACCCGAAACTGTTGAGGTGGTCCATTTCTCTACAGAGTATGGACTTTACGGTGGAACACCGCCCTGGCACCGATCACGCCAACGCTGACGGTCTGTCCAGATTTTTCCGCCTTAGTGATGTGGAACTCCCTGGGGGAGGGTAGTTCCCCCCACATTTCAGCTGGAGGGGACACATGTTAGACCTGGCACCTTGGCGTGAGTCTCCCTTCCACTTTTTTTGCTGATGTGCCTCCGATGTTTTGCTGGTTTTCCGATACTCAGGGCACTGCGCCACGGCTGACCCGTGCCGCAGTGCAAGTGCTCCCTACTGTAAATTGTACATGCGATTGGTATCCATGATTGGTTCTTGGATCTACTGTTAGTCCCTAGTAACGCGCACTAGAGAGTGCCGGGGCTTGTAGATGCCAATACTGCTGGTGGGCCTGCAGCGCTGGTTGCGCCACCCACCGAAGCAGCCGTAAAGATGTGTCTGGGAACTGCGACCGCAGAACCCGCGTGCAGTCTCGTACTGTCACGCTAGCTGGGCAAGTGCACCCACTTGCCGGCCCGAACCTTCCCTTGACTACATATTAGTCACCCCTATGGTAGGCCTGCGGGCAGGGTGCGTTGTAGGTGTAAGGTAGGACAAGCCCTGATGTGTGTGGCATGTCCTAGTAGTGACTTACAACCAAAACCGTATTTCACTATTGAAGGCTACCTGCTCCATTAGGCCAGACTGAGCTGCTGGAGTTATTACACCCTATAATCCCAGCAGGCTCAAGGAGCATGGTAGCGAGTCATGTTTAGTATGCCTGAACTCAGGATGATAAAATATTTCTTTTAGTAAAGTTTATTTTAGTATCCTGGGTTTGCAAATGCTACTTTTAGAAAGTTAGCCTTTGCTTGCCTAACCATTTCAGCCCGCCTCTGCTGGTATGTGTATCTGACTGTCTGGGACGTGTGAGTGACAGGGCTGGGAGGATGACAGGTGGTGAATGCGCAGATTACACCTTAGTGGGAGGTAGGAGTGGCTCTTGACTCTGGATCTTGCTGTGCTCTGCCACCACAATGCTGGCTCCACCCTCCTGGGGAGCGTCGGATGACTCAGCCGACACCTGGCCCAGGAAGGGCGAAGCCCCATCAACAAGGTACTCTGGCTGCCCCTGTCCGCACAATGCTGGCTCCACCTCCTGTGGGGCGTCTGATGCGCCTGCCCCTCACACAGAAAGCAGAAGCCGGAGTACACCCGCCAGGGTACTCAAGGACTGAGAGTGGCTATGCAAAGGCCCCCCTGGCCTGCGAGAACAAAAGAAATGCCATATAAAAGAAGGAGCCCTGCTCCTTGAAAATTAGATCCTGTTTGGGCTACAGAAGGAACTCTGCCCGACGAGAAGGACCGGGAAGGACAAGGAAGAGTGCTGTCTCTTGCCTGTGTCTAGGTGCCTTGCTGCCGAAGGAGAGGAAAAAGGAAAGACTACGAAAAGACTTTTGCTTTACAAGACTTTGTGCCGAACTCTGCTAAAAGATCTCCAAGGGCTTGAAACTGAACTTGCCCCCTGACCAGCGCCCCAGGACCAGTGGGCGCTACACCCTGAAGAAAGCAACTGCGTGTGCTGCTCCTCGTGGCAGTACCTACGGAGGAATCTCCTCCAAGGCAACGACATCCACCTGACCACCGTGACCGGGGCCCAGAGCAACAGCGAAAGCAAAGTGAGGACCAGCCGCCGCTGGCCCGAACACCGTGACCGCAACTGCACCGGGAGCCCGAGAGCAAAGCGAAGGAGGACCCGTCCGGTCCGAGCTCTCGAGTTGACTGCGCAACGAGCAGCCAATCCACTTGCAAAGACGGACAGTCGCCCTGTGGGAGTCCCGTAGGTCGGTACCTTGCCCGACAGCCAGCTGTGAGCGCACAGCTGCACCGGCCCTTGGCTGGGTACGTCCTGCACTTGAGGACCGTACTGCCACTTGCCGCCACCACGCAACCGCCGCCTCCAGGGTCGGAGCGGACGACGAGGAAAGGACCCTGCCGCCACAGAACACTGCTGCCCCGGATGACCCGTGAACTGCTCGGCTGAGAGCCGCAACGAACAGCGACCCCGGGAAGGCAACGCGACGTGGGACAGATCCCCTGGGAGCCGCCTGCTCCACAAGAACTTTGTTGAACTGGGCAGAAGGCCCTAAAGAACTCTTATTGCTAGAACGATCTGTGGCAACTTGAACTAAGTAATTTGGAACTGCTATTTGAAAGTCTGAACTGTATTCATAAGCCTGCTTGAAGTCTATATAAAGATATATATTTTTACAAAATACAGTCTGGTCTCATTGTGTGGTGGGTTGGTTGTGACGGTATACTATTGCAAGTGTTTAACCCTATGTGCCCCAAAGATTAGCCTACGACTGCTTAAGCCACACTACCTAGAGGGTAAGCAGAGGTTGTCTGGAAGGTAACCCTCAGCCCTGACGAGGAAGAGAGAGTCCCTGCTTGTCGCTAGTGTTGCACTGCGCCAACTAGAGCCTCCCCCTTCCTACAGTGAGCCTGCGAGTGGTGTGCTTGCGCGCGCTTGGGAGAGCAGTCTTCACTTTTCAAGCACTGCACTTGTGCTTATTGCGCTCCGCTTCTCGCTCCCGCAAGGTGGATGCCGCCACAAGCACAAGTGTAGTGCTTGAAAAGTGAAGACTGATGGCTAAAGGTCTTCCTAGAGCAACGCATGCATGCTGCCTAGGCGAGACCTAACAATGGGAAAGTAAACACAAGTATTTAGCTGCATCACAACAGGCAAACAAACAGAAGGAGGCAGGTGGAGAAGTTAACGTATTTAAAGAAAGAGAGAAATAAAAAATAATACGTGCTAAGCCTGTGGTGATAGGGACACACCCTCATATGTTAGGACTGGGACGAGGAAGACCCCTTGAGGGGGTAGCGTTGGAACGGAAGAGGGAGATGATTGACACCAGGGGAGAGTAAAGGAGAGAGCAGAGTATCACTGTCTTTTAGTGCAGGTTCCACTGGAGAGGAAGTTTCATTACTGGGTGATTGTAGATGTAGTGAAAGCAGGCCAAGTTCCTTATGAAATCAAAAGCTTAGTAAAGACCAACAAGAATAGGGAGCCAATCCAAGAGCAGCTGCTGGGCAAATGTTCTCTTTTATTACTTTCAGCCACTGGCTGCCCTCGCCAAATAATGTCTTTTAATCACAAATTGATTGTTTTCTTCGCGAATCAATTAGTTTGTTTCAATAATTGACTTCAGTTCGAAAACCTTTATTTCGGTCACTGGGACCATAAAAGTATACAAAAATAAGAGAACTAGCATTGTAAATTTAAAACATGCCAAACAGTACGAAAACATCTATTCCAAAGGAGATGATTTGCCGGGACATGAAAACATAGCAATTCCATCGAGAAAGTACAGTACTGTCATAGCCACAAGGAAGGACAAGTGCACAGTGCACGGGCAAGGATACCCGGAAGCAGAGCCGTTCCTTAGAAACGAGTGAACTCAATGCGCACGAGATAACAGCGATCTTACAATAAATAATAAAAACTACAAAATTCAGTTAAAAAGCTACATTCAGT
The DNA here is from genome assembly GCF_964263255.1 of Lissotriton vulgaris. Taxonomy (NCBI): domain Eukaryota; kingdom Metazoa; phylum Chordata; class Amphibia; order Caudata; family Salamandridae; genus Lissotriton; species Lissotriton vulgaris. Next base: position 1,577,133,968 of record NC_141696.1, read on the forward strand.
ATAAAAGTATTAAAAAAGCCGTACCCCGTTAGCAAGCAATACAATAATCTATATATAATTGACTTGCTTTTGTAACACATGGATTTTTTAAGAACCAGCTCATTTTTTTTAATATAAAGAGTTATGCTTGACATTTTTAAGGGTTTTTTTGGAACAAAATGAGGCTGTGGATAGAATTGTTTGCACAAATTGTACCCGATTTGCTTTTGGCCAGTTTAATTCGTTGAGCCTTGCCGCATTATTCGGTGTCATTTTGCTAAAAAAAGCAATTCCCCCTTCCAATCCAGGACTTTTGTTGACATGAGTTTTATTTTAACCAAAATCTACACCATTGCCAATAGGATTGTTTCCCTGATTCCCGGGGTCCGCAGGGCAATGCCAAGGCGGAGGGGGGTGGCATCACTTGTGCCTTAATTTGTTCTATGTCTAGCGCCTTGAGTCGCACAGTTATACTGAGAGGCGCAAAACCACAAGTACCGAACTGCTAGGAAAATACTAGAACCTCGATGAGCTGCAGACCTTGACACTATCACCGCACGCCAGGCCCCCACGCCTGCCCCACCCGCCCCCTCGCCTGCCCCACTTGCCCCCACGCCTGCCCCACCCGCCCCCTCGCCTGCCCGTGTTGGGGGGCATTTGCCACCCACGGGAGCTATTGTTATTCCATTGATTTAAACGGGCCGCATAACAAGTTGCTTCCGGGGCAGCCTTGAATGGCGGCTGTGGGGACTTCCACATTCAGCCAGATGTGCTACAAGGGGAACGAAGCCCCCCTGGAGCACCCCGGGCGCTCCTTATGTGCCCAGGGCGCCGCGTGCACAGCGCGCACCCGTAGAAAGGAGCCCTCCTTTGAATGGTCACCCAGGAGGGAAGGATCCCGTTCCAAAGCATCGTCCAGCCTTCTTGTTTTGAATGTTTGCAGCCGTGGGGGCTTCTCTCTGCCCGCCCGGGCACACCTGCTCTGAGCTGTCTCAGCTCTTCGGCCTGTGTGAGGGTCCCCTCGGGCTTTAATGGCCTTGAAATTACAATAACACCAAAGAAATACCCCCGATCCTGGATCGATTCAAGATCCGATTAGGGACTAATGAAGGTAAACATCCTCACCTTTGACCCGTCCCAGCGTGACCTCTGACTCCCTCCGGTAGGAACCCTGCCCTCGAGTGAAAGGGGCAATCATAGCAATGTGGTTAAATTATGAGGTTAATGAGGCGTCGAGGGGAGGAGGCAGGGCGTCAATTTGTAATGAGAGTTTATCCGTTTGTATCTCTCCCTTCAGTGACTTTACAACTTGTACATTTGCATTTTTTCTGTTTTTATCTCTCCCTTCAGTGACTTTACAACGAGTACATTTGCAATTTTTTCTGTTTGTATCTATCATGTAACTCATGTAATCCTAAATCCTTATGTATCGCAACTGGCTCTTTTGTAAAGCGCTCTGACACCTTCTGGTAATGTTCGCGCTATATAAAATCACATTAAATAAATAAATAGATGATCAGCGCGAGAAAGGGACAACTGATACGGCTGTATTTTGGGGTGCGTGCACACTCCCTGGCGGGCGGCTTTCACCATTTTCACGGTAACTGTGAGTGGTCGCTGGGAGGGAGGGGCAGCACCCTCTCCCTGTCCCCGTCTCGCCAGTGGAAGATGGTGGATGCGTGCTGTGTTCTTATTGGTATCCATAGTAGAGACAGGATACACGTGCCCATTTATGACTCAATGTTAAAAAAAATTACTGTTTTAATTGTCTCTGCCACAGGATGTGGCCTAGCGGCCAGAGCCACAGACTTTAGAGCTGCCGAACCAGGGGGCATATTACCAACAAAGTGGTGAAGAGAGGTGTTAGCCGCCTTGGCGTAACGCCTCTCTCCGCCACTTCGGAAATGCTAGGCTGTACCATATTACCAAGGATATGGGGCAGCCTAGCGTTTCCCCCTGCGATGGCGATAAGTTTTACAACTTAACGGCAGCGCAGGCAGGGATGGTTTGTTTATGTACAGGAAGGAGTTCCTTCCTGCACATAAACTAAGCTTAAATGCCATTTTGTAACTTACATGTATGCTGCATCATGCATCCAGAACGCCTCCGCACGACTCATCCTAGACATCCCCCGACACAGCCACATCTCCGGACACCTGAGAGACCTGCACTGGCTCCCCGTCAGCAAGAGAATCACGTTCCGACTCCTCACCCATGCACACAAGGCCCTCCACGACCTGGGCCCCAGGTACCTCAACAACCGCCTGACCTTCTACACTCCCACCCGACAGCTGCGATCGACCAGCCACGCCCTCGCCGCCGTTCCACGCATTCGAAGAGCCACCGCCGGAGGAAGATCCTTCTCCTACCTGGCAGCCAAAACTTGGAACTCCCTCCCCATCCACCTCCGGCTGACCCGGGACCACCTCTCCTTCAGGAAGAAACTCAAGACCTGGCTGTTCGAGCAGTAGCGGACCCCTCTCCCCCAAGAGCCTTGAGACCCTCTGGGTGAGTAGCGCGCTATACAAATTTCTTGATTGATTGATTGATTGATTGAGCACACATGTAAGTTACAAATTGGCATTTTTAAAAAGAGGTTTGTATATGTACAGGAAGGGACACCTTCCTGTACATAAACAAACCTTGGCATTTTACTTTTTCCATGTGTACTGCACAAGGCAGCACATATTGAAAAAGCAAAAACAAGGAGAAATGAAGTATTTCTCCTCGTTTCGCCACCTTAAGAACAGGTCTATCCTGTTCTTAAATATGGCGCTGCCACCTATTATCGCCTCTCTTGATAATAGGTGGCAGCGTCGAAGTGAATGGGTGTTGCGGTGGAACGCCCACCGGAACACCCACTGCATGCCCCCTTTCACGATGAGTTTATCATGAAAGGGGCCCTATTACCAAGGCAGCGTTAAGTCAATTAACGTGGCTGCCTTGATAATAGGGCGATGCAAATATCGCCGCGTTATCGGCAGAAAAGTGCTGATAACGCGGCGATAAGGGGCTTGAAAATATGCCCCCAGGTTCGAGTCTCTGATTGTGGGCAAATCAATTAGGGTTAGATGTAGGTAATCTTGATTTATTGATTCTAAAATACCAAATTTTACCGATTCGGTATTTTAGAATCGGTAAATGCTATGTGGGTAAAAAATCGGTAAAAAATACTGAATCATTAAGATTCGGTATTTACCGAATCGGTATTTACAGATTCGGTAGTTGCCCTTCACTCCTATGGGCCTGGAGCCCCATAGGAATGAATGTCAATTACCGAATCGGTAAATACCTATTCGGTAAAATAGGGAGAGAGTCAAGGGTGGCAGGGTGTCACTTTGACACCCTGTTGCACCCCTGAATAGTGCTGGTGTGCACATGTGGCATACATACATGCCCTAAGGGTATGTGTGTCTGCCACATGGCACTGGTGTAAATACACACATTTGCATTTACAGAGGTATTCCTTATTTACCACCAACTAATAGTTGGTGGTAAATAATGAATCCTTAAGGCACAGAAGCACTGTTCAAAGTGCTTCCTACATGTCATTTACCGATTCGGTAAATACCGAATCGGTAAATGATGATTCGGTAAATACCGAATCGGTAAATACCGATTCGGTATTTACCGAATCTGTAAATTTGCCACCTACATAAGAAAAGCCTATTACCGGTCGGTAACGGCCGATTTCGGCTGTTACCGACCGGTAATAGCCTTCCTACATCTGGCCCTTAATCTCCTTGTGCCTACCAAAACCGGAGTACTGAACACACCCCTGGTCGAACACTTTCAAACATTGGGTCACACCCCCGACGAGATCAAGTGGCAGGTGATTGGTGCGGCCACCATACCAGAACGTGGTGGTAACATCGCACAGATTCCACAAAGACTGGAATGCCGCATATCGAAAGGATGGATTCCATGACCCGTGGACTCAGTACTCTTGAAGAATGGCGTGGTTTTGTGACAAATCTGACTAATTAGGTACGCTTACCGGGCGGACAATTCCTAGGCATCCTGTACCTCCTCGTCTCTTCCCCCTTTGTCCCTAATATGGTCCCAACATTGGGGCAGACGAACTGCCGTCTGACAAATATGGCGCATAATGAGTGTTCACTGCCTGCAAAAAAATAGCTGCACTCAATTACATGGAATATGGAAACTGTGACAATAGCAACATGAAAAGCCTTCTCTGGTCACCGGCTTTGAACACAATACTATAGCAGAAGATTCACCGTCTGATAAACATGGCAAATATGACGTGAATGCACCCTGACAAAAAATAAGCGTACTCAAACATGTGAAACGTAAATTGGGAATTTTTGGGTCTGGAGAGGCCATTGAAATATCTCGCAGGAGGGTAAACAGCGCCATGTGCAAATTTCACAGAACAGAGGGGTTTCTGGATTTATCAGACTCAGCGTGCCGCGACTACAGGATGTTTTGATATGGAGGGGTCTCCATTTGTCTATAATGGGCATGGACCTGTTTCTGTTGGACCTGGGTGAAGCCCTAGAAGCAGTAGGGTGCAAGTAAGAATGCCAGCCTTGGTGGGGGGCTCTGGGTATGACGGGTGCCACAACCAGAGCTGTGGCGGAGTTACAGGGCGATCCAGAGGCTGAATGGTACATAGGGGTACCCTCTTCAGGACCAGAAGAAGGGAGCAAATGCCACATAGCCCCAGGAAGTCCTTACGACAGGACCCTGGAGGAACGACGGCGCCCCGTTAGTCTTTCGGGCGGTTGTAAACCTAAGCAAACGGGGGCTTGCCTGGATATGCTCCGGCCCCTCAAGGGGCGTGAATAAATGGGTTGACTGGTGGGTCACAGGATGTTAGGGGTAATCCCTCAAAATGGGTAGCACCGATTGGTTATGCCACGGTGCAATTTGGCTCGTCAGGTGGGCAGGTGGCGAGGGGCTGCCTGCCCTTGGATCGCCCGTAAGTTGACCCACCATGTTGGCATATTTCTTATTCAAAATAAACCTGCAGCAATGCTTTATCCAACAACCAATGTGTCTTGTGTGTTCTTCATTATGGTGTTGCTGTGTTTGAAGGTTGTGTGTGTTTCCGATATTGGCACTATGAGGCTGCTCGCGGCCCACACAGGGGGCGGCCACTTTAGTTGTTTAGGAAAAAGAGGGGCCCCTTTACACCCAAAAGGAATAGGGCACTTACTCAGTGAGAAAGGAGGGATCCTTTGGGTAAATTGTATTATGGAGTAGAATCTATTTCGTATATCACACATACCTATACATTCTTTTTCATTATCCACATATACCAAGATTGAACCATACGTAATAGGGAAAATAACTTCAACACTGTGTATTATGTATTAAAAAAATATATCACATATATTTTATTGTTTGTTTACATACAAAATTTCACATTAAAAAGCCCATAAATCCATACATTTAAATTCATTAAAAAAAATGCATTAAAAAGATTAGTCACAGTAAGCATGAAAACATGTGCAGAGTAAAACAACCAAAAGCTAGACCTAACAAATTTGGTCTTAACAATTTACACCTCCGTCATAACCTCATATCGTAGGCATGGAAATATGCAATTTATATGTAGCTTTCTTTAGCCAATGCCCAATGAACGGATCGTGTATCAAGATGTAGCGTCGACGCGTTTCGATGGGAATTTGCCTTATAAATCCATCTTCATCAAGACCCGTATTTTATGCACTCTGTCTTATATTAAGTGTTTTCATGCAATCCCCTGCTTCAATCAGCGAGGCTTCCCTGCTTGCACCCTTTTATCATCTATGCATAGAGGCGATCAATACATTTCCACGACTTGATGGACGCACCCCTGCATTAAAACTTGCACCTTAATGCGGCGGGGATCACGGTTAGAATAGTCCAATCTTATTTTAGAGATGATTTTATCTTGTTCAGAGAGTCTATCTTAAGCCAGAAAGATGCTTGTAAGAGGCTGGCAGCCTTATTTCTTAGTTGATGACTCTCAAGCACTGAGTGGTTTCTTGGACTGGAGGGCTGGCTATCAGGCCCTTTTATAAGTAGGGTTAGATGTCCGCGGTCGCGGGCTGCTTGAACGGATGACCTTCACCCTCGGCTCGTATCTTGTGTGCTCTTTATTATGGTATTGCTGTGTTTGCGGGTTGGGTGTGTTGGGTGTGTTGCTGATGTTGGCACTATGTATCCTGCATTAGTGCGTGCCAGGGTGGCTCATCGGTTGTTAGATGCCAGCAGTGTTGCAATGCGTAGATGAGTGCATTGTAGGTCAGAGCATGGCCTGTGCCACGCTGGTCACTGAGCTCTTCAGAGTTAGTAGACGCCCTCCTAGGGCTTCCTGCCCAAGGGCCCCCATCGCCTGAAGCTAGCTGAGGAGGCTGTGCTCCCTGTGTGAAGTAGACACAAGAGCGGCTGGTGCTTTTGGCAATGTCTAATCTGTGAGGTGCAGATAACAGGCAGACCACCCCTAATAGGTGGGGAGTGTGGCCCACCAGGCACAAATGCTGGGGCACCATGGCTGTCAACCTGCTTTAACATCACCACTTAATAAGAAATGGCTTGCGTACACCCAAGATCACACGGTGAGTGTGCTCTGTAGTATTTCTGTAACCAGTTTCAGTGCTGCGGATGGAGGGGAAAGAGCAGGTACTCGGAAGAAGCCAAGGTCTTTGCATTGGTGAGTCTAGAAGAGAGGGACTTGCGTTCAGAGAGAATAGGGGTTCACGTTTTGGGGGCCAGAGCCGCATGTATGAGTTGTGGTCATTTGCCTCTGATGTCCCCGGGTCTGTCCTACTGTGGCTCTGCAAACTGGGCCAAGTACAAGCCATTCCCCCTTGACTCTCAGTGGCAACGATAGCGAGCAGTCACAGGCTTCTCAGCAGGGGCAGCCTTAGGCATGTGCAAGCTGTGCAGCTAAACAGGGCCGCCAAACCCCATGGGGCCACCACGCCAATATATATCCTTAATATAATAATCCTCTGAGAATGGATACATATTTGCGTGGCGGCCCCTGGCAGAGATTTGGTGGCCTCTGGCTCTGTTCCACTTCCAAACAAAAAAAACACCCTGATCCTCCCTCTTAACTCCACCCCGCCCGGACCCTCTCTTCTGGGGCCTCCCACCTACGCTCCCTGCCCAGGGCCACCATGAGCCTCGAGCCGCCCCTGTCCTCAGGGAGGTAGCAAGGGCGAGCATTCCGGCTTCTCAGGGAGGAGGTGAGGGGTACGGAAGATCAGAACTCAACAACCACCCAGCAGTTCAATAACTGATTGATCATCCCAGCGCTTTACTTAGAAAAGAATCCCTGCGACCTGCGACACAGGTAGTATTAGACGGTGTAATCAAATGCTCAGGTTCTTGGGTTGCTACGCCTTGGGACACCGTCCACCTCTTCCCTTTACCATGTGTCCTCCTCTTGTGAGTCTATGCAGGCGTCCCCATGGCTAGAGCACCTGTACCGAACGATTCAAGGCTCGGGTGCAGGTTACACCGGTTCCGTAATGCCAGCGCCTAGGTCAGTACACTCCCCTTGATCCAGTCTCACCACAACAGAGACTTGTGCTCTCTCTGGAACCGGAAACACGTGTCTCCCCTCACTCCCGTGTCTGGTAGAAGACACCCATGGCAGCTGCAGGGCTCAGTCCTGGTAGGTGGCCTTAGAGTTGGACAGCAGGAGCTGCCCGCTGAAGTCGTTCGGTGAACACTGGCATTGGGCATCGGGGGTGATGGACCCTGTTGGACAGGCCACGTGAAGGGCCGCTCCCCCTCTGCCCGACCAGGCCCGAGCCCGGTCCCTCAAGTGTCACACACCACCACTTCACGCTTTCCGTCCCCTCCGGGACCCTTGCCTCTGAACATATCGACCTCGTGGGCCCGATCCCTCACTGGCCCACGCGCCCAGCCTGGGCGCCATCTTGGACACTCCGCCCCGAGGCCGCGTGGCCCCCGATCGACCCCAACCCTGGGCCTGGCCAGGCCTCAGACATCCCGGCACCATCATCCACCCAGGAGGTGAGCGGACTACTTGGCGGGTCAATGGGAGAAAGAGGTGTCGATGGCTCTCCCTCGCCAGGTGCCGCTCACCCACCATCTCCCCGGGCGCTGGCTCCACCCCCCTGCTGGGTGTCTGGACCCCTTCATCCCGGACCCCCCAACCTCCAAGGGCGAGGGTCCGGACATCAAAGAGGATCAGCCCTATAACTGGGGCAGCTCCAGAGCAGGAAGGCAGTTGTATCCTGGAGTCGAGAGACGCAGTGAAGAACTCATCCCTGACGGACTACTGGCGCTGCCGTAGCCCTGCCTTGCGAACCATCGTCCTGCCTGTTGGCACTGCCAAGACCTTCGTAATCATCATCGTCGTCGGGACCTGCTGGCGTGGCCGCGGACCGTTTGTAACCACCATCTTCATCGGGACCTGCTGGCTCCGCCGCGGACCGTCGCTTCCTTCATCCATCTCGGGACCTGCTGGCTCCGCCGCGGCCCGATCATATAGAACGCCGAGCTCGAGGATTGAGAGCTATTTTCATCTATTGGTAACAAGACTGTCCCGCTACCCTTTTCCCAATCCAGAGACCAGAATCGAGGGGACCCCTGAGTCCAGACCTCCTTGTATAATTTTACCGTAACTAAAGAATTGCTGATAAAGTATCGTTGAACCTTATCCTGGTGTGGTGTCCGTCTGTGGGGGGGGGGAAGTTACTTGTCTGTACGATCGCTGGAGACGGCTCTCCCCGGAGACCTCTCCCCTTGTCCTCGGCCGACCCTCCCGGTCCGTCTAACATTGGTGGCCAGCGGCGCGATCCGAATCACCGCATAATCGTACAGAGAGTAGCTCACCCCACGACGAAATCACGATGACAACTAAAGAAAGCGGATCCACCGAGAAATTTCAAATGGAGAAATTGAACGAGTACAGCCATCGTGAACTAAAACAATTCTGCATCGAACTAGGTATCGCTACCACCGGTCTAAGTACCAAAGACGATTTTAAGCAGGCCTTAGAGTCCTGGGCAGAAACCGGGGCCGTGGAAACCACCGACCAAAATATCGCAGCAGTAGAAAAAAACACCACGGCACCCGAGGAGCAAAGAACGGGTCTCTCACAAGACGAGATCCAGGAACGAGAGAAAACACGACTACACGAACTAGAAATGGCCCGGCTCAAAATGGAGGTTGAACTTAAACTGGCCGAACAAAAAATAAGCTTAGAGCACCTGCGTCTCCGAGAAGAAAGAGAGGAAAAACAGAGACAAAGGGAGCTCGAGGAAAAGAGGCTGGCGTATGAACATGAGTGCAAACTAGCGGAGATAGACTTACGCAAGCAGAACAGAGAATTAGGGGTGCCCGAGCAACCCCGCGACCCAGGGGCAACAGAGAAAATGGTACACATCCCCAAGGGTGTCGTCCGAGAATACTTCCGAGAGGACGACATCCAGCAATGGTTCAAGGCCTACGAAATCGCTATGACCGCCCACCGGATCGATCGGAACGATTGGGGAGCCGGTCTCTGGGGGAGATTCCTCAATGAGGGCCGCGATGCCCTGCTACAGCTCCCGGACCATCAGATGACCTCCTATGACCACATGAAAGCTGCCCTCCTCACCCGCTATGGGCTCACACCCGAGATGTACCGTCAGAGGTTCCGAGACTGCACCCGCATCCCGGGTACAACTTGGGTGGACTACGTGAACTATTTTAGCCGAGCCTTCGAGGGCTGGATCAAAGGAAGTAATGTCACAACGTACGAACAACTCTTCAACCTCATGGTGTGGGAGCATCTATCAAACAATTGCTTCATTGAGCTCCGGCAGCACCTCCTCGACAGCAAATTGACTGATCCACGGCAGCTCGCAGCCGAGGCTGACCGGTGGGAAATCACCAGAGTGGGCCGGAATGGATCCTATGAACAGAACCGGAACAACAACGGTCAGCACCGTCCCCGAGGAGGAGGAGGGGGCCAAGGGCGAGGAAGAGACAACGCTCCGGTCGCCCCCGCTACCAGCTCCACCCCCCCGGCCAACCGGGGCAGCACCCCGGCGCGACCGGGATACAGAGCCAATGTCACATGTCACCGATGCCAACGAGTCGGCCACTATGCAAACGACCCAAATTGCCCGCAGTACCAGAGCCCAAGACCCCGCCAAGTGGCTGCTGCTGCCCTAGGGGAAGAACAGATCTCCGAGGAGCAGGAAGAATACGAACAAGAGCATCAAGAATGGGAGCCAGCCGCTATGACTTTGGCATGCTTAGGGGGGAAAGACATGGTCCCGCGGGTCCCCCTACCCGCTAACACCCGGAAGTACAGCCAATGGGTGAGCATCAACGGACGCCGGGCCGAAGCCCTCCGTGACACCGGGGCCAGTGTAACAGCCGTCCGCTGTCACCTGGTGACCCCAGAACAGTTCATACCAAACATTCTCTGCCCTGTCCGTTCAGCCGATAACTCAGAAAGTCTGTGTCGGATGGCCTGCGTCCCTTTCGAATGGGGAGGGGTCTCCGGCATGTTGAAAGTAACGGTCCGAGATGATGCTCCCGTAGACTGTCTCCTGGGAAATGACCTTGAAAGCTCGCCCTGGGCAGCCGTAGAACGAAGAGAACACCTGGGGATGTTGGGCGTCCCGGACTGGGCGTGCGTCACCACCCGGTCCATGGCCGCCCGTGCCAATCCCCGACAAGAGGAACCCGAATGGCCGGCACCTCCTCCCCCGGTCGCCCCAGTCGAAGACACCGACCGTGCCGTCCCCCCAGAACCAGCTCAACCTCCGGACCTCGCTGGCCTCGACCAGTGGCATCAAGAGGGGGGACCCACACAGGAACAGTTTCGCCAAGAGCAAAAGACCTGTCCCTCCCTCGAGGGACTCCGCCAACAAGCCCTCGCCCAGAGCGCAGGGGATACCTCCGGAACACATTGGGTCTACTGGGACAATGATCTGCTATACAGTGAACAAAGGATCGCGGAGTTGGGGGCCAGCCGAGTGCTAGTGGTGCCCCTCCGTTTTAGAGACTTCTTGCTAAACCTAGCCCACGATGTCCCCCTGGCAGGACACCTGGGTCAGGATAAAACCTACAGCCGCCTAGTAACCCACTTCTTCTGGCCCAAAATGAGGAATGATGTTCTCCAGCATTGCCGATCTTGCCCCACGTGCCAAGCCAGTGGAAAGAGCGGCCGCAAACTAAAAGCCCCCCTGCAACCATTTCCCGTGGTCACCACCCCGTTCGAGAGGGTCGGGATAGACATTGTGGGGCCCCTGGACCCCCGTACAAAACAAGGACATCGGTTCATCCTGGTATTAGTGGACCACGCCACCCGCTACCCCGAGGCTATTCCCCTGCGAACTGTGACAGCCCCGGTGGTCGGTCGGGCCCTGATGGGGATCTTCTCCCATGTGGGCTTCCCCAGAGAAGTCGTCAGCGACAGGGGCACAAACTTTATCTCCAAATATATGAAGTCCCTCTGGCAACAGTGTGGGGTCACCTACCGATTCACGACCCCCTATCACCCTCAAGGAAACGGACTCGTTGAGCGGTTCAACCGCACGCTCAAAGGGATGATTGGGGGGTTGGAAGAGCCCCTCCGTCGCCAGTGGGATGTGCTGCTGCCGTGCCTCCTCTTCGCATATCGAGAGGTCCCCCAGAAGTCCCTCGGCTTCAGCCCGTTTGAGTTGTTGTATGGACACCCCGTACGGGGGCCTCTCAGTCTAGTCAAGGAAGGCTGGGAAATGCCCCCTCTAAAGAACCCCCCGGATGTCTTCAAATACCTCCTGACCCTCCGCAACCAAACCCGACGGTTCAGAGAACTGGCAAAAGCAAACCTGGAGGCCAGTCAAGAGGACATGAAAAAGTGGTATGACCAAAATGCCTCCTCCATCGAATTTGAACCCGGACAACAGGTATGGGTCATGTCCCCCACCGAGCCCTGCGCCCTGCAAGACAAGTGGACGGGGCCCTTCAAAGTAGTCGAACGAAAGGGTCCTGTCACCTATCTCATCGACATGGAATCTTCACGGAACCCCCTCCGAGTCCTCCACGCTAATAGGCTGAAACCCCACTTTGTGCGTTCAGAACTCAGCCTCCTGATGGCCACAGACAATGGAGCCGAAGAAGACTCCGAACCCCTTCCTGACCTCCTACGGACTGGGGAGAAAGATGGCTCCGTGGATGGGGTCCGACTCTCGGGAGCCCTCACCCTGGACCAACGCCAGGAATGTCGGGACCTCCTGTTGCAGTTCGCCGACCTGTTTTCCCTCACCCCAGGTGTCACTTCCTGGTGTGTGCACGACGTGGACACGGGGGACAGCCCCCCTATCCGCCACCGGGCCTACCGCGTACCAGATCGGGTACGGGCTTGCATCCAGGGAGAAGTAACCAAAATGCTCACCCTCGGGGTCATTGAGCCCTCAGACAGCCCCTGGGCCAGCCCAGTAGTACTGGTCCCTAAAGCAGCCGCCCCCGGCACCACACCGGAACTCCGGTTCTGCGTCGACTACCGGGGCTTGAATGCGGTCACCAGGACGGACGCACACCCCATCCCCCGGGCAGATGAACTAATCGACCGCATGGGAGCTGCCCGCTACCTCAGCATTTTCGACCTGACGGCGGGCTACTGGCAGATCGGCCTCACACCCCGGGCCCAAGAACGATCTGCATTTTCCACTCCTGATGGCCATTATCATTTCAAGGTCATGCCCTTCGGCATGAAGAATGCCCCCGCAACATTTCAGCGGCTAGTCAACCAGGTCTTGGCCGGGCTCGAAGGATTCAGCGCCGCCTACCTAGACGACATCGCTGTGTACAGCCACCACTGGTCCGACCACCTCCACCACCTCCGAGCGGTGCTACGGGCCCTTCAGCAAGCTGGCCTCACGATCAAGGCCAGCAAATGCCAAATTGGTCAGGGGTCCGTAACCTACCTCGGACACCAGGTGGGAAGCGGCCTGGTGGCCCCCCTGCAGCTTAAGATTGCCGCCATCCAGTCCTGGCAGCCCCCCATCACCCAGACCGAGGTCCGCGCCTTTTTGGGACTCACGGGCTATTACAGACGGTTTGTGAAAGACTATGGTACCATAGTGGGGCCCCTCACGGAACTCACGTCCAAAAATCAACCCAAGAAGGTCAACTGGACCCCAGATTGTCAAACAGCCTTCGAACAACTGAAGGCCGCCATGTGCTCCGCCCCTGTGCTCCAGGCCCCCGACTACAGCCGGGAATTCGTCGTACAGACGGACGCCTCCGACCACGGCATTGGGGCGGTCCTGTCTCAATTAAACACCGAAGGCCTTGATCAGCCAGTGGCCTTCATCAGCAGGCGACTCCTACCTCGAGAACAACGCTGGAGCACCATCGAGAGAGAGGCCTTCGCCGTGGTATGGGCCCTCAAAAAGCTCCGGCCCTACCTCTTTGGCACACACTTCCGGGTGCAGACCGACCATCGACCCCTGCAGTGGCTGATGCAGATGCGGGGGGAAAACCCAAAGCTACTACGTTGGTCCATCTCCCTACAAGGGATGGACTTCACTGTTGAACACCGGCCTGGGCCAGACCACGCCAACGCAGATGGCCTGTCCCGGTTTTTCCGCCTCGACGAGGAGAGTCCCCAAGAGGATGGGTGACTCTCCCCGCCTTCAGCTGGGGGGGACGCATGTTGGACAGGCCACGTGAAGGGCCGCTCCCCCTCTGCCCGACCAGGCCCGAGCCCGGTCCCTCAAGTGTCACACACCACCACTTCACGCTTTCCGTCCCCTCCGGGACCCTTGCCTCTGAACATATCGACCTCGTGGGCCCGATCCCTCACTGGCCCACGCGCCCAGCCTGGGCGCCATCTTGGACACTCCGCCCCGAGGCCGCGTGGCCCCCGATCGACCCCAACCCTGGGCCTGGCCAGGCCTCAGACATCCCGGCACCATCATCCACCCAGGAGGTGAGCGGACTACTTGGCGGGTCAATGGGAGAAAGAGGTGTCGATGGCTCTCCCTCGCCAGGTGCCGCTCACCCACCATCTCCCCGGGCGCTGGCTCCACCCCCCTGCTGGGTGTCTGGACCCCTTCATCCCGGACCCCCCAACCTCCAAGGGCGAGGGTCCGGACATCAAAGAGGATCAGCCCTATAACTGGGGCAGCTCCAGAGCAGGAAGGCAGTTGTATCCTGGAGTCGAGAGACGCAGTGAAGAACTCATCCCTGACGGACTACTGGCGCTGCCGTAGCCCTGCCTTGCGAACCATCGTCCTGCCTGTTGGCACTGCCAAGACCTTCGTAATCATCATCGTCGTCGGGACCTGCTGGCGTGGCCGCGGACCGTTTGTAACCACCATCTTCATCGGGACCTGCTCGCTCCGCCGCGGACCGTCGCTTCCTTCATCCATCTCGGGACCTGCTGGCTCCGCCGCGGCCCGATCATCTAGAACGCCGAGCTCGAGGATTGAGAGCTATTTTCATCTATTGGTAACAAGACTGTCCCGCTACCCTTTTCCCAATCCAGAGACCAGAATCGAGGGGACCCCTGAGTCCAGACCTCCTTGTATAATTTTACCGTAACTAAAGAATTGCTGATAAAGTATCGTTGAACCTTATCCTGGTGTGGTGTCCGTCTGTGGGGGGGGAAGTTACTTGTCTGTACGATCGCTGGAGACGGCTCTCCCCGGAGACCTCTCCCCTTGTCCTCGGCCGACCCTCCCGGTCCGTCTAACAGACCCGCTTCGTAGCAGGTAGGCTTCAAGGCGGATGGGGGGTCACTATAGTATGATGGCAGCCACCGGTCAAACTTTGCAGCGACTGCCCCATTGTGTCACCAAAGATCTCTGAGGGCAGTGGCTCATGTTCTACGGTGTTCTCTTTAGAACAAGAAACAGAATAAAACCAAGAGTACTGCGAGCGCGCAGAGAAGCAACGGCCATCTCTCATCCCATGAATCTTTTCAATTGACTTAGAGGCCAGAGGAGTCAGCAAAGATGAACAACTCAACTTTTGTGTAGATCCTTCAGCCACACAATGAGGACCAAGAATCAGTAGATGAAATTAAGGGGGATTATTACAAATTAATAATGAATCCAATATATTTGCAGATCAAAACCATATTATGAAGATACAGAATCACGACTGGCAAGCTCAAACGTCAAAACAGATTCAGGCTTGATAAGCAATGAACGAAGTCACAGCAACACAGATACTGAGAAATAGAAACTGATGCTCCTCACAGAAGCTCTGGCCCTCCTTCCTAAACATGAATAGATTCTAAAGTCATCTCACCGGAGTTCTGAATCTAAACTACGAATGGTCATAAAAAAGAAGGTCACCAGGAAGTTCAGAAGCGCAGGAAGGTGTCAGCAGAGTGACACCGCCAGTAGAAGGCTTCTAAATTGGGAGTAGGTGTTCAGCATACCGCTGCATGCGTGCAAGCATTTGAGGAAGCAGAGAGTGGAACGGGGGAGGAAACACTTGGTCACTTCTTGTTTTCCTGTAAAGTCTATTGTGCTCCAAGGCGTGTCTGGTTAGCACCTATGTGCAGGAACCTTGGGACCACTTGCAGTTCTGTAGCCATGCGCATCATATGTACGAGCTCCCTCACTTGGATTTTGATAGCCACAGCAAAATATGTTGGTTGGGCGTGGGCGATCAGACAGAGACTGCTAGTTAACTAACTATTCTCTGTCTGAAAAATCTGTCCCCATGAATTTGATATTACCGCTTTTTTAACCTTTAAAGAGAATGATTTTGTATTCTGTCAGAGACTGCTAGTTAGATAACTATTCTCTGTCTGTAATAACTGATTCATCGATTTTTTTTACTATTGTTTTTTAGATCACCAACGTTCTATATCTTGAAATTTTTTTTAACAAATGTATTAATCTTTTTTAACTTGTGTCATTGTGATTGACTGTAAATTTAATTCAATTTTAATATTTTGTGTGTATCTCTGCTTTTATGAGTAATTACTCGAATAAAGCACTATTTGACTTGACTTGGAAGCAGAGAGGGCTGAGCCTCTCAAAGTCCAAAGGGACCTGCTCTAACTTCTAGCAGTGTGAACACTAATTAAAACAAACAGAAACTTCAGCAACAGTGACGTCTCTTCCCCACGTCACCAGAAACCAATTATTTCTCCTCCCCACGGTATGTGTCTTGCAACATGCTCAGACTTTCCCATCCCACAAAACTTGGACACATGCTGTAACCTTAAACATTCCTTCGTTCCTGATACGCGATGATTAGGAGGCCTCTTCTGCTCATTAGATCTTCATGTTCTAGCCAAGGTTTCTCTTCTAAGGCCTCTCTATCAGTAATACAACAATACTCCTTCCTCTAGCTATGAACACTGAGAACGCACCTGCAAAACAAAGAACACACAAGGCCTTTAGTCAGGTTAACTTCAGTTAAGTGTTTCAATGTGCACTTAACGTTTGTGATTGTATGTGCATGTATAAATTCAAAATAAATACAAAACGTGAATAAATGAATTCATCGTTACATGTGCAACGTACTTTCAATAAACGCAGTATAACTTGAAACAAAGGTAAATGTGAACGAGATTACAAGTTTCCATGTGAAGCGGAGCTTTACTGTACACACATATATGAATCTCTAGTTTCTACAGTGAATACACGTTTATGATGTGATTAAGCGCTTCACTTCACATTAATAAGGTTAAGACACACAAAGTATACGGTGTCAAGTGCAGGTTAATATTGCACCATTGTGACGAGCAAGGGTGGAGTCTAAATTGTGCTGCTCCAGTACTTTCTACACCCGGATGTGTCATGACTCATGATTAAGAAGACATCTGCTTCCTTGTTACACAACATTCACCTTAAGTTTCACTCACAGATAAACTTGTAAACTGGTGATTCTGCCAAAGTAGTTTCCACGCTTCTCTTCCTGCAGATCTGGTGTTGACTGACAGCCGTGCGGGAGGTGGTTGTGCAGTACAGGGAGGTGGATGAAAGATGTCCGCCCACGGAATGCACTTCTGTGGAAGTCCAGATCTCACAGTCACAAGAAGTCTCAGGAAGGTGTCTTTGGTCTTTAGAATTCCTTATAAACCCGCAAAGACCAGATTAATTATGAATAGTTATCTTTATGGAGAACAGCGGGAGTTTTTAGAACATTAAACTTCACTCAAGGGATTGACTCAATGCCATCCACCTCCCAGTCCAATTGTTCAATTCTAAAGGTTCGTCAATACACACATGACATTTCACCTTGTAAGAGTCAAAAGAATAAATAAAAAAAGGTGTGAGAGGTCAGAAAGTACCTCACATAAGCATCACCAATGGAGCTGCTGGTTGGTACTCACCAGTCTGCCCACGTCATCATCATCGGTGACTTTATGACCATAAAGAAAGAAAAACGTGTCCAAATTTCACAAAGGTGAATAAAAGCAAAGAAAGAAAGACAGTAATATGTGTACAAATGCACTGTAGGTGCTCGTGTCATTCAGTAACCACTGCCCCCATTGTGAAAAAAGAAAAATTCAGTTCTCTAAATTAAAATGAGGTATAACTCACTTGGAAACACATAAACTTTATTTGATGCAGTGAGTATCCTCAGGTTAAAAGAATGGCATGTATTTGGCCATTTTTAGAAGCGAAAGGCCAACATGTTTCGTTACAGCAACTTCCTCAGGGCTGGGGGGAGCAGCCTTCACCTCACTGGTACATCACACCGGACCTGTGGCTATTGATGAAACTAAAAGAGAAGAACGTGCCAGCTATAAATAGAAGAAGCAATAGCTTCAAAATGTACCCAAAGATCATCCACTTTGGATTGTATATTTACCAAGTGGTTGCTGTCATCTCTTGTACCTGCAACCCACTATTATAAGGATTAAGCATGGGCGAATTTTGCGAATCTGGCGTTCGCGAATTTGCGTATTTGCAAACTCGCAATCCGCAAAATCCACGAATTTGCAGATTTTTTTGTTTGTTTTGTGTTCGCAAGGGTTTCTGCCAGTTCGCGAGGGTTTTGTTCCAGTTCGCAATTGCGAACTTACTTGTCGGCTCGCAACGGTCGCGACTATGTTGTTTCTACGCCTGGTTCATCATCACAGGTTCACAGCACCCTCTGTTTCAACACTGCCACCTTGTTTCACCCATGTCACCCTCTGGTACATCAATCCCACCCTCTGGTTCATCACTGTAGATTATGGGGGGGAAAAGCAAGCACACCTGCCCTGCTTCAACTGACTGAGGTAATATAAATTTTATGGTCAAGTTGTGTTCCCTAGCGAGTACCCCACCGACTCCATGTACGAGTTAAAGTGCATGTAACTTCCCTCCTGTGTCAGCTATGAAGACGCAAATACATTTGCGTCCAACGTTAACATGTCCTCTTTCAGACCCACCATGAATGGGTTGAATGGTCCGTTCCTAAGTATGCTATGCCAACGTCTTTTTGTAGTGTACTCCTATGTTTTTCAGCCCTGGCTGAAATAGGCCCTGAATCTCTGCCACCGAGCCTCTTTTCTGGCTTCTGACTCCGAGAAATCTCTGCCCAGGCAGCCCCCGTACCCGTGAACTCTGACTTACTTCTAGCGCGGCCCTCCGTGCTCGGCTCAGCCTGCTGCCTGCCAAGATTGACTATAACCTTCGAGTTATCTGTTTCCCTCCCCGAAAATACATTCCTTCCTGCTAGCTTCAGTAAACATCCTTCCTCAGCTGCAGGGCTAAAGGGCCGACCTGTCTCTGTGCAAGTAATTCATAGCTTCGTTGCCATGCTTCCATGGAAGGCCCCATGCCCCCACGCCTCTCATACAGACACTCAGGCGCTTATACACGCACTCACAGCAAGTATAGAATAGCTTCTGCTCTAGAGACCTTTCTGCCCAGATAGCTTAGTTCCTAAACATCAGATATCAGATATGATAGAAGCACAAGTTGATCTGACATGCCAGACTTCTGTCTCTTTCCGTCAGTGTAAATGTCAAGTCCCCTGCACCCCTCCAATTACACGTCATGCAGCTGCGCGCGCATCCAAGCTTCCGATTTCTGCTGACATTGCCACATTTTCTGTTAGTGCCACCCCTTTGTGACACCTATCAGTGACGTTTCCAGAACACACCTCTAGTTCACGCCTCTTGATTACGCACATGTACCACGTGTATACTGTTATCTTGTCTTCTCTCAGCTGTTACGCCTTCTATACTGTTTCCAATGATGCAAAATAAGTATATAAGCTATGTACTGTTAATAAAATGTAGCGCTCTATCCCTTCTGACACCCTGTGTGGTGGTCAGAACATGATATCTTGGCCATGACCATTCCTTTTTAAGGAATAAAACCCCTTAGAACTCTCACACCACG
This sequence comes from Lissotriton vulgaris, assembly GCF_964263255.1. Taxonomy (NCBI): domain Eukaryota; kingdom Metazoa; phylum Chordata; class Amphibia; order Caudata; family Salamandridae; genus Lissotriton; species Lissotriton vulgaris. The sequence goes on from NC_141696.1 coordinate 1,577,153,221, forward strand.
GACTCTGTCTTTTTTCATCCGATCTGAGTTATTATTGATTAAGTACTTACCTGCATAGAAATTAAGAGAGTAAATTAATTATTTACGTCATTTTGGCGCCCGAATAGGGACCCCTCCCCCACCTCACGCGCCGGTTGGCGCATTGCAAGCTCTGTCCCCTGCCATCAGTTAGAAGGAACATACGCGTACCGGCAGGATTTCCTGCATCTCCCTCTGACCCACGGAGGTGACGAAGACTGCGATCAGTGCCCAGACGAGGCGGTGAGGAGTGCGGAGGATCCCGACCAGAGCCTAGCCGAAAGAAGCAAGGTCCGAGGTGTCAAGAGGCCCACCAGGTTTCCGAAGTTTTCCGAAAATTCCCGAAGTTTTCCGAAGTTTTCCGAAGTATCGAGTCGAGTCCAGTCGAGTTTTCCGAGGCCTTCTGTTTCCGTGCTTCCCGGTGAGTACCATTGCTGGGTCGTATCTAGACGGGTTTGGGTACGCAAGTCCGGTCTGCACTGTTTTTAGGCAGTGTATCTGTACTGTTTAGCAGTATATCTAGTATTCCGAATTTCTGAATTTTTGCACTGTTACAACAGTGTATCTGTACTGTTTAGCAGTACATCTAGTATAGTGGGGTAGTCATCTATGTTTTAAATGTTTTTGTGATTAATGTCGTGGTATGAATGTGATTGTTTTCCTTGTGCATTATTGTGTTTTCTTGCATAAATAGTTACATTCAGAATTAAGTATCAAGGATCGAGCATTTCAGTATCAAGTAGGCACAATGCCGTTTTTCAACAAGTTAAAGCAGATAGGAACTAGGAAAGGGATGTTAGAGGAAGAAATTCCAATTCCCCCTAGGGACACTCCAGGTAATTTCATGTATAACAAACATGGCATAGACGCCATATTGTATCTAGAGTTATGGACCGATTATACCAAGCACCTAGAGGAAAGATACCGATGGCCAGTTAACGGAACATGGGATGCCGAGTGCATCATAAAGGTAGAAGAAGCATTACGGAAAAAGAAAGCCAGACAATCGCAGAAAGACGCCATAGAATTTTGGCGTAAGGAATCACATAAACGTGCTGAAAGGGCACTCCGTAGAGAAGACAGACTTAAAGAATCAGAAAAGGCCCAAGAAAACGAATTAGTTATTGAAGGAATTCGGGTAAAATCAGAACAAATAGATCGCATCCGAAATAGCCAAGTGAACAACATGTACCTTTTGGCCGAAGGTACACCTGACGCCATTTCAGAAATACCGAAAAATTTGCCGTCACCATTAGTTCCAACTAAAGTAATGCACAAAACTACTAAAGACATATTCCTAAATTCATACTTAGACGATGTAGCACCAGCTTACACCAATCTGCCAGTTCGTGCCCTGCCTATTGACAGGGACGGGGGTGGCACTCCACCCCCAGGTCACGTTCCGCCGGTACCGCAACAGACCTCCCCCGTTCCGCCAGCCCCGCCACTTCCCGTACTCAAAACTGACCTACCGAAGCCACGTTTGCCTGATCCACCTAAACGACAAGTTCAAGTTCAGATACAGACTCCACAGGGAGGTAATGTACAAGCGTCCGCTTCAGGAGGTGCGACCGCGGGTCCTCAGACCCTGCCACCAACTCACAGATTCAATCTCAGAGATATGCAGAGTCCTCTCACGTACAGGTCTCCCCACTCCTCTAATTCATCCCGCCTTGACGCATTAAAAGAAAACATGTCAGTTTGCAGATATGATCCAGTACCCGGAAAAGACGATTTAATGATATTGGCATCATTACGGTTAAGATCCGCTACTGATAGCTTGTTATGCTATGCAGGAATGAAGGATCGTCTAGACAGAATATATGAGTTCGTTCAGACAGGAAAGGACTCTGACAGTATTAAGGATGCCATGGAGAAACAGAAAGTTGGCATGCAAGCACTGATACTACGATTTTTCATAAATTGTCTAATAAGAGAACGAGACAGGCCCGGAACAGATCAGAGTGAATTAGACGCATTGAACAAGTGGGGTCAAAATATAGCTGATGGAAGACATGACAGACAGAATTGCATAGACTCTATGTACAAGAAAATTAGGAAAGCAGTGATAGCAGTACACCAGAAAGAGAAAGAAAAGGCTTCCTCCGAGGAGGAAGAAGAACAGGAAGAATCCGAAAGAAATGTAGGAACAATAGCATATGTAGGTAAGGGAACTTACCTTAGGAAGGGTATCCGTCCAGAGAGCAAGAGAGTTTTCTTCTCTGCCTTAACAAATCCGAATTCTGCTGAGCATCAGTTCCAGGAAACTGATAAAAGGCTTCGAGATCGAGTTGGGTACCATGTACTCAATTCTATGGATGAACAAGAACTAGCCCGATCAGCTGTATCATGGGCCGAAAATGCAGACATATATAATGATGACACAGTAGCGCAGACATTTCTGAACCTCTCCCCCGACGAACAGAAATTAGCAGGTGTATACATGATTCAGCACCTTCTCATTAAATACAGAAAACATTATTCCGATCCAGGTCCCTTACACGAGACACTAGAAGCACTACTGATGGATAGATGGAGAGGTCTAAGCACTAAATTAATTCAAATAATTCTAGAACAACGACACAGATATGATACCTTTGTAAGCTCTGAATATGTTCCCGCCCCACCTCCAGAAAGGAAAATGTACCATATGCAATGCGGGGGTGGTATTGAAAGTCAGAACCCCTTACGAGAAGTGCACCCTGTTATGGGTGAGGATAAAACTTTGAAACGCGTGTATGTACACACGCCTCTGACTAAATTAGAACTGTTAGAAATGAAGAAACTAGTACCATGCCATGATAAAGACCCTGCAGGTTTCCATAGAGAGCTTAAAGACATGTTATTAATGGGGGACTACACATATGATGATATCATGAAAATGTTGAAAGTATTATTGCCTACGGGTATATTCGAGAAATTAAAGGAAAAGGAATGGGAGGTGGGAGACACAAAAATTGCCTGGGCAGAAATAGAGGAAGAAGAAAAGAAACGGGTCCCAGGGTTAGGCCTTGGGGACAAAACTAAAGCATTACCAGGTTTGATAGTACAGGTCCTGCCCAGATTATTGACAACTAGAAAGGAGGATTGGGATGCAATCTCATCCTGTAAACAGAAACATGATGAAGATACTAGTGACTTCTATTCAAGATTCGAGAAATGTTTTATTATTAATAGTGGCCTCCAGCCAAGTAGCGAGTCGTACCCACATCTTTTTGTATCAAAGTTAGTCGAGAATTCCCTACCGTTAGTTAAAAATAGAGTGTACAAGGTCGAGAGTACATGGCAAGCAAATACGCCATCCCAGATGTTACAAATGTTACAATATCATCAGAACAGAATTAGAGAAGAACAAGATCAGGAACAAAAACGCATGAAAGACACAAAGATGAAAATGTTAGTAGCTCAGACAGTCCCATCCGACGGACACAGAAAGGGTACGACCCAGACAAGTCACACTGCAGCTCCCGTTAAAGGGACATGCAATTATTGCAAGCAGCCAGGTCACTACGTACATGAATGCCCAGTTCTGAAACATAACATAGCGACAGGTAAAACTAAAGAAAGACCGCATCCGCCTAGACAAGACCATAACCAGTCTTCACAGAATACACAGGGTACACAGCCTATGCATGCTTCCGCGACTCCAGCACAGACCGTAGCAGTACCACAGCCACAGCCCATTGCCGCAACTCAGCAAGTTTCACAGCAGATGTACCAGTATGCCCAGTCCGCTTACCCCAAATATTCCCGATATACATGAAACAGCCTAGAGAGGGAAGGTGGCTTGCCTCTTATTGAGATTCCTGTAGATCAAGATGGTCCTTATGTACACAGTCAAGTATTGGGAAAAGACAGAAAGTTTTTAATTGACACAGGGGCAAGTCGCACTACAATAAGTCATGATGAAGTTCCAGGGGCACCCCTCTCAGGCTCACAGAATGTTTCCCTGGGTTTTTCAGGACAGCCTATTGTAAATGAAGTATCCGAACCAGTCCCCCTGGCTGTGGGTCCATTATCACGCATTACAGACCTGTTACTCACGAAATCATGTCCAGAAAATCTGTTAGGAATTAAAACATTGAAGGCTCTAGGAGCTATAATATGCTGTTCCCCGGAGGGAGTTAGACTCTTTCTGCGGGATTTCAAGGGTCATTATGTTTTGCGTGAATTTGATGTCAGATTGAAAAATGTACCAGATTACTTGTGGGCAAAAGGCCCAACTGATGTAGGCTGTATGCACATTACACCATACCGCGTTACACTCAAGGCAGGTGTTGTATTACCCAGAATCAGACAATACAAGTTACCACCCGATGCTGTAGTGGCTTTACTGAAAATCATTGAAGAGCTCATTGCCCAAGGAGTGGTCGTCGAGACCGACTCCAATATCTGTAATTCACCCATCATTCCGATTCTTAAACGTACTGATCCCAATGCACCGCCAGTATATCGGCTGGTGATTGATCTTCGAGAATTGAATAAATGCATTATTCCACAGTATCCTGTGGTCCCCGATATCTCCTCTCTATTGACTGCTATTGATTCAGAAGCAACGTTCTTTACTGTAATTGATCTCAAGAACGCCTTCTTCAGCGTGCCTATTGATCCAGAGAGCCAATATCTCTTCGGATTCAGTTTAAATGGACGCAGTTTCAAATTTTCGCGCGCACCTCAAGGATTCACAGAAAGCCCCAGCATCTATAGTCAAGCACTGAAAAGACAACTAGATTGTATTCAAATGCCAGTTAACACCGCTTTACTGCAATACGTCGATGATCTGCTGATCACCGCACGAAGTGAGCCCGAATGTGAAAAAGCATCACTGACAGTTCTACACTTTCTGGCCGACAAGGGACACAAGGTGTCTCCTTCGAAGCTACAATTCTGTGTTCAGCAAGTTGTGTACTTGGGTCACTTGCTGTCCAAAGTGGGGAGACAGCTCACTCCCGATCGCATTCAGTTAATTGCAAATATGCCACAACCCCAGACACAAAAGGAAGTGCGGGCCTTCATAGGCCTCACCTCGTACTGCAGACAATGGATTCCCCAGTATGCATTTCTAGCAAAGCCACTCATCCAGTTAACGACACAGGAGGCAGCGACTTCGACTGCCCTCCCTTGGACTCAAGAACACACACAAGCTTTTGAAGACTTAAAGAAAGCCTTATGTCAAGCACCAGTTTTAGCAACACCATGTTACAGCAAACCGTTTACACTTTTTGTTACAGAACGTGACGGTACAGCGTTGTCTGTCCTCACTCAAGATCAAGCAGGTTCACATAAGCCTTGTGCTTATTTTTCTAGTACATTGGATTCAGTAGCCCAAGCACTCCCTGCGTGCTTAAAGTCAGTAGCAGCAACAGCGTTAGCAATAAGACAAAGTGATTCAATTGTTTTAGGTCATCAGTTAACAGTTCAAGTACCACATTCTGTAGAGGTTTTGTTAAACAGAACCCAGACTCAACACTTGACTATAGCGCGACTGACAGGTTATGAATTAACACTATTCCAGCCACACATAGAAATCAGACGCTGCAGTATCCTGAACCCCGCAACACTATTACCAACAGTTATGACAGATCCAGCCCCACATGATTGTATAGAAATCATTAATGCAGTAACAAAGCCTAGACGAGATTTAACAGATGTTCCATTGACAAATCCAGACCTGACACTTTATGTGGACGGTTCATGCATGAGAACAAGTACAGGAGAATTAGTGGCCGCGTATGCCGTGACCACTGAAACTGAAGTTAAAGAAACACATCGTATTGATACACTGTCTGCTCAAGCAGCAGAGCTCATCGCTCTGACCCGAGCCTGTATACTAGCCAAGAACAGAAATGTTAACATATACACTGATTCCCGTTATGCCTTCGGAGTTGTACACGACTTCGGAGTCCTCTGGCAAGAACGAGGTTTCCTGACCTCTCATGGGGCCAAGATCCAACACGGTCCCCTCATTCAAGCACTGTTAGAAGCAATACATTTGCCCTCGGGCATATCAGTCATGAAGTGTAAAGCACATACTAAAGTTACAGATTCTGTTTCCCAGGGTAACGACCTGGCAGACCAGACAGCAAGACATACAGCACTGACGCACACTCAGACAACTGACATGACAAATTTATATTACCTATTTATATTATTTTGGCGCCCGAATAGGGACCCCTACCCCACCTCATGCGCCGGTTGGCGCATTGCAAGCTCTGTCCCCTGCCATCAGTTAGAAGGAACATACGCGTACCGGCAGGATTTCCTGCATCTCCCTCTGACCCACGGAGGTGACGAAGACTGCGATCAGTGCCCAGACGAGGCGGTGAGGAGTGCGGAGGATCCCGACCAGAGCCTAGCCGAAAGAAGCAAGGTCCGAGGTGTCAAGAGGCCCACCAGGTTTCCGAAGTTTTCCGAAAATTCCCGAAGTTTTCCGAAGTTTTCCGAAGTATCGAGTCGAGTCCAGTCGAGTTTTCCGAGGCCTTCTGTTTCCGTGCTTCCCGGTGAGTACCATTGCTGGGTCGGATCTAGACGGGTTTGGGTACGCAAGTCCGGTCTGCACTGTTTTTAGGCAGTGTATCTGTACTGTTTAGCAGTATATCTAGTATTCCGAATTTCTGAATTTTTGCACTGTTACAACAGTGTATCTGTACTGTTTAGCAGTACATCTAGTATAGTGGGGTAGTCATCTATGTTTTAAATGTTTTTGTGATTAATGTCGTGGTATGAATGTGATTGTTTTCCTTGTGCATTATTGTGTTTTCTTGCATAAATAGTTACATTCAGAATTAAGTATCAAGGATCGAGCATTTCAGTATCAAGTAGGCACAATGCCGTTTTTCAACAAGTTAAAGCAGATAGGAACTAGGAAAGGGATGTTAGAGGAAGAAATTCCGATCCCCCCTAGGGACACTCCAGGTAATTTCATGTATAACAAACATGGCATAGACGCCATATTGTATCTAGAGTTATGGACCGATTATACCAAGCACCTAGAGGAAAGATACCGATGGCCAGTTAACGGAACATGGGATGCCGAGTGCATCATAAAGGTAGAAGAAGCATTGCGGAAAAAGAAAGCCAGACAATCTCAGAAAGACGCCATAGAATTTTGGCGTAAGGAATCACATAAACGTGCTGAAAGAGCACTCCGTAGAGAAGACAGACTTAAAGAATCAGAAAAGGCCCAAGAAAACGAATTAGTTATTGAAGGAATTCGGGTAAAATCAGAACAAATAGATCGCATCCGAAATAGCCAAGTGAACAACATGTATCTTTTGGCCGAAGGTACACCTGACGCCATTTCAGAAATACCGAAAAATTTGCCGTCACCATTAGTTCCAACTAAAGTAATGCACAAAACTACTAAAGACATATTCCTAAATTCATACTTAGACGATGTAGCACCAGCTTACACCAATCTGCCAGTTCGTGCCCTGCCTATTGACAGGGACGGGGGTGGCACTCCACCCCCAGGTCACGTTCCGCCGGTACCGCAACAGACCTCCCCCGTTCCGCCAGCCCCGCCACTTCCCGTACTCAAAACTGACCTACCGAAGCCACGTTTGCCTGATCCACCTAAACGACAAGTTCAAGTTCAGATACAGACTCCACAGGGAGGTAATGTACAAGCGTCCGCTTCAGGAGGTGCGACCGCGGGTCCTCAGACCCCGCCACCAACTCACAGATTCAATCTCAGAGATATGCAGAGTCCTCTCACGTACAGGTCTCCCCACTCCTCTAATTCATCCCGCCTTGACGCATTAAAAGAAAACATGTCAGTTTGCAGATATGATCCAGTACCCGGAAAAGACGATTTAATGATATTGGCATCATTACGGTTAAGATCCGCTACTGATAGCTTGTTATGCTATGCAGGAATGAAGGATCGTCTAGACAGAATATATGAGTTCGTTCAGACAGGAAAGGACTCTGACAGTATTAAGGATGCCATGGAGAAACAGAAAGTTGGCATGCAAGCACTGATACTACGATTTTTCATAAATTGTCTAATAAGAGAACGAGACAGGCCCGGAACAGATCAGAGTGAATTAGACGCATTGAACAAGTGGGGTCAAAATATAGCTGATGGAAGACATGACAGACAGAATTGCATAGACTCTATGTACAAGAAAATTAGGAAAGCAGTGATAGCAGTACACCAGAAAGAGAAAGAAAAGGCTTCCTCCGAGGAGGAAGAAGAACAGGAAGAATCCGAAAGAAATGTAGGAACAATAGCATATGTAGGTAAGGGAACTTACCTTAGGAAGGGTATCCGTCCAGAGAGCAAGAGAGTTTTCTTCTCTGCCTTAACAAATCCGAATTCTGCTGAGCATCAGTTCCAGGAAACTGATAAAAGGCTTCGAGATCGAGTTGGGTACCATGTACTCAATTCTATGGATGAACAAGAACTAGCCCGATCAGCTGTATCATGGGCCGAAAATGCAGACATATATAATGATGACACAGTAGCGCAGACATTTCTGAACCTCTCCCCCGACGAACAGAAATTAGCAGGTGTATACATGATTCAGCACCTTCTCATTAAATACAGAAAACATTATTCCGATCCAGGTCCCTTACACGAGACACTAGAAGCACTACTGATGGATAGATGGAGAGGTCTAAGCACTAAATTAATTCAAATAATTCTAGAACAACGACACAGATATGATACCTTTGTAAGCTCTGAATATGTTCCCGCCCCACCTCCAGAAAGGAAAATGTACCATATGCAATGCGGGGGTGGTATTGAAAGTCAGAACCCCTTACGAGAAGTGCACCCTGTTATGGGTGAGGATAAAACTTTGAAACGCGTGTGTTAGACGGACCGGGAGGGTCGGCCGAGATTACGGGGAGAGGTCTCCGGGGAGAGCCGCCTCCAACGACTGTACAGACAAGTAACTTCCCCCCCCACAGACGGACACCACACAAGACTGAAGGTTAACGAGACTTTATATGCAATTCTTAGGTTACGATGGTATGATACAAGGAGGTCTGGACTCAGGGGTCCCCTCGATTCAAGTCTTTGGCTGAGGAAAGGGGTAGCGGGACAGTCTTAGTTACCAATGAGTACAAAGTAGCTCTCAATCCTCGAGCTCGGCGTTCGAGATGATCGGGCCGTGGAGGAGCCAAGCAGGTCCCGAGATGGATGGAGGAAAGATGACGGTCCGCGGCGGAGCCTGCAGGTCCCGGTGAAAGGTGACGGTTACAACGGTCCGCGGCCACGCCAGCAGGTCCCGACGACGATGAAGACTGTAGGTTACGACGGCTGTGGCAGCGCCAACAGGCAGGATGATGGTGCACAGGACAGAGCTACGGCAGCGCCAGTAGTCCGTCCAGGATGAGTTCCTCTTTACGTCTCTCGACTCCAAGATACAACTGCCTTCCTGCTCTGGAGCTGCCCCAGTTATAGGGCTGGTGTGCTTTGATGTCCGGACCCTCGCACTTGGAGGTCGGGAGGTCCGGGATGAGGGAGTCCAGACACCCAGCAGGGGGGTGGAGCCAGCGCCCGGGGAGGTGATGGGCGAGCGGCACTTGGCGGGGGAGAGCCATCGGCACCTCTTTCTCCCATTGACTTGCCAAGTAGCCCGCTCACCTCCTGGGTGGAGGGTGGTGCCGGAATGTCTGAGGCCGGGCTAGGCCCAGGGTTGAGGTCGATCGGGGGCCAGGCGGCCTCGTGATGAAGTGTCCAAGATGGCGGCCCAGGCTGGGCGCGTGGGCCGGCAGTGGATCGGACCCACGAGGTTAACATGCTCGAGGCAGGGGTCCCTGAGGGGATGGAGGACGTGCAATGGTGGTGTGTGGTACTTGTGTGACCGGGCTCGGGCCTGGTCGGGCCGGGGGAGAGCGGCCCTTCACGTGGCCTGTCCAACATGCGTCCCCCCCAGCTGAAGGCGGGGAGAGCTACCCATCTTCTTGGGGACTCTCCTCGTCGAGGCGGAAAAACCGGGACAGGCCATCCGCGTTGGCGTGATCTGGCCCGGGCCGGTGTTCGACTGTGAAGTCCATACCTTGCAAGGAGATGGACCAGCGTAGCAACTTTGGGTTTTCCCCCCGCATATGCATCAGCCACTGCAGGGGTCGGTGGTCGGTCTGCACCCGAAAGTGGGTGCCAAAAAGGTAGGGCCGGAGCTTCTTGAGGGCCCATACCACCGCGAAGGCTTCCCTCTCTATGGTGCTCCAGCGTTGCTCCCGTGGTAGGAGTCTCCGGCTGATGAAGGCCACCGGTCGATCAAGGCCTTCGGTGTTCACTTGAGACAGGACCGCCCCAATGCCCTGGTCGGAGGCGTCCGTCTGGACGATGAACTCCCGGCTGTAGTCGGGGGCCTGAAGCACAGGGGCAGAACACATGGCAGCCTTCAACTGCTCGAATGCTGTTTGACACTCTGGGGTCCAGTTCACTTTCTTGGGCTGATTCTTTGACGTGAGTTCTGTGAGAGGCCCCACTATGGTACCATAGTCTTTCACGAACCTTCGGTAATAGCCCGTGAGGCCCAGGAAGGCTCGTACCTCGGTTTGGGTGATAGGGGGCTGCCAGTTCTGGATGGCGGCAATTTTCAGCTGTAGGGGGGCCACTAGGCCGCTTCCCACCTGGTGTCCGAGGTAGGTCACAGACCCTTGTCCAATTTGACACTTGCTGGCCTTGATCGTGAGGCCAGCTCGCTGAAGGGCTTGCAGCACTGCTCGGAGGTGGTGAAGGTGCTCGGTCCAATGGTGGCTGTACACAGCGATGTCGTCGAGGTAGGCGGCGCTGAACCCTTCGAGCCCCGCCAGGACCTGATTGACGAGCCGTTGGAAAGTCGCTGGGGCATTCTTCATGCCGAAGGGCATGACCGTAAAATGGTAGTGGCCATCGGGGGTGGAGAAGGCAGAACGTTCTTGTGCTCGGGGTGTGAGGCCGATCTGCCAATAACCTGCTGTCAGGTCGAAGATGCTGAGGAAGCGGGCAGCTCCCATTCGGTCGACCAGTTCATCTGCCCGGGGGATGGGATGTGCGTCTGTTTTGGTGACTTCATTCAGGCCCCGGTAGTCGACGCAGAACCGGAGTTCTGGTGTGGCTCCGGGGGCGGCTGCTTTGGGGACCAGTACGACCGGGCTGGCCCATGGACTGTCTGAGGGCTCGATGACCCCGAGCGTGAGCATCTTGGTCACTTCCGCCTGGATGCAGGCCCGTACCCGATCAGGTACGCGGTAGGCCCGGTGGCGGACAGGAGGGCTGTCGCCGGTGTCCACATCGTGCACACACCAGGAAGTGACACCTGGGGTGAGGGAGAACAGACTGGCGAACTGTGACAGGAGGGCTTGGCACTCTTGGCGTTGTTCTCTGGTGAGGGTCTCCGAGAGTCGGACCCCATCCACGGAGCCGTCCTGCTCCTGGGTCCGCAGGAGGTCAGGGAGAGGCTCGGAGTCGTCTTCAACCCCATTGTCTGTGGCCATCAGTAGGCTGAGTTCTGTTCGTGCAAAGTGGGGTTTCAGTCTGTTGGTGTGGAGAACTCGGAGTGGGTTCCGGGAGGACTCCATATCGATCAGATAGGTGGCAGGACCCTTGCGCTCGATTACCTTGAAGGGCCCCGTCCATTTGTCTTGGAGAGCGCATGGCTCCGTGGGGGACATTACCCATACCTGTTGTCCCGGTTCGAATTCAATGGATGAGGCGTTCTGGTCATACCATTTTTTCATGTCCTCTTGACTGGCCTCTAGGTTGGCTTTTGCTAGGTCTCTGAACCGCCGGGACTGGTTGCGGAGGGTGAGGAGGTACCGGAAGACATCTGGAGGGTTTTTGGCCGGAGGCATCTCCCAACCTTCCTTGATCAGGCTGAGCGGCCCCCGCACTGGGTGCCCGTATAGCAGTTCAAATGGGCTGAAGCCTAGGGATTTCTGTGGGACCTCTCGGTAGGCGAAGAGGAGGCACGGTAGCAGCACATCCCACTGGCGACGGAGGGGCTCTTCCAATCCCCCGATCATCCCTTTTAGCGTGCGGTTGAACCGCTCAACAAGTCCGTTCCCTTGGGGGTGATAGGGGGTCGTGAATCGGTAGGTGACCCCACACTGTTGCCAGAGGGATTTCATGTATTTAGAGATAAAGTTCGTGCCTCTGTCGCTGACGACTTCTCCGGGGAACCCTACACGGGAGAAGATCCCCATCAGGGCCCGGCCGACCACTGGGGCTGTCACGGTTCGGAGAGGAACAGCCTCAGGGTAGCGGGTGGCGTGGTCCACTAGCACCAGGATGAAGCGATGGCCTTGTTTTGTACGCGGGTCCAGGGGTCCCACAATGTCTATTCCGACCCTCTCAAATGGGGTCGTGACTACTGGAAAAGGTTGCAAGGGGGCCTTTAGTTTGCGGCCGCTCTTCCCACTGGCTTGGCATGTGGGGCAAGATCGGCAATGCTGGTGCACATCGTTTCTCATTTTGGGCCAGAAGAAGTGGGTTACTAGGCGACTGTAGGTCTTATCTTGTCCCAGGTGCCCTGCCAGGGGGACATCGTGGGCCAGGTTTAGCAGAAAGTCTCTAAAGCGGAGGGGCACTACTAGTACTCGGTTGGCCCCCAGCTCGGCGATTCTTTGCTCGCTGTACAACAGATCACTGTCCCAGTAGACCCAATGAGTTCCGGAGGTATCCCCTGCGCTTTGGGCGAGCGCTTGTTGGCGAAGTCCCTCTAGGGAGGGACAGGTCTTCTGTTCCTGGCGAAATTGTTCTTGGGTGGGCCCCCCCTCTTGGGCCCACTGGTCAAGGTTAGCGAGGTCGGAAGGTTGAGCAGGTTCGAGGGGGGTGTCATGGTCGGAGGTCTCGGCTGGGGCGACCGGAGGCGGTGGCGCCGGCCATTCTGGTTCTTCCGGGTGATGGTTGGCACGGGCGGCCATGGACCGGGTGGTGACGCACGCCCAGTCCGGGACGCCTAACATCCCCAAGTGTTCTTTTCGCTCCACGGCTGCCCACGGGGAGCTCTCCAGGTCATTTCCGAGGAGGCAGTCCACGGGGGCGTCGTCTCGGACCGTCACCTTCAACATGCCGGAGACCCCTCCCCACTCAAAGGGGACGCAGGCCATCCGACACAGACTTTCCGAGTTGTCGGCTGATCGCACAGGGCAGAGAATGTTCGGTAGATATTGTTCTGGGGTCACCAGGTGACAGCGGACGGCTGTCACACTGGCCCCGGTGTCTCGAAGGGCTTCGGCCCGTTGTCCATTGATGCTCACCCATTGGCTGTACTTCTGGGTGTTAGCGGGTAGGGGGACCCGCGGGACCATGTCTCTTCCCCCTAAGCACGCGAGAGTCATGGCGGCTGGCTCCCACTCCTGATACTCTTGCTCGCCTGTTTCTTGTTCCTCGGAGATCGGTTCTTCCCCTAGTGCCGCGGCGGCCACTTGGCGGGGTTTTGGACTCTGATACTGCGGGCAGCTTGGGTCGTTTGCATAGTGGCCGACTCGTTGGCATCGGTGGCACGTGACATTGGCTCTGTACCCCGGTCGCGCCGGGGTGCTGCCCCGGTTGGCCGGGGGGGTGGTGCTGGTAGCGGGGGCGGCCGGAGTGTTGTCTCTTCCTCGTCCTTGGCCCCCTCCTCCTCCTCTGGGTCGGTGGTGACCATTGTTGTTCCTGCTCTGCTCGTAGGACCCATTCCGGCCCACTCTGGTGATCTCCCACCGGTCAGCTTCGGCTGCGAGCTGCCGGGGATCGGTTAACTTGCTGTCGAGGAGGTGTTGGCGTAGTTCAATGAAGCAATTGTTGGACAGATGCTCCCATACCATCAGATTGAACAGCTGCTCGTAGGTCGTGACGTTGTTTCCTTTGATCCAGCCTTCGAAAGCTCGGCTAAAGTACGTGACATAGTCCACCCAAGTTGTACCCGGGATGCGTGTGCAGTCTCGGAACCTCTGACGGTACATCTCGGGCGTGAGGCCATAGCGGGTGAGGAGGGCCGCTTTCATATGGTCGTAGGAGGTCATCTGGTGGTCTGGGAGCTGTAACAGGGTATCGCGGCCCTCATTGAGGAATCTGCCCCATAGGCCGGCTCCCCAATCGTTTCTATCGATCCGGTGCGCAGTCATAGCGATTTCATAGGCCTTAAACCATTGCTGGATGTCGTCTTCTCGGAAATATTCTCGGACCACATCCTTGGGGATGTGTACCTTTTTCTCCGTGGTCCCTGGGGTGTGTGGTCTCTCGGGCACCCCTAACTCTTTATTCTGTTTGCGCAGGTTGATCTCGGCTAGGTTCCGTTCGTGCTCGTACGCCAGTTTCTTTTCCTCGAGCTCCCTTTGTCTCTGTTTCTCCTCTCTTTCTTCTCGGAGACGTAGGTGCTCTAAGTTGATTTTTTGTTCGGCCAACTTGAGTTCTACGTCCATCTTGAGTCGGGCCATTTCTAGCTCGTGTAGTCGGGTTTTTTCTCTTTCTTGGATTTCGTCTTGCGAGAGACCGGTTCTTTACCCTTCCGGGGCCGTGTTGGTTTTTTTCGCGGTGCTTTGCTCAGGGGCTTCGGCATCCCCGGTCTCTGCCCAAGATTCTAGGGCCTGCTTAAAATCGTCCTTGGTGCTTAGTCCGGTGGTAGCGATACCTAGTTCGATGCAGAACTGCTTTAGTTCACGATGACTGTACTCCTCTAGTTTTTCCCTTTGGAACTTCTCAGTTGATCCGCTTTCTTTAGTTGTCATTGTGGTTCGTTGTGGGGTGAGCTACTCTCTGTACGTTATGCGGTGATTCGGATCCCGTCGCTGGCCACCAATGTTAGACGGACCGGGAGGGTCGGCCGAGATTACGGGGAGAGGTCTCCGGGGAGAGCCGCCTCCAACGACTGTACAGACAAGTAACTTCCCCCCCCACAGACGGACACCACACAAGACTGAAGGTTAACGAGACTTTATATGCAATTCTTAGGTTACGATGGTATGATACAAGGAGGTCTGGACTCAGGGGTCCCCTCGATTCAAGTCTTTGGCTGAGGAAAGGGGTAGCGGGACAGTCTTAGTTACCAATGAGTACAAAGTAGCTCTCAATCCTCGAGCTCGGCGTTCGAGATGATCGGGCCGTGGAGGAGCCAAGCAGGTCCCGAGATGGATGGAGGAAAGATGACGGTCCGCGGCGGAGCCTGCAGGTCCCGGTGAAAGGTGACGGTTACAACGGTCCGCGGCCACGCCAGCAGGTCCCGACGACGATGAAGACTGTAGGTTACGACGGCTGTGGCAGCGCCAACAGGCAGGATGATGGTGCACAGGACAGAGCTACGGCAGCGCCAGTAGTCCGTCCAGGATGAGTTCCTCTTTACGTCTCTCGACTCCAAGATACAACTGCCTTCCTGCTCTGGAGCTGCCCCAGTTATAGGGCTGGTGTGCTTTGATGTCCGGACCCTCGCACTTGGAGGTCGGGAGGTCCGGGATGAGGGAGTCCAGACACCCAGCAGGGGGGTGGAGCCAGCGCCCGGGGAGGTGATGGGCGAGCGGCACTTGGCGGGGGAGAGCCATCGGCACCTCTTTCTCCCATTGACTTGCCAAGTAGCCCGCTCACCTCCTGGGTGGAGGGTGGTGCCGGAATGTCTGAGGCCGGGCTAGGCCCAGGGTTGAGGTCGATCGGGGGCCAGGCGGCCTCGTGATGAAGTGTCCAAGATGGCGGCCCAGGCTGGGCGCGTGGGCCGGCAGTGGATCGGACCCACGAGGTTAACATGCTCGAGGCAGGGGTCCCTGAGGGGATGGAGGACGTGCAATGGTGGTGTGTGGTACTTGTGTGACCGGGCTCGGGCCTGGTCGGGCCGGGGGAGAGCGGCCCTTCACGTGGCCTGTCCAACAGCGTGTATGTACACACGCCTCTGACTAAATTAGAACTGTTAGAAATGAAGAAACTAGTACCATGCCATGATAAAGACCCTGCAGGTTTCCATAGAGAGCTTAAAGACATGTTATTAATGGGGGACTACACATATGATGATATCATGAAAATGTTGAAAGTATTATTGCCTACGGGTATATTCGAGAAATTAAAGGAAAAGGAATGGGAGGTGGGAGACACAAAAATTGCCTGGGCAGAAATAGAGGAAGAAGAAAAGAAACGGGTCCCAGGGTTAGGCCTTGGGGACAAAACTAAAGCATTACCAGGTTTGATAGTACAGGTCCTGCCCAGATTATTGACAACTAGAAAGGAGGATTGGGATGCAATCTCGTCCTGTAAACAGAAACATGATGAAGATACTAGTGACTTCTATTCAAGATTCGAGAAATGTTTTATTATTAATAGTGGCCTCCAGCCAAGTAGCGAGTCGTACCCACATCTTTTTGTATCAAAGTTAGTCGAGAATTCCCTACCGTTAGTTAAAAATAGAGTGTACAAGGTCGAGAGTACATGGCAAGCAAATACGCCATCCCAGATGTTACAAATGTTACAATATCATCAGAACAGAATTAGAGAAGAACAAGATCAGGAACAAAAACGCATGAAAGACACAAAGATGAAAATGTTAGTAGCTCAGACAGTCCCATCCGACGGACACAGAAAGGGTACGACCCAGACAAGTCACACTGCAGCTCCCGTTAAAGGGACATGCAATTATTGCAAGCAGCCAGGTCACTACGTACATGAATGCCCAGTTCTGAAACATAACATAGCGACAGGTAAAACTAAAGAAAGACCGCATCCGCCTAGACAAGACCATAACCAGCATCAGTCTACACAGAATACACAGCCTATGCATGCTTCCGCGACTCCAGCACAGACCGTAGCAGTACCACAGCCACAGCCCATTGCCGCAACTCAGCAAGTTTCACAGCAGATGTACCAGTATGCCCAGTCTGCTTACCCCGAATATTCCCGATATACATGAAACAGCCTAGAGAGGGAAGGTGGCTTGCCTCTTATTGAGATTCCTGTAGATCAAGAAGGTCCTTATGTACACAGTCAAGTATTGGGAAAAGACAGAAAGTTTTTAATTGACACAGGGGCAAGTCGCACTACAATAAGTCATGATGAAGTTCCAGGGGCACCCCTCTCAGGCTCACAGAATGTTTCCCTGGGTTTTTCAGGACAGCCTATTGTAAATGAAGTATCCAAACCAGTTCCCCTGGCTGTGGGTCCATTATCACGTGTTACAGACCTGTTACTCACGAAATCATGTCCAGAAAATCTGTTAGGAATTAAAACATTGAAGGCTCTAGGAGCTATAATATGCTGTTCCCCGGAGGGAGTTAGACTCTTTCTGCGGGATTTCAAGGGTCATTATGTTTTGCGTGAATTTGATGTCAGATTGAAAAATGTACCAGATTACTTGTGGGCAAAAGGCCCAACTGATGTAGGCTGTATGCACATTACACCATACCGCGTTACACTCAAGGCAGGTGTTGTATTACCCAGAATCAGACAATACAAGTTACCACCCGATGCTGTAGTGGCTTTACTGAAAATCATTGAAGAGCTCATTGCCCAAGGAGTGGTCGCCGAGACCGACTCCAATATCTGTAATTCACCCATCATTCCGATTCTTAAACGTACTGATCCCAATGCACCGCCAGTATATCGGCTGGTGATTGATCTTCGAGAATTGAATAAATGCATTATTCCACAGTATCCTGTGGTCCCCGATATCTCCTCTCTATTGACTGCTATTGATTCAGAAGCAACGTTCTTTACTGTAATTGATCTCAAGAACGCCTTCTTCAGCGTGCCTATTGATCCAGAGAGCCAATATCTCTTCGGATTCAGTTTAAATGGACGCAGTTTCAAATTTTCGCGCGCACCTCAAGGATTCACAGAAAGCCCCAGCATCTATAGTCAAGCACTGAAAAGACAACTAGATTGTATTCAAATGCCAGTTAACACCGCTTTACTGCAATACGTCGATGATCTGCTGATCACCGCACGAAGTGAGCCCGAATGTGAAAAAGCATCACTGACAGTTCTACACTTTCTGGCCGACAAGGGACACAAGGTGTCTCCTTCGAAGCTACAATTCTGTGTTCAGCAAGTTGTGTACTTGGGTCACTTGCTGTCCAAAGTGGGGAGACAGCTCACTCCCGATCGCATTCAGTTAATTGCAAATATGCCACAACCCCAGACACAAAAGGAAGTGCGGGCCTTCATAGGCCTCACCTCGTACTGCAGACAATGGATTCCCCAGTATGCATTTCTAGCAAAGCCACTCATCCAGTTAACGACACAGGAGGCAGCGACTTCGACTGCCCTCCCTTGGACTCAAGAACACACACAAGCTTTTGAAGACTTAAAGAAAGCCTTATGTCAAGCACCAGTTTTAGCAACACCATGTTACAGCAAACCGTTTACACTTTTTGTTACAGAACGTGACGGTACAGCGTTGTCTGTCCTCACTCAAGATCAAGCAGGTTCACATAAGCCTTGTGCTTATTTTTCTAGTACATTGGATTCAGTAGCCCAAGCACTCCCTGCGTGCTTAAAGTCAGTAGCAGCAACAGCGTTAGCAATAAGACAAAGTGATTCAATTGTTTTAGGTCATCAGTTAACAGTTCAAGTACCACATTCTGTAGAGGTTTTGTTAAACAGAACCCAGACTAAACACTTGACTATAGCACGACTGACAGGTTATGAATTAACACTATTCCAGCCACACATAGAAATCAGACGCTGCAGTATCCTGAACCCCGCAACACTATTACCAACAGTTATGACAGATCCAGCCCCACATGATTGTATAGAAATCATTAATGCAGTAACAAAGCCTAGACGAGATTTAACAGATGTTCCATTGACAAATCCAGACCTGACACTTTATGTGGACGGTTCATGCATGAGAACAAGTACAGGAGAATTAGTGGCCGCGTATGCCGTGA
Source organism: Lissotriton vulgaris (assembly GCF_964263255.1). Lineage (NCBI taxonomy): Eukaryota > Metazoa > Chordata > Amphibia > Caudata > Salamandridae > Lissotriton > Lissotriton vulgaris. Next base: position 1,577,172,025 of record NC_141696.1, read on the forward strand.
CCACTGAAACTGAAGTTAAAGAAACACATCGTATTGACACACTGTCTGCTCAAGCAGCAGAACTTATCGCTCTGACCCGAGCTTGTATACTAGCCAAGAACAGAAATGTTAACATATACACTGATTCCCGTTATGCCTTCGGAGTTGTACACGACTTCGGAGTCCTCTGGCAAGAACGAGGTTTCCTGACCTCTCACGGGGCCAAGATTCAACACGGTCCCCTCATTCAAGCACTGTTAGAAGCAATACATTTGCCCTCGGGCATATCAGTCATGAAGTGTAAAGCACATACTAAAGTTACAGATTCTGTTTCCCAGGGTAACGACCTGGCAGACCAGACAGCAAAACATACAGCACTGACTCACATCCAGATTACTGATGTGACAAAGACAATAGTACCGACAAAGTGTATGACAGTTAGAGATCCCGCCCTAGACGTAATTGACATTCAGACACATGCTACTCCAGATGAAATAAAGAAATGGACTGAACTAGGAGGGATTCAGACAGATCAAGGTTGGGTGACGAAGGGAAAATCTATATGGTTTCTCCCTGACTCAATGGTTCAAGTCATGATAAATACAGCACATAGCCCGGCACATCTAGGAGAGAAGGCGATGTTAGACAGTTTACAGAATCTCTGGTACAACAAACACTTACGAGCAGCAGCAAAACAGAAAGTGCGTACTTGCATGATCTGTTGCCAGTTCAATCCAGGTAAAAGCGTCCCTGTAGAGCAAGGAGGATTTCATCCTCCCGATCACCCTTTTGAAGTCCTCCAGATGGATTATATCCAGATGAACAGTTGTCGAGGTTTTAAATATGTCCTTGTAATTGTTTGTGCCCTGTCCCGCTGGACCGAAGCATACCCAGTCCCAGACTACACTGCTCCGACCACTGCCAGACAGTTGGTTCGTGAATTCTTCCCACGGTACGGTTTGCCCCGTGTCGTGTATTCAGATAACGGACAGCCGTTCTCGTCCGAGTTGATGAAACAGGTTTCCCTTTTGCTAGGATATCAGTGGAGGTTCCACTGTGTCCGACATCCCGAAGCAGCAGGCCTTGTAGAAAGGCATAATCAGACACTAAAAATCCGCCTTGCCAAGATCTGTCAGGAAAAAGGGGTCGACTGGATAGTCGCCCTGCCCGTGGCACTATTCTACATGAGAATGGTCGCCCATTCAAGATCAGGGCTATCCCCGTACGAAGTGGTCTTTGGCAGACCACCGAATATGTGGGGGACGCCCATTCCGAAAAAAATAACTGATGTTGATTGCAATATGTTGACCGATTACCTTGCCTCCTTGATGTCTGCACTCCAATCATGTCGTTCACAGGTTGCCGCAGCCTTCCCTGACAACACCGATGTAAAGGCGCATGAGGTCCGTCCTGGGGACCTGGTACTCGTCCGGAATTTCGACCGGAAAAGTCCGCTGGAACCCCGTTGGAAGTCTCCGAAGACCGTCCTCCTTACAACCAGGACCGCCGTGAAGATAGAGGGGAGAAAGGGGTGGGTCCATACGAGTCACATCAAACTTTGCAATGAACTAAAAAACGGACTAAAACAGGACTCTGACTCGTCCACCCCGACCAAAGACTGTGTTGAGGAAAAAGACTTTACCGTTACCGAACGAGAAAAGACTCCCCAAGAACTATATCGTATGAAGCTCCGATCTAGCAAGTCAGACAGTTTAATTGTTTAAGTCCTCCCCTAGGTGAATCGGTTAAATAGTTTCTGACATGTATCCCCTAGATCGAGATAGAGAGAGAGAGAGAGAAGCAAAGAAACGTACATACTGCAAATCACTGCGTAGTCACTGTATAGTGACGTTGTTAATAATGTTTTTTCTAAGTATTCTAATTATTATTGCCAGCATTCTGCTACCTATATATTGGCCTATTTTCAGGCGTGAACAATCTGCTTACAATGTCTCTGCTGAACACACTTTTAGTGAACTTCCTGCACATGAACTCTCTTACAGACTTGCGCTGCGCAACAATACATTCATTAGTATGTTACACCACTCCCATCAGACAAATAATGCTACCGACTGCTGGATATGTGGCCGACTCCCTCCCTACCAGAATTACAAGGGAGCTCTGCCCCTCTTTCCATACCCGTTCACTCACAATGGCTCCTGTGGGGCATGGTTTAAAATAATTAATTCCTTAGATCCTGATATTGCTGTTTTCGATGGGGGCTGGGTTTGGGGAAACTTGAACTTAGTCCTGCTCAACGTCTGTTATCCTGATAAAGAGGGACTTCCCACTCGAATAGGAACTGATCTAGAAAACGAAGTATATGGATTAGGTAATTACACAATTAGCCTTATGATCCTTACTGTTGAATCCGAGACTGCTCCAGTTCTGCCCCATATGTTAGTATTACCAGTCACAGGTGAACTATGTGTTAGCAAGAAAGGTTCAGTACACGTAGGTCATAGTAAATGCACTACTGTGGTCGAATTCAGTGATCATGGTAAATCGTCCTTTAAAGCTACCAGTCACTCCTATTTTGTTTGTGGTCATACCGCATACATACGTTTGCCTCCAGATTGGGATGGTACCTGTTATATTGCATTCCTTCTGCCACCTGTTTTTCTAGCTCCCCCAGATTACCATAGAAATACGAATCTAGTACAGAATAGACCCAAAAGAGATATTCCACTTGTCGACTATACAGAAACGGCATGGGAACAGTACACTGATTTCAATAAAGGATTCTTTTTCTTTCTAGGACCTGTCCAAAACAGTAAATTAATACGCAGATTAACCAGAACACTCGAAGCAGTAGTACATGAAACTGCCTCCGCCTTAGGTAACTTAACAGAGGAGCAATCTGCTATACGGGTTGTTGTCCTTCAAAATCGTCTTGTAATTGACGTCATCTTGGCAGATAGAGGTGGAGCCTGTAAGGTCATCGGGTCAAGTTGCTGCGTTTTCATCCCACAAAACGCACCATCTGTCTATCAAGCTATTACCCGTCTGCATAAAATTGCAAATCAGATACATCAGAATCCAGGCACCTGGACTTGGTCCGGTTGGTTCTGGACTACGTTAACAGCTTGGGGATGGAAGATCTTATCATTCCTAGGCATTGGCCTTGTTATAGTATTCAGCTGCTGCCTGTGCCTACAGTGTGGGCCAGCGATATGTGGACTGTGTGCCACATCGTGCATTGAACATTCCAGTTGTCTCTCGAACAGTCAAAGAAAGAAAGATGAACATATAATGTTACAAGAACAAACCGATCGATTTATGAGGATCGATATATCATGAAGGGTCCGTAGGGAACAAGGAGGGAATGAGGTAATATAAATTTTATGGTCAAGTTGTGTTCCCTAGCGAGTACCCCACCGACTCCATGTACGAGTTAAAGTGCATGTAACTTCCCTCCTGTGTCAGCTATGAAGACGCAAATACATTTGCGTCCAACGTTAACATGTCCTCTTTCAGACCCACCATGAATGGGTTGAATGGTCCGTTCCTAAGTATGCTATGCCAACGTCTTTTTGTAGTGTACTCCTATGTTTTTCAGCCCTGGCTGAAATAGGCCCTGAATCTCTGCCACCGAGCCTCTTTTCTGGCTTCTGACTCCGAGAAATCTCTGCCCAGGCAGCCCCCGTACCCGTGAACTCTGACTTACTTCTAGCGCGGCCCTCCGTGCTCGGCTCAGCCTGCTGCCTGCCAAGATTGACTATAACCTTCGAGTTATCTGTTTCCCTCCCCGAAAATACATTCCTTCCTGCTAGCTTCAGTAAACATCCTTCCTCAGCTGCAGGGCTAAAGGGCCGACCTGTCTCTGTGCAAGTAATTCATAGCTTCGAATTAATTTGGGGTTGGTTTATTAATGTGTCACTGTTTTAAAATTCCAGTCTGGCACCTGCTTCCTTATCTGTAATTTGCTTTCTGTTGCAGTGCAATTTTTTTTTCCAGGACCTTTGTGGCCTACTTGTAGCTGATTCCATGAGCCTGCTGTGAGGGTCAGAGCATGGTCATACAACTGTTGCAACTAGCAACTGAACTCTGGAGGGGCCCCAGCCAGGAAGCACTACAGGGAATGGTTACTAATGATGAGTTTGAACTTTTGCACCTGCTGAGTGCTTTCAGTTTTGCAAAACTCGTTTTTGTGCAATTTCGCGGGATTCGCGGGGCGCGAACTTGCGCGAGATCGAATTCGGAAGCCGCAAATTCGTGCGAATATGCGATTTGTTTTTTTGCGGCATGTTAGTTCGCAAGGTTTTGTGCGTTTTAGCGAGCCGCTTGTAGCGCAACGGCGCAAAGTTACCCTCACGGTCTTTCACGGGCGAGGCCATCTTGTTTGCATGACGTATTTCTGTTTCCGGGCGCGATGTGTAATCTCGCAAAGTGTGCGGCTCGCTAGTACAATTTCGCGTGTGATCACGAGGAAAATCTCGCGTGAACTTACCCACGCGGTCGTGAACGGGCGCGGCCATCTTGTTTCTCATTCATTGCTATGGTTCTGGGCATGCTTTTTGTATCCTCTCTGAATCTCTGACATCCTTTGCTTGTTTGAAGTTTTTTTTGATCTATTTTACTTATTATCTATCCCTCTATTTTTCTAGCTCTATATTTTTGTGTTTTCTGCTACTTTTGGTTAATTTGAATCTACTTTTTTAAACTCTTTTCTTTTCTTCTTCCCTATTCTATTTCTTCTTTATTATTTAGCTTCCTTTCTGCCCAGACCATGGTAAAGGGAGCCGGGAAGCATCCCGAGAAGGGGAAGGGTCCCGCACCCCGTGCCCGGCTCCCGTGCGGGCGTTTGAGGGGGGAGCAGGTCGCACCCCGGGAGATCTTCAGCCCTGGGGAGGTGGCCGCACTAATTTTTTATGTTCAGCGCCGTCTCCCCAGGGCCATCATGGCAGGTGGCAAGATCGCTAGCGGGTACGGGATCCAGGAGCGCCGGAAGCGGTGGGAGAAGGTGTGCTTGGCCATGTACCAACACTCTCGGGTCCGGCGCACCTACAACCAGGCCACCCACCGTTGGACGGATGTCCTGGACTGGGAACACGATCTGCTCGACCTGCTCGGCCTTGAGATCCCCGGGCTTGGTGAGTAGTAGTAGCTATTTCTTTACTACTCTGTTTTCTCCTGCTCTGTGTGTTATTATATTGCAAATTTTTGTTTTTTACCAAGAGCATTAATGCTGCTGATTACATTGTAGGTAAATTATATTTCAAAATTTTCTGTGTATTTCAGGTGAACTGCTCTCCTTCTCAGTGGCGTTGCTACTATGCTTATTTGTTTTCGATTTTGTGTTCATTTCATTGGCCTGTGAAATTATGTATGAGTGTAGTTTAAAGAACTGCGTAATGCTAGACACTAAGGATCAGATTTTTAATTACCGGCGCATCCCTGCAAAGTAGCAGGGATGCGCCAGTAATTGTGCGCCACGCCACCACCACCCATGGTGCGCCGTATTTACAATGCGGCGCACCATGGGCCCAAAACGTCACCAAAGCTTTACGCATCTGTGCTGTAAAGGCGGCGCATTGCTGGAGTTGCGTCGCAATGATGGCGCAGCTCCAGCAATTCTCTGGGGTGCCCTATCTCCCCAATGCTGCGTCAAGCCGTACGTCTGCTTCAAGCAGGCGCAGGGTTTGAGTCATGCATCATTGTCCTCAAAGTGACTGATTGAAATCTTGTAGATTTCCCTCAGCCACTTTTAGGATGCGTTCCTGCGCAGGAACGCCCTCCCTTGCGCCGGAACGCCCTCTGATGGCGCAGGGCTTTACAACGTGATGCATCTCCCATATGCGTCACGTTGTTAATATACGCCGCACCATGGCACCTCTTTTGTTCTGCCGCTGCGTCACAAAAGTCACGCAACAATGGAGCAAAAGAGCCGCAAGGGGCTTCTAAATCAGCCCCTACAGACTCAAGTCCAGTCCTTCCTTTGTACACATGGGGATAAGAAGAAATAGTGGTTGTGGATTGATAGTTTGAGTATTTTAATGACTGGTTAATGTAGTAGGAAACTTTTTAGTGTTGTCGCTGATCTGCAATCACGATGGACTTTGTCTGTCACTTCGCGTGCTGCGTACTGCTGCCTGCCAGTCCTAGTAGTAGACCACATGAGATCAGTCGATATGTGGAATAGTTGTCTATTTGCTATTTCGCCAAAAATATTTTGTTATTGTTATTGTTCTTTTGAAATGTTTCATTTGGTTGACAACAATCATCCATGTTTTCGGGTCTTTCTTTCTTTCATGTTGTACATCAGCTCCCCCCAGGGGCAAGAGGACAGAGGAGGAGGCTGCTGCTGCTGTGCAAGGCCAGGATCGGGCAGACGAGGGCTCCTTTGTTGGCCCCGGTAAGTTTTAATTTTAATATAGAGTACCTATTTTTTCCTAGCGTTCCTCATTCGATTTTTTCTAAATCATCTTTGATCTTCTTGTAGACTGTATCTAAATTCTTATCCTGCCTCGACTATGACTCCCTGTGGTATTACTAGATTATTCATATTAGTCTGTCTGTGTAGCTAACTAAAATTGCACTTTTGGCAATTCCATTGGACTCCCATTCTAGTCAGCAATAGCTCTATGCACTAAGTGCAGTCCTCTGGGTTTGTCCATAATGTCTTTTCAAGTCTTCTAAATGTTTATGCTTTGACAATTGCCAACAATAAAAAGGTGAATGACCACCAAGAAAGAATAAGATACTACTTTACTTTTGGTTTGGATAGGAGGACAATCCATTCTACTACTGTTGCGGGGACAAATCTGCACTAACAGAACTATGGACACTAAATAATGCATTGCTTAGCTTATCAATTATAATAGGCGCTGTTAGACTTTCCACATACCTCAGTGATAACAGACTTTGTAGTTGAACCCCCAATCTCCTTACTGACTAGATAGTGTGGCAGAGTCATTTAGCTCCCAAAGTCACCGATGATTGATCCCCAATGATGATTATCCAACGCAGGACAAGAGTACGGAGTCAGACTCAAGAAGTGTCAGAGGCACGGACTCATGCTTGCAAAAATTGCAAAACCTTTAGCACAGCCACTCTAGTCTGGAGGACCAAAAACCACAGAGTCTATTTAAGTTTAGAAGCTTTATTAAAAGTAAACACATTTATTAAAATCAAGTTTGTCATAAAACTAAACGTTTAACTGAAAATGGAAAAGTGCTTAGTGCTGACGATTAATTGAACACATTTCTTGTGGTCGAGCCGAGCTCTCACCTGGTTTGAACTTGATCTTGCTCATGTTCTTAGAAATCAAGCTTCTGTCTGTTAGGAGAAAAAGTGGTGCGTGTTAAAAATAAAAAGCAAGCATTCATCAGTTGTGCCAAAAAGTGCAGCAAGACAACAGCCTTCCCTTGAAAAAGGGACATTTTTACTTTAGAGTAGACATTCACAAATTATTACATTGTTTTCTGATTTTTTTCACATTTCTTTATTCCTATACCAAATATATAGTAGTGAGTGGTGTATTCTAACATTCTTAAATGTACTTTGTAGGTGGAACATCTGGTGCTGGGCCCAGCGCGGAGGTGGAGGAGGAAAGTTCTAGGGAGGAGGCGGTGCAAGTGCCGGACGACACCAATGTGCCTGTGAGGGTTCACACGGTGGTGGCGGGCAGAGGTAAGCTATATATTCCTTACTTATTGAGATTGAAGACTGCAGAGTGTGCTTTCTGCACGGGTGTATTATAAATCAACCAGGTAGTAGCCTCCTCTAAATGTACTTCGACTTAGCTGTGAAGTTTTTGGCGAGAAGAATCCCAATCAGATCTAAGATGAACTTGATGGAAGGGATGAACGAAAAGCGAAAGAAGGGTTTAAGTAAGTGTGGAAGGACGAGAAATTTAATGATGACTGGCAAAGAAGAATGATATGTGTTTGCTTGGTCCCCGAGGTGGCTGTGAAGGAAAGAATATGGTATGGTGCATGGCTGGGTGAATGATGAAGCAAGGATGGGTGGAAGGAGAACAGCCTGGGTGGGTGAAACAGAAACTGTATGTGTGCATATACTTTGAATGGATGGATGCCTGGATCATGGTACTATCTGACTCTTAGATAGCATATGTGTATCTAGCGAGAGTAGACGGTCACTGGATGAACTAAGTGTTACTTTGAAGAGCATGTAACACCGCACCCGCACGTCCGTTCCAGTGTAGGAAAGGCAAGGAAAAGAAGTTGTAATTTTGTCCAAATACTACCATGAATAGTAGCAGTAGTTTGTATTGCAACTGCAAGCACAGCATATATACGGCTATTACGGTGGACACTCCCTACCTCTCTTAATAAGTTTAGTTTAGTAGTAGTACGTCATTCATGTGTGGGTGTATCACTGTTCACTCAATAAAAAGCAAAGCACCTAAAGTCATCCCATATGTAATCAAATACATCCCATGTGAAGTGATAGATAATCAGATTATTTAGCTTGTTCATTTTCCTTTTCTAGTACTCATTTGCACTGTAGGGTGAAAGTTAAATTAATTAAGCAGTAGCCCTTTTAACAGAGTATTCTCAGTGCCACCCGTAATAGAAAAGTAAGAGCTTCACCGCCTGCATGTACTGGACCGGTACAGTAACGCAAGTCTGTCTCACTCATCATGGTGTGCGTCTGTTTTTCTCGGGTGCAAGTTCACTGCGCTGGCATTATGCCGGCTTGCATAAGATAACGTACCAATTTTACAAAACAAGAGAGAAGAAGAAGAATAAGACTGGTGTACTGCCATAGTCGACTGTAATGGAAGTCCATAGTGCTTGTAGAATTTGTTCCTTAAACTCCCACTAATGTTAGAGCAAGGATGAAGAAGTGGGAGGTTAGATAGATACTGGCCTCAATAGTTATGTACTGTGCTTTCAAGTTGCTAGTTGTACTGTGACACAACTTTCTGATCAATCATTTTGTGTTAATCTTAAGGAGCATTGGTTACAGACTATGTCTTTCTTTCTTCATATAGTTGCTCCTTCCAAATCAAACAAACCAACAAGGAAGGAGCTGGCTCGAATGGCCCGGCAACGGAGGCTGGATGCCACTGTCGCCGAATATTGGCGGCTGGTGGCCATGGAGGAGGAGGACACACAGTCTACTGGTACATCCACTGGGACAGATGCATCCTCCTCCGTGCCCCCACGGGCTGCCAGCCAGCGCAGTGCTCCAGCGGTACGGAGCCAGGCTACCAAAGCCAACCGCCACCGCCGAGCAGCAAAGACAGCAGCTGCCCCCCACAGGAGTTGCAAGGCACGCCAGCACCGCTTATGCCTCAGAGTGTCCTACCTGGAGCAGGAGGTCCTAACATATAAGACCTTGGTGGAGGGCCTCCGCTCCGACCATGCCACCCTCCACAAGGAGTATGATGCCCTGGCCGCTAAAGTCAACAGCATCCTGCCGTAGTGGCCTTGCCCCTTTTTTAGAGACTTTTGGGGGGTGGGAATTGGGAGTTGGGTTGTTTTTGGGACTTTTGAAGGACAATCGTTGGGGTTAGGGAGGGTATTGCGGGAGATTATTTTGTTAGGGCTACACAAATATACTTTTTGAAACTTTATCTGAGCATACCTGTTTTTTCCTGCTTTTGAGTCTGGTGGGTGGGGGTTTAACAGTAAGTTTGTTTTCCTGAAACTTAAGTCTGTGTCATTTTCTTCCTTTAAGTGTAAATGGCTAAATGTTTTCAACACTACGTGCCTCTCACAGAGTAAGTGAATTCAAGAGTCCTAGGACTTTAGTAGGACTACCGTCAATCTCTCGTCTCTCCTAATACTCCATTATACTACCTCCCACCAAACGCTTATCTTACCTGTAATTTGTGTTTGAAAGTAGGGCTAGGCCCAGTGCTGGCTCCACGGGAAATGGCGATTAAGGTTGGCAATCCTGGGCGGATGAAATGTCCTCATTGCGGTGGTACTAGTGGTGTGACACAGTGGCAGTTGCATGCCTATGGAAAAAAAGAAAATGAAACCTGCTTTGTCCTTACTGGAGCATTACAACGGTACGATAGAGAATATAGCAGGTGACAGTACACTAGAACAGTGCCACAATGTAGCCTAACAAATGGTAAAGTATTGAAAGTATAACTAGTACTTGCGTTGAATTTCTTTGACATTGGCTACTACTACAAGAAATAGTACTGAAGCTGAGTAAGTCTAGAATATATCCTCGGATTCCTTCACCAGCCTGTTGCTATGACCTTATCCTCCACAGCAAGTGTGTGGAATTATTGATGTCATTTAGTCACACATCAATCAAAACCACACAGCCCGGGGAAAGAGGGTTAGGGTTTGGAAAATGGATGGCAATGGGGGTTTCTTTTTGGGTAGGTTTTGTTGAGAGAAGAAAAAAAAAGCACAGCATGGACAAACAATAATTGAAGATAAAGAAATCTTTGGGTACAAAGCTAACCATAAATCTTTGAAGTGACATAAAGGAAGTGCATGCACTACTGCATGCATTGTTACTGAAAAGTAAGTAGTACTTTCGACAACTGTGAATGACAGAATGCGACAGTACAGGGCTGCAGCGTTTTCACTTGCCTATCTCTGCACTCAGAGAAACACTTCTTACATTAAATTAGGTTTAAAAAATAGCCGAAGTAAAACCTATAGAATGGCTGTAGGGATCAATTTAGAAGCAGAGAGAGATCCAAGAAATGCAGAGTCACACTCATAGAAGTTCACAGGAATAACATTACTTAAAAAATAATTTGAAAACAATGGATACTGTATCTGTATGTTGTTGTAGTCGACCTGTTGAATTTGGTAAGTAAGTTGCACGTATCAAACCATTCCTCTTATTAGCGGCACTCCTCCATTCCAGCTGACGATTCGTCCATCAATGTTGGTGACCAGAAGACACCCTGTCCACTGCCTGCCTGGCGGATGCTGAATTGCGGCTCGCTAATGTGAAGCCTGACTTCATCCTTTTTTTCCCATTGCACAGACTGAAACCCGGCCTGTAATTATTGATGGAAAAACAGGAAGTGATATTAGAACACCAATGATAGATAAATATAAGGTATGTGTTGGACAGGCCACGTGAGGGGCTTGCCTCCTCCCCACATGACAGGACCCGGGCCCCGGTCCTCCAGATGTTACCCACAAAGGCAACCCGCACCCCGTCCCATGCGGGACTCCTGCCGCGGACATCTCTGTATCATGGGGCCGAATTCCTTCCCGCTCCCTCGGCCGGCCCGGCCGCCATCTTGGACACTGCACCACGAGGCCGCGTGGCCTCAGATCGACCCTAACCCTGGGCCTGGCCAGGCCCCGACATCCCGGCACCACCATCCACCCAGGAGGTGAACGGCTCACTTGGCAGGTTGATGGGAGAAAGAAGTATCGATGGCTCTCCCCCGCCAGGTGCCGATCGCACCCAGCTCCCCCGGGCGCTGGCTCCACCCCCCTGCTGGGTGTCTGGACTCCCTCATCCCGGACCTCTCGACCTCCAAGTGCGAGGGTCCGGACATCAAAGGGCACCAGACCTATAACTGGGGCAGCTCCAGAGCAGGAAGGCAGTTGTATCCTGGAGTCGAGAGACGCAGTGAAGAACTCATCCTTGACGGACTACTGGCGCTGCCGTAGTCCTACCTTGCGAACTATTGTCCTACCTGCTGGCGCTGCCGCAACCTTCTGAAACCTTCATCGTCGTCGGGACCTGCTGGCGTGGCCGCGGACCGTTTGTAACCACCACCTTCATCGGGACCTGCTGGCTCCGCCGCGGACCGTCGCTACCTTCAACCATCCCGGGACCTGCTGGCTCCGCCACGGCCCGATCATCTAGAACGCCGAGCTCGAGGATTGTGAGCTATTTCATCTACCAGATTGGTAACAAGACTGTCCCACTACCCTTTTCCCAATCGAGAGACTAGAACCGAGGGGACCCCGGAGTCCAGACCTCCTTGTACCATTTCACCGTACTTAAAGAATTGCTTATAAAGAACGTTAAACCTTATCCTTGTGTGGTGTACATCTGTGGGGGGGAAGTTACTCGTCTGTACGATCGCTGGAGACGGCTCTCCCCGGAGACCTCTCCCCTTATTCTCGGCCGACCCTCCCGGTCCGTCTAACATTGGTGGCCAGCGGCGCGATCCGAATCAACGTGTAATCGTACAGAGAGTAGCTCACCCCACGACAAAACCACGATGACAACCAAAGAGAGCAGATCCACCGAGAAATTCCAGATGGAGAAATTGGAATAGTACAGCCATCGTGAGTTGAAGCAATTCTGCATTGAACTAGGTATCGCTACCACCGGTCTGAGTACTAAGGACAATTTCAAGCACGCCATTGAGTCATGGGCAGAAACCGGGGCCGACAGAACCCCGGACCAAAATATCACAGCAGCCGAGAAAAACGCCACGGCTCCCGAGGAGCGAAGAACGGGTCTTTCGCAAAACGAAATCCAAGAGCGAGAGAAAAGCAGACTACATGAACTAGAAATGGCCCGGCTCAAAATGGAGGGCGAACTCAAATTAGCCGAACAAAAACTGAACCTAGAACATCTACGGCTCCGAGAAGAAAGGGAAGAAAAACAGAGACAAAGAGAGCTCGAAGAGAAGAGACTGGCGTATGAACACGAACGCAACCTAGCAGAGATCGAATTACGTAAGCAGAACAAAGAATTAGGAGTGCCCGAGCAACCGCGCACCCCGGGAGCAACAGAAAAGAAAGTACACATCCCCAAGGATGTCGTACGAGAATATTTCCGAGATGACGACATACAGCAGTGGTTCAAGGCCTACGAGATCGCTATGACCTCCCACCGGATCGACCGAAGCGACTGGGGAGCCGGCCTATGGGGGAGGTTCGTCAATGAGGGCCGCGATGCCCTGTTACAGCTCCCCGACCATCTAATGACCTCCTATGACCACATGAAAGCTACCCTCCTCACCCGCTATGGGCTCACACCCGAAATGTACCGCCAGAGGTTCCGAGACTGCACCCGGATCCCGGGTACAACTTGGGTGGAGTACGTGAACTATTTCAGCCGAGCCTTCGAGGGTTGGATCAAGGGGAGCAATGTAACGACCTATGAGCAACTCTTCAATCTCATGGTATGGGAGCATCTATCTAACAACTGCTTCGTCGAGCTCAGGCAGCACCTCCTCGACAGTAAATTGACCGATCCACGACAGCTCGCCGCCGAGGCTGACCGGTGGGAAATCACCCGAGTGGGCCGAAATGGGTCACAGGAACAGCACCGGAACCACCCAGGTCAGCACCGTCCCCGAGGGGGAGGAGGAGGCCAGGGACGAGGAAGAGACAACGCCCCGGCCGCTCCCGCTGCCAACACTCCACCCCCGGCCAACCGGGGCAACACCCTGGCGCGCCCGGGGTACAGAGCCAATGTCACGTGTCACCGATGCCAGCGAGTCGGCCACTACGCCAATGACCCGAACTGTCCACAGAACCAGAGCCCCAGACCCCGCCAGATGGCTGCTGCCGCCCTGGGGGAAGAACAAATCTCCGAAGAACACGAGGAACATGAGCAAGAACACCCAGAATGGGAACCGGCCGCCATGGTTCTAGCATGCCTAGGGGGAAAAGACATGGTCCCGCGGGCCCCCCTACCCGCCAACACCCGGAAGTACAGTCAGTGGGTGAGCATTAATGGGCGCCGGGCCGAAGCCCTACGTGACACCGGGGCCAGTGTGACAGCCGTCCGCTGACACCTGGTGACCCCAGAACAGATCCTGCTGAACGTTCTCTGCCCTGTCCGCTCAGCCGACAACTCGGAGAGTCTCTGTCGGATGGCCTGCGTCCCCTTCGAGTGGGGAGGAGTCTCCGGCATGTTGAAGGTGACGGTCCGAGATGATGCCCCCGTAGACTGCCTCCTGGGAAATGATCTGGAGAGTTCCCCATGGGCCGCCGTAGAGAGAAGAGAGCACCTGGGGATGTTGGGTCTCCTGGACTGGGCGTGCGTAACCACCCGGTCCATGGCCGCCCGTGCCATCCCCAGACCCGAAGAACCCGAATGGCCGGCACCTCCTCCCCCGGTCGCTCCAGTCGAAGACACCGTCCGTGCCGACCTTCCAGAGCAAACCCCCGAAGGGCTCGCCCAGCTCCAGAACCTTCCCGACCTGGCTCAGTGGCGTCAGGAAGGGGGGCCCACCCAAGAACAGTTTCGTCAAGAGCAGAAGACCTGTCCCTCCCTCAAGGGACTCCGCCAACAAGCCCTCGCCCAAAGCGCCGGGGATACCGCCGGAACCCATTGGGTCTATTGGGACAATGACCTGCTGTACAGTGAACAGAGAATCGCGGAGTTAGGGGCCAGTCGAGTGCTAGTGGTGCCCCTCCGCTTTAGAGACTTTTTGCTAAACCTGGCCCACGATGTCCCCCTGGCTGGTCACCTGGGTCAGGACAAAACCTATAGTCGCCTGGTGACCCACTTTTTTTGGCCAAAGATGAGGAACGACGTACTCCAGCACTGCCGGTCTTGCCCCACGTGCCAGGCCAGCGGGAAGAGCGGCCGCAAGCTGAAAGCCCCTCTGCAACCTTTTCCAGTGGTCACCACCCCGTTCGAGAGGGTGGGAATAGACATTGTGGGGCCCCTGGACCCCCGTACAGCACAAGGACATCGGTTCATCCTGGTACTGGTGGACCACGCCACCCGCTACCCCGAGGCTGTTCCCCTGCGAACTGTGACAGCCCCGGTGGTTGGCCGGGCCTTGATGGGAATCTTCTCCCGGGTGGGCTTCCCCCGAGAAGTTGTCAGCGACAGAGGCACGAACGTTATCTCAAAATACATGAAATCCCTCTGGCAACAGTGTGGGGTCACCTACCGATTCACGACCCCCTATCACCCTCAAGGAAACGGCCTAGTTGAGCGGTTCAACCGCATGCTCAAAGGGATGATTGGGGGGTTGGAAGAGCCCCTCCGTCGCCAGTGGTATGTGCTACTGCCGTGCCTCCTCTTTGCCTATCGAGAAGTTCCCCAGAAGTCCCTCGGCTTCAGCCCGTTCGAACTCTTATATGGACACCCGGTGCGAGGGCCGCTCAGCCTAGTCAAAGAAGGTTGGGAAATGCCCCCTCTGAAGAACCCTCCAGATGTTTTCAAGTACCTCCTGACCCTACGCAACCAGACCAGAAGGTTCAGAGAAATGGCTAAAGCGAACTTGGAGGCCAGCCAGGAAGACATGAAAAGGTGGTACGATCAAAATGCCTCCTCCATCGAATTTGAACCCGGCCAACAGGTATGGGTGATGTCTCCCACCGAACCATGCGCCCTGCAAGACAAATGGACAGGGCCCTTCAAAGTGGTCGAGCGCAAGAGCCCTGTCACCTATCTCATCGATATGGAATCTTCACGGAACCCCCTCCGGGTCCTCCACGCCAATAGACTAAAACCCCACTTTGTGCGCTCGGAGCTCAGCCTCCTGATGGCAACAGACAGCGGAACCGAAGAGGATTCCGAGCCACTCCCTGATCTCCTACGGACTCGAGAGAAGGACGGCTCCGTGGATGGGGTCCGACTCTCGGAGGCCCTCACCCAGGAGCAACGTCAAGGCTGCCGAGACCTCCTACTGCAGTTTGCCGCTCTGTTCTCCCTCACCCCAGGGGTCACCCCCTGGTGCTCCCACGATGTAGACACGGGAGACAGTCCCCCTGTCTGACATCGGGCCTACCGCGTACCAGATCGGGTACGGGCCTGCATCCAAGAGGAGGTGTCCAAGATGCTCACGCTCGGGGTCATCGAGCCCTCAGACAGCCCTTGGGCCAGCCCAGTGGTACTGGTCCCCAAAGCCGCCGCCCCCGGCACCACTCCGGAGCTCCGGTTCTGCTTTGACTACCGGGGCCTCCATGCGGTCACCAGAACCGACGCACATCCCATTCCCCGAGCCGATGAACTCATCGACCGTATGGGAGCTGCCCGCTACCTCAGCATCTTCGACCTGACAGCGGGCTACTGGCAGATCGGTCTCACACCCCGAGCCCAAGAACGATCTGCCTTCTCCACCCCTGATGGCCACTACCACTTCAAGGTCATGCCATTCGGCATGAAGAATGCTCCAGCAACATTCCAGCGGCTAGTAAATCAGGTCCTGGCGGGACTCGAAGAATTCAGCGCCGCCTATCTGGACGATATCGCTGTGTACAGCCGCCACTGGTCCGACCACCTCAACCACCTCCGAGAGGTCCTGCAGGCCCTCCAACGCGCCGGCCTCACGATCAAGGCCAGCAAGTGTCAGATTGGCCAAGGGTCCGTGACCTACCTCGGGCACCAGGTGGGAAGCCGTCTGGTGGCCCCGCTGCAACTCAAAATCGCTGCCATCCAGTCTTGGCAGCCCCCCATCACCCAGACCGAGGTCCGCGCCTTCTTGGGGCTCACAGGCTACTACAGGCGGTTCGTGAGGGACTATGGCAGCATTGTGGGGCCCCTCACGGAGCTCACCTCCAAAAACCACCCAAAGAAGGTCAACTGGACCCCAGACTGTCAAGCGGCCTTCGAGAAACTGAAGGCCGCCATGTGCACTGCCCCTGTGCTCCAGGCCCCCGACTACAGTCGGGAATTCATCGTCCAAACGGATGCCTCCGACCATGGCATTGGGGCAGTCCTCTCCCAGTTGAACCCCGAAGGACTTGACCAACCAGTGGCCTTCATCAGCAGACGTCTCCTGGCCCGAGAACAACGCTGGAGCACCATCGAGAGGGAGGCCTTCGCAGTGGTGTGGGCTCTCAAAAAGCTCCGACCCTATCTCTTCGGCACCCACTTCCGGGTGCAAACAGATCATCGGCCCCTGCAGTGGCTAATGCAGATGCGGGGGGAAAACCCAAAACTGTTGCGTTGGTCCATCTCCCTGCAGGGGATGGACTTCACCGTGGAACATCGACCCGGCCAAGACCACGCCAACGCAGATGGCCTGTCAAGGTTTTTCTGCCTCGACGAGGAGAGTCCCCAAGAGGATGGGTGACTCTCCCCGCCTTCAGCTGGGGGGACGCATGTTGGACAGGCCACGTGAGGGGCTTGCCTCCTCCCCACATGACAGGACCCGGGCCCCGGTCCTCCAGATGTTACCCACAAAGGCAACCTGCACCCCGTCCCATGCGGGACTCCTGCCGCGGACATCTCTGTATCATGGGGCCGAATTCCTTCCCGCTCCCTCGGCCGGCCCGGCCGCCATCTTGGACACTGCACCACGAGGCCGTGTGGCCTCAGATCGACCCTAACCCTGGGCCTGGCCAGGCCCCGACATCCCGGCACCACCATCCACCCAGGAGGTGAACGGCCCACTTGGCAGGTTGATGGGAGAAAGAAGTATCGATGGCTCTCCCCCGCCAGGTGCCGATCGCACCCAGCTCCCCCGGGCGCTGGCTCCACCCCCCTGCTGGGTGTCTGGACTCCCTCATCCCGGACCTCCCGACCTCCAAGTGCGAGGGTCTGGACATCAAAGGGCACCAGACCTATAACTGGGGCAGCTCCAGAGCAGGAAGGCAGTTGTATCCTGGAGTCGAGAGACGCAGTGAAGAACTCATCCTTGACGGACTACTGGCGCTGCCGTAGTCCTACCTTGCGAACTATTGTCCTACCTGCTGGCGCTGCCGCAACCTTCTGAAACCTTCATCGTCGTCGGGACCTGCTGGCGTGGCCGCGGACCGTTTGTAACCACCACCTTCATCGGGACCTGCTGGCTCCGCCGCGGACCGTCGCTACCTTCAACCATCCCGGGACCTGCTGGCTCCGCCGCGGCCCGATCATCTAGAACGCCGAGCTCGAGGATTGTGAGCTATTTCATCTACCAGATTGGTAACAAGACTGTCCCGCTACCCTTTTCCCAATCGAGAGACTAGAACCGAGGGGACCCCGGAGTCCAGACCTCCTTGTACCATTTCACCGTACTTAAAGAATTGCTTATAAAGAACGTTAAACCTTATCCTTGTGTGGTGTACATCTGTGGGGGGGAAGTTACTCGTCTGTACGATCGCTGGAGACGGCTCTCCCCGGAGACCTCTCCCCTTATTCTCGGCCGACCCTCCTGGTCCGTCTAACAGTATGTACGCTGTGTAGTGCAAAAAGTCACACTTTGAGTTTCATAATAGACAGTACAATATTTTTGAAAGTGCGTACTCTGTCTGAGTCTCCTTTTGAATGATCAATAAGTATGGGCAAATTAATTTAGCGGATCTTTCCCCTCAAGCTAGGTGTACTGTAAACTGTGTTTTAGAACAAAATTAGACCTTCCCAGCAGTGCTCCCACCCAGACCCTTACTAAAGCCAGTCGCAAAAATGTAGAAGACCCCCAATCAGATCTCAAAAAACGAGGCCTAGTAGAAAACTGGTGACAAAACGTACTTTGAAAGTAAAAGTAGGCCCAAATACCCCCTTACCCACTGTGGATTGTATTAAAACCACTTGCAAGCAAGCAAAAGTATCCATACCCAGCATCGCTCCAAGACTCGCAAACCCCCCCACAAACAGCCCCCCACCCAAACACATGCAATACAAATACTGCTAACCCTAACAAGCCCTAAGTTAAGAATAGTGGCAAACGCTTTCTTTAACTATGCCAAATCCCCCCTTTCCCACCATGGATTTTCTTCAAATCACTTGCAACCAAAATTACACATTTCCACGAGTGCTCTAAGACCCCAGAACTCAGTTGCAAAAATCTAGAACACCCCGAAACACATGCAATCCTGCTGCTAGTGCTAACCCTAACAAATTCTAAATTACAAAAAGTGCCAAAAGGCTTTTGCTCATGGATTTTGTCCAAACCACTTCTATCCGGTATTAGACCTTCCCAGCAATGCCCCAAGACCCGCCAACCCACCCGCAAAAAAGCAAAACACCCCCAAACAGCCAAAAAGGAAAATCTCATACTTACAATATTTATCGGCCTTCGGTCCAAACGCGCTGTGCAGCTAGGTCATAACTCCCGTTTTCCACCACGGATTTCCTGAAAAGCAAATGTAATCAAAATTAGACTGTCCCAGCAGTGCTCCCAGACCCCAAAACCCACCCACAAACACCCGGAACCCCCCCAAAGAGCACCTCAAAGGCAAGCAAGTCAGCAAAAACGCAAAAATAATTTCGCCTCCGATTTGGTCCAAACCACTTTTATCCGGTATTAGAGCTTCCCAGCAATGGCCCCAGAGCCGTCAACCCAGGCGAAAACTAGTAGAAGACCCCCAAACAGCCAAAAAGCATAAGTACAAAAATGGGGACAGTCATTTTCATGGCAATTTCCAAAATCACTCCGCGCGCGCTCTGCAGCTAGGCCCTAACTCCCCTCTGCCACCATGGATTTGCTTCAAATCTCTTGCAATCAAAAGTATCAATAGCCAGCAGTGTTCCCAGACCCCGAAACCCACCCACAAACACCAGGAAGACCCCCAAACAGGCCCCCGAAAATGCTACATTGAACGAAATGTCAGAAACAGCAAAAACTTTTCCCTCATCGATTTTGTCCAAACCACTTCTATTCGGTATTAGACCTTCCCAGCAATGCCCCAAGACCCACCAACCCACCCGCAAAAAAGCACAACACCCCCAAACAGCCAAAAAGGAAAATATCATGCTTACAATATTTATCGGCTTTCGTCCAAACGCGCTGTGAAGCTAGAGCATAACTCCCGTTTTCCACCACGGATTTCCTGAAAGGCAAATGCAATCAAAATTAGACTGTCCCAGCAGTGCTCCCAGACCCCAAAACTCACCCACAAACACCCGGATCCCCCCCAAAGAGCACCTCAAAGGCAAGCAAGTCAGCAAAAACGCAAAACAATTTTCGCCTCCGATTTGGTCCAAGCCACTTTTATCCGGTATTAGAGCTTCCCAGCAATGGCCCCAGAGCCGTCAACCCAGGTGAAAACTAGTATAAGACCCCCAAACAGCCAAAAAGCAAAAGTACAAAAATGGGGACTTAGTCATTTTCATGGCAATTTCAGAAATCACTCCGCGCACACTCTGCAGCTTGGCCCTAACTCCCCTCTGCCACCATGGATTTGCTTCAAACCTCTTGCAATCAAAAGTATCAATCGCCAGCAGTGCTCCCAGACCCCAAAACCTACCCACAAACACCAGGAAGCCCCCCAAACAGGCCCCCAAAAACGCTACATTGAGCGAAATGTCAGAAATAGCAAAAACTTTTCCCTCATTGATTTTGTCCAAACCACTTCTATCCGGTATTAGACCTTCCCAGCAATGCCCCAAGACCCGCCAACCCACTCGCAAAAAAGCACAACACCCCCAAACAGCCAAAAAGGAAAATATCATACTTACAGTATTTATCGGCCTTCGGTCCAAACGCGCTGTGCAGCTAGGTCATAACTCCCGTTTTCCACCACAGATTTCCTGAAAAGCAAATGCAATCAAAATTAAACTGTCCCAGCAGTGCTCCCAGACCCCAAAACCCACCCACAAACACCAGGAACCCCCCCAAAGAGCACCTCAAAGGCAAGCAAGTCAGCAAAAACGCAAAAAAAATTTGCCTCCGATTTGGTCCAAACCACTTTTATCCGGTATTAGAGCTTCCCAGCAATGGCCCCAAGACCCGCCAACTCACCCTGCAAAGAAGTAGAACACCCCCACAAGTGCAGAGTTTTTCTTCATTGGGCGTAATCCAGCCCTCTGCTTTGAGGGAAATAGGAGTCTGGAGGAGGAGGATAGAGGAGCATGTTCTTGTGAACTTGGAAACCTGAGGAATGCAGACTGCGGCACCTTCAAATCAATAAGCAAACAAGTGAAGACAGTTCTGCTGATGGGCTTGTTTTTGTGATTAGGTGATTAAAGTTTTAATTATATTAACTGTGCAAAACAAAGAAAGACAGACACACAGGAATAAAAGGGAACAAGCATTTACAATGCAATGGTCTCGGCATCATTAAAAGTAGAGCTATTGGCATTGCTCACGACATATCTTTTTTCCCTTAAATCATAAATAACAGCACTCTGCACTCAACAGCACACACCACTCTGCACCTGCACTCACTGCTCTGCACACTCACTCTGCACTCACTACTCTGCATTCTGCACTCACTACTCTGGACTCACTACTCTGCATTCTGCACTCACTACTCTGCACTCACTACTCTGCACTCACTACTCTGCACTCACTACTCTGCACTCACTACTTTGCATTCTGCACCCACTACTCTGCACTATGCACTCACTACTCTGCACTCTGCACTCACTACTTTGCACTCTGCACTCACTACTCTGCACTCACTACTCTGCACTCACTACTCTGCACTCTGCACTCACTACTCTGCACTCTGCACTCAATACTCTGCACTCTGTACTCACTACTCTGCACTCTGTACTCACTACTCTGCACTCTGTACTCACTATTCTGCACTCACTACTCTGCACTCACTACTTTGCACTCTGCACTCACTACTCTGCACTCACTACTCTGCGCTCACTACTCTGCGCTCACTACTCTGATTTCACTACTCTGCACTCACTAGTCTGCACTCACTACTCTGCACTCACTACTCTGCACTCACTACTCTGCACTCACTACTTTGCACTCACTACTTTGCACTCTGCACTCACTACTTTGCACACTCACTACTTTGCACACTCACTACTCTGCACACTCACTACTTTGCACACTCACTACTCTGCACTCACTACTCTGCACTCACTACTCTGCACTCACTATTCTGCACTCACTACTCTGCACTCACTACTTTGCACTCTGCACTCACTACTCTGCACTCACTACTCTGCACTCTGCACTCACTACTCTGCACTCTGCACTCACTACTCTGCACTCTGCACTCACTACTCTGCACTCTGCACTCACTACTTTGCACTCTGCACTCACTACTTTGCACTCACTACTCTGCACTCACTACTCTGCACTTACTACTCTGCACTCACTACTCTGCACTCACTACTTTGCACTCTGCACTCACTACTCTGCACTCACTACTTTGCACTCTGACCTCACTACTTTGCACTCTGCACTCACTACTTTGCACTCTGCACTCACTACTTTGCACTCTGCACTCACTACTCTGCACTCTGCACTCACTACTTTGCACTCTGCACTCACTACTTTGCACTCTGCACTCACTACTTTGCACTCTGCACTCACTACTCTGCACTCACTACTTTGCACTCACTACTCTGCACTCACTACTTTGCACTCACTACTCTGCACTCACTACTCTGCACTCACTACTCTGCACTCACTACTCTATGCACTCACTACTCTGCACTCACTACTCTGCACTCTGCACTCATTACTTTGCACTCTGCACTCATTACTTTGCACTCTGCACTCACTACTCTGCACTCACTACTCTGCACTCACTACTCTGCACTCACTACTCTGCACTCACTACTTTGCACTCTGCACTCTGTACTCACTACTCTGCACTCTGTACTCACTACTCTGTACTCTGCACTCACTACTCTGCACTCACTACTTTGCACTCTGCACCCACTACTCTGCACTCACTACTCTGCACTCACTACTCTGCACTCACTACTCTGCACTCACTACTTTGCACTCTGCACTCACTACTTTGCACTCTGCACTCACTACTCTGCACTCACTACTCTGCACTCAATAGTCTGCACACTCACTACTCTGCACTCACTACTCTGCACTCACTACTCTGCACTCACTACTCTGCACTCACTACTCTGCCCTCTGCACTCACTACTCTGCCCTCTGCACTCACTACTTTGCACTCTGCACTCTGCACTCATTACTCTGCACTCACTACTTTGCACTCTGCACTCACTACTCTGCACTCACTACTCTGCACTCTGCACTCACTACTCTGCACTCTGCACTCACTACTCTGCACTCTGCACTCACTACTCTGCACTCTGCACTCACTACTTTGCACTCACTACTCTGCACTCACTACTCTGCACTCACTACTCTGCACTCACTACTGTGCACTCACTACTCTGCACTCACTACTCTGCACTCACTACTTTGCACTCACTACTTTGCACTCTGCACTCACTACTCTGCACTCTGCACTCACTACTCGGCACTCACTACTCTGCACTTACTAGTCTGCACGCTCACTACTCTGCACTCACTACTCTGCACTCAATAGTCTGCACACTCTCTACTCTGCACTCACTACTCTGCACTCACTACTCTGCACTCACTACTCTGCACTCACTACTCTGCACTCAATAGTCTGCACTCACTACTCTGCACTCACTACTCTGCATTCACCTCTCTGCACTCACTACTTTGCACTCACTACTTTGCACTCTGCACTCACTACTTTGCACTCTGCACTCACTACTTTGCACACTCACTAGTCTGCACACTCACTACTCTGCACACTCACTACTCTGCACACTCACTACTCTGCACACTCACTACTCTGCACACTCACTACTTTGCACACTCACTACTCTGCACTCACTACTCTGCACTCACTACTCTGCACTCACTACTCTGCACTCTGCACTCACTACTTTGCACTCTGCATTCACTACTCTGCACTCACTACTCTGCACTCACTACTCCGCACTCACTACTCTGCACTCTGCACTCACTACTCTGCACTCACTACTCTGCACTCTGCACTCACTACTCAGCACTCTGCACTCACTACTTTGCACTCTGCACTCATTACTTTGCACTCTGCACTCACTACTCTGCACTCACTACTCTGCACTCACTACTCTGCACTCACTACTTTGCACTCTGCACTCACTACTCTGCACTCACTACTTTGCACTCTGCACTCACTACTTTGCACTCTGCACTCACTAATTTGCACTCTGCACTCACTACTTTCCACTCTGCACTCACTACTCTGCACTCTGCACTCACTACTCTGCACTCACTACTTTGCACTCACTACTCTGCACTCACTACTTTGCACTCACTACTCTGCACTCACTACTCTGCACTCACTACTCTGCACTCACTACTCTGCACTCACTACTCTATGCACTCACTACTCTGCACTCGCTACTCTGCACTCACTACTCTGCACTCACTACTTTGCACTCTGCACTCTGTACTCACTACTCTGCACTCTGTACTCACTACTCTGTACTCTGCACTCACTACTCTGCACTCACTACTCTGCACTCACTACTCTGCACTCACTACTCTGCACTCACTACTCTGCACTCACTACTCTGCACTCACTACTTTGCACTCTGCACTCACTACTTTGCACTCTGCACTCACTACTCTGCACTCACTACTCTGCACTCAATAGTCTGCACACTCACTACTCTGCACTCACTACTCTGCACTCACTACTCTGCACTCACTACTCTGCACTCACTACTCTGCCCTCTGCACTCACTACTCTGCCCTCTGCACTCACTACTTTGCACTCTGCACTCACTACTCTGCACTCATTACTCTGCACTCACTACTTTGCACTCTGCACTCACTACTCTGCACTCACTACTCTGCACTCTGCACTCACTACTTTGCACTCTGCACTCACTACTCTGCACTCTGCACTCACTACTCTGCACTTTGCACTCACTACTCTGCACTCTGCACTCACTACTTTGCACTCACTACTCTGCACTCACTACTCTGCACTCACTACTGTGCACTCACTACTCTGCACTCACTACTCTGCACTCACTACTTTGCACTCACTACTTTGCACTCACTACTTTGCACTCTGCACTCACTACTCTGCACTCACTACTCTGCACTCACTACTCTGCACTCAATAGTCTGCACGCTCACTACTCTGCACTCACTACTCTGCACTCAATAGTCTGCACACTCTCTACTCTGCACTCACTACTCTGCACTCACTACTCTGCACTCACTACTCTGCACTCAATAGTCTGCACTCACTACTCTGCACTCACTACTCTGCACTCACTACTCTGCACTCACCTCTCTGCACTCACTACTCTGCACTCACTACTTTGCACTCACTACTTTGCACTCCGCACTCACTACTTTGCACTCTGCACTCACTACTTTGCACACTCACTAGTCTGCACACTCACTACTCTGCACACTCACTACTCTGCACACTCACTACTCTGCACACTCACTACTCTGCACACTCACTACTTTGCACACTCACTACTCTGCACTCACTACTCTGCACTCACTACTCTGCACTCACTACTCTGCACTCTGCACTCACTACTTTGCACTCTGCATTCACTACTCTGCACTCACTACTCTGCACTCACTACTCCGCACTCACTACTCTGCACTCTGCACTCACTACTCTGCACTCACTACTCTGCACTCTGCACTCACTACTCAGCACTCTGCACTCACTACTTTGCACTCTGCACTCATTACTTTGCACTCTGCACTCACTACTCTGCACTCACTACTCTGCACTCACTACTCTGCACTCACTACTTTGCACTCTGCACTCACTACTCTGCACTCACTACTTTGCACTCTGCACTCACTACTTTGCACTCTGCACTCACTACTTTGCACTCTGCACTCACTACTTTCCACTCTGCACTCACTACTCTGCACTCTGCACTCACTACTCTGCACTCACTACTTTGCACTCACTACTCTGCACTCACTACTTTGCGCTCACTACTCTGCACTCACTACTCTGCACTCACTACTCTGCACTCACTACTCTATGCACTCACTACTCTGCACTCACTACTCTGCACTCTGCACTCATTACTTTGCACTCTGCACTCATTACTTTGCACTCTGCACTCACTACTCTGCACTCAATAGTCTGCACACTCACTACTCTGCACTCACTACTCTGCACACTCTCTACACTGCACTCACTACTCGGCACTCACTACTCTGCACTCACTACTCTGCACTCACTACTCTGCCCTCTGCACTCACTACTCTGCCCTCTGCACTCACTACTCGGCCCTCTGCACTCACTATTTTGCACTCTGCACTCACTACTCTGCACTCATTACTCTGCAGTCACTACTTTGCACTCTGTACTCACTATTCTGCACTCACTACTCTGCACTCACTACTTTGCACTCTGCACTCACTACTCTGCACTCACTACTCTGCGCTCACTACTCTGCGCTCACTACTCTGATTTCACTACTCTGCACTCACTAGTCTGCACTCACTACTCTGCACTCACTACTCTGCACTCACTACTCTGCACTCACTACTCTGCACTCACTACTCTGCACTCTGCACTCACTACTTTGCACTCTGCACTCACTACTCTGCACTCACTACTCTGCACTCACTACTCTGCACTCTGCACTCACTACTCTGCACTCTGCACTCACTACTCTGCACTCTGCACTCACTACTTTGCACTCACTACTCTGCACTCACGTCTCTGCACTCACTACTCTGCACTCACTACTCTGCACTCACTACTTTGCACTCTGCACTCACTACTCTGCACTCACTACTTTGCACTCTGCACTCACTACTTTGCACTCTGCACTCACTACTTTGCACTCTGCACTCACTACTTTGCACTCTGCACTCACTACTCTGCACTCACTACTTTGCACTCACTACTCTGCACTCACTACTTTGCACTCACTACTCTGCACTCACTACTCTGCACTCACTACTCTGCACTCACTACTCTATGCACTCACTACTCTGCACTCACTACTCTGCACTCTGCACTCATTACTTTGCACTCTGCACTCATTACTTTGCACTCTGCACTCACTACTCTGCACTCACTACTCTGCACTCACTACTCTGCACTCACTACTCTGCACTCACTACTTTGCACTCTGCACTCTGTACTCACTACTCTGCACTCTGTACTCACTACTCTGTACTCTGCACTCACTACTCTGCACTCACTACTCTGCACTCTGCACTCACTACTCTGCACTCACTACTCTGCACTCACTACTCTGCACTCACTACTCTGCACTCACTACTTTGCACTCTGCACTCACTACTTTGCACTCTGCACTCACTACTCTGCACTCACTACTCTGCACTCACTACTCTGCACTCAATAGTCTGCACACTCACTACTCTGCACTCACTACTCTGCACTCACTACTCTGCACTCACTACTCTGCCCTCTGCACTCACTACTCTGCCCTCTGCACTCACTACTTTGCACTCTGCACTCACTACTCTGCACTCATTACTCTGCACTCACTACTTTGCACTCTGCACTCACTACTCTGCACTCACTACTCTGCACTCTGCACTCACTACTTTGCACTCTGCACTCACTACTCTGCACTCTGCACTCACTACTCTGCACTCTGCACTCACTACTCTGCACTCTGCACTCACTACTTTGCACTCACTACTCTGCACTCACTACTCTGCACTCACTACTGTGCACTCACTACTCTGCACTCACTACTCTGCACTCACTACTTTGCACTCACTACTTTGCACTCACTACTTTGCACTCTGCACTCACTACTCTGCACTCACTACTCTGCACTCACTACTCTGCACTCAATAGTCTGCACGCTCACTACTCTGCACTCACTACTCTGCACTCAATAGTCTGCACACTCTCTACTCTGCACTCAGTACTCTGCACTCACTACTCTGCACTCACTACTCTGCACTCAATAGTCTGCACTCACTACTCTGCACTCACTACTCTGCACTCACTACTCTGCACTCACCTCTCTGCACTCACTACTCTGCACTCACTACTTTGCACTCACTACTTTGCACTCCGCACTCACTACTTTGCACTCTGCACTCACTACTTTGCACACTCACTAGTCTGCACACTCACTAGTCTGCACACTCACTACTCTGCACACTCACTACTCTGCACACTCACTACTCTGCACACTCACTACTTTGCACACTCACTACTCTGCACTCACTACTCTGCACTCACTACTCTGCACTCACTACTTTGCACTCTGCATTCACTACTCTGCACTCACTACTCTGCACTCACTACTCCGCACTCACTACTCTGCACTCTGCACTCACTACTCTGCACTCACTACTCTGCACTCTGCACTCACTACTCAGCACTCTGCACTCACTACTTTGCACTCTGCACTCATTACTTTGCACTCTGCACTCACTACTCTGCACTCACTACTCTGCACTCACTATTCTGCACTCACTACTTTGCACTCTGCACTCACTACTCTGCACTCACTACTTTGCACTCTGCACTCACTACTTTGCACTCTGCACTCACTACTTTGCACTCTGCACTCACTACTTTTCACTCTGCACTCACTACTCTGCACTCTGCACTCACTACTCTGCACTCACTACTTTGCACTCACTACTCTGCACTCACTACTCTGCACTCACTACTCTATGCACTCACTACTCTGCACTCACTACTCTGCACTCTGCACTCATTACTTTGCACTCTGCACTCATTACTTTGCACTCTGCACTCACTACTCTGCACTCACTACTCTGCACTCACTACTCTGCACTCAATAGTCTGCACACTCACTACTCTGCACTCACTACTCTGCACACTCTCTACACTGCACTCACTACTCGGCACTCACTACTCTGCACTCACTACTCTGCACTCACTACTCTGCCCTCTGCACTCACTACTTTGCCCTCTGCACTCACTACTCGGCCCTCTGCACTCACTATTTTGCACTCTGCACTCACTACTCTGCACTCATTAGTCTGCACTCACTACTTTGCACTCTGTACTCACTATTCTGCACTCACTACTCTGCACTCACTACTTTGCACTCTGCACTCACTACTCTGCACTCACTACTCTGATTTCACTACTCTGCACTCACTAGTCTGCACTCACTACTCTGCACTCACTACTCTGCACTCACTACTCTGCACTCACTACTCGGCACTCACTACTTTGCACTCACTACTTTGCACTCTGCACTCACTACTTTGCACTCTGCACTCACTACTTTGCACACTCACTACTTTGCACACTCACTACTCTGCACACTCACTACTTTGCACACTCACTACTCTGCACTCACTACTCTGCACTCACTACTCTGCACTCACTACTCTGCACTCTGCACTCACTACTTTGCACTCTGCACTCACTACTCTGCACTCACTACTCTGCACTCACTACTCTGCACTCTGCACTCACTACTCTGCACTCTGCACTCACTACTCTGCACTCTGCACTCACTACTTTGCACTCTGCACTCACTACTTTGCACTCACTACTCTGCACTCACGTCTCTGCACTCACTACTCTGCACTCACTACTCTGCACTCACTACTTTGCACTCTGCACTCACTACTCTGCACTCACTACTTTGCACTCTGCACTCACTACTTTGCACTCTGCACTCACTACTCTGCACTCACTACTTTGCACTCACTACTCTGCACTCACTACTTTGCACTCACTACTCTGCACTCACTACTCTGCACTCACTACTCTGCACTCACTACTCTATGCACTCACTACTCTGCACTCACTACTCTGCACTCATTACTTTGCACTCTGCACTCATTACTTTGCACTCTGCACTCGCTACTCTGCACTCACTACTCTGCACTCACTACTCTGCACTCACTACTCTGCACTCACTACTTTGCACTCTGCACTCTGTACTCACTACTCTGCACTCTGTACTCACTACTCTGTACTCTGCACTCACTACTCTGCACTCACTACTCTGCACTCTGCACTCACTACTCTGCACTCACTACTCTGCACTCACTACTCTGCACTCACTACTCTGCACTCACTACTTTGCACTCTGCACTCACTACTTTGCACTCTGCACTCACTACTCTGCACTCACTACTCTGCACTCACTACTCTGCACTCAATAGTCTGCACACTCACTACTCTGCACTCACTACTCTGCACTCACTACTCTGCACTCACTACTCTGCCCTCTGCACTCACTACTCTGCCCTCTGCACTCACTACTTTGCACTCTGCACTCACTACTCTGCACTCATTACTCTGCACTCACTACTTTGCACTCTGCACTCACTACTCTGCACTCACTACTCTGCACTCTGCACTCACTACTTTGCACTCTGCACTCACTACTCTGCACTCTGCACTCACTACTCTGCACTCTGCACTCACTACTCTGCACTCTGCACTCACTACTTTGCACTCACTACTCTGCACTCACTACTCTGCACTCACTACTCTGCACTCACTACTCTGCACTCACTACTTTGCACTCACTACTTTGCACTCACTACTTTGCACTCTGCACTCACTACTCTGCACTCTGCACTCACTACTCTGCACTCACTACTCTGCACTTAATAGTCTGCACGCTCACTACTCTGCACTCACTACTCTGCACTCAATAGTCTGCACACTCTCTACTCTGCACTCACTACTCTGCACTCACTACTCTGCACTCACTACTCTGCACTCAATAGTCTGCACTCACTACTCTGCACTCACTACTCTGCACTCACTACTCTGCACTCACCTCTCTGCACTCACTACTCTGCACTCACTACTTTGCACTCACTACTTTGCACTCCGCACTCACTACTTTGCACTCTGCACTCACTACTTTGCACACTCACTAGTCTGCACACTCACTACTCTGCACACTCACTACTCTGCACACTCACTACTCTGCACACTCACTACTTTGCACACTCACTACTCTGCACTCACTACTCTGCACTCACTACTCTGCACTCTGCACTCACTACTTTGCACTCTGCATTCACTACTCTGCACTCACTACTCTGCACTCACTACTCCGCACTCACTACTCTGCACTCTGCACTCACTACTCTGCACTCTGCACTCACTACTCAGCACTCTGCACTCACTACTTTGCACTCTGCACTCATTACTTTGCACTCTGCACTCACTACTCTGCACTCACTACTCTGCACTCACTACTTTGCACTCTGCACTCACTACTCTGCACTCACTACTTTGCACTCTGCACTCACTACTTTGCACTCTGCACTCACTACTTTCCACTCTGCACTCACTACTCTGCACTCTGCACTCACTACTCTGCACTCACTACTTTGCACTCACTACTCTGCACTCACTACTTTGCACTCACTACTCTGCACTCACTACTCTGCACTCACTACTCTGCACTCACTACTCTATGCACTCACTACTCTGCACTCACTACTCTGCACTCACTACTCTGCACTCACTACTTTGCACTCTGCACTCTGTACTCACTACTCTGCACTCTGTACTCACTACTCTGTACTCTGCACTCACTACTCTGCACTCACTACTCTGCACTCTGCACTCACTACTCTGCACTCACTACTCTGCACTCACTACTCTGCACTCACTACTCTGCACTCACTACTTTGCACTCTGCACTCACTACTTTGCACTCTGCACTCACTACTCTGCACTCACTACTCTGCACTCACTACTCTGCACTCACTACTCTGCACTCAATAGTCTGCAGACTCACTACTCTGCACTCACTACTCTGCACTCACTACTCTGCACTCACTACTCTGCACTCACTACTCTGCCCTCTGCACTCACTACTCTGCCCTCTGCACTCACTACTTTGCACTCTGCACTCACTACTCTGCACTCACTACTCTGCACTCTGCACTCACTACTTTGCACTCTGCACTCACTACTCTGCACTCAGTACTCTGCACTCTGCACTCACTACTCTGCATCTGCACTCACTACTTTGCACTCACTACTCTGCACTCACTACTCTGCACTCACTACTGTGCACTCACTACTCTGCACTCACTACTCTGCACTCACTACTTTGCACTCACTACTTTGCACTCACTACTTTGCACTCTGCACTCACTACTCTGCACTCACTACTCTGCACTCACTACTCTGCACTCAATAGTCTGCACGCTCACTACTCTGCACTCACTACTCTGCACTCAATAGTCTGCACACTCTCTACTCTGCACTCACTACTCTGCACTCACTACTCTGCACTCACTACTCTGCACTCAATAGTCTGCACTCACTACTCTGCACTCACTACTCTGCACTCACCTCTCTGCACTCACTACTCTGCACTCACTACTTTGCACTCACTACTTTGCACTCCGCACTCACTACTTTGCACTCTGCACTCACTACTTTGCACACTCACTAGTCTGCACACTCACTACTCTGCACACTCACTACTCTGCACACTCACTACTCTGCACACTCACTACTCTGCACACTCACTACTTTGCACACTCACTACTCTGCACTCACTACTCTGCACTCACTACTCTGCACTCACTACTCTGCACTCACTACTCTGCACTCTGCACTCACTACTTTGCACTCTGCATTCACTACTCTGCACTCACTACTCTGCACTCACTACTCCGAACTCACTACTCTGCACTCTGCACTCACTACTCTGCACTCACTACTCTGCACTCTGGACTCACTACTCAGCACTCTGCACTCACTACTTTGCACTCTGCACTCATTACTTTGCACTCTGCACTCACTACTCTGCACTCACTACTCTGCACTCACTACTTTGCACTCTGCACTCACTACTCTGCACTCACTACTTTGCACTCTGCACTCACTACTTTGCACTCTGCACTCACTACTTTGCACTCTGCACTCACTACTTTCTACTCTGCACTCACTACTCTGCACTCTGCACTCACTACTCTGCACTCACTACTTTGCACTCACTACTCTGCACTCACTACTTTGCACTCACTACTCTGCACTCACTACTCTGCACTCACTACTCTGCACTCACTACTCTATGCACTCACTACTCTGCACTCACTACTCTGCACTCTGCACTCATTACTTTGCACTCTGCACTCATTACTTTGCACTCTGCACTCACTGCTCTGCACTCACTACTCTGCACTCACTACTCTGCACTCACTACTCTGCACTCAATAGTCTGCACACTCACTACTCTGCACTCACTACTCTGCACACTCTCTACACTGCACTCACTACTCGGCACTCACTACTCTGCACTCACTACTCTGCACTCACTACTCTGCACTCACTACTCTGCACTCACTACTCTGCCCTCTGCACTCACTACTCTGCCCTCTGCACTCACTACTCGGCCCTCTGCACTCACTATTTTGCACTCTGCACTCACTACTCTGCACTCATTACTCTGCACTCACTACTTTGCACTCTGCACTCACTACTCTGCACTCACTACTCTGCACTCTGCACACACTACTTTGCACTCTGCACTCACTACTCTGCACTCTGCACTCACTACTCTGCACTCTGCACTCACTACTCTGCACTCTGCACTCACTACTTTGCACTCACTACTCTGCACTCACTACTCTGCACTCACTACTGTGCACGGACTACTCTGCACTCACTACTTTGCACTCACTACTTTGCACTCACTACTTTGCACTCTGCACTCACTACTCTGCACTCTGCACTCACTACTCTGCACTCACTACTCTGCACTCAATAGTCTGCACGCTCACTACTCTGCACGCACTACTCTGCACAAAATAGTCTGCACACTCTCTACTCTGCACTCACTACTCTGCACTCACTACTCTGCACTCACTACTCTGCACTCAATGGTCTGCACTCAATAGTCTGCACACTCACTACTCTGCACTCACTACTCTGCACTCACTCTGCACTCACTACTCTGCACTCACTACTTTGCACTCACTACTTTGCACTCTGCACTCACTACTCTGCACTCACTCTGCACTCACTCTGCACTCACTGCTCTGCACTCACTACTCTGTACTCACTACTCTATGCACTCACTACTCTGCACTCACTACTCTGCACTCACTACTCTGCACTCACTACTCTGCACTCACTACTTTGCACTCTGCACTCACTACTCTACACTCACTACTCTGCACTCACTAGTCTGCACACTCACTAGTCTGCACTCACTAGTCTGCACACTCACTAGTCTGCACACTCACTAGTCTGCACACTCACTACTCTGCACTCACTACTCTGCACTCACTACTCTGCACTCACTACTCTGCACTCACTACTTTGCACTTACTACTTTGCACTCTGCACTCACTACTCTGCACTCACTACTCTGCACTTACTACTCTGCACTCACTACTCTGCACTCACTACTTTGCACTCTGCACTCACTACTTTGCACTCTGCACTCACTACTCTGCACTCACTACTCGGTACTCACTACTCTGCACTCACTACTCTGCACTCACTATTCTGCACTCACTACTCTGCACTCACTACTTTGCACTCTGCACTCACTACTCTGCACTCTGCACTCACTACTCTGCACTCTGCACTCACTACTCTGCACTCTGCACGCACTACTCTGCACTCACTACTTTGCACTCTGCACTCACTACTCAGCACTCACTACTCTGCACTCACTACTCTGCACTCACTACTCTGTACTCACTACTTTGCACTCTGCACTCACTACTTTGCACTCTGCACTCACTACTCTGCACTCACTACTCTGCACTCAATAGTCTGCACACTCACTACTCTGCACTCACTACTCTGCACTCACTACTCTGCACACTCTCTACTCTGCACTCACTACTCTGCACTCTGCACTCACTACTCTGCACTCACTACTCTGCACTCACTACTCTGCACTCACTACTCTGCACTCAATAGTCTGCACACTCACTACTCTGCACTCACTACTCTGCACACTCTCTACTCTGCACTCACTACTCTGCACTCTGTACTCACTACTCTGTACTCACTACTCTGCACTCACTACTCTGCACTCACTACTTTGCACTCACTACTCTGCACTCTGCACTCACTACTCTGCCCTCTGCACTCACTACTCTGCCCTCTGCACTCACTACTCTGCCCTCTGCACTCACTACTCTGCCCTCTGCACTCACTACTTTGCACTCTGCACTCACTACTCTGCACTCACTACTTTGCACTCTGCACTCACTACTCTGCACTCACTACTCTGCAATCTGAACTCACTACTCTGCACTCTGCACTCACTACTTTGCACTCTGCACTCACTACTCTGCACTCACTACTCTGCACTCACTACTTTGCACTCAATAGTCTGCACACTGACTACTCTGCACTCACTACTCTGCACTCACTACTCTGCACTCACTACTCTGCACTCACTACTCTGCCCTCTGCACTCACTACTCTGCCCTCTGCACTCACTACTTTGCACTCTGCACTCACTACTCTGCACTCATTACTCTGCACTCACTACTTTGCACTCTGCACTCACTACTCTGCACTCACTACTCTGCACTCTGCACTCACTACTTTGCACTCTGCACTCACTACTCTGCACTCTGCACTCACTACTCTGCACTCTGCACTCACTACTCTGCACTCTGCACTCACTACTTTGCACTCACTACTCTGCACTCACTACTCTGCACTCACTACTGTGCACTCACTACTCTGCACTCACTACTCTGCACTCACTACTTTGCACTCACTACTTTGCACTCACTACTTTGCACTCTGCACTCACTACTCTGCACTCACTACTCTGCACTCACTACTCTGCACTCAATAGTCTGCACGCTCACTACTCTGCACTCACTACTCTGCACTCAATAGTCTGCACACTCTCTACTCTGCACTCACTACTCTGCACTCACTACTCTGCACTCACTACTCTGCACTCAATAGTCTGCACTCACTACTCTGCAATCTGAACTCACTACTCTGCACTCTGCACTCACTACTTTGCACTCTGCACTCACTACTCTGCACTCACTACTCTGCACTCACTACTTTGCACTCAATAGTCTGCACACTCACTACTCTGCACTCACTACTCTGCACTCACTACTCTGCACTCACTACTCTGCACTCACTACTCTGCCCTCTGCACTCACTACTCTGCCCTCTGCACTCACTACTTTGCACTCTGCACTCACTACTCTGCACTCATTACTCTGCACTCACTACTTTGCACTCTGCACTCACTACTCTGCACTCACTACTCTGCACTCTGCACTCACTACTTTGCACTCTGCACTCACTACTCTGCACTCTGCACTCACTACTCTGCACTCTGCACTCACTACTCTGCACTCTGCACTCACTACTTTGCACTCACTACTCTGCACTCACTACTCTGCACTCACTACTGTGCACTCACTACTCTGCACTCACTACTCTGCACTCACTACTTTGCACTCACTACTTTGCACTCACTACTTTGCACTCTGCACTCACTACTCTGCACTCACTACTCTGCACTCACTACTCTGCACTCAATAGTCTGCACGCTCACTACTCTGCACTCACTACTCTGCACTCAATAGTCTGCACACTCTCTACTCTGCACTCACTACTCTGCACTCACTACTCTGCACTCACTACTCTGCACTCAATAGTCTGCACTCACTACTCTGCACTCACTACTCTGCACTCACTACTCTGCACTCACCTCTCTGAACTCACTACTCTGCACTCACTACTTTGCACTCACTACTTTGCACTCCGCACTCACTACTTTGCACTCTGCACTCACTACTTTGCACACTCACTAGTCTGCACACTCACTACTCTGCACACTCACTACTCTGCACACTCACTACTCTGCACACTCACTACTTTGCACTCACTACTCTGCACTCACTACTCTGCACTCACTACTCTGCACTCTGCACTAACTACTTTGCACTCTGCATTCACTACTCTGCACTCACTACTCTGCACTCACTACTCCGCACTCACTACTCTGCACTCTGCACTCACTACTCTGCACTCACTACTCTGCACTCTGCACTCACTACTCAGCACTCTGCACTCACTACTTTGCACTCTGCACTCATTACTTTGCACTCTGCACTCACTACTCTGCACTCACTACTCTGCACTCACTACTCTGCACTCACTACTTTGCACTCTGCACTCACTACTTTGCACTCTGCACTCACTACTTTGCACTCTGCACTCACTACTTTCCACTCTGCACTCACTACTCTGCACTCTGCACTCACTACTCTGCACTCACTACTTTGCACTCACTACTCTGCACTCACTACTTTGCACTCACTACTCTGCACTCACTACTCTGCACTCACTACTCTGCACTCACTACTCTATGCACTCACTACTCTGCACTCACTACTCTGCACTCTGCACTCATTACTTTGCACTCTGCACTCATTACTTTGCACTCTGCACTCACTACTCTGCACTCACTACTCTGCACTCACTACTCTGCACTCAATAGTCTGCACACTCACTACTCTGCACTCACTACTCTGCACACTCTCTACACTGCACTCAC
This sequence comes from Lissotriton vulgaris, assembly GCF_964263255.1. Classification (NCBI taxonomy): domain Eukaryota; kingdom Metazoa; phylum Chordata; class Amphibia; order Caudata; family Salamandridae; genus Lissotriton; species Lissotriton vulgaris. Next base: position 1,577,209,018 of record NC_141696.1, read on the forward strand.
TACTCGGCACTCACTACTCTGCACTCACTACTCTGCACTCACTACTCTGCCCTCTGCACTCACTACTCTGCCCTCTGCACTCACTACTCGGCCCTCTGCACTCACTATTTTGCACTCTGCACTCACTACTCTGCACTCATTACTCTGCACTCACTACTTTGCACTCTGTACTCACTATTCTGCACTCACTACTCTGCACTCACTACTTTGCACTCTGCACTCACTACTCTGCACTCACTACTCTGCGCTCACTACTCTGCGCTCACTACTCTGATTTCACTACTCTGCACTCACTAGTCTGCACTCACTACTCTGCACTCACTACTCTGCACTCACTACTCTGCACTCACTACTCTGCACTCACTACTTTGCACTCACTACTTTGCACTCTGCACTCACTACTTTGCACTCTGCACTCACTACTTTGCACACTCACTACTTTGCACACTCACTACTCTGCACACTCACTACTTTGCACACTCACTACTCTGCACTCACTACTCTGCACTCACTACTCTGCACTCACTACTCTGCACTCACTACTCTGCACTCTGCACTCACTACTTTGCACTCTGCACTCACTACTCTGCACTCACTACTCTGCACTCACTACTCTGCACTCTGCACTCACTACTCTGCACTCTGCACTCACTACTCTGCACTCTGCACTCACTACTTTGCACTCTGCACTCACTACTTTGCATTCACTACTCTGCACTCACGTCTCTGCACTCACTACTCTGCACTCACTACTCTGCACTCACTACTTTGCACTCTGCACTCACTACTCTGCACTCACTACTTTGCACTCTGCACTCACTACTTTGCACTCTGCACTCACTACTTTGCACTCTGCACTCACTACTTTGCACTCTGCACTCACTACTCTGCACTCACTACTTTGCACTCACTACTCTGCACTCACTACTTTGCACTCACTACTCTGCACTCACTACTCTGCACTCACTACTCTGCACTCACTACTCTATGCACTCACTACTCTGCACTCACTACTCTGCACTCTGCACTCATTACTTTGCACTCTGCACTCATTACTTTGCACTCTGCACTCACTACACTGCACTCACTACTCTGCACTCACTACTCTGCACTCACTACTCTGCACTCACTACTTTGCACTCTGCACTCTGTACTCACTACTCTGCACTCTGTACTCACTACTCTGTACTCTGCACTCACTACTCTGCACTCACTACTCTGCACTCTGCACTCACTACTCTGCACTCACTACTCTGCACTCACTACTCTGCACTCACTACTCTGCACTCACTACTTTGCACTCTGCACTCACTACTTTGCACTCTGCACTCACTACTCTGCACTCACTACTCTGCACTCACTACTCTGCACTCAATAGTCTGCACACTCACTACTCTGCACTCACTACTCTGCACTCACTACTCTGCCCTCTGCACTCACTACTCTGCCCTCTGCACTCACTACTTTGCACTCTGCACTCACTACTCTGCACTCATTACTCTGCACTCACTACTTTGCACTCTGCACTCACTACTCTGCACTCACTACTCTGCACTCTGCACTCACTACTTTGCACTCTGCACTCACTACTCTGCACTCTGCACTCACTACTCTGCACTCTGCACTCACTACTCTGCACTCTGCACTCACTACTTTGCACTCACTACTCTGCACTCACTACTCTGCACTCACTACTCTGCACTCACTACTCTGCACTCACTACTTTGCACTCACTACTTTGCACTCACTACTTTGCACTCTGCACTCACTACTCTGCACTCTGCACTCACTACTCTGCACTCACTACTCTGCACTTAATAGTCTGCACGCTCACTACTCTGCACTCACTACTCTGCACTCAATAGTCTGCACACTCTCTACTCTGCACTCACTACTCTGCACTCACTACTCTGCACTCACTACTCTGCACTCAATAGTCTGCACTCACTACTCTGCACTCACTACTCTGCACTCACTACTCTGCACTCACCTCTCTGCACTCACTACTCTGCACTCACTACTTTGCACTCACTACTTTGCACTCCGCACTCACTACTTTGCACTCTGCACTCACTACTTTGCACACTCACTAGTCTGCACACTCACTACTCTGCACACTCACTACTCTGCACACTCACTACTCTGCACACTCACTACTCTGCACACTCACTACTTTGCACAGTCACTACTCTGCACTCACTACTCTGCACTCACTACTCTGCACTCACTACTCCGCACTCACTACTCTGCACTCTGCACTCACTACTCTGCACTCATTACTCTGCACTCTGCACTCACTACTCAGCACTCTGCACTCACTACTTTGCACTCTGCACTCATTACTTTGCACTCTGCACTCACTACTCTGCACTCACTACTCTGCACTCACTACTCTGCACTCACTACTTTGCACTCTGCACTCACTACTCTGCACTCACTACTTTGCACTCTGCACTCACTACTTTGCACTCTGCACTCACTACTTTCCACTCTGCACTCACTACTCTGCACTCTGCACTCACTACCCTGCACTCACTACTTTGCACTCACTACTCTGCACTCACTACTTTGCACTCACTACTCTGCACTCACTACTCTGCACTCACTACTCTGCACTCACTACTCTATGCACTCACTACTCTGCACTCACTACTCTGCACTCACTACTCTGCACTCACTACTTTGCACTCTGCACTCTGTACTCACTACTCTGCACTCTGTACTCACTACTCTGTACTCTGCACTCACTACTCTGCACTCACTACTCTCCACTCTGCACTCACTACTCTGCACTCACTACTCTGCACTCACTACTCTGCACTCACTACTCTGCACTCACTACTTTGCACTCTGCACTCACTACTTTGCACTCTGCACTCACTACTCTGCACTCACTACTCTGCACTCACTACTCTGCACTCACTACTCTGCACTCACTACTCTGCACTCAATAGTCTGCACACTCACTACTCTGCACTCACTACTCTGCACTCACTACTCTGCACTCACTACTCTGCCCTCTGCACTCACTACTCTGCCCTCTGCACTCACTACTTTGCACTCTGCACTCACTACACTGCACTCATTACACTGCACTCACTACTTTGCACTCTGCTCTCACTACTCTGCACTCACTACTCTGCACTCTGCACTCACTACTTTGCACTCTGCACTCACTACTCTGCACTCTGCACTCACTACTCTGCACTCTGCACTCACTACTCTGCACTCTGCACTCACTACTTTGCACTCACTACTCTGCACTCACTACTCTGCACTCACTACTGTGCACTCACTACTCTGCACTCACTACTCTGCACTCACTACTTTGCACTCACTACTTTGCACTCACTACTTTGCACTCTGCACTCACTACTCTGCACTCACTACTCTGCACTCACTACTCTGCACTCAATAGTCTGCACGCTCACTACTCTGCACTCACTACTCTGCACTCAATAGTCTGCACACTCTCTACTCTGCACTCACTACTCTGCACTCACTACTCTGCACTCACTACTCTGCACTCAATAGTCTGCACTCACTACTCTGCACTCACTACTCTGCACTCACCTCTCTGCACTCACTACTCTGCACTCACTACTTTGCACTCACTACTTTGCACTCCGCACTCACTACTTTGCACTCTGCACTCACTACTTTGCACACTCACTAGTCTGCACACTCACTACTCTGCACACTCACTACTCTGCACACTCACTACTCTGCACACGCACTACTCTGCACACTCACTACTTTGCACACTCACTACTCTGCACTCACTACTCTGCACTCACTACTCTGCACTCACTACTCTGCACTCACTACTCTGCACTCACTACTTTGCACTCTGCATTCACTACTCTGCACTCACTACTCTGCACTCACTACTCCGCACTCACTACTCTGCACTCTGCACTCACTACTCTGCACTCACTACTCTGCACTCTGGACTCACTACTCAGCACTCTGCACTCACTACTTTGCACTCTGCACTCATTACTTTGCACTCTGCACTCACTACTCTGCACTCACTACTCTGCACTCACTACTTTGCACTCTGCACTCACTACTCTGCACTCACTACTTTGCACTCTGCACTCACTACTTTGCACTCTGCACTCACTACTTTGCACTCTGCACTCACTACTTTCCACTCTGCACTCACTACTCTGCACTCTGCACTCACTACTCTGCACTCACTACTTTGCACTCACTACGCTGCACTCACTACTTTGCACTCACTACTCTGCACTCACTACTCTGCACTCACTACTCTGCACTCACTACTCTATGCACTCACTACTCTGCACTCACTACTCTGCACTCTGCACTCATTACTTTGCACTCTGCACTCATTACTTTGCACTCTGCACTCACTACTCTGCACTCACTACTCTGCACTCACTACTCTGCACTCACTACTCTGCACTCAATAGTCTGCACACTCACTACTCTGCACTCACTACTCTGCACACTCTCTACACTGCACTCACTACTCGGCACTCACTACTCTGCACTCACTACTCTGCACTCACTACTCTGCACTCACTACTCTGCACTCACTACTCTGCCCTCTGCACTCACTACTCTGCCCTCTGCACTCACTACTCGGCCCTCTGCACTCACTATTTTGCACTCTGCACTCACTACTCTGCACTCATTACTCTGCACTCACTCCTTTGCACTCTGCACTCACTACTCTGCACTCACTACTCTGCCCTCTGCACACACTACTTTGCACTCTGCACTCACTACTCTGCACTCACTACTCTGCACTCTGCACTCACTACTCTGCACTCTGCACTCACTACTTTGCACTCACTACTCTGCACTCACTACTCTGCACTCACTACTGTGCACTGACTACTCTGCACTCACTACTTTGCACTCACTACTTTGCACTCACTACTTTGCACTCTGCACTCACTACTCTGCACTCTGCACTCACTACTCTGCACTCACTACTCTGCACTCAATAGTCTGCACGCTCACTACTCTGCACGCACTACTCTGCACAAAATAGTCTGCACACTCTCTACTCTGCACTCACTACTCTGCACTCACTACTCTGCACTCACTACTCTGCACTCAATGGTCTGCACTCAATAGTCTGCACACTCACTACTCTGCACTCACTACTCTGCACTCACTCTGCACTCACTACTCTGCACTCACTACTTTGCACTCACTACTTTGCACTCTGCACTCACTACTCTGCACTCACTCTGCACTCACTACTCTGCACTCACTCTGCACTCACTGCTCTGCACTCACTACTCTGTACTCACTACTCTATGCACTCACTACTCTGCACTCACTACTCTGCACTCACTACTCTGCACTCACTACTCTGCACTCACTACTTTGCACTCTGCACTCACTACTCTACACTCACTACTCTGCACTCACTAGTCTGCACACTCACTAGTCTGCACTCACTAGTCTGCACACTCACTAGTCTGCACACTCACTAGTCTGCACACTCACTACTCTGCACTCACTACTCTGCACTCACTACTCTGCACTCACTACTCTGCACTCACTACTCTGCACTCACTACTTTGCACTTACTACTTTGCACTCTGCACTCACTACTCTGCACTCACTACTCTGCACTTACTACTCTGCACTCACTACTCTGCACTCACTACTTTGCACTCTGCACTCACTACTTTGCACTCTGCACTCACTACTCTGCACTCACTACTCGGCACTCACTACTCTGCACTCACCACTCTGCACTCACTATTCTGCACTCACTACTCTGCACTCACTACTTTGCACTCTGCACTCACTACTCTGCACTCTGCACTCACTACTCTGCACTCTGCACTCACTACTCTGCACTCTGCACGCACTACTCTGCACTCACTACTTTGCACTCTGCACTCACTACTCAGCACTCACTACTCTGCACTCACTACTCTGCACTCACTACTCTGTACTCACTACTTTGCACTCTGCACTCACTACTTTGCACTCTGCACTCACTACTCTGCACTCACTACTCTGCACTCAATAGTCTGCACACTCACTACTCTGCACTCACTACTCTGCACTCACTACTCTGCACACTCTCTACTCTGCACTCACTACTCTGCACTCTGCACTCACTACTCTGCACTCACTACTCTGCACTCACTACTCTGCACTCAATAGTCTGCACACTCACTACTCTGCACTCACTACTCTGCACTCAATAGTCTGCACTCACTACTCTGCACTCACTACTCTGCACTCACTACTCTGCACTCACTACTCTGCACTCACCTCTCTGCACTCACTACTCTGCACTCACTACTTTGCACTCACTACTTTGCACTCCGCACTCACTACTTTGCACTCTGCACTCACTACTTTGCACACTCACTAGTCTGCACACTCACTACTCTGCACACTCACTACTCTGCACACTCACTACTCTGCACACTCACTACTTTGCACACTCACTACTCTGCACTCACTACTCTGCACTCACTACTCTGCACTCACTACTCTGCACTCTGCACTCACTACTTTGCACTCTGCATTCACTACTCTGCACTCACTACTCTGCACTCACTACTCCGCACTCACTACTCTGCACTCTGCACTCACTACTCTGCACTCACTACTCTGCACTCTGCACTCACTACTCAGCACTCTGCACTCACTACTTTGCACTCTGCACTCATTACTTTGCACTCTGCACTCACTACTCTGCACTCAGTACTCTGCACTCACTACTCTGCACTCACTACTTTGCACTCTGCACTCACTACTCTGCACTCACTACTTTGCACTCTGCACTCACTACTTTGCACTCTGCACTCACTACTTTGCACTCTGCACTCACTACTTTCCACTCTGCACTCACTACTCTGCACTCTGCACTCACTACTCTGCACTCACTACTTTGCACTCACTACTCTGCACTCACTACTTTGCACTCACTACTCTGCACTCACTACTCTGCACTCACTACTCTGCACTCACTACTCTATGCACTCACTACTCTGCACTCACTACTCTGCACTCTGCACTCATTACTTTGCACTCTGCACTCATTACTTTGCACTCTGCACTCACTACTCTGCACTCACTACTCTGCACTCACTACTCTGCACTCACTACTCTGCACTCAATAGTCTGCACACTCACTACTCTGCACTCACTACTCTGCACACTCTCTACACTGCACTCACTACTCGGCACTCACTACTCTGCACTCACTACTCTGCACTCACTACTCTGCCCTCTGCACTCACTACTCTGCCCTCTGCACTCACTACTCGGCCCTCTGCACTCACTATTTTGCACTCTGCACTCACTACTCTGCACTCATTACTCTGCACTCACTACTTTGCACTCTGTACTCACTATTCTGCACTCACTACTCTGCACTCACTACTTTGCACTCTGCACTCACTACTCTGCACTCACTACTCTGCGCTCACTACTCTGCGCTCACTACTCTGATTTCACTACTCTGCACTCACTAGTCTGCACTCACTACTCTGCACTCACTACTCTGCACTCACTACTCTGCACTCACTACTCTGCACTCACTACTTTGCACTCACTACTTTGCACTCTGCACTCACTACTTTGCACTCTGCACTCACTACTTTGCACACTCACTACTTTGCACACTCACTACTCTGCACACTCACTACTTTGCACACTCACTACTCTGCACTCACTACGCTGCACTCACTACTCTGCACTCACTACTCTGCACTCACTACTCTGCACTCTGCACTCACTACTTTGCACTCTGCACTCACTACTCTGCACTCACTACTCTGCACTCTGCACTCACTACTCTGCACTCTGCACTCACTACTCTGCACTCTGCACTCACTACTTTGCACTCTGCACTCACTACTTTGCACTCACTACTCTGCACTCACGTCTCTGCACTCACTACTCTGCACTCACTACTCTGCACTCACTACTTTGCACTCACTACTTTGCACTCTGCACTCACTACTCTACACTCACTACTTTGCACTCTGCACTCACTACTTTGCACTCTGCACTCACTACTTTGCACTCTGCACTCACTACTCTGCACTCACTACTTTGCACTCACTACTCTGCACTCACTACTTTGCACTCACTACTCTGCACTCACTACTCTGCACTCACTACTCTGCACTCACTACTCTATGCACTCACTACTCTGCACTCTGCACTCATTACTTTGCACTCTGCACTCATTACTTTGCACTCTGCACTCACTACTCTGCACTCACTACTCTGCACTCACTACTCTGCACTCACTACTCTGCACTCACTACTTTGCACTCTGCACTCTGTACTCACTACTCTGCACTCTGTACTCACTACTCTGTACTCTGCACTCACTACTCTGCACTCACTACTCTGCACTCACTACTCTGCACTCACTACTCTGCACTCACTACTCTGCACTCACTACTTTGCACTCTGCACTCACTACTTTGCACTCTGCACTCACTACTCTGCACTCACTACTCTGCACTCACTACTCTGCACTCAATAGTCTGCACACTCACTACTCTGCACTCACTACTCTGCACTCACTACTCTGCACTCACTACTCTGCCCTCTGCACTCACTACTCTGCCCTCTGCACTCACTACTTTGCACTCTGCACTCACTACTCTGCACTCATTACTCTGCACTCACTACTTTGCACTCTGCACTCACTACTCTGCACTCACTACTCTGCACTCTGCACTCACTACTTTGCACTCTGCACTCACTACTCTGCACTCTGCACTCACTACTCTGCACTCTGCACTCACTACTCTGCACTCTGCACTCACTACTTTGCACTCACTACTCTGCACTCACTACTCTGCACTCACTACTCTGCACTCACTACTCTGCACTCACTACTTTGCACTCACTACTTTGCACTCACTACTTTGCACTCTGCACTCACTACTTTGCACTCTGCACTCACTACTTTGCACACTCACTACTTTGCACACTCACTACTCTGCACACTCACTACTTTGCACACTCACTACTCTGCACTCACTACTCTGCACTCACTACTCTGCACTCACTACTCTGCACTCACTACTCTGCACTCTGCACTCACTACTTTGCACTCTGCACTCACTACTCTGCACTCACTACTCTGCACTCACTACTCTGCACTCTGCACTCACTACTCTGCACTCTGCACTCACTACTCTGCACTCTGCATTCACTACTTTGCACTCTGCACTCACTACTTTGCACTCACTACTCTGCACTCACGTCTCTGCACTCACTACTCTGCACTCACTACTCTGCACTCACTACTTTGCACTCTGCACTCACTACTCTGCACTCACTACTTTGCACTCTGCACTCACTACTTTGCACTCTGCACTCACTACTTTGCACTCTGCACTCACTACTTTGCACTCTGCACTCACTACTCTGCACTCACTACTTTGCACTCACTACTCTGCACTCACTACTTTGCACTCACTACTCTGCACTCACTACTCTGCACTCACTACTCTGCACTCACTACTCTATGCACTCACTACTCTGCACTCACTACTCTGCACTCTGCACTCATTACTTTGCACTCTGCACTCATTACTTTGCACTCTGCACTCACTACACTGCACTCACTACTCTGCACTCACTACTCTGCACTCACTACTCTGCACTCACTACTTTGCACTCTGCACTCTGTACTCACTACTCTGCACTCTGTACTCACTACTCTGTACTCTGCACTCACTACTCTGCACTCACTACTCTGCACTCTGCACTCACTACTCTGCACTCACTACTCTGCACTCACTACTCTGCACTCACTACTCTGCACTCACTACTTTGCACTCTGCACTCACTACTTTGCACTCTGCACTCACTACTCTGCACTCACTACTCTGCACTCACTACTCTGCACTCAATAGTCTGCACACTCACTACTCTGCACTCACTACTCTGCACTCACTACTCTGCCCTCTGCACTCACTACTCTGCCCTCTGCACTCACTACTCTGCACTCACTACTCTGCACTCATTACTCTGCACTCACTACTTTGCACTCTGCACTCACTACTCTGCACTCACTACTCTGCACTCTGCACTCACTACTTTGCACTCTGCACTCACTACTCTGCACTCTGCACTCACTACTCTGCACTCTGCACTCACTACTCTGCACTCTGCACTCACTACTTTGCACTCACTACTCTGCACTCACTACTCTGCACTCACTACTCTGCACTCACTACTCTGCACTCACTACTTTGCACTCACTACTTTGCACTCACTACTTTGCACTCTGCACTCACTACTCTGCACTCTGCACTCACTACTCTGCACTCACTACTCTGCACTTAATAGTCTGCACGCTCACTACTCTGCACTCACTACTCTGCACTCAATAGTCTGCACACTCTCTACTCTGCACTCACTACTCTGCACTCACTACTCTGCACTCACTACTCTGCACTCAATAGTCTGCACTCACTACTCTGCACTCACTACTCTGCACTCACTACTCTGCACTCACCTCTCTGCACTCACTACTCTGCACTCACTACTTTGCACTCACTACTTTGCACTCCGCACTCACTACTTTGCACTCTGCACTCACTACTTTGCACACTCACTAGTCTGCACACTCACTACTCTGCACACTCACTACTCTGCACACTCACTACTCTGCACACTCACTACTCTGCACACTCACTACTTTGCACAGTCACTACTCTGCACTCACTACTCTGCACTCACTACTCTGCACTCACTACTCCGCACTCACTACTCTGCACTCTGCACTCACTACTCTGCACTCATTACTCTGCACTCTGCACTCACTACTCAGCACTCTGCACTCACTACTTTGCACTCTGCACTCATTACTTTGCACTCTGCACTCACTACTCTGCACTCACTACTCTGCACTCACTACTCTGCACTCACTACTTTGCACTCTGCACTCACTACTCTGCACTCACTACTTTGCACTCTGCACTCACTACTTTGCACTCTGCACTCACTACTTTGCACTCTGCACTCACTACTTTCCACTCTGCACTCACTACTCTGCACTCTGCACTCACTACCCTGCACTCACTACTTTGCACTCACTACTCTGCACTCACTACTTTGCACTCACTACTCTGCACTCACTACTCTGCACTCACTACTCTGCACTCACTACTCTATGCACTCACTACTCTGCACTCACTACTCTGCACTCACTACTCTGCACTCACTACTTTGCACTCTGCACTCTGTACTCACTACTCTGCACTCTGTACTCACTACTCTGTACTCTGCACTCACTACTCTGCACTCACTACTCTCCACTCTGCACTCACTACTCTGCACTCACTACTCTGCACTCACTACTCTGCACTCACTACTCTGCACTCACTACTTTGCACTCTGCACTCACTACTTTGCACTCTGCACTCACTACTCTGCACTCACTACTCTGCACTCACTACTCTGCACTCACTACTCTGCACTCAATAGTCTGCACACTCACTACTCTGCACTCACTACTCTGCACTCACTACTCTGCACTCACTACTCTGCACTCACTACTCTGCACTCACTACTCTGCACTCTGCACTCACTACTTTGCACTCTGCACTCACTACTCTGCACTCACTACTCTGCACTCACTACTCTGCACTCTGCACTCACTACTCTGCACTCTGCACTCACTACTCTGCACTCTGCACTCACTACTTTGCACTCTGCACTCACTACTTTGCACTCACTACTCTGCACTCACGTCTCTGCACTCACTACTCTGCACTCACTACTCTGCACTCACTACTTTGCACTCTGCACTCACTACTCTGCACTCACTACTTTGCACTCTGCACTCACTACTTTGCACTCTGCACTCACTACTTTGCACTCTGCACTCACTACTTTGCACTCTGCACTCACTACTCTGCACTCACTACTTTGCACTCACTACTCTGCACTCACTACTTTGCACTCACTACTCTGCACTCACTACTCTGCACTCACTACTCTGCACTCACTACTCTATGCACTCACTACTCTGCACTCACTACTCTGCACTCTGCACTCATTACTTTGCACTCTGCACTCATTACTTTGCACTCTGCACTCACTACACTGCACTCACTACTCTGCACTCACTACTCTGCACTCACTACTCTGCACTCACTACTTTGCACTCTGCACTCTGTACTCACTACTCTGCACTCTGTACTCACTACTCTGTACTCTGCACTCACTACTCTGCACTCACTACTCTGCACTCTGCACTCACTACTCTGCACTCACTACTCTGCACTCACTACTCTGCACTCACTACTCTGCACTCACTACTCTGCACTCACTACTTTGCACTCTGCACTCACTACTTTGCACTCTGCACTCACTACTCTGCACTCACTACTCTGCACTCACTACTCTGCACTCAATAGTCTGCACACTCACTACTCTGCACTCACTACTCTGCACTCACTACTCTGCCCTCTGCACTCACTACTCTGCCCTCTGCACTCACTACTTTGCACTCTGCACTCACTACTCTGCACTCATTACTCTGCACTCACTACTTTGCACTCTGCACTCACTACTCTGCACTCACTACTCTGCACTCTGCACTCACTACTTTGCACTCTGCACTCACTACTCTGCACTCTGCACTCACTACTCTGCACTCTGCACTCACTACTCTGCACTCTGCACTCACTACTTTGCACTCACTACTCTGCACTCACTACTCTGCACTCACTACTCTGCACTCACTACTCTGCACTCACTACTTTGCACTCACTACTTTGCACTCACTACTTTGCACTCTGCACTCACTACTCTGCACTCTGCACTCACTACTCTGCACTCACTACTCTGCACTTAATAGTCTGCACGCTCACTACTCTGCACTCACTACTCTGCACTCAATAGTCTGCACACTCTCTACTCTGCACTCACTACTCTGCACTCACTACTCTGCACTCACTACTCTGCACTCAATAGTCTGCACTCACTACTCTGCACTCACTACTCTGCACTCACTACTCTGCACTCACCTCTCTGCACTCACTACTCTGCACTCACTACTTTGCACTCACTACTTTGCACTCCGCACTCACTACTTTGCACTCTGCACTCACTACTTTGCACACTCACTAGTCTGCACACTCACTACTCTGCACACTCACTACTCTGCACACTCACTACTCTGCACACTCACTACTCTGCACACTCACTACTTTGCACAGTCACTACTCTGCACTCACTACTCTGCACTCACTACTCTGCACTCACTACTCCGCACTCACTACTCTGCACTCTGCACTCACTACTCTGCACTCATTACTCTGCACTCTGCACTCACTACTCAGCACTCTGCACTCACTACTTTGCACTCTGCACTCATTACTTTGCACTCTGCACTCACTACTCTGCACTCACTACTCTGCACTCACTACTCTGCACTCACTACTTTGCACTCTGCACTCACTACTCTGCACTCACTACTTTGCACTCTGCACTCACTACTTTGCACTCTGCACTCACTACTTTGCACTCTGCACTCACTACTTTCCACTCTGCACTCACTACTCTGCACTCTGCACTCACTACCCTGCACTCACTACTTTGCACTCACTACTCTGCACTCACTACTTTGCACTCACTACTCTGCACTCACTACTCTGCACTCACTACTCTGCACTCACTACTCTATGCACTCACTACTCTGCACTCACTACTCTGCACTCACTACTCTGCACTCACTACTTTGCACTCTGCACTCTGTACTCACTACTCTGCACTCTGTACTCACTACTCTGTACTCTGCACTCACTACTCTGCACTCACTACTCTCCACTCTGCACTCACTACTCTGCACTCACTACTCTGCACTCACTACTCTGCACTCACTACTCTGCACTCACTACTTTGCACTCTGCACTCACTACTTTGCACTCTGCACTCACTACTCTGCACTCACTACTCTGCACTCACTACTCTGCACTCACTACTCTGCACTCAATAGTCTGCACACTCACTACTCTGCACTCACTACTCTGCACTCACTACTCTGCACTCACTACTCTGCACTCACTACTCTGCCCTCTGCACTCACTACTCTGCCCTCTGCACTCACTACTTTGCACTCTGCACTCACTACACTGCACTCATTACACTGCACTCACTACTTTGCACTCTGCTCTCACTACTCTGCACTCACTACTCTGCACTCTGCACTCACTACTTTGCACTCTGCACTCACTACTCTGCACTCTGCACTCACTACTCTGCACTCTGCACTCACTACTCTGCACTCTGCACTCACTACTTTGCACTCACTACTCTGCACTCACTACTCTGCACTCACTACTGTGCACTCACTACTCTGCACTCACTACTCTGCACTCACTACTTTGCACTCACTACTTTGCACTCACTACTTTGCACTCTGCACTCACTACTCTGCACTCACTACTCTGCACTCACTACTCTGCACTCAATAGTCTGCACGCTCACTACTCTGCACTCACTACTCTGCACTCAATAGTCTGCACACTCTCTACTCTGCACTCACTACTCTGCACTCACTACTCTGCACTCACTACTCTGCACTCAATAGTCTGCACTCACTACTCTGCACTCACTACTCTGCACTCACCTCTCTGCACTCACTACTCTGCACTCACTACTTTGCACTCACTACTTTGCACTCCGCACTCACTACTTTGCACTCTGCACTCACTACTTTGCACACTCACTAGTCTGCACACTCACTACTCTGCACACTCACTACTCTGCACACTCACTACTCTGCACACGCACTACTCTGCACACTCACTACTTTGCACACTCACTACTCTGCACTCACTACTCTGCACTCACTACTCTGCACTCACTACTCTGCACTCACTACTTTGCACTCTGCATTCACTACTCTGCACTCACTACTCTGCACTCACTACTCCGCACTCACTACTCTGCACTCTGCACTCACTACTCTGCACTCACTACTCTGCACTCTGGACTCACTACTCAGCACTCTGCACTCACTACTTTGCACTCTGCACTCATTACTTTGCACTCTGCACTCATTACTTTGCACTCTGCACTCACTACTCTGCACTCACTACTCTGCACTCACTACTTTGCACTCTGCACTCACTACTCTGCACTCACTACTTTGCACTCTGCACTCACTACTTTGCACTCTGCACTCACTACTTTGCACTCTGCACTCACTACTTTCCACTCTGCACTCACTACTCTGCACTCTGCACTCACTACTCTGCACTCACTACTTTGCACTCACTACTCTGCACTCACTACTTTGCACTCACTACTCTGCACTCACTACTCTGCACTCACTACTCTGCACTCACTACTCTATGCACTCACTACTCTGCACTCACTACTCTGCACTCTGCACTCATTACTTTGCACTCTGCACTCATTACTTTGCACTCTGCACTCACTACTCTGCACTCACTACTCTGCACTCACTACTCTGCACTCACTACTCTGCACTCAATAGTCTGCACACTCACTACTCTGCACTCACTACTCTGCACACTCTCTACACTGCACTCACTACTCGGCACTCACTACTCTGCACTCACTACTCTGCACTCACTACTCTGCACTCACTACTCTGCCCTCTGCACTCACTACTCTGCCCTCTGCACTCACTACTCGGCCCTCTGCACTCACTATTTTGCACTCTGCACTCACTACTCTGCACTCATTACTCTGCACTCACTCCTTTGCACTCTGCACTCACTACTCTGCACTCACTACTCTGCACTCTGCACACACTACTTTGCACTCTGCACTCACTACTCTGCACTCACTACTCTGCACTCTGCACTCACTACTCTGCACTCTGCACTCACTACTTTGCACTCACTACTCTGCACTCACTACTCTGCACTCACTACTGTGCACTGACTACTCTGCACTCACTACTTTGCACTCACTACTTTGCACTCACTACTTTGCACTCTGCACTCACTACTCTGCACTCTGCACTCACTACTCTGCACTCACTACTCTGCACTCAATAGTCTGCACGCTCACTACTCTGCACGCACTACTCTGCACAAAATAGTCTGCACACTCTCTACTCTGCACTCACTACTCTGCACTCACTACTCTGCACTCACTACTCTGCACTCAATGGTCTGCACTCAATAGTCTGCACACTCACTACTCTGCACTCACTACTCTGCACTCACTCTGCACTCACTACTCTGCACTCACTACTTTGCACTCTGCACTCACTACTCTGCACTCACTCTGCACTCACTACTCTGCACTCACTCTGCACTCACTGCTCTGCACTCACTACTCTGTACTCACTATTCTATGCACTCACTACTCTGCACTCACTACTCTGCACTCACTACTCTGCACTCACTACTCTGCACTCACTACTTTGCACTCTGCACTCACTACTCTACACTCACTACTCTACACTCACTAGTCTGCACACTCACTAGTCTGCACTCACTAGTCTGCACACTCACTAGTCTGCACACTCACTAGTCTGCACACTCACTACTCTGCACTCACTACTCTGCACTCACTACTCTGCACTCACTACTCTGCACTCACTACTCTGCACTCACTACTTTGCACTTACTACTTTGCACTCTGCACTCACTACTCTGCACTCACTACTCTGCACTTACTACTCTGCACTCACTACTCTGCACTCACTACTTTGCACTCTGCACTCACTACTCTGCACTCACTACTCGGCACTCACTACTCTGCACTCACCACTCTGCACTCACTATTCTGCACTCACTACTCTGCACTCACTACTTTGCACTCTGCACTCACTACTCTGCACTCTGCACTCACTACTCTGCACTCTGCACTCACTACTCTGCACTCTGCACGCACTACTCTGCACTCACTACTTTGCACTCTGTACTCACTACTCAGCACTCACTACTCTGCACTCACTACTCTGCACTCACTACTCTGTACTCACTACTTTGCACTCTGCACTCACTACTTTGCACTCTGCACTCACTACTCTGCACTCACTACTCTGCACTCAATAGTCTGCACACTCACTACTCTGCACTCACTACTCTGCACTCACTACTCTGCACACTCTCTACTCTGCACTCACTACTCTGCACTCTGCACTCACTACTCTGCACTCACTACTCTGCACTCACTACTCTGCACTCAATAGTCTGCACACTCACTACTCTGCACTCACTACTCTGCACTCAATAGTCTGCACTCACTACTCTGCACTCACTACTCTGCACTCACTACTCTGCACTCACCTCTCTGCACTCACTACTCTGCACTCACTACTTTGCACTCTGCACTCACTACTTTGCACTCTGCACTCACTACTTTGCACTCTGCACTCACTACTTTCCACTCTGCACTCACTACTCTGCACTCTGCACTCACTACCCTGCACTCACTACTTTGCACTCACTACTCTGCACTCACTACTTTGCACTCACTACTCTGCACTCACTACTCTGCACTCACTACTCTGCACTCACTACTCTATGCACTCACTACTCTGCACTCACTACTCTGCACTCACTACTTTGCACTCTGCACTCTGTACTCACTACTCTGCACTCTGTACTCACTACTCTGTACTCTGCACTCACTACTCTGCACTCACTACTCTCCACTCTGCACTCACTACTCTGCACTCACTACTCTGCACTCACTACTCTGCACTCACTACTCTGCACTCACTACTTTGCACTCTGCACTCACTACTTTGCACTCTGCACTCACTACTCTGCACTCACTACTCTGCACTCACTACTCTGCACTCACTACTCTGCACTCAATAGTCTGCACACTCACTACTCTGCACTCACTACTCTGCACTCACTACTCTGCACTCACTACTCTGCACTCACTACTCTGCCCTCTGCACTCACTACTCTGCCCTCTGCACTCACTACTTTGCACTCTGCACTCACTACACTGCACTCATTACACTGCACTCACTACTTTGCACTCTGCTCTCACTACTCTGCACTCACTACTCTGCACTCTGCACTCACTACTTTGCACTCTGCACTCACTACTCTGCACTCTGCACTCACTACTCTGCACTCTGCACTCACTACTTTGCACTCACTACTCTGCACTCACTACTCTGCACTCACTACTGTGCACTCACTACTCTGCACTCACTACTCTGCACTCACTACTTTGCACTCACTACTTTGCACTCACTACTTTGCACTCTGCACTCACTACTCTGCACTCACTACTCTGCACTCACTACTCTGCACTCAATAGTCTGCACGCTCACTACTCTGCACTCACTACTCTGCACTCAATAGTCTGCACACTCTCTACTCTGCACTCACTACTCTGCACTCACTACTCTGCACTCACTACTCTGCACTCAATAGTCTGCACTCACTACTCTGCACTCACTACTCTGCACTCACCTCTCTGCACTCACTACTCTGCACTCACTACTTTGCACTCACTACTTTGCACTCCGCACTCACTACTTTGCACTCTGCACTCACTACTTTGCACACTCACTAGTCTGCACACTCACTACTCTGCACACTCACTACTCTGCACACTCACTACTCTGCACACGCACTACTCTGCACACTCACTACTTTGCACACTCACTACTCTGCACTCACTACTCTGCACTCACTACTCTGCACTCACTACTCTGCACTCACTACTTTGCACTCTGCATTCACTACTCTGCACTCACTACTCTGCACTCACTACTCCGCACTCACTACTCTGCACTCTGCACTCACTACTCTGCACTCACTACTCTGCACTCTGGACTCACTACTCAGCACTCTGCACTCACTACTTTGCACTCTGCACTCATTACTTTGCACTCTGCACTCACTACTCTGCACTCACTACTCTGCACTCACTACTTTGCACTCTGCACTCACTACTCTGCACTCACTACTTTGCACTCTGCACTCACTACTTTGCACTCTGCACTCACTACTTTGCACTCTGCACTCACTACTTTCCACTCTGCACTCACTACTCTGCACTCTGCACTCACTACTCTGCACTCACTACTTTGCACTCACTACTCTGCACTCACTACTTTGCACTCACTACTCTGCACTCACTACTCTGCACTCACTACTCTGCACTCACTACTCTATGCACTCACTACTCTGCACTCACTACTCTGCACTCTGCACTCATTACTTTGCACTCTGCACTCATTACTTTGCACTCTGCACTCACTACTCTGCACTCACTACTCTGCACTCACTACTCTGCACTCACTACTCTGCACTCAATAGTCTGCACACTCACTACTCTGCACTCACTACTCTGCACACTCTCTACACTGCACTCACTACTCGGCACTCACTACTCTGCACTCACTACTCTGCACTCACTACTCTGCACTCACTACTCTGCACTCACTACTCTGCCCTCTGCACTCACTACTCTGCCCTCTGCACTCACTATTTTGCACTCTGCACTCACTACTCTGCACTCATTACTCTGCACTCACTCCTTTGCACTCTGCACTCACTACTCTGCACTCACTACTCTGCACTCTGCACACACTACTTTGCACTCTGCACTCACTACTCTGCACTCACTACTCTGCACTCTGCACTCACTACTCTGCACTCTGCACTCACTACTTTGCACTCACTACTCTGCACTCACTACTCTGCACTCACTACTGTGCACTGACTACTCTGCACTCACTACTTTGCACTCACTACTTTGCACTCACTACTTTGCACTCTGCACTCACTACTCTGCACTCTGCACTCACTACTCTGCACTCACTACTCTGCACTCAATAGTCTGCACGCTCACTACTCTGCACGCACTACTCTGCACAAAATAGTCTGCACACTCTCTACTCTGCACTCACTACTCTGCACTCACTACTCTGCACTCACTACTCTGCACTCAATGGTCTGCACTCAATAGTCTGCACACTCACTACTCTGCACTCACTACTCTGCACTCACTCTGCACTCACTACTCTGCACTCACTACTTTGCACTCACTACTTTGCACTCTGCACTCACTACTCTGCACTCACTCTGCACTCACTACTCTGCACTCACTCTGCACTCACTGCTCTGCACTCACTACTCTGTACTCACTACTCTATGCACTCACTACTCTGCACTCACTACTCTGCACTCACTACTCTGCACTCACTACTCTGCACTCACTACTTTGCACTCTGCACTCACTACTCTACACTCACTACTCTGCACTCACTAGTCTGCACACTCACTAGTCTGCACTCACTAGTCTGCACACTCACTAGTCTGCACACTCACTAGTCTGCACACTCACTACTCTGCACTCACTACTCTGCACTCACTACTCTGCACTCACTACTCTGCACTCACTACTCTGCACTCACTACTTTGCACTTACTACTTTGCACTCTGCACTCACTACTCTGCACTCACTACTCTGCACTTACTACTCTGCACTCACTACTCTGCACTCACTACTTTGCACTCTGCACTCACTACTTTGCACTCTGCACTCACTACTCTGCACTCACTACTCGGCACTCACTACTCTGCACTCACCACTCTGCACTCACTATTCTGCACTCACTACTCTGCACTCACTACTTTGCACTCTGCACTCACTACTCTGCACTCTGCACTCACTACTCTGCACTCTGCACTCACTACTCTGCACTCTGCACGCACTACTCTGCACTCACTACTTTGCACTCTGCACTCACTACTCAGCACTCACTACTCTGCACTCACTACTCTGCACTCACTACTCTGTACTCACTACTTTGCACTCTGCACTCACTACTTTGCACTCTGCACTCACTACTCTGCACTCACTACTCTGCACTCAATAGTCTGCACACTCACTACTCTGCACTCACTACTCTGCACTCACTACTCTGCACACTCTCTACTCTGCACTCACTACTCTGCACTCTGCACTCACTACTCTGCACTCACTACTCTGCACTCACTACTCTGCACTCAATAGTCTGCACACTCACTACTCTGCACTCACTACTCTGCACTCAATAGTCTGCACTCACTACTCTGCACTCACTACTCTGCACTCACTACTCTGCACTCACTACTCTGCACTCACCTCTCTGCACTCACTACTCTGCACTCACTACTTTGCACTCACTACTTTGCACTCCGCACTCACTACTTTGCACTCTGCACTCACTACTTTGCACACTCACTAGTCTGCACACTCACTACTCTGCACACTCACTACTCTGCACACTCACTACTCTGCACACTCACTACTTTGCACACTCACTACTCTGCACTCACTACTCTGCACTCACTACTCTGCACTCACTACTCTGCACTCTGCACTCACTACTTTGCACTCTGCACTCACTACTTTGCACTCTGCACTCACTACTCTGCACTCACTACTCTGCACTCACTACTCCGCACTCACTACTCTGCACTCTGCACTCACTACTCTGCACTCACTACTCTGCACTCTGCACTCACTACTCAGCACTCTGCACTCACTACTTTGCACTCTGCACTCATTACTTTGCACTCTGCACTCACTACTCTGCACTCACTACTCTGCACTCACTACTCTGCACTCACTACTTTGCACTCTGCACTCACTACTCTGCACTCACTACTTTGCACTCTGCACTCACTACTTTGCACTCTGCACTCACTACTTTGCACTCTGCACTCACTACTTTCCACTCTGCACTCACTACTCTGCACTCTGCACTCACTACTCTGCACTCACTACTTTGCACTCACTACTCTGCACTCACTACTTTGCACTCACTACTCTGCACTCACTACTCTGCACTCACTACTCTGCACTCACTACTCTATGCACTCACTACTCTGCACTCACTACTCTGCACTCTGCACTCATTACTTTGCACTCTGCACTCATTACTTTGCACTCTGCACTCACTACTCTGCACTCACTACTCTGCACTCACTACTCTGCACTCACTACTCTGCACTCAATAGTCTGCACACTCACTACTCTGCACTCACTACTCTGCACACTCTCTACACTGCACTCACTACTCGGCACTCACTACTCTGCACTCACTACTCTGCACTCACTACTCTGCCCTCTGCACTCACTACTCTGCCCTCTGCACTCACTACTCGGCCCTCTGCACTCACTATTTTGCACTCTGCACTCACTACTCTGCACTCATTACTCTGCACTCACTACTTTGCACTCTGTACTCACTATTCTGCACTCACTACTCTGCACTCACTACTTTGCACTCTGCACTCACTACTCTGCACTCACTACTCTGCGCTCACTACTCTGCGCTCACTACTCTGATTTCACTACTCTGCACTCACTAGTCTGCACTCACTACTCTGCACTCACTACTCTGCACTCACTACTCTGCACTCACTACTCTGCACTCACTACTTTGCACTCACTACTTTGCACTCTGCACTCACTACTTTGCACTCTGCACTCACTACTTTGCACACTCACTACTTTGCACACTCACTACTCTGCACACTCACTACTTTGCACACTCACTACTCTGCACTCACTACGCTGCACTCACTACTCTGCACTCACTACTCTGCACTCACTACTCTGCACTCTGCACTCACTACTTTGCACTCTGCACTCACTACTCTGCACTCACTACTCTGCACTCACTACTCTGCACTCTGCACTCACTACTCTGCACTCTGCACTCACTACTCTGCACTCTGCACTCACTACTTTGCACTCTGCACTCACTACTTTGCACTCACTACTCTGCACTCACGTCTCTGCACTCACTACTCTGCACTCACTACTCTGCACTCACTACTTTGCACTCACTACTTTGCACTCTGCACTCACTACTCTACACTCACTACTTTGCACTCTGCACTCACTACTTTGCACTCTGCACTCACTACTTTGCACTCTGCACTCACTACTCTGCACTCACTACTTTGCACTCACTACTCTGCACTCACTACTTTGCACTCACTACTCTGCACTCACTACTCTGCACTCACTACTCTGCACTCACTACTCTATGCACTCACTACTCTGCACTCTGCACTCATTACTTTGCACTCTGCACTCATTACTTTGCACTCTGCACTCACTACTCTGCACTCACTACTCTGCACTCACTACTCTGCACTCACTACTCTGCACTCACTACTTTGCACTCTGCACTCTGTACTCACTACTCTGCACTCTGTACTCACTACTCTGTACTCTGCACTCACTACTCTGCACTCACTACTCTGCACTCACTACTCTGCACTCACTACTCTGCACTCACTACTCTGCACTCACTACTTTGCACTCTGCACTCACTACTTTGCACTCTGCACTCACTACTCTGCACTCACTACTCTGCACTTGTTAGACGGACCGGGAGGGTCGGCCGAGATTACGGGGAGAGGTCTCCAGGGAGAGCCGTCTCCAACGACTGTACAGGTAAGTAACTTCCCCCCCACAGACGGACACCACACAAGATTGAAGGTTAACGAGACTTTATATGCAATTCTTAGGTTACGTCGCTATGATACAAGGAGGTCTGGACTCAGGGGTCCCCTCGGTTCTGATCTCTGGTTGAGGAGAAAGGGTAGCGGGACAGTCTTAGTTACCAATGAGTTAAATAGCTCTCAATCCTCGAGCTCGGCGTGGTTGCTGATCGGGCCGTGGAGGAGCCAAGCAGGTCCCGAGATGGATGAAGGATGGTCGACGGGCCGTGGAGAAGCCAAGCAGGTCCCGATGAAGATGATGGTTACAACGGTCCGCGGCCTCGCCAGCAGATCCGGACGACGGTGAAGAATGAAGGTTACGACGGCTGTGGCAGCGCCAACAGGCAGGACGATGGTGCACAGGACAGAGCTACGGCAGCGCCAGTAGTCCGTCCAGGATGAGTTCCTCTTACGTCTCTCGACTCCAAGATACAACTGACTTCCTGCTCTGGAGCTGTCCCAGTTATAGGGCTGGCGTGCTTTGATGTCCGGACCCTCGCACTTGGAGGTCGGGAGGTCCGGGATGAGGGAGTCCAGACGCCCAGCAGGGGGGTGGAGCCAGCGCCCGGGGAGGCGATGGGCGAGCGGCACTGGGCGGGGGGAGAGCCATCGGCACCTCTCTCTCCCATTGACTTGCCAAGTAGCCCGCTCACCTCCTGGGTGGAGGGTGGTGCCGGATTGTCTGAGGCTGGGCTAGGCCCAGGGTTGAGGTCGATCGGGGGCCAGGCGGCCTCGTGGCGAGGCGTCCAAGATGGCGGCCCGGGCTGGGTGCATGGGCCGGCAGTGGATCGGACCCACGAGGTTATCATGTTCGAGGGCAGGGGTCCCTGAGGGGACGTAGGGCGTGCAATGGTGGTGTGTGGTGCTTGCGTGACTGGGCTCGGGCCTGGTCGAGCCGGGGGAGAGCGGCCCGTCATGTGGCCTGTCCAACATGCGTCCCCCCCAGCTGAAGGCGGGGAGAGTTACCCATCCTCTTGGGGACTCTCTTCGTCGAGGCGGAAAAACCGGGACAGGCCATCGGCGTTGGCGTGGTCGGACCCAGGCCGGTGTTCGACTGTGAAGTCCATACCTTGTAAGGAGATGGACCAGCGTAGCAATTTTGGGTTTTCCCCCCGCATATGCATCAACCACTGCAGGGGTCGGTGGTCAGTCTGCACCCGAAAGTGGGTGCCAAAAAGGTAGGGCCGGAGCTTCTTGAGGGCCCATACCACAGCGAAGGCTTCCCTCTCTATGGTGCTCCAGCGTTGTTCCCGGGGTAGGAGTCTCCGGCTGATGAAGGCCACCGGTTGATCGAGGCCTTCGGTGTTCACTTGGGACAGGACCGCCCCAATGCCCTGGTCGGAGGCGTCCGTCTGGACGACGAACTCCCGGCTGTAGTCTGGGGCCTGGAGCACAGGAGCGGAACACATGGCGGCCTTTAACTGTTCGAATGCCGCTTGACACTCTGGGGTCCAGTTCACCTTCTTGGGCTGATTTTTTGACGTGAGTTCGGTGAGAGGCCCCACGATGGTACCATAATCTTTCACGAACCTTCGGTAGTAGCCCGTGAGGCCCAGGAAGGCTCGCACCTCAGTTTGAGTGATAGGGGGTTGCCAGTTCTGGATGGCGGCAATTTTCAGCTGTAGGGGGGCCACTAGGCCGCTTCCCACCTGGTGTCCGAGGTAGGTCACCGACCCTTGTCCAATTTGGCATTTGCTGGCCTTGATCGTGAGGCCAGCTCGCTGAAGGGCTTGCAGCACTGCTTGGAGGTGGTGGAGGTGCTCGGTCCAATGGTGGCTGTACACAGCGATGTCGTCCAGATAGGCGGCGCTGAACTCTTCGAGCCCCGCCAGGACCTGATTGACGAGCCGTTGGAACGTCGCTGGGGCGTTCTTCATGCCGAAGGGCATGACCGTAAAGTGATAGTGGCCATCGGGGGTGGAGAAGGCAGAGCGTTCTTGTGCTCGGGGTGTGAGGCCGATCTGCCAATAACCTGCCGTCAGGTCGAAGATGCTGAGGTAGCGGGCAGCGCCCATTCGGTCGACCAGTTCATCTGCCCGGGGGATGGGGTGTGCGTCCGTTCTGGTGACTTCATTCAGACCCCGGTAGTCGACACAGAACCGGAGTTCTGGTGTGGTCCCGGGGGCGGCTGCTTTGGGGACCAGTACGACCGGGCTGGCCCATGGACTGTCTGAGGGCTCGATGACCCCGAGCGTGAGCATCTTAGCTACTTCCGCCTGGATGCAGGCCCGTACCCGATCAGGTACGCGGTAGGCCCGGTGGCGGATAGGAGGGCTGTCTCCGGTGTCCACATCGTGCATACACCAGGAAGTGACACCCGGGGTGAGGGAGAACAGACTGGCGAACCGTGATAGGAGGGCTTGGCACTCTTGCCGTTGTTCTCTGGTGAGGGTCTCCGAGAGTCGGACCCCATCCACGGAGCCGTCTTGCTCCTGGGTCCGCAAGAGGTCAGGGAGAGGCTCGGAGTCGTCTTCAACCCCATTGTCTGTGGCCATCAAGAGGCTGAGTTCTGTTCGTGCAAAGTGGGGTTTCAGTCTGTTGGTGTGGAGGACTCGGAGCGGATTCCGGGCGGACTCCATATCGATCAGATAGGTGGCAGGACCCTTGCGCTCGATTACCTTGAAGGGTCCCGTCCATTTGTCTTGGAGAGCGCACGGTTCGGTGGGGGACATTACCCAGACCTGTTGCCCCGGCTCGAATTCAATGGATGAGGCGTTCTGGTCATACCATTTCTTCATGTCCTCTTGACTGGCCTCTAGGTTGGCTTTCGCTAGGTCTCTGAACCGCCGGGACTGGTTGCGGAGGGTGAGGAGGTACCGGAAGACATCTGGAGGACTCTTGGCCGGAGGCATCTCCCAGCCTTCTTTGATCAGGCTGAGTGGCCCCCGTACTGGGTGCCCATAGAGCAGCTCGAAGGGGCTGAAGCCTAGGGACTTCTGTGGGACCTCCCGGTAGGTGAAGAGGAGGCACGGCAGCAGCACGTCCCACTGGCGACGGAGGGGCTCTTCCAATCCCCCGATCATCCCTTTTAGCGTGCGATTGAACCGCTCAACAAGTCCGTTTCCTTGGGGGTGATAGGGGGTCGTGAAGCGGTAGGTGACCCCACACTGTTGCCAGAGGGACTTCATATATTTAGAAATGAAGTTCGTGCCTCTGTCACTGACGACTTCTCGGGGGAACCCCACACGGGAGAAGATCCCCATCAGGGCCCGGCCGACCACTGGGGCTGTCACGGTCCGGAGAGGAATAGCCTCAGGGTAGCGGGTGGCGTGGTCCACTAGTACCAGGATGAAGCGATGGCCTTGTCTTGTACGCGGGTCCAGGGGTCCCACAATGTCTATCCCGACCCTCTCAAATGGGGTCGTGACTACTGGAAAGGGTTGCAGGGGAGCCTTTAATTTGCGGCCGCTCTTCCCACTGGCTTGGCACGTGGGGCAAGATCGGCAATGCTGGTGCACATCGTTTCTCATTTTGGGCCAGAAGAAGTGGGTCACTAGGCGGCTGTAGGTTTTATCCTGTCCCAGGTGCCCTGCCAGGGGGGCATCGTGGGCCAGGTTTAGCAGGAAGTCTCTAAAGCGGAGGGGCACCACTAGTACTCGGTTGGCCCCCAGCTCGGCGATTCGTTGCTCGCTGTACAATAGATCATTGTCCCAGTAGACCCAATGAGTTCCGGAGGTATCCCCGGCGCTTTGGGCGAGCGCTTGTTGTCGGAGTCCCTCAAGGGAGGGACAGGTCTTCTGTTCCTGACGAAATTGTTCTTGTGTGGGTCCCCCTTCTTGAGCCCACTGATCAAGATTAGCGAGGTCGGAAGGTTGAGCAAGTTCGAGGGGGATGTCATGGTCGGGGGTCTCGGCGGGGGCGACCGGAGGCGGTGGCGCCGGCCATTCTGGTTCTTCCGGGTGATGGTTGGCACGGGCGGCCATGGACCGGGTGGTGACGCACGCCCAGTCTGGGACGCCCAACATCCCCAAGTGTTCTTTTCGCTCCACGGCTGCCCACGGGGAGCTTTCCAGGTCATTTCCGAGGAGGCAGTCCACGGGGGCGTCGTCTCGGACCGTTACCTTCAACATGCCGGAGACCCCTCCCCACTCAAAGGGGACGCAGGCCATCCGACACAGACTTTCCGAGTTGTCGGCTGATCGCACAGGGCAGAGAACGTTCGGTAGATATTGTTCTGGGGTCACCAGATGACAGCGGACGGCTGTCACACTGGCCCCGGTGTCTCGAAGGGCTTCGGCCCGTTGTCCATTGATGCTCACCCATTGGCTGTACTTCTGGGTGTTAGCGGGTAGGGGGACCCGCGGGACCATGTCTCTTCCCCCTAAGCACGCGAGAGTCATGGCGGCTGGCTCCCACTCTTGATACTCTTGCTCGCCTGTTTCTTGTTCCTCGGAGATCTGTTCTTCCCCTAGTGCCGCGGCGGCCACCTGGCGGGGTCTTGGACTCTGATACTGCGGGCAGCTTGGGTCGTTTGCATAGTGGCCGACTCGTTGGCATCGGTGACATGTAACATTGGCTCTGTATCCCGGTCGCGCCGGGGTGCTGCCCCGGTTGGCCGGGGGGGTGGTGCTGGTAGCGGGGGCGGCCGGAGTATTGTCTCTTCCTCGTCCTTGGCCCCCTCCTCCTCCTCTGGGTCGGTAGTGACCATTGTTGTTCCTGTTCTGCTCGTAGGACCCATTCCGGCCCACTCTGGTGATCTCCCACCGGTCAGCTTCGGCTGCGAGCTGCCGGGGATCGGTTAACTTGCTGTCGAGGAGGTGTTGGCGTAGTTCAATGAAGCAATTGTTGGACAGATGCTCCCATACCATCAGATTGAACAGCTGCTCGTAGGTCGTGACGTTGTTCCCTCTGATCCAGCCTTCGAAGGCTCGGCTAAAGTACGTTACATAGTCCACCCAAGTTGTACCTGGAATGCGTGTGCAGTCTCGGAACCTCTGACGGTACATCTCGGGCGTGAGGCCATAGCGGGTGAGGAGGGCCGCTTTCATATGGTCGTAGGAGGTCATCTGGTGGTCTGGGAGCTGTAACAGAGTATCGCGGCCCTCATTGAGGAATTTGCCCCATAGGCCGGCTCCCCAGTCGGTTCTATCGATCCGGTGCGCAGTCATCGCGATTTCATAGGCCTTAAACCATTGCTGGATGTCGTCTTCTCGAAAATATTCTCGGACTACATCCTTGGGGATGTGCACTTTTTTCTCCGCGGTCCCTGGGGTGGACGGTCTGTCGGGCACCCCTAACTCTTTATTTTGTTTGCGCAGGTTGATCTCGGCTAGGTTCCGTTCGTGCTCGTACGTTAGTCTTTTTTCCTCGAGCTCCCTTTGCCTCTGTTTCTCCTCTCTTTCTTCTCGGAGGCGAAGGTGCTCTAAGTTTATTTTTTGCTCGGCCAATTTGAGTTCTATGTCCATCTTGAGTCGGGCCATTTCGAGTTCGTGTAGTCGGGCTTTTTCTCTTTCTTGGATCTCGTCTTGCGAGAGACTGGTTCTTTGCCCCTCAGGGGCCGTGTTGGTATTTTTCGCGGTGCTTTGCTCAGGGGTTTCGACATCCCCGGTCTCTGCCCAAGATTCTAGGGCATGCTTAAAATCGTCCTTGGTACTTAGTCCGGTGGTAGCGATACCTAGTTCGATGCAGAACTGCTTTAGTTCACGATGGCTGTATTCCTCTAGTTTTTCCATTTGGAACTTCTCAGTTGATCCGCTCTCTTTAGTCGACATTGTTGTTCGTTGTGGGGTGAGCTACTCTCTGTACGTTATGCGGTGATTCGGATCGCGCCGCTGGCCACCAATGTTAGACGGACCGGGAGGGTCGGCCGAGATTACGGGGAGAGGTCTCCAGGGAGAGCCGTCTCCAACGACTGTACAGGTAAGTAACTTCCCCCCCACAGACGGACACCACACAAGATTGAAGGTTAACGAGACTTTATATGCAATTCTTAGGTTACGTCGCTATGATACAAGGAGGTCTGGACTCAGGGGTCCCCTCGGTTCTGATCTCTGGTTGAGGAGAAAGGGTAGCGGGACAGTCTTAGTTACCAATGAGTTAAATAGCTCTCAATCCTCGAGCTCGGCGTGGTTGCTGATCGGGCCGTGGAGGAGCCAAGCAGGTCCCGAGATGGATGAAGGATGGTCGACGGGCCGTGGAGAAGCCAAGCAGGTCCCGATGAAGATGATGGTTACAACGGTCCGCGGCCTCGCCAGCAGATCCGGACGACGGTGAAGAATGAAGGTTACGACGGCTGTGGCAGCGCCAACAGGCAGGACGATGGTGCACAGGACAGAGCTACGGCAGCGCCAGTAGTCCGTCCAGGATGAGTTCCTCTTACGTCTCTCGACTCCAAGATACAACTGACTTCCTGCTCTGGAGCTGTCCCAGTTATAGGGCTGGCGTGCTTTGATGTCCGGACCCTCGCACTTGGAGGTCGGGAGGTCCGGGATGAGGGAGTCCAGACGCCCAGCAGGGGGGTGGAGCCAGCGCCCGGGGAGGCGATGGGCGAGCGGCACTGGGCGGGGGGAGAGCCATCGGCACCTCTCTCTCCCATTGACTTGCCAAGTAGCCCGCTCACCTCCTGGGTGGAGGGTGGTGCCGGATTGTCTGAGGCTGGGCTAGGCCCAGGGTTGAGGTCGATCGGGGGCCAGGCGGCCTCGTGGCGAGGCGTCCAAGATGGCGGCCCGGGCTGGGTGCATGGGCCGGCAGTGGATCGGACCCACGAGGTTATCATGTTCGAGGGCAGGGGTCCCTGAGGGGACGTAGGGCGTGCAATGGTGGTGTGTGGTGCTTGCGTGACTGGGCTCGGGCCTGGTCGAGCCGGGGGAGAGCGGCCCGTCATGTGGCCTGTCCAACAGCACTCACTACTCTGCACTCAATAGTCTGCACACTCACTACTCTGCACTCACTACTCTGCACTCACTACTCTGCACTCACTACTCTGCCCTCTGCACTCACTACTCTGCCCTCTGCACTCACTACTTTGCACTCTGCACTCACTACTCTGCACTCATTACTCTGCACTCACTACTTTGCACTCTGCACTCACTACTCTGCACTCACTACTCTGCACTCTGCACTCACTACTTTGCACTCTGCACTCACTACTCTGCACTCTGCACTCACTACTCTGCACTCTGCACTCACTACTCTGCACTCTGCACTCACTACTTTGCACTCACTACTCAATACTCACTACTCTGCACTCAGTACTCTGCACTCACTACTCTGCACTCACTACTTTGCACTCACTACTTTGCACTCACTACTTTGCACTCTGCACTCACTACTCTGCACTCTGCACTCACTACTCTGCACTCACTACTCTGCACTTAATAGTCTGCACGCTCACTACTCTGCACTCACTACTCTGCACTCAATAGTCTGCACACTCTCTACTCTGCACTCACTACTCTGCACTCACTACTCTGCACTCAATAGTCTGCACTCACTACTCTGCACTCACTACTCTGCACTCACTACTCTGCACTCACCTCTCTGCACTCACTACTCTGCACTCACTACTTTGCACTCACTACTTTGCACTCCGCACTCACTACTTTGCACTCTGCACTCACTACTTTGCACACTCACTAGTCTGCACACTCACTACTCTTCACACTCACTACTCTGCACACTCACTACTCTGCACACTCACTACTCTGCACACTCACTACTTTGCACACTCACTACTCTGCACTCACTACTCTGCACTCACTACTCTGCACTCACTACTCTGCACTCTGCACTCACTACTTTGCACTCTGCATTCACTACTCTGCACTCACTACTCTGCACTCACTACTCCGCACTCACTACTCTGCACTCTGCACTCACTACTCTGCACTCATTACTCTGCACTCTGCACTCACTACTCAGCACTCTGCACTCACTACTTTGCACTCTGCACTCATTACTTTGCACTCTGCACTCACTACTCTGCACTCACTACTCTGCACTCACTACTTTGCACTCTGCACTCACTACTCTGCACTCACTACTTTGCACTCTGCACTCACTACTTTGCACTCTGCACTCACTACTTTGCACTCTGCACTCACTACTTTCCACTCTGCACTCACTACTCTGCACTCTGCACTCACTACTCTGCACTCACTACTTTGCACTCACTACTCTGCACTCACTACTTTGCACTCACTACTCTGCACTCACTACTCTGCACTCACTACTCTGCACTCACTACTCTATGCACTCACTACTCTGCACTCACTACTCTGCACTCACTACTCTGCACTCACTACTTTGCACTCTGCACTCTGTACTCACTACTCTGCACTCTGTACTCACTACTCTGTACTCTGCACTCACTACTCTGCACTCACTACTCTGCACTCTGCACTCACTACTCTGCACTCACTACTCTGCACTCACTACTCTGCACTCACTACTCTGCACTCACTACTTTGCACTCTGCACTCACTACTTTGCACTCTGCACTCACTACTCTGCACTCACTACTCTGCACTCACTACTCTGCACTCAATAGTCTGCACACGCACTACTCTGCACTCACTACTCTGCACTCACTACTCTGCACTCACTACTCTGCACTCACTACTCTGCCCTCTGCACTCACTACTCTGCCCTCTGCACTCACTACTTTGCACTCTGCACTCACTACTCTGCACTCATTACTCTGCACTCACTACTTTGCACTCTGCACTCACTACTCTGCACTCACTACTCTGCACTCTGCACTCACTACTTTGCACTCTGCACTCACTACTCTGCACTCTGCACTCACTACTCTGCACTCTGCACTCACTACTCTGCACTCTGCACTCACTACTTTGCACTCACTACTCTGCACTCACTACTCTGCACTCACTACTGTGCACTCACTACTCTGCACTCACTACTCTGCACTCACTACTTTGTACTCACTACTTTGCACTCACTACTTTGCACTCTGCACTCACTACTCTGCACTCACTACTCTGCACTCACTACTCTGCACTCAATAGTCTGCACGCTCACTACTCTGCACTCACTACTCTGCACTCAATAGTCTGCACACTCTCTACTCTGCACTCACTACTCTGCACTCACTACTCTGCACTCACTACTCTGCACTCACTACTCTGCACTCACTACTCTGCACTCACCTCTCTGCACTCACTACTCTGCACTCACTACTTTGCACTCACTACTTTGCACTCCGCACTCACTACTTTGCACTCTGCACTCACTACTTTGCACACTCACTAGTCTGCACACTCACTACTCTGCACACTCACTACTCTGCACACTCACTACTCTGCACACTCACTACTCTGCACACTCACTACTTTGCACACTCACTACTCTGCACTCACTACTCTGCACTCACTACTCTGCACTCACTACTCTGCACTCACTACTCTGCACTCTGCACTCACTACTCTGCACTCACTACTCTGCACTCTGCACACACTACTTTGCACTCTGCACTCACTACTCTGCACTCTGCACTCACTACTCTGCACTCTGCACTCACTACTCTGCACTCTGCACTCACTACTTTGCACTCACTACTCTGCACTCACTACTCTGCACTCACTACTGTGCACTGACTACTCTGTACTCACACAACAACAACAAGTGAGGAGGGTCTGAGGGCAAGTTTACCGACCAGCCAGATATACGCCCCTAGCACAATCTATCACAACAATTAATATCTGGGGGTCAAAAAAGAAGAAAAGAAAGTTTGACAGTAGGAACCACTATACCAGACAGTAACAGTGAGAGATAATAGTTGGAGAGTGGTCGAGTCGAGACTCAAGGGTACCAGGAGGGAGATATTGTTCCCATCAGAAGCCACACTGTACCGCCCTTATTATCATCATATGGGATCTCCTTACCCAGGAGGCAAGACGGCCGGTAAACATTACCGTGACCGAGATGTAATATGAGGTATGAGAGCAGAACAGAGAAGTGTGGTAGTGGCTAATGAAAAAAAGCAGCGTATAGTGATTTGGAGTGAAAAAGTGAAGGGTACTAAAATTAGGTGAATGGGTGGTAAAAAGAATTTTAATAATAACCCCCAAACCCTAAGGTTAAAAGGCAGGTGTGGGTGCAGGTTTTAAATAATAACCGCACTTGTTAGTGGTCGACATGTTTCAGCATATTGTAAGATGTTCTTAATGCATTCCTCAGGACCTATATATAGTACACTACTGCTTTCGAGAAAAAGAATTAAAAGGTGTCACCTGAAAATCCAGGCGTGCTCAACCGTATACTGTCAATGAGATGGTAAGGGATCCAACATGTAAAACAAAACAGCAAACAAACACACAAATAACACAAGGCACGTTATTATTTGTATTCATAGTGATATTGCAAAATGTACATTCATACCTGATCATTATTTCGGGTATGCACTCACCCTTACGTGTAGGCTGAGGAGCTTCACCCCACCTGGCTGCAGCGCAGGTAAAAGGAGCACCGCTCTGTGAGAAATCACATAACGTATAATCGAGCGGTTAGTGATGAGACACTAGCCCATTTGAGTAGCAAAATATACTTTGAGATGGCAGGTTATCTGAGCCGTTTATAACCAGGCTGGGCGTAGGCGCCGTATACTGTCATAACTCAGGAGCAATGACCACACAGAGGGGATATGCAGAGCAGAAGGGCCGTTCACCGTCAGTTAAATTCGGCAGACACTGACGGAAAGCGCTTCGTATTTAAGTTGCGGAATAGCATCTAGCAGCGTGTCAGTTACAGAAAACGTGTCATTTACAGACAACGCACACGGAAAAACCGCTACGTATTATGAAGCAGCGTACAGAGTGGAGAAAAGCGCTGCATATGCTCGATGTCAGGCTGGCCTCTAGCGGCAATAGGCGTGGGCGGAAAATCCGTTCCGCTCGCGGATTTTGCGGATTTTCGGGAAATCCGCAATCCGCGAGATTTGCGAATTTCCCGCAAAATCCGCAAATCCGCGAGCAGCGGATTTTGCTCGCACTGCTCGCACTGTTAGCGTGAGTTCGCGCCCCGCGAATAAGTGCGAAATTGCAGAAATACGATCTTGGCAAAACTGAAAGTAACTACTTACCAGGTTCAAAAGTTCAGGCACATCATTAGTAGCCATTTCCTGTAGGGCTTCCTGAGGGGCCCCTCCAGAGTTCAGTTGCCAGTTGAAACTATTATGTGACCCTGCTCTGAACCTCAGAATAGTTACACATATGCCACAAAGGTCCTGAATTACAGCTAAGGGAGACAAGCAGGAGCCAGGCTGGAAGTTAAAATCCATTAATCAGCCCCTAATTCATTATTGTCAGTTGGGGCAGGGTAGGTGTTGTAACTAATTTTGCAACAATGAAAGCACTTAGCAAGTGCAAAAGATCACTAATCAGGGCGCACTAAGGAAGCAGGTGCCAGCTAAAAAAATATTCTGTGACACATTAATCAGCCCCAAATTAATTCAGGTCACTTGAGGCAGGGAAGGTGTGCTTTGCTTTGCCGAAAATAATGTACACTGGACAACCAGAGGGTGTAGTGATGAAACAGAGGGTGGCATGGGTGGGCCAGAGGGTGGCATGAGTAGTCAGAGAGTGGCAGTGGTGACAGAGAGTGGCAGTGATGAAGAAGAGTGTCCCAAACAGGCTGGACACGTAGAAACAACAAGTTCGCAAAACTTGCGACCCGACAGGTAAGTTCGCAAATTGCGAAATTGTAAAAACCCTCGCGAACTGGCAGAAACACGGGCGAACACAAAAAAAAAAAAATCCGCAAATTCGCGGGAATTCGCGGATTTTGCGGATTGCGAATCCGCAAATCCGCAAAATTCGCGGATTGCCAATCCGCAAAATCCGCTCATGCTTAAGCGGCAAATGCGAGCAGGGCGAGGCAGCCGAATGTTACGCATAATGCGTTGTAGCATGCATTCACTCACCTAACCGTCGGCGTCTCCAGGCAGTCTTCAGTACTGCTCGGGGGGGCGCCGACCGCCGAGTGAGGTAGTGTTTTGTGTGTTTCTCAGACCCAGCGCGTTGACGCACAGTCACATGACAGTGAGACTGCTGGGAGATGTAGTCCACTCCAAAAAATGACATATAAAAGTTTTACCAAAGACTAATGTAGGTCCTATGTGATGTACCAGGATGCGCAGTGGTTTGTAAATAATTGTTGGTAGTACATTACGTCAACAAGGCCAGAATGACATAAATCTTGTGACAGATGCACATATGCGCAGTAAATGGATGTTAAATTACAGACGACTGTTAATGGATGGTAAATTACAGACGACTGTTAATACTGATGATAATATGAGTGCGCTCTGCAAGGGGATTATGATGCGCTATTAGTACAGGCATTCCTTGAAGGGAAACAACCTGGTAAGTGCCCTGGTATGCGATGAATTATCAGTAGCTATTGGTGAAGTATGCACATGTTCGCAGTGGATGTTAAATTACAGACGACTGTAAACACTGATGTAAATATTAATGCGCACTTCAAAGGGATAATAATGCGCTATTAATACTGGCGTATCTAGAAGGGAAGTAACCTGCTGTTAGTAGGCAGTGGAGACATATTTCCAATAGGTATTTATTATACAGTGCAAAGGTATCAATGGGAGGAACAAGATGATTACGACCAGTCAGAGGGACATCCAGGGTATGGGTTCGTTAAGGCCCTCCTTGTCACTGTTGATGCGGTATACCCATTTCTGTTCTATCTTGAACAAGAACCTGCTTATATCTGCGCATGAGTCTGGAATATGCGGTTGTTCAAGGACCGTCCAGTAAAAGTCTTCGGGACCATGGCCCTTCTCCAGGAAATGTGCGGTCAGTCTGGTTGCTTGCTTGCGGCAGCGCACAGTGCTTTTGTGTTCCTGGATACGTGTGCGTACCTTTCTAGTAGTCATACCGACATACCACAATTCACAAGGACATTTGATCAACCACAGCTGGTAAATCCCATGTTTGCATACAAAAGAGGACCCAATTTGAAGGATCAACTGGTTCACACACGTCCACGCAGTAAAGAAGAAAGACAAGTGGGCACCCTATGGGATTTACCAGCTGTGGTTGGTCACCACCCATGTGGCAATTGTTCTGTCTGCCCTCAGACTAATAAATCCACAGAAGTTGACATCGGCACTAATCGCCCATGGACACAGAAGAAGTTTACTAATTGCAACAGCAGTAACCTGATATACCTGATCAAATGTCCTTGTGAATTGCGGTATGTCGGTATGACTACTAGAAAGGTACGCACACGTATCCAGGAACACAAAAGCACTGTGCGCTGCCGCAAGCAAGCAACCAGACTGACCGCACATTTCCTGGAGAAGGGCCATGGTCCCGAAGACTTTTACTGGACGGTCCTTGAACAACCGCATATTCCAGACTCATGCGCAGATATAAGCAGGTTCTTGTTCAAGATAGAACAGAAATGGGTATACCGCATCAACAGTGACAAGGAGGGCCTTAACGAACCCATACCCTGGATGTCCCTCTGACTGGTCGTAATCATCTTGTTCCTCCCATTGATACCTTTGCACTGTATAATAAATACCTATTGGAAATATGTCTCCACTGCCTACTAACAGCAGGTTACTTCCCTTCTAGATACGCCAGTATTAATAGCGCATTATTATCCCTTTGAAGTGCGCATTAATATTTACATCAGTGTTTACAGTCGTCTGTAATTTAACATCCACTGCGAACATGTGCATACTTCACCAATAGCTACTGATAATTCATCGCATACCAGGGCACTTACCAGGTTGTTTCCCTTCAAGGAATGCCTGTACTAATAGCGCATCATAATCCCCTTGCAGAGCGCACTCATATTATCATCAGTATTAACAGTCGTCTGTAATTTACCATCCATTAACAGTCGTCTGTAATTTAACATCCATTTACTGCGCATATGTGCATCTGTCACAAGATTTATGTCATTCTGGCCTTGTTGACGTAATGTACTACCAACAATTATTTACAAACCACTGCGCATCCTGGTACATCACATAGGACCTACATTAGTCTTTGGTAAAACTTTTATATGTCATTTTTTGGAGTGGACTACATCTCCCAGCAGTCTCACTGTCATGTGACTGTGCGTCAACGCGCTGGGTCTGAGAAACACACAAAACACTACCTCACTCGGCGGTCGGCGCCCCCCCGAGCAGTACTGAAGACTGCCTGGAGACGCCGACGGTTAGGTGAGTGAATGCATGCTACAACGCATTATGCGTAACATTCGGCTGCCTCGCCCTGCTCGCATTTGCCGCTAGAGGCCAGCCTGACATCGAGCATATGCAGCGCTTTTCTCCACTCTGTACGCTGCTTCATAATACGTAGCGGTTTTTCCGTGTGCGTTGTCTGTAAATGACACGTTTTCTGTAACTGACACGCTGCTAGATGCTATTCCGCAACTTAAATACGAAGCGCTTTCCGTCAGTGTCTGCCGAATTTAACTGACGGTGAACGGCCCTTCTGCTCTGCATATCCCCTCTGTGTGGTCATTGCTCCTGAGTTATGACAGTATACGGCGCCTACGCCCAGCCTGGTTATAAACGGCTCAGATAACCTGCCATCTCAAAGTATATTTTGCTACTCAAATGGGCTAGTGTCTCATCACTAACCGCTCGATTATACGTTATGTGATTTCTCACAGAGCGGTGCTCCTTTTACCTGCGCTGCAGCCAGGTGGGGTGAAGCTCCTCAGCCTACACGTAAGGGTGAGTGCATACCCGAAATAATGATCAGGTATGAATGTACATTTTGCAATATCACTATGAATACAAATAATAACGTGCCTTGTGTTATTTGTGTGTTTGTTTGCTGTTTTGTTTTACATGTTGGATCCCTTACCATCTCATTGACAGTATACGGTTGAGCACGCCTGGATTTTCAGGTGACACCTTTTAATTCTTTTTCTCGAAAGCAGTAGTGTACTATATATAGGTCCTGAGGAATGCATTAAGAACATCTTACAATATGCTGAAACATGTCGACCACTAACAAGTGCGGTTATTATTTAAAACCTGCACCCACACCTGCCTTTTAACCTTAGGGTTTGGGGGTTATTATTAAAATTCTTTTTACCACCCATTCACCTAATTTTAGTACCCTTCACTTTTTCACTCCAAATCACTATACGCTGCTTTTTTTCATTAGCCACTACCACACTTCTCTGTTCTGCTCTCATACCTCATATTACATCTCGGTCACGGTAATGTTTACCGGCCGTCTTGCCTCCTGGGTAAGGAGATCCCATATGATGATAATAAGGGCGGTACAGTGTGGCTTCTGATGGGAACAATATCTCCCTCCTGGTACCCTTGAGTCTCGACTCGACCACTCTCCAACTATTATCTCTCACTGTTACTGTCTGGTATAGTGGTTCCTACTGTCAAACTTTCTTTTCTTCTTTTTTGACCCCCAGATATTAATTGTTGTGATATACTCTGTACTCACTACTTTGCACTCACTACTTTGCACTCACTACTTTGCACTCTGCACTCACTACTCTGCACTATGCACTCACTACTCTGCACTCACTACTCTGCACTCAATAGTCTGCACGCTCACTACTCTGCACGCACTACTCTGCACAAAATAGTCTGCACACTCTCTACTCTGCACTCACTACTCTGCACTCACTACTCTGCACTCACTACTCTGCACTCAATGGTCTGCACTCAATAGTCTGCACACTCACTACTCTGCACTCACTACTCTGCACTCACTCTGCACTCACTACTCTGCACTCACTACTTTGCACTCACTACTTTGCACTCTGCACTCACTACTCTGCACTCACTCTGCACTCACTACTCTGCACTCACTCTGCACTCACTGCTCTGCACTCACTACTCTGTACTCACTACTCTATGCACTCACTACTCTGCACTCACTACTCTGCACTCACTACTCTGCACTCACTACTCTGCACTCACTACTCTGCACTCACTACTTTGCACTCTGCACTCACTACTCTACACTCACTACTCTGCACTCACTAGTCTGCACACTCACTAGTCTGCACTCACTAGTCTGCACACTCACTAGTCTGCACACTCACTAGTCTGCACACTCACTACTCTGCACTCACTACTCTGCACTCACTACTCTGCACTCACTACTCTGCACTCACTACTCTGCACTCACTACTTTGCACTTACTACTTTGCACTCTGCACTCACTACTCTGCACTCACTACTCTGCACTTACTACTCTGCACTCACTACTCTGCACTCACTACTTTGCACTCTGCACTCACTACTTTGCACTCTGCACTCACTACTCTGCACTCACTACTCGGCACTCACTACTCTGCACTCACTACTCTGCACTCACTATTCTGCACTCACTACTCTGCACTCACTACTTTGCACTCTGCACTCACTACTCTGCACTCTGCACTCACTACTCTGCACTCTGCACTCACTACTCTGCACTCTGCACGCACTACTCTGCACTCACTACTTTGCACTCTGCACTCACTACTCAGCACTCACTACTCTGCACTCACTACTCTGCACTCACTACTCTGTACTCACTACTTTGCACTCTGCACTCACTACTTTGCACTCTGCACTCACTACTCTGCACTCACTACTCTGCACTCAATAGTCTGCACACTCACTACTCTGCACTCACTACTCTGCACTCACTACTCTGCACACTCTCTACTCTGCACTCACTACTCTGCACTCTGCACTCACTACTCTGCACTCACTACTCTGCACTCACTACTCTGCACTCACTACTCTGCACTCAATAGTCTGCACACTCACTACTCTGCACTCACTACTCTGCACACTCTCTATTCTGCACTCACTACTCTGCACTCTGTACTCACTACTCTGTACTCACTACTCTGCACTCACTACTCTGCACTCACTACTTTGCACTCACTACTCTGCACTCTGCACTCACTACTCTGCCCTCTGCACTCACTACTCTGCCCTCTGCACTCACTACTCTGCCCTCTGCATTCACTACTCTGCCCTCTGCACTCACTACTCTGCCCTCTGCACTCACTACTTTGCACTCTGCACTCACTACTCTGCACTCACTACTTTGCACTCTGCACTCACTACTCTGCACTCTGCACTCACTACTCTGCACTCTGAACTCACTACTCTGCACTCTGC
The DNA here is from genome assembly GCF_964263255.1 of Lissotriton vulgaris. Classification (NCBI taxonomy): domain Eukaryota; kingdom Metazoa; phylum Chordata; class Amphibia; order Caudata; family Salamandridae; genus Lissotriton; species Lissotriton vulgaris. Next base: position 1,577,249,563 of record NC_141696.1, read on the forward strand.
ACTCACTACTTTGCACTCTGCACTCACTACTCTGCACTCTGCACTCACTACTCTGCACTCTGCACTCACTACTTTGCACTCTGCACTCACTACTCTGCACTCACTACTCTGCACTCACTACTCTGCACTCACTACTCTGCACTCTGCACTCACTACTCTGCACTCACTCTGCACTCACTACTCTGCACTCACTCTGCACTCACTATTCTGCACTCACTACTCTGCACTCACTACTCTGCACTCACTACTCTGCACACTCTCTACTCTGCACTCACTACTCTGCACTCTGCACTCACTACTCTGCACTCACTACTCTGCACTCACTACTCTGCACTCACTACTCTGCACTCAATAGTCTGCACACTCACTACTCTGCACTCACTACTCTGCACACTCTCTACTCTGCACTCACTACTCTGCACTCTGTACTCACTACTCTGTACTCACTACTCTGCACTCACTACTCTGCACTCACTACTTTGCACTCACTACTCTGCACTCTGCACTCACTACTCTGCCCTCTGCACTCACTACTCTGCCCTCTGCACTCACTACTCTGCCCTCTGCACTCACTACTCTGCCCTCTGCACTCACTACTCTGCACTCTGCACTCACTACTCTGCACTCTGAACTCACTACTCTGCACTCTGCACTCACTACTTTGCACTCTGCACTCACTACTCTGCACTCTGCACTCACTACTCTGCACTCTGCACTCACTACTTTGCACTCTGCACTCACTACTCTGCACTCACTACTCTGCACTCACTACTCTGCACTCACTACTCTGCACTCTGCACTCACTACTCTGCACTCACTCTGCACTCACTACTCTGCACTCACTCTGCACTCACTACTCTCCACTCACTACTCTGTACTCACTACTCTATGCACTCACTACTCTGCACTCACTACTCTGCACTCACTACTCTGCACTCACTACTCTGCACTCACTACTTTGCACTCTGCACTCACTACTCTGCACTCACTAGTCTGCACACTCACTAGTCTGCACTCACTAGTCTGCGCACTCACTAGTCTGCACACTCACTAGTCTGCACACTCACTACTCTGCACTCACTACTCTGCACTCACTACTCTGCACTCACTACTCTGCACTCACTACTCTGCACTCACTACTCTGCACTCTGCACTCACTACTCTGCACACTCACTAGTCTGCACACTCACTACTCTGCACACTCACTACTCTGCACACTCACTACTCTGCACTCACTACTCTGCACTCACTACTCCGCACTCTGCACTCACTACTCTGCACTCAATACTTTGCACTCTGCACTCACTACTTTGCACTCTGCACTCACTACTCTGCACTCACTACTCTGCACTCACTACTCTGCACACTCACTAGTCTGCACACTCACTAGTCTGCACACTCACTAGTCTGCACACTCACTACTCTGCACTCACTACTCTGCACTCACTACTCTGCACTCACTACTTTGCACTCTGCACTCACACTCTGCACTCAATAGTCTGCAAACTCACTACTCTGTACTCACTACTCTGTACTCACTACTCTGTACTCACTACTCTGCACTCACTACTCTGCACTCACTATTCTGCACTCACTACTCTGCACTCACTACTCTGCACTCACTACTTTGCACTCTGCACTCACTACTCTGCCCTCTGCACTCACTACTCTGCCCTCTGCACTCACTACTCTGCCCTCTGCACTCACTACTTTGAGGTTCCGTGGCGATTTGAACCCGTGTTTTCAATATTGTCGTAAATACATAATTTTGGTATCAGTGAACCGCAAATGATCCATTTAGCATATCCTGGTGTTTTCGCTATGCTACGAGCAAGAGCACTCCTGTTATGAACACATTTCTGATCTACCCATGGCATCCATCTTAGATTACGGCAGCCATTTTGTATTTCTTGCCCTCACATAGTCAATGGACACACAGTGACCTCTTTCACTTAAGGACACGTAAGCTTTAGCCGGCGATTCACCTTGCTAGTGACACGTGTACCTTAGAACAGAACATGCCATGGCCGCATGACTCGACAGAAGCTGCCTCCTCTGTCTGAGGCCAGTCCTGCTATACTGGTTCTCGTGTTCGTTGGCCTGATCATGATTAGGCGGCCGAAGCTGGTAGCCTTGCCCATTTACGACCCACAAACATCTCTTATCCTGCTTTTCTATCTTCTGCACCTGGCTCTGTTCCTTTCCTTCTGGGCCTTTATTAGGGGGAGGTAACGAAATGTACGATGAGGCGGTCCGGCTCTTGAATGAAAAGTTGACATGGGATTATGATAGAATAGTGGGAACCCCTCGTTCGTAATGTTTTGACATCAGATATTGTTGACGATTCCTGTGCAACGCCAAATATTTATTGTTTAGGACACAAAGGTTTAGAAATGTACTAGCATGTAAAGAAATTGCCCCAAGCCTAAAATTTAGTATATAAGGAGCAACCCACTTTGTACAAATTGAACAGGCTCCTAGATACTGCCCGTGTGTAGTTTCTGTGACTTCTGTGTCCCTGCATTAATAAACCTTTGGTCTTTGACGCCACCATCGAGAAACCCGTGTTTCTGTTTATTTGTGCACCGAGACAGGTAGAACTCCGGGGTCTTCGGGTGTTATCCCTGACACCTCTGTACGGAACCAAAAAGTCCAGAACTCCAATTGGCGCCCACCGTGGGGCGACGTCATTCGGTACCGGTCCAAAAGCCTGAAGAGTTCGAGAAGCTTCGTGTGAAGATTCCTGAGGGAGGCGCCCCACTTCATCGATCCCGGCATATCGCAAAAGTAGCCCGACGTTCTCTTCCACGAGGGTTCCCGTTTGGACGGCTGCAGTGGTCCGTTGCCTTGACCGTCGCCCTGTCTTGGACCTGAGATGCAGACCTTAGTACGGCGAGACGTAGACGGGTTTCTCCTTGGTGACGTCTTCAGTGCCTCAGTTAAGTATTAAGTGGTTGCTAGTTGGTACTTCGTAAGGGTTGCTCCTGTTTGGATAATCCTTTTAGTTCTTGGTTTGGTTTGGTTTCGTAAGATTATCACTGGTTGTTCTAGTTACGATAATCTTTTTGGTTTAGTTTGGGTATCGATACATTTGTTCACTTTGGTAGGCCTAAGTTCTTGGTTTGAGTGCGCACCTTTTTGTTTGTGTTTTGTCTGTTCTGTGTTCCGGATTATAAAATGGTAAGTCGGAAAAATTGTATGTTGTCGTGTTTTGGTTGCAACAGTGATTCCCGGTTGGAGGACTCATGTCTGGTTCCTCCGATTGGAACTCCTCTTTATGATCTGTATTGCAAGTTTGGAGTGGGTCCTTGTTGGACAGGCCACATGAAGGGCCCGCTCCCCCTCTGCCCGACCAGGCCCGAGCCCGGTCCCTCAAGTGTTACACACCACCACTTCACGTTTTCCGTCCCCTCCGGGACCCCTGCCTCTGAACATCTCGACCTCTTGGGCCCGATCCACTACTGGCCCGCGCGGCCGACCTGGGCGCCATCTTGGACAATGCACCACGAGGCCGCGTGGCCTCCGATCGACCCTAACCCTGGGCCTGGCCAGGCCTCAGACATCCCGGCACCACCATCCACCCAGGAGGTGAGCGGACTACTTGGCAGGTCAATGGGAGAAAGAGGTGTCGATGGCTCTCCCCCGCCAGGTACCGCTCGCCCCCAGCCTCCCCGGGCGCCGGCTCCACCCCCCTGCTGGGTGTCTGAACTCCCTCATCCTGGACCCCCCGACCTCCGAGTGCGAGGGTCCGGACATCAAAGGGCGACGGCCCTATAACTGAGGCAGCTCCAGAGCAGGAAGGCAGTTGTATCCTGGAGTCGAGAGACGCAGAGAAGAACTCATCCTTGACGGACTACTGGCGCTGCCGTAGCCCTACTTTGTGAACTATCGTCCTACCTGCTGGCGCTGCCGCAACCTTCGTAAACCTTCATCGTCGTCGGGACCTGCTGGCGTGGCCGCGGACCGTTTGTACCTCCATCTCCATCGGGACCTGCTGGCTCCGCCGCGGACCGTCGCTACCTTCAACCATCTCGGGACCTGCTGGCTCCGCCGCGGCCCGACCATCTAGAACGCCGAGCTCGAGGATTGAGAGCTATCCATCCACCCATTTGGTAACAAGACTGTCCCGCTACCCCCTCCCCAAACCAGAGACTAGAACTGAGGGGACCCCTGAGTCCAGACCTCCTTGTATCATTTGGCCGTACTCAAAGAATTGCTGATAAAGTATCGTTTAACCTTATCCTTGTGTGGTGTCCGTCTGTGGGGGGGAAGTTACTTGTCTGTACGATCGCTGGAGACGGCTCTCCCTGGAGACCTCTCCCCTTATACTCGGCCGACCCTCCCGGTCCGTCTAACATTGGTGGCCAGCGGCGCGATCCGAATCACCGCATAATCGTACAGAGAGTAGCTCACCCCACGACGAAATCACGATGACAACCAAAGAAAGCGGATCCACCGAGAAATTTCAGATGGAGAAATTGGAAGAATACAGCCATCGTGAATTAAAACAATTCTGCATCGAACTAGGTATCGCTACCACCGGTCTAAGTACCAAAGATGATTTCAAACAGGCCCTGGAGTCCTGGGCAGAAACCGGGGCCATCAGACCCCCGGACGAAAATATCGCAGCAGTAGACACCGCGGCTCCCGAGGAGCGAAGAACGGGTCTCTCGCAAGACGAGATCCAGGAACGAGAAAAAACAAGACTACATGAACTAGAAATGACCCGGCTCAAAATGGATGGGGAACTCAAGTTGGCCGAACAGAAACTGAACTTAGAACATCTGAGGCTCAGAGAAGAAAGAGCGGAAAAACAGAGACAAAGCGAGCTCGAGGAAAAAAGACTGGCATATGAACATGAGCGCAAATTAGCTGAGATAGACTTACGCAAGCAGAACAAGGAATCCGGGGTGACCGAGCAACCCCGCACCCCAGGAGCAACAGATAAGAAGGTACACATCCCCAAGGATGTCGTTCGAGAATACTTCCGAGAGGACGACATCCAACAATGGTTCAAGGCCTACGAAATAGCTATGACCTCCCACCGGATCGATCGAAACGACTGGGGAGCCGGTCTATGGGGGAGATTCCTCAATGAGGGCCGCGATGCCCTGCTACAGCTCCCGGACCATCTGATGACCTCCTATGACCATATGAAAGCGGCCCTCCTCACCCGCTATGGGCTCACACCCGAGATGTACCGCCAGAGGTTCAGAGACTGCACCCGCATCCCGGGTACAACTTGGGTGGAGTACGTTAACTATTTCAGCAGAGCCTTCGAGGGTTGGATCAAAGGAAGCAATGTCACAACTTACGAACAGCTCTTCAATCTCATGGTGTGGGAGCATCTGTCAAACAATTGCTTCATCGAACTCCGGCAGCACCTCCTCGACAGCAAATTGTCTGATCCACGGCAGCTCGCAGCCGAAGCTGACCGGTGGGAAATCACCAGAGTGGGCCGAAATGGGTCCTGTTGGACAGGCCACCTGAAGGGCCGCTCTCCCCCCAGCCCAACCAGGCCCGAGGGCCACCACGACAGTACCACGCATCATCATTATACATCTGCTGCCCTCTCAGGGCCCCTGCCTGCGAGACAAGCTAACCTCGTGGGCCCGATCCCCTGCCGGCCCACGCGGCCCACCTGAACCGCCATCTTGGACACTTCACCACGAGGTCGCCTGGCCCCCGATCGACCCCGACCCTGGGCCTGGGCCGGCCTCAGACATCTCGGCACCATCATCCACCCAGGAGGTGAGCGGGCTACTTGGCAAGTCAATGGGAGAAAGAGGTGTCGATGGCTCCCCCCGCCAAGTGCCGCTCGCCCATCGCCTCCCCGGGCACTGGCTCCACCCCCCTGCTGGGTGTCTGGGACCCCGCATCCCGGACCCCCGACCTCCAAGTGCGAGGGTCCGGACATCAAAGCACGCCAGCCCTATAACTGGGGCAGCTCCAGAGCAGGAAGGCAGTTGTATCTTGGAGTCGAGAGACGTAAAGAGGAACTCATCCTGAACGGACTACTGGCGCTGCCGTAGCTCTGTCCTGTGCACCATCATCCTGCCTGTTGGCGCTGCCACAGCCGTCGTAACCTTCATCCTTCATCGTCGTCCGGATCTGCTGGCGTGGCCGCGGACCGTTGTAACCGTCATCTTCATCGGGACCTGCAGGCTCCGCCGCGGACCGTCATCTTTCATCCGACCATCTCGGGACCTGCTTGGCTCCTCCACGGCCCGATCATCAAGAACGCCGAGCTCAAGGATTGAGAGCTATTTTTGGACTCACCGGTAACTAAAAGACTGTCCCGCTACCCTTTTCCTCAACCAAAGACTAAGCTAGAGGGGACCCCTGAGTCCAGACCTCCTTGTACCATATCATCGTGACCTAAGAATTGCATATAAAGTCTCGTTAACCTTCAGTCTTGTGGGGTGTCCGTCTGTGGGGGGGAAGTTATTCATCTGTACAGTCGTTGGAGACGGCTCTCCCTGGAGACCTCTCCCCGTACCTCGGCCGACCCTCCCGGTCCGTCTAACATTGGTGGCCAGCGGCGCGATTCGAATCACCGCATAACGTACAGAAAATAGCTCACCCCACAACGAACCATAATGACAACTAAAGAAAGCGGATCAACCGAGAAGTTCCAAATGGAAAAACTAGAGGAGTACAGCCACCGTGAACTAAAGCAGTTCTGCATCGAACTAGGTATCGCTACCACCGGACTAAGCACCAAGGACGATTTTAAACATGCCCTACAATCTTGGGCAGAGACCGGGGATACCGAAGCCCCTGAGCAAAGCCCCGCAGAAAAAACCACCACAGCCCCTGAAGGGCAAAGAACCAGTCTTCCGCAAGACGAGATCCAAGAAAGAGAAAAAATCCGACTACACGAGCTAGAAATGGCCCGACTCAAGATGGAAATAGAACTCAAGTTGGCCGAACAAAAAATCAACTTAGAGCACCTACGTCTCCGAGAAGAAAGAGAAGAGAAACAGAGACAAAGGGAGCTCGAGGAAAAGAAACTGGCGTACGAGCACGAACGGAACATAGCCGAGATCAACCTGCGCAAACAGAATAAAGAGTTAGGGGTGCCCGAGAGACCACACACCCCGGGGACCGCGGAGAAAAAAGTACACATCCCCAAGGATGTGGTCCGAGAATATTTCCGGGAGGACGACATCCAACAATGGTTTAAGGCCTATGAAATCGCTATGACTGCGCACCGGATCGATAGAACCGACTGGGGTGCCGGCCTATGGGGCAGATTCCTCAATGAAGGCCGCGATACCCTGTTACAGCTCCCAGACCACCAGATGACCTCCTACGACCATATGAAAGCGGCCCTCCTCACCCGCTATGGTCTCACGCCCGAGATGTACCGCCAGAGGTTCCGAGACTGCACACGCATCCCGGGTACAACTTGGGTGGACTATGTAACGTACTTTAGCAGAGCTTTCGAAGGCTGGATCAAAGGAAACAACGTCACGACATACGAGCAGCTGTTCAATCTAATGGTATGGGAGCATCTGTCCAACAATTGCTTCATCGAACTACGCCAACACCTCCTCGACAGCAAGTTGACCGATCCCCGGCAGCTCGCAGCCGAAGCTGACCGGTGGGAGATAACCAGAGTGGGCCGGAATGGGTCCTACGAGCAAAACAGGAACAACAATGGACACCACCGACCGAGAGGAGGGGGAGGGGGCCAAGGACGAGGAAAAGACAACACTCCGGCCGCCCCCGCTGCCAGCACCACCCCCCCGGCCAACCGGGGCAGCACCCCGGCGCGACCGGGGTACAGAGCCAATGTCACCTGTCACCGATGCCAGCGAGTCGGCCACTATGCTAATGACCCCAGCTGCCCGCAGTATCAGAGTCCGAAACCCCGCCAAATGGCCGCCGCGGCACTAGGGGAAGAACAGATCCCCGAGGAACAAGAAACAGACCAGCAAGAGTATCAAGAGTGGGAGCCAGCCGCCATGACTCTCGCGTGCTTAGGGGGAAGAGACATGGTCCCGCGGGTCCCCCTACCCGCTAACACCCAGAAGTACAGCCAATGGGTCAGCATCAATGGACGACGGGCCGAAGCCCTTCGGGACACCGGGGCCAGCGTGACAGCCGTCCGCTGTCACCTGGTGACCCCAGAACAATATCTACCGAACATTCTCTGCCCTGTGCGATCAGCCGACAACTCGGAAAGTCTGTGTCGGATGGCCTGCGTCCCCTTTGAGTGGGGAGGGGTCTCCGGCATGCTGAAGGTGACGGTCCGAGACGACTCCCCCGTGGACTGCCTACTCGGAAATGACCTGGAGAGCTCCCCGTGGGCAGCCGTGGAGCGAAAAGAACACTTGGGGATGTTAGGCGTCCCGGACTGGGCGTGCGTCACCACCCGGTCCATGGCCGCCCGGGCCAACCCTCACCCAGAAGAACCAGAATGGCCGGCGCCGCCGCCTCCGGTCGCCCCAGCCGAGACCACCGACCATGACACCCCCCTCGAACCTGCTCAACCTTCCGACATCGCTAATCTTGACCAGTGGGCCCAAGAGGGGGGACCCACGCAAGAACAATTTCGCCGGGAGCAGAAGACCTGTCCCTCCCTAGAGGGACTCCGTCAACAAGCGCTCGCCCAAGGCGCAGGGGATACTTCCGGAACTCATTGGGTCTACTGGGACAATGATCTACTGTACAGCGAGCAAAGAATCGCCGAGCTGGGGGCCAACAGAGTACTAGCGGTACCCCTCCGCTTCAGAGACTTCCTGTTAAACTTGGCCCACGATGTCCCCCTGGCAGGGCACCTCGGACAAGATAAAACTTACAGCCGCCTAGTGACCCACTTCTTCTGGCCCAAAATGAGAAACGATGTGCACCAGCATTGCCGATCTTGCCCCACGTGCCAAGCCAGTGGGAAGGGCGGCCGCAAACTAAAGGCCCCCTTGCAACCCTTTCCAGTAGTCACGACCCCCTTTGAGAGGGTCGGAATAGACATTGTGGGACCCCTAGACCCACGTACAAAACAAGGCCATCGCTTTATTCTGGTGCTGGTGGACCACGCCACCCGCTACCCTGAGGCTATACCTCTCCGGACCGTGACAGCCCCAGTGGTCGGCCGGGCCCTGATGGGGATCTTCTCCCGCGTGGGGTTCCCCCGAGAAGTCGTCAGTGACAGAGGCACGAACTTTATTTCTAAATACATGAAATCACTCTGGCAACAGTGTGGGGTCACCTACCGATTCACGACCCCCTATCACCCCCAAGGGAACGGACTGGTTGAGCGGTTCAACCGCACACTAAAAGGGATGATCGGGGGACTGGAAGAGCCCCTTCGTCGCCAATGGGATGTACTGCTGCCGTGCCTCCTCTTCGCCTACCGGGAAGTCCCACAAAAATCACTAGGCTTCAGCCCATTTGAACTGCTATACGGGCACCCAGTGCGGGGGCCGCTCAGCCTGATCAAGGAAGGTTGGGAGATGCCTCCGGCCAAGAACCCTCCAGACGTCTTCCGGTACCTCCTCACCCTCCGCAACCAGTCCCAGCGGTTCAGGGACCTAGCAAAAGCCAACCTAGAGGCCAGTCAAGAGGATATGAAAAAATGGTATGACCAGAACGCCTCATCCATTGAATTCGAGCCGGGGCAACAAGTATGGGTAATGTCCCCCACAGAACCGTGCGCTCTCCAAGACAAATGGACGGGGCCCTTCAAGGTGATCGAGCGCAAGGGTCCTGCCACCTATCTGATCGATATGGGGTCCTCCCGGAACCCACTCCGGGTCCTCCACACCAACAGGCTGAAACCTCACTTTGCACGAACCGAACTCAGCCTACTGATGGCCACAGACAACGGGGCTGAAGACGACTCCGAGCCTCTCCCTGACCTCCTGCGGACCCAGGAGCAAGACGGCTCCGTAGATGGGGTCCGCCTCTCGGAGACCCTCACCAGAGAACAACGCCAAGAGTGCCAAGCCCTCCTGTCACAGTTCGCCAGCCTGTTCTCCCTCACCCCAGGTGTCACGTCCTGGTGTGTGCACGATGTGGACACCGGAGATAGCCCTCCTATCCGCCACCGGGCCTACCGCGTACCTGATCGGGTACGGGCCTGCATCCAGGCGGAAGTGGCTAAGATGCTCAAGCTCGGGGTCATCGAGCCCTCAGACAGTCCATGGGCCAGCCCGGTCGTGCTGGTCCCCAAAGCAGCCGCCCCCGGAACCACCCCAGAACTCCGGTTCTGTGTCGACTACCGGGGCCTGAATGAGGTCACCCGGACGGACGCACATCCCATCCCCCGGGCAGATGAACTGGTCGACCGAATGGGAGCTGCCCGCTACCTCAGCATCTTCGACCTGACAGCAGGTTATTGGCAGATCGGCCTCACACCCCGAGCACAGGAACGTTCTGCCTTCTCCACACCCGATGGCCACTATCATTTTACGGTCATGCCTTTCGGCATGAAAAATGCACCAGCGACTTTCCAACGGCTCGTCAATAAGGTCCTGGCGGGGCTCGAAGGGTTCAGCGCCGCCTACCTAGACGACATCGCTGTGTACAGCCACCACTGGACCGAACACCTCCACCACCTCCGAGCAGTGCTGCAAGCCCTTCAACGAGCTGGCCTCACGATCAAGGCCAGCAAATGTCAAATTGGACAAGGGTCTGTGACCTACCTCGGGCACCAGGTGGGAAGCGGCCTAGTGGCCCCTCTACAGCTAAAAATTGCTGCCATCCAGGACTGGCAGCCCCCTATCACCCAAACCGAAGTACGAGCATTCCTGGGCCTCACAGGCTATTACCGAAGGTTTGTAAAAGACTATGGAACCATAGTGGGGCCTCTCACGGAACTCACATCAAAGAATCAACCAAAGAAAGTGAACTGGACCCCAGAGTGTCAAACGGCATTTGAACAATTGAAGGCCGCCATGTGTTCCGCTCCTGTGCTCCAGGCCCCCGACTACAGCCGGGAGTTCCTCGTCCAGACGGACGCCTCCGACCAGGGCATTGGGGCGGTCCTGTCCCAAGTGAACACCGAAGGCCTTGATCAACCCGTGGCCTTCATCAGCCGGAGGCTCCTACCCCGGGAACAACGCTGGAGCACCATAGAGAGAGAAGCATTCGCAGTGGTATGGGCCCTCAAAAAGCTCCGGCCCTACCTTTTTGGCACCCACTTCCGGGTGCAGACCGACCACCGACCCCTGCAGTGGCTGATGCATATGCGGGGGGAAAACCCAAAATTGCTGCGCTGGTCCATCTCCTTGCAAGGTATGGACTTCACAGTCGAACACCGGCCAGGTCCAGACCACGCCAACGCAGACGGCCTGTCCCGGTTTTTCCGCCTCGACGACGAGAGTCCCCAAGAAGATGGGTAACTCTCCCCGCCTTCAGCTGGGGGGGACGCATGTTGGACAGGCCACCTGAAGGGCCGCTCTCCCCCCAGCCCAACCAGGCCCGAGGGCCACCACGACAGTACCACGCATCATCATTATACATCTGCTGCCCTCTCAGGGCCCCTGCCTGCGAGACAAGCTAACCTCGTGGGCCCGATCCCCTGCCGGCCCACGCGGCCCACCTGAACCGCCATCTTGGACACTTCACCACGAGGTCGCCTGGCCCCCGATCGACCCCGACCCTGGGCCTGGGCCGGCCTCAGACATCTCGGCACCATCATCCACCCAGGAGGTGAGCGGGCTACTTGGCAAGTCAATGGGAGAAAGAGGTGTCGATGGCTCCCCCCGCCAAGTGCCGCTCGCCCATCGCCTCCCCGGGCACTGGCTCCACCCCCCTGCTGGGTGTCTGGGACCCCGCATCCCGGACCCCCGACCTCCAAGTGCGAGGGTCCGGACATCAAAGCACGCCAGCCCTATAACTGGGGCAGCTCCAGAGCAGGAAGGCAGTTGTATCTTGGAGTCGAGAGACGTAAAGAGGAACTCATCCTGAACGGACTACTGGCGCTGCCGTAGCTCTGTCCTGTGCACCATCATCCTGCCTGTTGGCGCTGCCACAGCCGTCGTAACCTTCATCCTTCATCGTCGTCCGGATCTGCTGGCGTGGCCGCGGACCGTTGTAACCGTCATCTTCATCGGGACCTGCAGGCTCCGCCGCGGACCGTCATCTTTCATCCGACCATCTCGGGACCTGCTTGGCTCCTCCACGGCCCGATCATCAAGAACGCCGAGCTCAAGGATTGAGAGCTATTTTTGGACTCACCGGTAACTAAAAGACTGTCCCGCTACCCTTTTCCTCAACCAAAGACTAAGCTAGAGGGGACCCCTGAGTCCAGACCTCCTTGTACCATATCATCGTGACCTAAGAATTGCATATAAAGTCTCGTTAACCTTCAGTCTTGTGTGGTGTCCGTCTGTGGGGGGGAAGTTATTCATCTGTACAGTCGTTGGAGACGGCTCTCCCTGGAGACCTCTCCCCGTACCTCGGCCGACCCTCCCGGTCCGTCTAACAGGTCCTATGAACAGAACCGAAACCACCACGGTCAGCACCGTCCCCGAGGAGGAGGAGGGGGGGGCCAAGGAAGAGGAAAAGACAGCACTCCGGCCGCCCCCGCTGCCAGCACCCCTCCCCCGGCCAACCGGGGCAGCACCCCGGCACGACCAGGATATAGGGCCAATGTCACGTGTCACCGATGCCAGCGAGTCGGCCACTACGCAAACGACCCAAATTGCCCACAGAACCAGAGCCCGAGACCCCGCCAGGTGGCTGCCGCTGCCCTGGGGGAAGAACAGATCTCCGAGGAACAAGAAGAATATGAGCAAGAACATCAAGAATGGGAGCCAGCCGCCATGGCTCTAGCTTGCTTAGGGGGGAAAGACATGGTCCCGCGGGTCCCCCTACCCGCTAACACCCGGAAGTACAGCCAATGGGTGAGCATCAATGGACGACTCCGAACCCCTCCCTGACCTCCTACGGACTCGGGAGAAAGACGGCTCCGTGGACGGGGTCCGACTCTCGGAGGCCCTCACCCTGGGACAACGCCAAGAATGTCGAGACCTCCTGCTGCAGTTCGCCAGCCTGTTCTCCCTCACCCCAGGTGTCACCTCCTGGTGTGTGCACGACGTGGACACGGGGGACAGCCCCCCTATCCGCCACCGGGCCTACCGCGTACCAGATCGGGTATGGGCCTGCATTCAAGAAGAAGTAACCAAGATGCTCACGCTCGGGGTCATTGAGCCCTCAGACAGCCCCTGGGCCAGCCCAGTAGTACTGGTCCCCAAAGCAGCCACCCCCGGCACCACACCGGAACTCCGGTTCTGCGTCGACTACCGGGGCTTGAATGCGGTCACCAGAACAGACGCACATCCCATCCCCCGGGCAGATGAGCTAATCGACCGCATGGGAGCTGCCCGCTACCTCAGCATTTTCGACCTGACGGCGGGCTACTGGCAGATCGGCCTCACACCCCGGGCCCAAGAACGATCTGCGTTTTCCACTCCTGACGGCCATTATCATTTCAAAGTCATGCCCTTCGGCATGAAGAATGCCCCAGCAACGTTTCAGCGACTCGTTAATCAGGTCTTGGCCGGACTCGAAGGATTCAGTGCCCCCTACCTAGACGACATCGCTGTATACAGCCACCACTGGTCCGACCACCTCCACCACCTCCGAGAGGTGCTACAGGCCCTTCAGCGAGCTGGCCTCACGATCAAGGCCAGCAAATGCCAGATTGGTCAGGGGTCCGTGACCTACCTCGGACACCAGGTGGGAAGCGGCCTGGTGGCCCCTCTACAGCTCAAGATCGCCGCCATCCAGTCCTGGCAGCCCCCCATCACCCAGACCGAGGTACGCGCCTTTCTGGGACTCACGGGCTATTACCGACGGTTCGTGAAGGACTATGGTAGCATAGTGGGGCCCCTCACAGAACTCACGTCCAAAAATCAACCACAGAAGGTCAACTGGACCCCAGATTGTCAAACAGCCTTCGAACAACTGAAGGCCGCCATGTGCTCCGCCCCTGTGCTCCAGGCCCCCGACTACAGCCGGGAATTCGTCGTCCAAACGGATGCCTCCGACCACGGCATTGGGGCGGTCCTGTCTCAATTGAACCCCGAAGGCCTTGATCAGCCAGTGGCCTTCATCAGCCGGCGACTCCTGCCTCGAGAACAACGCTGGAGCACCATCGAGAGGGAGGCCTTCGCCGTGGTATGGGCCCTCAAAAAGCTCCGGCCCTATCTTTTTGGCACACACTTTCGGGTACAGACCGACCATCGACCCCTGCAGTGGCTGATGCAGATGCGGGGGGAGAACCCAAAACTACTACGTTGGTCCATCTCCCTACAGGGGATGGACTTCACTGTGGAACATCGACCTGGACAAGACCACGCCAACGCGGATGGCCTGTCACGCTTTTTCCGCCTCGACGAGGAGAGTCCCCAAGAGGATGGGTGACTCTCCCCGCCTTCAGCTGGGGGGGACGCATGTTGGACAGGCCACATGAAGGGCCCGCTCCCCCTCTGCCCGACCAGGCCCGAGCCCGGTCCCTCAAGTGTTACACACCACCACTTCACGTTTTCCGTCCCCTCCGGGACCCCTGCCTCTGAACATCTCGACCTCTTGGGCCCGATCCACTACTGGCCCGCGCGGCCGACCTGGGCGCCATCTTGGACAATGCACCACGAGGCCGCGTGGCCTCCGATCGACCCTAACCCTGGGCCTGGCCAGGCCTCAGACATCCCGGCACCACCATCCACCCAGGAGGTGAGCGGACTACTTGGCAGGTCAATGGGAGAAAGAGGTGTCGATGGCTCTCCCCCGCCAGGTACCGCTCGCCCCCAGCCTCCCCGGGCGCCGGCTCCACCCCCCTGCTGGGTGTCTGAACTCCCTCATCCTGGACCCCCCGACCTCCGAGTGCGAGGGTCCGGACATCAAAGGGCGACGGCCCTATAACTGAGGCAGCTCCAGAGCAGGAAGGCAGTTGTATCCTGGAGTCGAGAGACGCAGAGAAGAACTCATCCTTGACGGACTACTGGCGCTGCCGTAGCCCTACTTTGTGAACTATCGTCCTACCTGCTGGCGCTGCCGCAACCTTCGTAAACCTTCATCGTCGTCGGGACCTGCTGGCGTGGCCGCGGACCGTTTGTACCTCCATCTCCATCGGGACCTGCTGGCTCCGCCGCGGACCGTCGCTACCTTCAACCATCTCGGGACCTGCTGGCTCCGCCGTGGCCCGACCATCTAGAACGCCGAGCTCGAGGATTGAGAGCTATCCATCCACCCATTTGGTAACAAGACTGTCCCGCTACCCCCTCCCCAAACCAGAGACTAGAACCGAGGGGACCCCTGAGTCCAGACCTCCTTGTATCATTTGGCCGTACTCAAAGAATTGCTGATAAAGTATCGTTTAACCTTATCCTTGTGTGGTGTCCGTCTGTGGGGGGGAAGTTACTTGTCTGTACGATCGCTGGAGACGGCTCTCCCTGGAGACCTCTCCCCTTATACTCGGCCGACCCTCCCGGTCCGTCTAACAGTCCTATATCTTATAATGAGGTGTGGATCCGATATACAGAGAAAGACGGTGTCCTTAGTTGGCCACTGCATGGTAGTTTTGAACCCGAAGTTCTTGATAATTTGGAAATGAAATTGTTTAAGAAGAAAGCCCGGCCGGCAATGTTTGATTCTTTCCGTTATTGGCGAAAAGAATCTAAACAGAGAGAAATTAAGAAGTTAAAGAAAGAACAGAAAGAGCAAGAGTTGACTTTAGAACAGTCTGCTAAGCAGCTGCAACTCAACGAATCTGAGAAAGCAATGGAGGTGGCCAATAGAGAGCGTAATTTAGCGATAGACAAGTGCTATCCTGCCTTGCCATCGAGTACAGCTAAGATAATAGAGGACCCCGAAAAGGATCCCTTGTTGTCTTACTTGTTGAGGTCACCCCCACCGTATGCACAGGGTGCTACGGCTCCACCTTTACCGAATGTTCAATTACCGGTTGCTGGACAGCCTGGTATTCCTGCTCCTGCTCCCCTGAATCAAGCTCCTGAACCTCCTGTGGTCAATGTTAATGTTCCTCCGGCACCCCCTCTTCCAGGGTTGCCGGCTTCTTTGCCTGTGCCTGTACTGCTCACACCTGTTGTTTCACAAGCTACTTTGCCTGCTACTCCTACTGTTCCTGTTTTATCTGTTCCAACTGCTACTTTACTTACGGCTTCTGCTAGCATTATGACTCCGCTTTCTGTTCGACGGAGAATCACTGATTCTGTCTCTAATATTCTATCTCCCTTCTATAAAACTTTAATTAAGACTCCTGCCTCTGACTCTGTTCAGAGACGCAGTCAGCTTCCCAGTACTGAAGAACGGGGAATATTAGATTCCACAGCTCTTAGATGGATTTCGAAAAGTGGAAGATATAGTACTAGAGATGTATTAGATACATTTATGCAATGGAATGAACCGACACAGCGATATGTGTTCGATGAAATGTGCTCCCTTTTGCGTGAGGAATTGGAAGAGGATGACTCTGAATCAAATCTAGAAGAATTAATTCAAGTCCAGAAAGAATTTGCGGCAGGTATGATAGTTGGTCAAAATATAAAGGAAGCGATAGAACTGATTTTAAGTTATAGGAATGATCCATCCCTTCGTTCACCGAGGGAGTTAGAGAAATGTAGCACGAAGCAGAATCGCCAATATCCTATGAGGGAGGTTCCTCCAATTTGGCGCGAAGCTGTACAAGCTGATGCAGTACTTGGTATTGCTGCTGCTCCGGCCCCATTCCAGAGAGTGTGGATACACATTCCGTGGAAGCGAGCCGAAGTGTTAGCAGTGAAACAGGCCTTGCCTGATCCGCGTAAGAATCCCGCCGGATACTACAAAGAGTTAGCGCAGACAGTTGAAGCTTGTGTGATGAATTTAGCGGACATTGACATGTTATTTGGTAATGTAGTACCGCAGCCAATTTGGGCTAAAATTCGTAAAGAGAATCATCCAGTTGCCCTAGGTGGTGATTGGGCAGCTATAATAGCAGCGGATGGTCAGCAAGTAGGTGGTTCCAAACCCGAACCTCTAATTGCTGATTTGCCCGGCAGAATAATCGACTTAATGAAGACTCTGATGCCAGCATTGCGCGTTAACTGGGACAAGCTGTCCGCATGCAGGCGAAAGACGAAAGTGTCTCTGACTTTTTCACAAGATTTGAAGAGACTTTCGTAGATCACAGTGGTCAGGATATGAGCACGGAAGGAGGACAGAGATTATTTGTTGATAAATTTGTGCACAATCTGTTACCAGAACTCAGTAATAAATTGAAAGATTCTGAGAGTGCGTGGGCTGTCTCTACGACTGCGCAAATACTTGCAACTGCCCAGTATTATGAAAATAGGGATAAAGAAGAGAAGGAAAAGTCAGATAAGAAAACGAAAGATTTAAAAACTAAAGTTCTTTTGCAGCAAGCGTATCCGCCTCGCACAAATCAGACTAATACACAGCAAGGGTCATATCAGCGGACAGATTATGGTTCGCAGAGACCGCAATATCAATGGAATCAGTGTGCTTACTGCAAGAAAGAAGGTCATTATAAAAATGAGTGTCCAGTGTTAGCACAGAATAATGCTGCAGCAGCTCAGAGAGGTCGTGGTGGTTCCATGCAAAGTTCTAGAGGTCGAGGACGAGGCGCTATGCCTCCACAGACGAATGATCGCCCTTCTAATTATTTTGATCAGCTAAATGGACAGTCTGCCCAACAAAATAGATCTCAAAAGTATCACGTTGAAGACTACAGTGAAACAAATGAGGAATTTCAGCAAAGTGAGTACTAGGACAGCCATGGACAAAGAGAGGGAGTAGTATCAGTTCCAGTAGATCAGAGTGGGCCTTATGTCGCAGTAGCAACATCAGATGTAGTCAAACCGTTTCTGTTGGATACTGGTGCAGCAAAAAGTTCTATCATTCATGCGAAACTCCCTGGCGCACCTTTGTCTGGCTTAACAAATGTTTCTGTAGGTTTTTCAGGCGCCCCTGTTTACAACCCCGTATCTGGTCCTTTGTCTATTTCTGTTGGACCCCGTCAATTGAAAGCACCCTTGATTTTGACGACCGGTTGTAATGAAAATCTGCTTGGTTTAGACTTGTTAAAACGCCTGTATGCGACATTGTACTGTTCTCCGGCAGGAGTACAGCTTACATTGGGTAAAAGAATCATCTCTCCGATGTACTTGTCGATGGATGCGCTCCCACCAGAGCTGCGTTCTCTCCCTGATTCTCTTTAGGCGACTGGTCCTAACGATGTAGGTCTTTTAGAAATTCCACCATATGTAGTCACTTTGAAAGCGAATGTCAAATTTCCACGAATCCCACAATACAAGATCTCTAGTGAAGGTGAACGTGCGCTTTTATTGATTGTGCAAGATTTGATCAAGAAAGACGTAGTAGAAGAAACCAGAGGAAATGTCTGTAACAGTCCTGTATTGCCAATTCTGAAACGTACTGATCCTTCAAAGCCTCCAGTCTATAGGTTTGTAATCGATCTTAGAGAGGTTAACAAAATTGTGATTCCGCAGTTTCCTGTGGTTCCAGACATTACTGCATTGTTAACGTTGATTCCTGCTACAGCCACATGATTTTCAGTTATCGACTTGAAGAATGCCTTTTTCAGCATTCCGATAGCCGAGGAGAGCAGAGATATTTTCGGCTTCTCCCTAGGAGGTCGAAGCTTCAGGTTTAAACGTGCTCCACAAGGCTATTGTGAGAGCCCGTCCATTTACAGCCAGGCATTAAAAAGTCAGTTAGATTCCTTTGTACTTTCCCCTGGTTCTGCTTTAGTGCAATATGTCGATGATCTTCTAGTGGCTGCCGATGACAAGGAAACTTGCAAAGCAGCTACAATTTCCTTATTGCATCATTTATCTACTTTGAATCACAAGGTGTCACCTTCGAAAATGCAATACTGTTGCCAAGAAGTGACCTACCTAGGTCATCTCTTGTCAAAGGAGGGAAGAAAGTTGACCCCAGAGAGAATAAAAGCAATTACACAGATGAATGTTCCTAGCACACAGAGAGAAGTACGTGCCTTTTTAGGTATTACCTCATACTGTAGGCAATGGATCCCAAATTTTTCTCTTTTGGCAAAACCATTGGTAGCTTTGACAGGGAAAAATGTTCCGAGTCCGGTGCCATGGTCTGCCGAATGTCAGCAGAGTTTTTCTGAGTTACGAAATGCATTGTGTTCAGCTCCTGTATTGGGTACACCTGACTACAGCAAGCCATTCACGCTCTGTGTTCATGAGAGAGAAGGTTGCGCGTTGAGTGTTCTGACACAGAGATTTGGTGATAAACAACGCCCTTGTGCGTATTTTTCATCAACATTAGATCCGGTAGCTAGAGCGTTGCCTAGTTGCTTGAGAGCTACAGCAGCAGCTGCAGCGTCCATTCGACAATCTGCTGGTTTGGTTATGAACAACATGCTAGTGGTCATGGTTCCTCATGCCGTGGATACACTCATGAACCGAACCAAGACGCAACACCTTACCAGTGCTAGATCATCAGGCTACGAGCTGACACTGCTAGCGAGTCATATTCAGATCAAAAGATGCAATGTATTGAATCCAGCAACATTGTTGCCGACTAATCAGGAGTCGAGTGATTCGGAACCACATGACTGTTGTTTCAGAACCGAGGAAGAGACAAAAGGACAAATTGATCTTAAAGACACTCCGTTACCAGATCCAGATGGCACGTTGTATGTTGATGAGTCCTGCTTTAAATTGGAGAATGGTGATGTGACTGCTGCTTATGCAGTAACGACTTTGAGTACGATTGTGGAGACTGCAAGAGTGAGTCAGAATTCTGCCCAAGCTGCAGAATTGATCGCACTAACGAGAGCGTGTGTTTTAGCTAAGGGAAAGAGAGTGAATGTGTTCACAGATAGTCAGTACGCATTCGGCGTGGCCCATAGTTTTGGCCGTTTGTGGAAGGAGAGAGGTTTCATTACGTCCCATGGGACTAAGATTCAACATGGTCAGCTAGTTAATGACTTGTTGGAATCTCTAACCTTGCCGACTGAAGTTGCGATTGTGAAATGCAGTGCTCATAAAGCAATCACGGATGATGTTGGTCGTGGGAATGCTTTTGCTGACGAGACCGCTAAACAGACAGCTAGGAATATGATGAGTAGAATGTATGTTGCAACGTCTGCAAGATGGATTTCTGAGTCTGGAATGTGTGAGGACACAGTGGAAAGTGTGAAAGAAATTCAGAAAGAGGTGACTGAGGAGGAAAAGCTTGCATGGAAAGAGAATACGGGTAAATTGGACTCGAGTGGGTGTTGGATTGATTTGTCAGAACAACAGCGTTGGATGTTGCCTGATGCGTATGTGCTTGCAGTAGTAACGATGGCGCAAGGAGCAGCGCACATCAGTTCTAAAGGGATTTGTAAGATGTTGGCTCCAGTCTGGAAGAATGATGGGATTAGCAAGTGTGCAGAGAGAGTGGTGAGAAATTGCATGGTATGCCTGATGCATAATCCTGGCAAGGGAATCCCCACACCCGCTGGTCATTTTGCTCCTCCTTCTTGCCCCTTTGAAGTGATTCAGCTAGACTTCATTCACATGGATCGTTGCAATAATCTAAAGTACGTCCTAGTGGTAGTCTGTGCTTTTTCCAGATGGATCGAAGCATACCCACTGAAGGACAATACTGCCTTGTCCACTGCCAAAATCCTTCTCAAAGAATACTTCCCCAGATTTGGAATGCCACGGATTGTATGGTCAGATAATGGAAGTGAGTTCGTAGGGAAAGTTATGCAGAGTGTGTGTGTCGGCTTAGGGATAAAACAGAAGTTCCACAGTGCAAATCATCCCCAGTCTGCTGGTTTAGTTGAGGGTTACAATGGCACCCTCAAACTGAAACTTGCTAAGATACAAGCATCCACGGGTTTGTCCTGGCCAGATGCACTACCTTTGGCTCTGTTATCCACAAGAGCGACTGTGCATTCTAGAGTAGGGCTTAGTCCGTATGAAATTGTTTTTGGTCGGCCTGCAAATGTTTGGGGGGTACCTAGACCGAAGGAGTTTAAACAGCTGGAATACTGTAATGACCGGATTTTCCGCTTAGATGGAATCCGCCCCTAGGGGCCCCTCCAACCCAGTCAGAACGTAACCACCTCTCTCCTTAGAACGTATTTACAATGGATATAGATACATATATGTATATCTCACACCTAAGGATAGGGGAATAGCAATAAACATGCATAGGTTTTCTATCATATCTTATTCACATCAGCTAGTCTCGCGGCCACTCCGACCCAGACTAATCTACCCTAGGGCAGATATGGCACACAATCTGGCGTGCCTACACATGGGCCTGCAGTCCCAATGCTCTCACTTACACTCGGTTCACAATCCGGCGAACCTCCACGTTGGTCTCCCCCCCAACGCTCTCACTTACACTCGGTTCACAGTCCCGCGAACCTCCACGTTGGTCTCCCCCCCAACGCTCTCATTAACGCCGCATATCAACGACGACCACTTTCCTATGAACACCTATGGGAGAAACTTCTCATTTATCTACTTGGGATAAAACTAGGACAATGTGAATTTAGTACGTTTCTTCTAATTGAAATATGTACCTTCTGTTCCCGACATCAAAGGTCCCCTCGCTTCCCATTGGCTTGATCACTCCTTACCTGATCGGGATTTCACATCCGTTCATGCAAACAATGCCAGACAATAAAGATCAGTTACCGCGATTGAATAGGAACACCAGGCACATGTCGGTTCACGATAAACCAGGGTATTTATTGACAATAATTGTTAGACGGACCGGGAGGGTCGGCCGAGATTACGGGGAGAGGTCTCCAGGGAGAGCCGTCTCCAACGACTGTACAGATAAGTAACTTCCCCCCCACAGACGGACACCACACAAGATTGAAGGTTAACGAGACTTTATATGCACTTCTTAGGTTACGTTGATATAATACAAGGAGGTCTGGACTCAGGGGTCCCCTCGGTTCTGATCTCTGGTTGAGGAAAAGGGTAGCGGGACAGTCTTAGTTACCAATGAGTTCAATAGCTCTCAATCCTCGAGCTCGGCGTGGTTGCTGATCGGGCCGTGGAGGAGCCAAGCAGGTCCCGAGATGGATGAAGGGTGGTCGGCGGGCCGTGGAGAAGCCAAGCAGGTCCCGATATGGATGAAGGATGGTCGACGGGCCGTGGAGAAGCCAAGCAGGTCCCGATGCAGATGACAGTTACAACGGTCCGCGGCCTCGCCAGCAGATCCGGACGACGGTGAAGGATGAAGGTTACGACGGCTGTGGCAGCGCCAACAGGCAGGATGATGGTGCACAGGACAGAGCTACGGCAGCGCCAGTAGTCCGTCCAGGATGAGTTCTTCTTTCGTCTCTCGACTCCAAGATACAACTCCCTTCCTGTTCTGGAGCTGCCCCAGTTATAGGGCTGGCGTGCTTTGATGTCCGGACCCTCGCACTTGGAGGTCGGGAGGTCCGGGATGAGGGAGTCCAGACACCCAGCAGGGGGGTGGAGCCAGCGCCCGGGGAGGCGATGGGCGAGCGGCACTGGCCGGGGGAGAACCATCGACACCTCTTTCTCCCATTGACTGGCCAAGTAGCTCGCTCGCCTCCTGGGTGGAGGGTGGTGCCGGAATGTCTGAGGCCGGGCTAGGCCCAGGGTTGAGGTCGATCGGGGGCCAGGCGGCCTCGTGGCGAAGTGTCCAAGATGGCGGCCCGGGCTGGCGCGTGGGTCGGCCGTGGATCGGACCCACGAGGTTATCATGCTCGAGGGCAGGTGTCCCTGAGGGGACGTAGGACGTGCAATGGTGGTGTGTGGTGCTTGTATGACTGGCTCGGGCTTGGTCGAGCCGGGGGAGAGCGGCCCGTCATGTGGCCTGTCCAACATGCGTCCCCCCCAGCTGAAGGCGGGGAGAGTTACCCATCCTCTTGGGGACTCTCTTCGTCGAGGCGGAAAAACCGGGACAGGCCATCCGCGTTGGCGTGGTCAGACCCAGGCCGGTGTTCAACGGTAAAGTCCATACCTTGCAAGGAGATGGACCAGCGTAGCAGTTTTGGGTTTTCCCCCCGCATATGCATCAACCACTGCAGGGGTCGGTGGTCAGTCTGCACCCGGAAGTGGGTGCCAAAAAGGTAGGGTCGGAGCTTCTTGAGGGCCCATACCACAGCGAAGGCTTCCCTCTCTATGGTGCTCCAGCGTTGCTCCCGTGGTAGGAGTCTCCGGCTGATGAAGGCCACCGGTTGATCAAGGCCTTCGGTGTTCACCTGGGACAGGACCGCCCCAATGCCCTGGTCGGAGGCATCCGTCTGGACGACGAACTCCCGGCTGTAGTCTGGGGCCTGGAGTACAGGAGCGGAACACATGGCGGCCTTTAGCTGTTCGAAGGCCGCTTGACACTCTGGGGTCCAGTTCACCTTCTTGGGCTGATTTTTCGACGTGAGTTCGGTGAGAGGCCCCACGATGGTACCATAGTCTTTCACGAACCTTCGGTAGTAGCCCGTGAGGCCCAGGAAGGCTCGCACCTCAGTTTGAGTGTTAGGGGGTTGCCAGTTCTGGATGGCGGCAATTTTCAGTTGAAGAGGGGCCACTAGACCGCTTCCCACTTGGTGTCCGAGGTAGGTCACTGACCCTTGTCCAATTTGACATTTGCTGGCCTTGATCGTGAGGCCAGCTCGCTGAAGGGCTTGCAACACTGCTTGGAGGTGGTGGAGGTGCTCGGTCCAGTGGTGGCTGTACACAGCGATGTCGTCCAGGTAGGCGGCGCTGAACTCTTCGAGCCCCGCCAGGACCTGATTGACGAGCCGTTGGAACGTCGCTGGGGCATTTTTCATGCCGAAGGGCATGACCGTGAAGTGATAGTGGCCATCGGGGGTGGAGAAGGCAGAACGTTCTTGTGCTCGGGGTGTGAGGCCGATCTGCCAATATCCTGCCGTTAGATCGAAGATGCTGAGGTAGCGGGCAGCGCCCATTCGGTCGACCAGTTCATCTGCCCGGGGGATGGGGTGTGCGTCCGTTCTGGTGACTTCATTCAGGCCCCGGTAGTCGACACAGAACCGGAGTTCGGGTGTGGTTCCGGGGGCGGCTGCTTTGGGGACCAGTACGACCGGGCTGGCCCATGGACTGTCGGAGGGCTCGATGACCCCGAGCGTGAGCATCTTAGTTACTTCCGCCTGGATGCAGGCCCGTACCCGATCAGGTACGCGGTAGGCCCGGTGGCGGATAGGAGGGCTGTCTCCGGTGTCCACATCGTGCACACACCAGGAAGTGACACCTGGGGTGAGGGAGAACAGGCTGGCAAACCGTGATAGGAGGGCTTGGCACTCTTGGCGTTGTTCCTGGGAGAGGGTCTCCGAGAGTCGGACCCCATCCACGGAGCCGTCTTGCTCCTGGGTCCGCAAGAGGTCAGGGAGAGGCTCGGAGTCGTCCTCAACCCCGTTGTCTGTGGCCATCAAGAGGCTGAGTTCTGTTCGTGCAAAGTGGGGTTTCAGTCTGTTGGTGTGGAGGACTCGGAGCGGATTCCGGGCGGACTCCATATCGATCAGATAGGTGGCGGGTCCCTTGCGCTCGATTACTTTGAAGGGTCCCGTCCATTTGTCTTGGAGAGCGCACGGTTCTGTGGGGGACATTACCCAGACCTGTTGCCCCGGCTCGAATTCAATAGATGAGGCGTTCTGGTCATACCATCTCTTCATGTCCTCTTGACTGGCCTCTAGGTTGGCTTTCGCTAGGTCTCTGAACCGCTGGGACTGGTTGCGGAGGGTGAGGAGGTACCGGAAGACATCTGGAGGACTCTTGGCCGGAGGCAACTCCCAGCCTTCTTTGATCAGGCTGAGTGGCCCCCGTACTGGGTGCCCATAGAGCAGCTCGAATGGGCTGAAGCCTAGGGACTTCTGTGGGACCTCCCGGTAGGCGAAGAGGAGGCACGGCAGCAGCACGTCCCACTGGCGACGGAGGGGTTCTTCCAATCCCCCGATCATCCCTTTTAGAGTGCGATTGAACCGCTCAACAAGTCCGTTTCCTTGGGGGTGATAGGGGGTCGTGAAGCGGTAGGTGACCCCACACTGTTGCCAGAGGGACTTCATGTATTTGGAAATAAAGTTCGTGCCTCTGTCACTGACGACTTCTCGGGGGAACCCCACACGGGAGAAGATCCCCATCAGGGCCCTGCCGACCACTGGGGCTGTGACGGTCCGGAGAGGAATAGCCTCAGGGTAGCGGGTGGCGTGGTCCACTAGTACTAGGATGAAGCGATGGCCTTGTCTTGTACGTGGGTCTAGGGGTCCCACAATGTCTATTCCGACCCTCTCAAATGGGGTCGTGACTACGGGAAAGGGTTGCAGGGGGGCCTTTAATTTGCGGCCGCTCTTCCCACTGGCTTGGCACGTGGGGCAAGATCGGCAATGCTGGTGCACATCGTTTCTCATTTTTGGCCAGAAGAAGTGGGTCACTAGGCGGCTGTAGGTTTTATCTTGTCCCAGGTGCCCTGCCAGGGGGACATCGTGGGCCAGATTTAGCAGGAAGTCTCTAAAGCGGAGTGGTACCACTAGTACTCGGTTGGCCCCCAGCTCGGCGATTCGTTGCTCGCTGTACAGTAGGTCATTGTCCCAGTAGACCCAATGAGTTCCGGAGGTATCCCCTGCGCTTTGGGCGAGCGCTTGTTGTCGGAGTCCCTCAAGGGAGGGACAGGTCTTCTGCTCCTGACGAAATTGTTCTTGTGTGGGCCCCCCTTCTTGAGCCCACTGGTCGAGATTAGCAAGGTCGGAAGGTTGAGCAGGTTCGAGGGGGATGCCCTGGTCGGGGGTCTCGGCGGGGGCGACCGGAGGCGGAGGCGCCGGCCATTCTGGTTCTTCCGGGTGATGGTTGGCACGGGTGGCCATAGACCGGGTGGTGACGCACGCCCAGTCTGGGACGCCCAACATCCCCAAGTGTTCTTTTCGCTCCACGGCTGCCCACGGGGAGCTTTCCAGGTCATTTCCGAGGAGGCAGTCCACGGGGGCGTCGTCTCGGACCGTTACTTTCAACATGCCGGAGACCCCTCCCCACTCAAAGGGGACGCAGGCCATCCGACACAGACTCTCCGAGTTGTCGGCTGATCGTACAGGGCAGAGAATGTTCGGTAGATATTGTTCTGGGGTCACCAGATGACAGCGGACGGCTGTCACACTGGCCCCGGTGTCTCGAAGGGCTTCGGCCCGTTGTCCATTGATGCTCACCCATTGGCTGTACTTCTGGGTGTTAGCGGGTAGGGGGACCCGCGGGACCATGTCTCTTCCCCCTAAGCACGCGAGAGTCATGGCGGCTGGCTCCCACCCTTGATACTCTTGCTCGTCTGTTTCTGGTTCCTCGGAGATCTGTTCTTCCCCTAGTGCCGCGGCGGCCACCTGGCGGGGTCTTGGGCTCGGATACTGCGGGCAGCTTGGGTCATTTGCATAGTGGCCTACTCGTTGGCATCGGTGACATGTAACATTGGCTCTGTATCCCGGTCGCGCCGGGGTGCTGCCCCGGTTGGCCGGGGGGGTGGTGCTGGTAGTGGGGGCGGCCGGAGTGTTGTCTCTTCCTCGTCCTTGGCCCCCTCCTCCTCCTCTGGATCGGTGGTGACCATTGTTGTTCCTGTTCTGCTCGTAGGACCCATTCCGGCCCACTCGGGTGATCTCCCACCGGTCAGCTTCGGCTGCGAGCTGCCGGGGATCGGTTAACTTGCTGTCGAGGAGGTGTTGGCGTAGTTCAATGAAGCAGTTGTTGGACAGATGCTCCCATACCATCAGATTGAACAACTGCTCGTAGGTCGTGACGTTGTTCCCTCTGATCCAGCCTTCGAAGGCTCGGCTGAAGTACGTTACATAGTCCACCCAAGTTGTACCTGGAATGCGTGTGCAGTCTCGGAACCTCTGACGGTACATCTCGGGCGTGAGGCCATAGCGAGTGAGGAGGGCCGCTTTCATATGGTCGTAGGAGGTCATCTGGTGGTCTGGGAGCTGTAACAGAGTATCGCGGCCCTCATTGAGGAATTTGCCCCATAGGCCGGCTCCCCAGTCGGCTCTATCGATCCGGTGCGCAGTCATCGCGATTTCATATGCCTTAAACCATTGCTGGATGTCGTCTTCTCGAAAATATTCTCGGACCACATCCTTGGGGATGTGCACTTTTTTGTCCGTGGTCCCGGGGGTGGACGGTCTGTCGGGCACCCCTAATTCTTTATTCTGTTTGCGCAGGTTGATCTCGGCTAGGTTCCGCTCGTGCTCGTACGTTAGTCTTTTTTCCTCGAGCTCCCTTTGCCTCTGTTTCTCCTCTCTTTCTTCTCGGAGGCGAAGGTGCTCTAAGTTTATTTTTTGCTCGGCCAATTTGAGTTCTATGTCCATCTTGAGTCGGGCCATTTCAAGTTCGTGTAGTCGGGCTTTTTCTCTTTCTTGGATCTCGTCTTGCGAGAGACCCGTTCTTTGCTCTTCAGGGGCCGTGTTGGTCTTTTTCGCGGTGCTTTGCTCCGGGGCTTCGACATCCCCGGTCTCTGCCCAAGATTCTAGGGCATGCTTAAAATCGTCCTTGGTACTTAGTCCGGTGGTAGCGATACCTAGTTCGATGCAGAACTGCTTTAGTTCACGATGGCTGTATTCCTCTAGCTTTTCCATTTGGAACTTCTCAGTTGATCCGCTCTCTTTAGTCGACATTGTTGTTCGTTGTGGGGTGAGCTACTCTCTGTACGTTATGCGGTGATTCGGATCGCGCCGCTGGCCACCAATGTTAGACGGACCGGGAGGGTCGGCCGAGATTACGGGGAGAGGTCTCCAGGGAGAGCCGTCTCCAACGACTGTACAGATAAGTAACTTCCCCCCCACAGACGGACACCACACAAGATTGAAGGTTAACGAGACTTTATATGCACTTCTTAGGTTACGTTGATATAATACAAGGAGGTCTGGACTCAGGGGTCCCCTCGGTTCTGATCTCTGGTTGAGGAAAAGGGTAGCGGGACAGTCTTAGTTACCAATGAGTTCAATAGCTCTCAATCCTCGAGCTCGGCGTGGTTGCTGATCGGGCCGTGGAGGAGCCAAGCAGGTCCCGAGATGGATGAAGGGTGGTCGGCGGGCCGTGGAGAAGCCAAGCAGGTCCCGATATGGATGAAGGATGGTCGACGGGCCGTGGAGAAGCCAAGCAGGTCCCGATGCAGATGACAGTTACAACGGTCCGCGGCCTCGCCAGCAGATCCGGACGACGGTGAAGGATGAAGGTTACGACGGCTGTGGCAGCGCCAACAGGCAGGATGATGGTGCACAGGACAGAGCTACGGCAGCGCCAGTAGTCCGTCCAGGATGAGTTCTTCTTTCGTCTCTCGACTCCAAGATACAACTCCCTTCCTGTTCTGGAGCTGCCCCAGTTATAGGGCTGGCGTGCTTTGATGTCCGGACCCTCGCACTTGGAGGTCGGGAGGTCCGGGATGAGGGAGTCCAGACACCCAGCAGGGGGGTGGAGCCAGCGCCCGGGGAGGCGATGGGCGAGCGGCACTGGCCGGGGGAGAACCATCGACACCTCTTTCTCCCATTGACTGGCCAAGTAGCTCGCTCGCCTCCTGGGTGGAGGGTGGTGCCGGAATGTCTGAGGCCGGGCTAGGCCCAGGGTTGAGGTCGATCGGGGGCCAGGCGGCCTCGTGGCGAAGTGTCCAAGATGGCGGCCCGGGCTGGCGCGTGGGTCGGCCGTGGATCGGACCCACGAGGTTATCATGCTCGAGGGCAGGTGTCCCTGAGGGGACGTAGGACGTGCAATGGTGGTGTGTGGTGCTTGTATGACTGGCTCGGGCTTGGTCGAGCCGGGGGAGAGCGGCCCGTCATGTGGCCTGTCCAACAATAATCACAAACACAATACTATGCAATATATATTCTGCAAAGGAAAGGTAAAGGTTAGAATGAATTAAAGAAAGGGCGGAGATCACCTGGTTAATATGAAGTCGGGGCTCGGCAGTCATCTAGGTTCCCTTCTCGTCTCTGTGTCTTGGCTCGTCTCAGAGTCACACCCCAGCCGTCACAAGTACACGTCTGCACCGCTAGGCTCAAACTCGTCTGCTTCCCTCCAAGTCACTGGAACCTTGCTGGTTATTGGCTACCGTGTCTCTCTCTCTCTCTGTTTCTATGCGCTCCGCGCTATTTCTCCTTCAAACTTTCTCAGAGAGTCTCGGTGGTAAATCTTTCTCGGACTTCAAAGATGGCGACTGTCCGCCGAAGAAAATAATTAATGGCAGAGATGCTAACGGCTAGCTGCCGCCTATGAACTAACTCTCTCTCTCTCTAACACCTTCGCTAATATCAAAGCCTGTTCCTTCATGGAAAGTTACGGCCAGTAACCTGCCGCCCACCAAATTCTTGTACCTCCCCGTACCAAGGACACGTTCCCAGCCGGCCGGCCTGAAGTTGTGTCTTCGGAGTGGAGAAAAATACATTCCTTCGATAAGGGCCAGCCTGAGCCGGTTCTCTCCAAGCGAACAACACCTTGAAACTAAAATATTACACTTGACCTAGAAAGCCTCTCAAGCTACCAGGCAGAGAGCAAGATGGAGTCTGTCCCGTTTAAAGCCTACAGGGCCCAGAATACGTATAACTCCATGGAAAATATCCTAACACACTGGAAAAAGGGTGGATCATGACTAATACTTATATATCTACTCCCTAGCTTAAATTCGTAAGCCCTACTCTAAGGAAAGGGGTACGAATATACCCTACCATGTCTCCCAGAGAGGTCCTACTTATAGTCCTAATCCCTACACTATAAGACTGATAGACTGGAGTCATTCTCCATCATTCTCCCTCCAAAAAGGGCCGGAAAAAGTCCGTCATTACATTACACCCCTTGACTCCAGTCTATTAGTTATATTCTATATAGAGCTAACATCAGTGGAGGAATAATAAGAAACAAAATTAACAGATTTATATCTCTTGCCAATTCTACAAAATTGTAATAGGGAAGGAATACACTGAATAAAGCAGCAAATAGCTATTAAAATACAAATGGAAACAATAATCCCCCCTAAAATCTGTCGTAAAGAATGCAAGTCAGGTAACCAATTAAAGAGCCAGTCGAACCAGCCCTGATCAATATGCTGCCTAATTTCTGCAGTCAAGTCGTGGAGTCTGTCAATATGGGCTTGGATTGATTTAGAAAGGTCAGACAAATTAAAACAGCAGAGGCCTTCAAAATCAGAACAATCATGTCCATGTTTCAGCAACAAATAGTCAATCGCTGCGCGATTTTGTAAAATGGCTCGTCTTTCACCCTGGGCATCTAATAATAAATCAGTTAATACAGTCGAGGTGTGGTTAATTGATTTAACCATCCAGCAAGCCATCTTGCCAATGGTTTTAGCATTGTAAACAGCCAATGCCGGGACACCAATAATAGAGAATGCTAAACTAAGATACTCCGACTTAGAGTAAAGATGAACGGAGGAATCACAGTCTTCTTGTAATATCATAGAGTCTCGTACCGTACGGGAATGGGAACCAGGGTGTGAGGAAAACATTAGTAAGCTCAGTCTAGTGATAGCACACGGACCTCCTGTAACATTAGCAGGAATATAGGGCCAAGAAGTATTGCCACAGGAAAACAACCAGCCATTAGGCAACAACATAGGACGAAAATAGCTAGGAACAACTAATAGACGTTTACATGTCATATTATTTTTAACAGAAATACATGAACTCGGAAGTCTTCGTAAACAAAGCAATCGTTGGTGAGCAGAAAAAGTCGTGGCAGCCTGTAATTTTAAACGTAGGCATTCCGAAATCGCTTTAGGATCACAAGTAAAAATAAAACACAAGTCACCCTGTGTAATATTATAGGTGGTAATTTGGGAAGGAATCGGAAGGGCAGAATCAGAAAGGGTAGAACATAAAGGGCAAAATTCATGGGCGAGAAAATCGCCCAAAATAATATTAGGACGGGCACTCGACATATTGAAAATATGCTGTAGAGTCTCAGTGGAAGCAGGGACAGCAACCAGGCAGGTCGCTAAAATATCAGTCACAGATCTCATAGGGGTAAGACAGAAATGTGGAGAGTTCGTAACCCTTTTTGCAAGGGTGATCCAGAAATTCGCGGAGGCATCCCACGCAGCGAAGGAACGCGGGACTCGGGTTCTCCAATCAACCGAAGTCGGTGGGTCCTCTCCTCTCCCGGCGTAGCAGACCAAAAGGAGTCCAACGCCGGCACATCCTGCAGCAGCAGTCCAGAGAATGATCTGAAAGAATACAAACACAGGCCTTAATCATTCTCGTAAGTAACATTTGTCAGCTGGGACAGCTTCCCAGCTATCTTTCCCTGGCTTCATTACCAAAATGGTGTTGTCATGACCGGTCGCAATAACTTCAGCCTGCTCAGGGGGATGTTTCGGCGATTGCACCCATATCTTAGC
Organism: Lissotriton vulgaris; assembly: GCF_964263255.1. Lineage (NCBI taxonomy): Eukaryota > Metazoa > Chordata > Amphibia > Caudata > Salamandridae > Lissotriton > Lissotriton vulgaris. The sequence goes on from NC_141696.1 coordinate 1,577,280,904, forward strand.
TCCGGGGTTATCAGAGCATAAGGAAGCCCTTTTGGCCACGTGTCGTTAGCAACGTTGGGGCAGTGCCTTTCTTAATCTCACCACTGAAGACAGGCATAATCAACAATTGAGCAACGCGGTCAGACTTTTTGAATGATAACTCAACCTCACTGCTATTAAGCAGAAGGACCTTAATCTCTCCCTGATAATCGCTGTCAATCACTCCTCCAAGAACTTGGACACCTTTTAGGGCAAGGCCCGATCTAGGGGCAATCAATCCAAAACTACCGGCAGGTATACAAATACCAACGCCAGTCTCAACAATGACTCGGTCTCTGCCTTTCAGGACAATGTCATCCATAGCATGCAGGTCCAAGCCTGCAGAACCTGGGGTCGCTCTGCATGGAGCCAAAGCTCCGGGGGTAATTTCCCAATACATCACGGATTGAACAAGGGTATTCGGTTTTGCATCAACAGCTGGAGGAAACAAACGCATTAAAGGAGATTCAGCATGCAACAAAGGACGATTATTTAGAATCAACAATGCCTGCATTAAAATATCCCTCCATTGTTTGTAATGTTCGTCTGTTAACTTTCGCAACTGATCTTTTAGCAAACCATTCATTCTCTCAATCAATCCCGCAGCCTGTGGATAATATGGAATGTGAAATACCCATTCAATGTTATTTTCCACACAGAATTCCTGCACCAATCTTCCACGGAAATGGGATGCATTATCAGATTGAATTTGAAATGGAACACCATAATATAAAATGAGTAGTTCCAATGTTTTGATAGTATTAATTTGGGTAGCATGTTTACACGGGAAAGCGACCAAAAGGCCACTATAGGTATCAACAGCGGTACAAATGTATTGACAATTCCTGCTCATAGGGAGCGGGCCAATATAATCAATTTGCCAAATTTGAGCGGGCAACTTTCCTCGATGTAAATGGCCTTGAACAATGTGAGGCACTTCTTTCTTTCTAGAATGCTGGCAAGTGGGACAATGCAGAATGACATCCTTGATCAAATGTAAAGGAATATGAATTCCTCGATCAATAGCCCACCTGCTAGTGGCTCTCTCTCCAAAATGTCCCGCTTTCTGATGGGCCCATTTCGCCAATCCCGCCAAATCAGAATCTTGCATGTCCACCACTGCCTCAGAAATTTTAGACTTTTCATCTGCAATATTATGAAAAAATTTGTCAAGGGAGTCTATCGGGGTATGAGCATCTACGTGAAAGATTGTCACAGTACTCTGTGGGAGCAAATCCCAAATTTCTTGCCATAATTCTTTTCCCCACAGCTCCTTTGAATGCAATTCCCAATTATGAGAATGCCATGTTGGTAACCATACCGCCAGTCCATTAGCAGTGGACCAGGAATCAGTGAAAATATGACATGTGCCGGGTAATTCCTGTTTCAAAACTTGGTAAACTGCATACAATTCAGCATATTGGCTACTCTTTCCATCACCAGTGGTACTCAATAAATTCTTCGTAACCGGATTATACGACACTGCTTTCCAATGTCGTTTCTCACCAATGAACCTCGCTGAACCATCCGTAAACCACACATGTCTTCTATCCTCCACGGACAGATCATCAAATGATTTACCCCACTTGACAGGAGATTCCTGCACTACAGGTACAGAACAATCACTTTCAGTCTCGTTCGATGGCGCCTGCGCCACTCGCTCATGCAACACTGCCACGCCTTTCGGACCCACACGTACTCTGTCCTGAATGTACCATTTCCATTTAATCACACTCGCCTCTTGAGCATGTCCAATCCGATAGGATTTTGGCGAACTCAAAACCCACTGCATTATAGGAATTTCAGGTCTCAAAATCACAGCATGACCTAAAGTCAATTGCTCGGTATCCACCAGAGCCCAGTAACATGCAAGCAACTGTTTTTCAAAGGGTGTATAACGCTCACCAGCTTCAGGTAACTTTTTGGTCCAAAAACCTAATGGTTCTTTTTGTCTGCCCTGCTTTTGCCATAAGCTCCAATTGGCATACGGACCTTCCACGGACACATTCAAATCAACATCACCGTCGCTCACCGGCCACAGATCCAAGGCGTACTGAATCGCTTCTTTCGCCAAATCAAATGCACTCTGTTGTGGTTCTCCCCATTCAAATGCATTCTTTTTCCGAGTGACTCGATATAATGGAGCCAAAATCTGACCTAAATGAGGAATATGTTGACGCCAAAAGCCAAACAAGCCAATGAAACTCTGAGCCTCTTTTCTATTCCTTGGAACTGCAAAATCTAAAATCTTTCGCTTCACTTGTGGAATCACTTCTCTGTGACCTTCATGCCAATTAATACCTAAAAATTTTACATTTTGGGATGGACCTTGTAATTTATCAGGATTGATTTCCCAACCTTTTGTTCGTAAACAATCAAGGATCTGGTCTAAATGAGACTGTACCTGATCTTGCGTCTCACCTTGAATCAAAATGTCATCTATATAATGGCACACCTGTATTTGTGGATTCGCGGGCACCTCAGACAAATGCTCGGCCACCAGCCGGTGACAAATCGTAGGACTATGTACATAACCTTGAGGAAGACTCCGGAACGTCATTTGACGTCCATTCCAAGTAAAACTGAACTGTTCCTGACACTCGGGGGCAATGGGAATTGAAAAGAAAGCATTAGCAATATCAATGGACGCATACCATGTACCTGGATGCTTCTGAATTCTCTGGATCAAAGTGACAATGTCTGGTACTGCCACAGCTAAACGAGGTGTATGTTTGTTCAACTCTCGATAATCAACAGTCATGCGCCAAGAATGATCACTCTTGCGCACGGGCCAAACGGGATTATTCCAAGCAGAAGTAACCGGAGTTATAACTCCTGCATCAACCAAATCCTGAATTGTGGCACTGATCTCTTCATGACCACCTGGGATACGATATTGTTTCTGAGAAACCACTTTTGTAGCTTGGGGAATTTTAATGGGGGGCATCCGTAAACGACCAACCCGTACGGGTCTGGACGAAATGTAATGCTTAGTTCCAAATTGGTAACAGCCATCATCTAAATGCAAAGTCATTCCTTTCAAAATGTCAATTCCAATTATATACTCCAAAAGTGGTACAACTAACACAGAATATTCTCTACGGGGAATCCTACCAATTTTCATCTCAAGTGTAGTCTGCACTGCGGGGGTCTCTTTCCCACCTAAACCAGTAATTGTGAAGAATTGTCCTTTGAATTTCCTTGCTTTACCATGAATTAAAGTGGCCTCCGCTCCTGTATCTACCAATGCTCGGGCCCTTTGGATATTACGATGTTTCCAAAAAATCTCAATATCTACATAGGGTCTGTTGTCTCTGTGAGCCCACCTACGTACTGGAGCTTGACCTACTTCCTAGTCATTTTGACTGCGTTCCGCTAGCCAGGACAAATCAGGATAAATGCTCTCATGTTTCTTGGGTATCAGAATTTCCTGTTCATATCCATCTCCATTACGAAATGGATTTTTGTCATTCACATCGTACTGTGAATTACGATCAGCAAGCCTGTGACGATCCTCCCTTCTCCTCAGCTCAGGGGAATAATCTCTCTCATTTCTATATCGGGTGGAAACACGATCATCTCTCCCCCTTTCTTTTTCCCCCTCTCTCTCTCTCTCTCTCTCACGATGAGGGGACCCATCACGATCAAGACGCCGGTCACCACGGCGATCAGAATCCACACGACGCCTCTCATCACCACTGTCATCAGAACCACGACCACAATCATTCTTTCGAACACGACGGGCACCCTCCTTCCGATCCAAACCACGCTTACGGAAAATATCCCACAAGCGATTATTAGGCTCCCCATCGATATCTTCCCTCTTCACACCATCAGCCAAAAGAGCCAGAAACATATCACGTCTAGAGAACTTATAATCTCCAGCAGTACGACCTTCAGGACGAGATGGTCTCTCAGGTTTAAACCATTCACCCAACTCACCAAGCTGACGAACCGATTCAAGCACCGCAGACAAAGGATTGCCAGTCTGATTAATCAACAAAGTCATCATAACCTGCTTGTAAGCAACAGGGGACGAACGGATAATGCGATTGCGCACAGATGATGTCAAAAGACCGTCCAACAGTCTGTCAGAAGTACTGAGAAAAATAGCAGTTTTCATCACCTCCTCCTTCAAGCGTTGCGACGCATCACGCAAAGTGTACCACGGCTTGTCATTGACAGGCCAATCAGATTCAGTAGGATATTTATGGTTACAGCCATCAGACGCAAGCTGGAGCAAAGTAATCTGACCAGCACCATTATAGTTCCGAAAATGATCTTGAATGGTAGAGTCGGAACTCAAAGAGCAAAACCGTAAACAATCAACAGCATCGAGCATAATACCGGCAGCGCCCAGTTCATAAAGGCGCACCATCCACGTAAGCAAAGCCTCACCAGGCCGTTGACGAAATCGTTGTAAAATGTCACTCACCTCCTGTTGGGTAAAGTCTTCAATACTATCCAGGGCAACACCACCCGGATTACCAGGAGCTTGTTGTAGTTTGCGACGAAACACAGGATGAGCAGAAACCTCCGGCAGAGCTCCCGAAGAAGCCCCGTCCCTAGATTTAGAAGGACAATCAGGGTAAGACATGTCATCGGAACGGGAAGAACGACCATGGTCGCTAGACTTGACATCATTGTCACAAGAAGCAGATTTACAGTCACGTCCGGAGCGAGAAGACTCGCGCGTGTCAATCTCCTCAGCCGAGGAGTCAGAAGCATTAGAATCCCAGATATTACCATCCCACTCATCAGGGTTCCAATCAAGTCCGGCTTTCGCCACGACCATACGCACCTTCCGTGTAGACACCCGACCACGACGATGTTTGTATTTATATCGCGCAATGCAAACTGCAGCCCGTTCGGCTATAGTTTGATAAGTTTCAAGTTTGTCGGCAAGCAACTTATTTTGACACCGCAATAAAGTATGCGCATTCTGCAACTCAACAACCTGTCCTTCCATATCCTTACTTTGCTTTCGCAACTGAACAAACCTCTCATGAAGGATCCGATATGCATGGAGTACAATCCAGCCTCTGCGTCCCAAAATAGGAAGCTCATCACCCTTCACTACTGGAGCTTTCTGCAAACAAGAAACCACATCAGCAGGCTCCGCCTGCTCCAAACAAGAAATCCAATTCTCACTCAAACCAGTAGAATCGGCCCACTCGCGGGCCAAAGCCTCGTAAGGCGTAGACTCCCAGCCGGGAATCTGAATAGGCAGTTTGAAAACAGAGCCTGACTTTTTCGAAAACATGTCGATACACAAAAAATATATACACAATTATAAACAAAAATATATACGTACGAGCCGAGCGCAAACCAACAAGATTAAAACAATACAGCGCACACAGGCTTCGTAAACAGTTCGTGACGCCAGATGTAATGACCGGATTTTCCGCTTAGATGGAATCCGCCCCTAGGGGCCCCTCCAACCCAGTCAGAACGTAACCACCTCTCTCCTTAGAACGTATTTACAATGGATATAGATACATATATGTATATCTCACACCTAAGGATAGGGGAATAGCAATAAACATGCATAGGTTTTCTATCATATCTTATTCACATCAGCTAGTCTCGCGGCCACTCCGACCCAGACTAATCTACCCTAGGGCAGATATGGCACACAATCTGGCGTGCCTACACATGGGCCTGCAGTCCCAATGCTCTCACTTACACTCGGTTCACAATCCGGCGAACCTCCACGTTGGTCTCCCCCCCAACGCAATCACTTAGACTCGGTTCACAGTCCCGCGAACCTCCACGTTGGTCTCCCCCCCAACGCTCTCATTAACGCCGCATATCAACGACGACCACTTTCCTATGAACACCTATGGGAGAAACTTCTCATTTATCTACTTGGGATAAAACTAGGACAATGTGAATTTAGTACGTTTCTTCTAATTGAAATATGTACCTTCTGTTCCCGACATCAAAGGTCCCCTCGCTTCCCATTGGCTTGATCACTCCTTACCTGATCGGGATTTCACATCCGTTCATGCAAACAATGCCAGACAATAAAGATCAGTTACCGCGATTGAATAGGAACACCAGGCACATGTCGGTTCACGATAAACCAGGGTATTTATTGACAATAATCACAAACACAATACTATGCAATATATATTCTGCAAAGGAAAGGTAAAGGTTAGAATGAATTAAAGAAAGGGCGGAGATCACCTGGTTAATATGAAGTCGGGGCTCGGCAGTCATCTAGGTTCCCTTCTCGTCTCTGTGTCTTGGCTCGTCTCAGAGTCACACCCCAGCCGTCACAAGTACACGTCTGCACCGCTAGGCTCAAACTCGTCTGCTTCCCTCCAAGTCACTGGAACCTTGCTGGTTATTGGCTACCGTGTCTCTCTCTCTCTCTGTTTCTATGCGCTCCGCGCTATTTCTCCTTCAAACTTTCTCAGAGAGTCTCGGTGGTAAATCTTTCTCGGACTTCAAAGATGGCGACTGTCCGCCGAAGAAAATAATTAATGGCAGAGATGCTAACGGCTAGCTGCCGCCTATGAACTAACTCTCTCTCTCTCTAACACCTTCGCTAATATCAAAGCCTGTTCCTTCATGGAAAGTTACGGCAAGTAACCTGCCGCCCACCAAATTCTTGTACCTCCCCGTACCAAGGACACGTTCCCAGCCGGCCGGCCTGAAGTTGTGTCTTCGGAGTGGAGAAAAATACATTCCTTCGATAAGGGCCAGCCTGAGCCGGTTCTCTCCAAGCGAACAACACCTTGAAACTAAAATATTACACTTGACCTAGAAAGCCTCTCAAGCTACCAGGCAGAGAGCAAGATGGAGTCTGTCCCGTTTAAAGCCTACAGGGCCCAGAATACGTATAACTCCATGGAAAATATCCTAACACACTGGAAAAAGGGTGGATCATGACTAATACTTATATATCTACTCCCTAGCTTAAATTCGTAAGCACTACTCTAAGGAAAGGGGTACGAATATACCCTACCATGTCTCCCAGAGAGGTCCTACTTATAGTCCTAATCCCTACACTATAAGACTGATAGACTGGAGTCATTCTCCATCATTCTCCCTCCAAAAAGGGCCGGAAAAAGTCCGTCATTACAAATACCCAATGTTAATTGATTACCTTTTCGACTTGACTGCTAAATTGAGTCTTATTCACCAACAGGTTTTCGATGCATTGCCAAAGCCACCGGAGAGTCCAGGTCATCAGCTGAAACCAGGTGACCAAGTGGTCATACGAAATTTTGGACGGACGAGAAATCTCAAACCCAGATTCGTCGGACCATTTCAAGTGTTGTTAGCAACGAGAACTGCTATTCGTGTGGCTGGCCGAAAGAACTGGATCCATGCAACGCACGCCAAGCGTGTGCCCCTGCCGCTTCCTTATGATAACTGGGTGAAGAAAGGAATCGGTGCCTCTGAAACTGAACAAGTCCCCAGGTTCATCCCTTTCAGCGATGCAGAATTAATCACTGATTCCTCAAACTCTGACTCCCCTTCTGAAACTGCTCCTTTGAACTCTGAACATTTGTCCTCTGCATCAAAAGAACATTTGCCATCTGCGAACTTGAACATTGCAACCCCTGCTGAAAATACACTGTTTCCAGATCAAACAGCTCCTGCAAAATTGAGATACAACTTACGATCTCGCAATATGGACAAATAAAGCAGGAAACTGCCTATTTTACACATTTGAATTTTGATACATTGCCTCCAGCCAGGAAGTTTGCTAATACTTGGTATTGTTATGTTGTTTTAATTTGCCTTGCCGTCTGGGTAGCCGCAGGGTCGTGGCTGTGTGCCTAGTTGAATCTGCGGGGGTCAGACACAAGGTCGATCTTTCTGTTAGTTCTGGGAACTCCCAGGGCTGATAGAGGCATTTTCATCTACGTACACATCATCAGTGGTCGCGAGCGGATTGTAGAAGATGGAGCTTCCTGAGCTGCACCGAGAAAATATAATTTATGTTCGCAGAAATAGACTTTACAAGATTCTTCATAGCAAATGCTTTCTGATGCAATGTGCAATTACGTTTTTGATTTTTTTGATAACGTTGGTGGGTGGAATCGTCTTTGGTGTGCATCTAATTTTTACACCGGTAACAACTACAGTACCTCCCCTTGATCCTGTTTCTTCTACTGTTGCTTCTTATCATTCTTTTCACTCGTTTCCTGAACATGAACAAGCTTGACGCTCAGAATTCATTAATAACACTTTTGTACAGCTCTTGCATCAAACACCAACTGGTAGTAAACACAACAGACTGCTGGGTTTGTGGCCTGATACCCCACACTATGGATAAAGGCATTCCCTATCTAGTCTTGCCTTTTAGCTATAATGGATCATTTCAGGCCTTTCAGACCATTTTTGCCTATGCCCTTGAGACCTATCCTCCGCGTCCACCACGTTCCACTAAATACAACTCTGCCAATAAAGCTTTAGTCCAGGGAATTATTGACATGATTAAAGACGTCAATAATACTCCATCTTACCCTAGAGATGAATTACGGGTATATTTGAGTTGGAATTCTACAGAGTATCGCCTTAGTTTGGGAGAAAGCAAGCGTAAGAGCTCCACTCCAGTCTGGGTCGTGCCTCACCGAGGTCAAGTCTGTTTGCAAGGAAATGGGAGAAATCCGAGAGCTCAGCTAGGGAAGAGTGAGTGTGTTGAGACTTACGTGTTTCCGTCTAACTCTTCCCCTGCCTTTCTTACTGCTAGGGGTACCTACTTCATCTGTCACGACAGAGCGTGTACATGGTTGCCTGCTGACTTTTCAGGCTCATGTTATATTGCTCGACTGTTGCCTCCAACGTACTCTGCTTCTTCAGATTATCACAAGACCAGAGTAGCAAGAGGTGTTTTCAGCAAGGAAGATACCGCTGGTCAGGAAGCTGGAGACTTCTTCAAAGGTTTCCTTCCGTTCTGGGGGCCTATGGCCAATAGTAGAAATCTACGTCAGCTAACACGGGTAGTTGAATCTACTATTACAGAAACTGCTGGTGCCCTTATTAACTTAACAGCTGAGCTTCAGGCGGATCGTCTCATGACGTTGCAGAACCGTATGGTTCTAGACGTAATACTTGCAGATCGAGGTGGGGTATGCAGAATGATCCAATCGAGCTGCTGTGTTTTTATTCCCAATAATGCTCCGACTGTCTATGAGGCGATCTCTAAGCTACACAAGATTTCCGAGTCTATTCACGTAGACAAGGGAAACTGGTTCTTAATGGAGTGGCTTTGGACTCTGTTGTCGGCGTGGGGATGGAAGGTTCTGATGGTCATTGGTATCATCCTAGTATTCCTGTTCTCGTGCTGCCTTATTATCCAATGTGGTCCCGCTTTGTGTAGTCTCTGTGCTGCAACCTGTTTCAGAAAACCACCTGCGTTTGGAGAAAAGGTGCGGGAAAGGATGATGATGCAACAACATGTCACTGACCTGATGAGCATAGAGATAGACTCTGACATAGACTGAGTAATTGCCTATGTAAGGGCAAAAGGAGGGTCTGAGGTTCTGTGGCGATTTGAACCCGTGTTTTCAATATTGTCGTAAATACATAATTTTGGTATCAGTGAACCGCAAATGATCCATTTAGCATATCCTGGTGTTTTCGCTATGCTACGAGCAAGAGCACTCCTGTTATGAACACATTTCTGATCTACCCATGGCATCCATCTTAGATTACGGCAGCCATTTTGTATTTCTTGCCCTCACATAGTCAATGGACACACAGTGACCTCTTTCACTTAAGGACACGTAAGCTTTAGCCGGCGATTCACCTTGCTAGTGACACGTGTACCTTAGAACAGAACATGCCATGGCCGCATGACTCGACAGAAGCTGCCTCCTCTGCCTGAGGCCAGTCCTGCTATACTGGTTCTCGTGTTCGTTGGCCTGATCATGATTAGGCGGCCGAAGCTGGTAGCCTTGCCCATTTACGACCCACAAACATCTCTTATCCTGCTTTTCTATCTTCTGCACCTGGCTCTGTTCCTTTCCTTCTGGGCCTTTATTAGGGGGAGGTAACGAAATTTACGATGAGGCGGTCCGGCTCTTGAATGAAAAGTTGACATGGGATTATGATGGAATAGTGGGAACCCCTCGTTCGTAATGTTTTGACATCAGATATTGTTGACGATTCCTGTGCAACGCCAAATATTTATTGTTTAGGACACAAAGGTTTAGAAGTGTACTAGCATGTAAAGAATTTGCCCCAAGCCTAAAATTTAGTATATAAGGAGCAACCCACTTTGTACAAATTGAACAGGCTCCTAGATACTGCCCGTGTGTAGTTTCTGTGACTTCTGTGTCCCTGCAGTAATAAACCTTTGGTCTTTGACGCCACCATCGAGAAGCCCGTGTTTCTGTTTATTTGTGCACCGAGACAGGTAGAACTCCGGGGTCTTCGGGTGTTATCCCTGACACCTCTGGACGGAACCAAAAAGTCCAGAACTCCAACTTTGCACTCTGCACTCACTACTCTGCACTCACTACTCTGCACTCACTACTCTGCACTCTGCACTCACTACTCTGCACTCTGCACTCACTACTCTGCACTCACTACTCTGCACTCACTACTCTGCACTCTGCACTCACTACTCTGCACTCTGCACTCACTACTCTGCACTCTGCACTCACTACTCTGCACTCACTACTCTGCACTCACTACTCTGCACTTACTACTCTGCGCTTACTACTCTGCACTCACTACTTTGCACTCTGCACTCACTACTCTGCACTCTGCACTCACTACTCTGCACTCTGCACTCACTACTCTGCACTCTGCACTCACTACTCTGCACTCACTACTCTGCACTCACTACTTTGCACTCTGCACTCACTACTCTGCACTCACTACTCTGCACTCACTACTCTGCACTCACTACTTTGCACTCTGCACTCGCTACTTTGCACTTTGCACTCTGCACTCACTACTCTGCACTCTGCACTCACTACTCTGCACTCTGCACTCACTACTCTGCACTCAATAGTCTGCACACTCACTACTCTGCACATACTACTCTGCACTCAATAGTCTGCACACTCTCTACTCTGCACTCACTACTCTGCACTCACTACTTTGCACTCTGCACTCGCTACTTTGCACTTTGCACTCTGCACTCACTACTCTGCACTCTGCACTCACTACTCTGCACTCTGCACTCACTACTCTGCACTCAATAGTCTGCACACTCACTACTCTGCACTTACTACTCTGCACTCAATAGTCTGCACACTCTCTACTCTGCACTCACTACTCTGCACTCACTACTCTGCACTCACTACTCTGCACTCACTACTTTGCACTCTGCACTCACTACTCTGCACTCTGCACTCACTACTCTGCCCTCTGCACTCACTACTCTGCCCTCTGCACTCACTACTCTGCCCTCTGCAGTCACTACTTTGCACTCTGCACTCACTACTCTGCACTCACTACTCTGCACTCACTACTTTGCACTCTGCACTCACTCCTCTGCCCTCTGCACTCACTACTCTGCCCTCTGCACTCACTACTCTGCCTTCTGCACTCACTACTCTGCACTCTGCACTCACTACTCTGCACTCACTACTCTGCACTCACTACTTTGCACTCTGCACTCACTACTTTGCACTTTGCACTCACTACTCTGCACTCACTACTCTGCACTCTGCACTCACTACTCTGCACTCTGCACTCACTACTTTGCACTCTGTACTCACTACTCTGCACTCTGCACTCACTACTCTGCACTCTGCACTCACTACTCTGCACTCACTACTTTGCACTCATTACTCTGCACTCACTACTTTGCACTCTACACTCACTACTCTGCACTCTTTACTCACTACTCTGCACTCTGTACTCACTACTCTGCACTCACTACTCTGCACTCTGCACTCACTACTTTGCACTCACTACTCTGCACTCTGCACTCACTACTTTGCACTCTGCACTCACTACTCTGCACTCACTACTCTGCACTCACTACTCTGCACTCACTACTCTGCACTCACTACTTTGCACTCTGCACTCACTACTTTGCACTCTGCACTCACTACTCTGCACTCTGCACTCACTACTCTGCCCTCTGCACTCACTACTCTGCACTCACTACTCTGCACTCACTACTCTGCACTCACTACTCTGCACTCACTACTCTGCACTCACTACTTTGCACTCTGCACTCACTACTCTGCACTCTCTACTCACTACTCTGCACTCTGCACTCAATACTTTGCACTCTGCACTCACTACTCTGCACTCACTACTCTGCACTCACTACTCTGCACTCACTACTCTGCACTCACTACTTTGCACTCTGCACTCACTACTTTGCACTCTGCACTCACTACTCTGCACTCTGCACTCACTACTCTGCCCTCTGCACTCACTACTCTGCACTCACTACTCTGCACTCACTACTCTGCACTCACTACTTTGCACTCTGCACTCACTACTCTGCACTCTCTACTCACTACTCTGCACTCTGCACTCAATACTTTGCACTCTGCACTCACTACTCTGTACTCACTACTCTGCACTCACTACTCTGCACTCACTACTCTGCACTCACTACTCTGCACTCACTACTTTGCACTCTGCACTCACTACTTTGCACTCTGCACTCACTACTCTGCACTCTGCACTCACTACTCTGCCCTCTGCACTCACTACTCTGCACTCACTACTCTGCACTCACTACTCTGCACTCACTACTTTGCACTCTGCACTCACTACTCTGCACTCTGCACTCACTACTCTGCACTCTGCACTCAATACTTTGCACTCTGCACTCACTACTCTGCACTCACTACTCTGCACTCACTACTCTGCACTCACTACTCTGCACTCAGCACTCACTACTTTGCACTCTGCACTCACTACTCTGCACTCACTACTTTGCACTCTGCACTCACTACTCTGCACTCTGCACTCACTACTCTGCACTCTGCACTCACTACTCTGCACTCAATAGTCTGCACACTCACTACTCTGCACTCACTACTCTGCACTCAATAGTCTGCACACTCTCTACTCTGCACTCACTACTCTGCACTCACTACTCTACACTCACTACTCTACACTCACTCTGCACTCACTACTCTACACTCACTCTGCACTCGCTAGTCTGCACACTCATTACTCTGCACTCACTTAGAGCATTCTCCCTTCCGTAGTGTAAATGCCCTTCACGGCCGGATGCAGTATGTAGGTACTCTCATATATTTCTTGGCACCTACGATGTAAGACTGTGTGTTGGATCTAGGAGGACATATATAGCAGTTTTGTTTCACTCATTGCACTAGCACTGTGCTTTTATCCTCTCTGCTCCGTTTGATTAAACACATAAGCCAGCATGTAAACATTTGTATTAATGCTTCGCACGGACTGCATCCACAGGTAAACACTTGCTTTTCATTTTTTGGCTTTCATGCACATGTTATTTTTCAGGGTTTTTTCGGTACGTTATTATTTCACACATCTGATTTAAGCTTTTCGATTTTTAGTGCCCATCACAGCTTTAGCATTCATGTTTAACTTCGTTTTATTTGTTCTGTCCACATTATTTTTACTTCCTTGAAGCATGGCACTGTATGAGCAAGTGCGTGCATGGGCGCTGGTGTGTGTCTGTGTGAATGCACGACAGCAGCTGCCCACAGCGAGCGCGATCGCGTGCGCGTGCGCGTTTCAAATCGCCTCCAAGGCGATGCGCGCGGCCAGGAGTGTCTCCTGGGAAGCACACTCGCTAACAATAAGTTCTCGGCGACAACGTGCTTCCGCGCGTTTAGCCGAGCCCTAAAAAGGACGAAAAAGAAAGTTATTGATTCATTGGCTCATTTTCAGGGCTCGGTGTCAGGGAATAAGAATAAGAGTTCGTCCTCATACTCTGCGAATTCAGGCAGGAGTAGGTCAGTGTCACCTAACAGAGAACAAATTCCCTCATCTAAGTTGCTGTCCTCCTCGTCTTCATCCGGCGTTTGTTCTCGTACGTTGTAATCTGGTGGTATGAGGTGCTGATTCATCTTGATCATTGTTAACCTCTCCACATTTTTGGGCGAGAGGCGGGTCCGTTTGGAAGTTACAATGCCACCAGCAGCACTGAAAACACGTTCAGAAGACACACTTGCGAGTGGGCAAGACAAGTAGTTTATAGCCAGGTTGGAGATCTGTGCCCACAATTCTTGTTTCCCATGCCAATACGCCAATGGGTCAGAATTAACATAGACCTCTGTTGAGTCATTCAGATAGTCCTGCACCATCGACTCAAGGTCCTCCAAGGTTCCTCCACTTTGCTTACTTTTTGCTGTGACCTTTTGAGAACCAAACCCAAGTCAAGTTAGCCAATCCTCTTCTGCATCCAATGTTACTGTTGTGTCTGGTGCAGATGATCCGGTTGCCGGTGTCTTTAACGGCTGAGAGGTCACTTGTGCCACAGCCACAGGTGCAGAGGTGGATTATTTTGACTGGGGATGGCCTGCTGATGCTGATGTACTGCCTTTTCCTTCAATTTGCTGCCGTTCTCTTTCAAACCTCATGGCTGACAAGGCTAGCCAACGTTTGTACTTTGTAACATCTTCATCATCAAAAGGAAAGAATGCTCGGCCTGCCAGCGCCTTTTTGTAGCGTGGATCCAGAATAGTAGCACAAATGTAATACTGTTCTGAGTGGATAATTTTAAGATGTTTCTCACCAAGTAGGCGCTCTAATAATTTCTCCGCCAAAACAAAAGCGTCTTGCTTTTTTTCATCTTTTTGAAACATAGAAGACACCGCCTTCAGTTGGTGCTCCAGCATGCGCAACAATAGGATAGCTTTTCCCAAATTACAGTCCTCCTTGCTGACTGCACGCGTGAAGACCTCAAAAGGACGAAGCATGTCTGTCAGGCTTTTAACTTGGTTCCATTGCGCCACATCTAGCTTCAGGTCCTTCTGAGCTGTACCCAGTGTTAAGAAATAGTGATCGAGTACCGTATACTGCTCATACAGACGCTCAAGCACGTTGAGTTCCAACGTGTTGGCACCTCCTGGATGAGTACTTTCACTGGCATTCGACGTTCATGT
This sequence comes from Lissotriton vulgaris, assembly GCF_964263255.1. Taxonomy (NCBI): domain Eukaryota; kingdom Metazoa; phylum Chordata; class Amphibia; order Caudata; family Salamandridae; genus Lissotriton; species Lissotriton vulgaris. Next base: position 1,577,295,957 of record NC_141696.1, read on the forward strand.
AGCAGGCTCCTCAGATGCTTCCGGGCCTTAAAAGAATGGCTGAAATGGTTGCACATTCTTCGGCAGGTGGCCACTAACTCGCACGCTGGACTGTCTTCATCACTCAAGAATTTTTTAACAACCAGGTTTATACAGTGTGCCAAACACGGCACTCTGAAATAGTGACCCAGATCCATGGCCTTAACTACATTGGCGCCATTATCCGTGGAAACATAACCAATCTGGCGTTTTTTTGGGGACAGCCAGTGAAAGACCTTTGTGTTAAACTCATTCAAAATGTTTTCTGCTGTATGACGTTTCTCCAAGCCAAACATGGCTAGTGTTGCATGCTTCCGAGTAGCTTTAAAAACTTGGTCCGGGTCAACACCTGCGTTTAGCTTTGCTTTAACCCATGAAAAAGAGACCCAGTTTGCAGTGATGCACATGTAATCAGCGCCTGCGCCACTGGTCCACATGTCTGTTGTCAGATGTATAGTGTGAACAGCACTCTTCTGCAAAGCTGCCACAATCACCTCCAGAAAAGGGGGTGGTGATGGACAGAGTATCTGAATTAAACAGAACACTCCTACCCAGTCAACAGATCCAGGTTTGATCCATCACCGTTTTTTAGCTCACTGCACCATCCCAGCTCAGAACCTGGCTACATGCAAATTAGTCTGTCCCTGGCCCAGTGCAACATGGGAACAGGGCAGACCAAATTACCAAGCCAATTCTTTTACTGGAAATGAAACAAGCTTCCGGGGACCGGTTTCTGGCATTACAGCCGTCTTCGGCCCGGCTTGCTTGAATCCTGATGGTGCAGTGAGCAAGGGACTCACATCTGAGCATACCCTTCCACGCTTGTAGTGGAGAAAACGATTCAGAAAAGGGGGTGGTGATGGACAGAGTATCTGAATTAAACAGAACACTCCTACTCAGTAAACAGATCCGGGCTTGATCCATCACCGTTTTTTAGCTCACTGCACCATCCAAGCTCAGATCCTGGCTACATGCAAATTAGTCTGTCCCTGGCCCAGTGCAACACGGGAACAGGGCAGACCAAACTACCGAGCCAATTCTTTTACTGGAAAGGAAACACGCTTCCGGGGACCGGTTTCTGGCATTACAGCCATCTTCGGCAAGGCTTGCTTGAATCCTGATGGTGCAGTGAGCAAGGGACTCACATCTGAGCATACCCTTCCACGCTTGTGGTGGACAAAACGATTCAGAAAAGGGGGTGGTGATGGACAGAGTATCTGAATTAAACAGAATACTCCTACCCAGTCAACAGATCCGGGCTTGATCCATCACCGTTTTTTAGCTCACTGCACCATCCCAGCTCAGATCCTGGCTACATGCAAATTAGTCTGTCCCTGGCCCAGTGCAACATGGGAACAGGGCAGACCAAACTACCAAGCCAATTCTTTTACTGGAAAGGAAACAAGCTTCCGGGGACCGGTTTCTGGCATTACAGCCGTCTTCGGCCCGGCTTGCTTGAATCCTGATTGTGCAGTGAGCAAGGGACTCATGTCTGAGCATACCCTTCCACGCTTGTGGTGGACAAATCGATTCAGGTAAGGGGGTGGTGATGGACAGAGTATCTGAATTAAGCAGAGCACTCCTACCCAGTCAACAGATCCGGGCTTGATCCATCACCGTTTTTTAGCTCACTGCACCATCCCAGCTCAGAACCTGGCTACATGCAAATTAGTCTGTCCCTGGCCCAGTGCATCATGGGAACAGGGCAGACCAAACTACCAAGCCAATTCTTTTACTGGAAAGGAAACAAGCTTCCGGGGACCAGTTTCTGGCATTGCAGCCGTCTTCGGACCGGCTTGCTTGAATCCTGATGGTGCAGTGAGCAAGGGACCTATGTCTGAGCATACCCTTCCACGCTTGTGGTGGACAAAACGACTGGTAAGGGGGTGGTGATGGACAGAGTATCTGAATTAAGCAGAGCACTCCTACCCAGTCAACAGATCTGGGCTTGATCCATCACCGTTTTTTAGCTCACTGCACCATCCCAGCTCAGAACCTGGCTACATGCAAATTAGTCTGTCCCTGGCCCAGTGCATCATGGGAACAGGGCAGACCAAACTACCAAGCCAATTCTTTTACTGGAAAGGAAACAAGGGAGAGAAATCACCCTGTGGAGACCTTTTTTATTTATAATCGGCACGATCATCCAAGTTAAAAACTTTCTAATGCTCTCACGGCTGAGCCACCGTACACAAATCATACACAAACAAGGAGCAAAAGGGGGCATTAATCAGGTCGCCCCCCCACTCAATAACTTATAAATCCACAAAGACCTGATTAATTATGAACAGTTATCTTTATGGAGAACAGGGGGAGTTTTGAGAACATTGAACTTCACTCAAGGGACGGACTCAATGCCATTCACCTCCCAGTCCAATTGTTCAATTCTAAAGGTTCGTCAATACACCACACTACATTTCATCTTGTAAGTGTCAAAAGAAGAAATGAAAGGATCCCGTGCATTCCCTTAAATCATGCTCGAGCATTGGCACTTCTCTGACGTCTGCGCCGCTGCTTTTCGCGGCAGCAGCACCTGTGAAGGATTAATGCCGCTCACCTGGTGACAGGTTCATTTCTCAGCTTATCTACCTCAGGAAACAAAAATCTCTTGGTAATTCGATATGGACAGAAAAACATATCTGGTTGGATGAGTTGATATAAAGATCTGCTAAGTTATTAGGAATAAGGGAACCGGTTACAAAAGAGTAAAATATGAGCTAGAGGAGAGGTTAGGTTCAAAAAAAGAAAGACAAAGAGTTAGGTTAAGGAAAGGAAGCAGGAAAAAAAAGAATAAATAAAAAGGAAGGTTAGAGATGAGCTTTTTTGGTAATGGGCATAAGAATACAATCTTGAAGGGTAAGTGTAGGAAAATAGGATCCTTCTGCATGGAAACCCCCACTCTGTGCCTGGTGTTGTTATGGGTTCTGACTAGTCTGACTGGGATCCTGCTAACCAGGACCCCAGTCTCTGTGCTTTGTCCCCTAAATTGGCATGGTAAGTACTTAGGTACATTCCAGATTGGATACTGGTGTACCCTTATAAATCCCTAGTATATGGTACTGAGGTATGTAGGGAATAGGTGCACCAAGGGTCCCCAAAAGACTGAAGCATGTATTATGACACCCATGGGAGACCACTCAAACTGTCTCTACAGGCCTGCCATTTGTAAAAAGAAAAATCGAGAACAAATAAAATAAATTGGGAATTGCTCCCAGAAGAAAAATCAAACACGAAATAAAAGAATGTCAGAGTAAGATGAGAAACAAAACAGCAGAGAAAAAGTGAGGAAAAGAAAAGTCATGAAAAATCAATGCTGGAAAGTAATGACATTAGGAGCAGGTAAAGAAACGTGATGAGAGTAAAAATGCAGGATATTGAAAAATGAGAGGATAAAATAAAGACAGCGTAAAGAATGAAGAACAGTTACGGGGTTGACCCAAGAAGTGTTACAGGAAGTGGGGGGATGGAACCCCTTTAGAGGGGAGATTTGTATGTCACTAACTGAAGACATGGCGATGCGCAGATGAGCAGAACCGCGATCTCCCAACTGAATAATTTCTGTAACACAAAATTATTGATATATTGTAATTTCCTATATATGCTATGTAATAATGATATTGCAATGATGACTCTGTGCTTTCACTTTAATAAGAATTTTTATAAAAAAAGAATGACAAACAAATGAGAAAGTACGGAAGAAGGAATGAGAAAAGATACACTAAGAATGAGAAGTGAGACACAAGACAGTCCAATAATCAATTTTAGAAAGAAGAAAAGCAATGAGGAATCTGGAAAGGCAATAAGGGATGAAAGAATAAAATTAAGACTGAAACATTAAGGAAACACAAAGCCCATTGAAGAACTAAACAAGGAAGGAATGAAAGAAAGTGCAAAGAGAACGAAGTGAGATGTAGATATTAAAATTGAGAAAAGAAAGTAAAAGTGAGACAGACAGCATGAAAGGACAGGAAGAAAATAGCTAGGAACAAGCCACAGAACATGAAGACAAAGAAAACATAGACCGTGCCAGCCCCTTTCATCCAAAATAGGTCAAATTAGCACAAGTTCATGGGTAAACTTGTGAGCAGTAGCACCACGCCAAGGTTTTGACCTTTGCTACTGGGCATTCACACCATTCACCCCTTCATTCATACTACCGTGCTTCCCTTCAGACCCACAGACATTCCGCACCCAGCTCCAGATAGGAGCAGTGCCAGAGTTCCTGGAGCTCAAGGCAAAATTCAATTCGCCTGCAAAGAGAACCCCAGGAATTGCTATTAAAAGCGGTTTACTGCAACGACAAGGAACCTCATAAGGCCTTACCACACCTTATGGAATGCTCCGCCCCCACCTCAAGTGCATCTCTCTGGCGGTCTGCGAGGTGCTGCCTGGTTTCTCCCACTGAACGATCAAACAAGCAAATGGCAGAGGCCTCGAGAAGCAGAACTGCCGCGGCCATCCTGTGAGTCTGATGTTAGCTCGGTGGCCCCAAGTACCCCATTCACACCTCTTTCACACTATTCCTAGCCCAGCCAGACACTGCACTTATGCCCCTGCAGGCATCTCTGATGATGCCTCTATACACAACTGAGAGGTGAATGATGTCATAAAGCTCGCCAGGAGCAAGGGCGCGATGTAGTAGATGACATCACAAGGGATTGATGGGAAATGCTGATACCACTCTAGGCAGCATGAAATGACTGGAAGAAAGCAGCTAGGAACAAGGCACAGAACAGGAAGAAAAATAAATCATAGACAGTGCACTTCCTTTTCATCCAAAATAGGTCAAATTAGCACAAGTTCCTGGGTAAACTTGTGAGCAGTAGCACCACGCCAAGGTTTTGACCTTTGCTACTGGGCATTCACACCATTCACACCTTCATTCATTCTACCGTGCTTCCCATCAGACCCACAGACATTCGGTGCCAGAGTTCCTGGAGCTCAAGGCAAAATTGAATAAGCCTGTGGGAGAACCCCAGAAATTGCTATTAAAAGCTGTTTGGTACAAGGACAAGGTACCTCATAAGGCCTTACCACACCTTATGGAAGCTCCGCCCTCACCTCAAAGGGCTTCTCACTGGCGGTCTGCGAGGTGCTGTCAGGTTTCTCCCACTGAACGATCAAACAAGCAAATGGCAGAGGCCTCGAGAAGCAGAACTGCCGCGGCCATCCTGAGAGTCTGATGTTAGCTCGGTGCCCCCAGGTCCCCCGTTCACACCTCTTTCCCACCATTCATAGCCCAGTCCACAGACTGCACTCACACTGCAGGCAGCCCAGACCACGCCTCTATACACAGCTGAGAGGTAAATGATGTCATAAAGCCTGCCAGGGCCAGGGGTATGATGTAGTAGATGACATCACAAGAGATTGATGGGAAACGCTGATACCATTTATAGCTACCTGGGGAGACCAGTGATACATTATGCTGTTAGGTGTAGACCCATCTGCCACGTAACATCACAGAACAAACAGATTGAAGGAAGGAAGTCGCAATGAACTCGTTATTAAGGTTTCCTGTCTTCTCTTTATTGCATACTATTTTGAACCTGCCTAAAAAGACAGAATGGGTCAGAGGATTTGTTTCAGAATTTCTCACTCTCTTGATTATTCTACAGATGTTGTGGCCTCGATGGTCAATAATTCACAATAGTCATCTCCGTTCAATTTTTCTGCCAAAAAGAATGTCTTTCAAACCCACGTTAACAGAATCTGTAAAGACACTGGTGAGACGGGCCTAGTGCACTGCACAGGAATGCACAGCTTTTCATTCTGTTTCTTGCTATCTGCTCTGCCCGCTTCACAGGTGTGATTCAGGAATTCCAATGTCCGGGTGGGATCAAAGGATTGAACACCCTACATCTTTCTTCTGCACTGACTGGCAGAGCCTGGCAGCGGTCTTATGGCCGGGCTGTAAGTCTTCATCTGTGTGAAGACTGCCATAGACTCCCTCTTGAGTGACTCTACACATCCGCAAGAGCATTGCACACATCCATTCAATCGAAGGTAGGTCTGGGTACCCCGGGGGGACGAGGTGCCCAAAGAAACTGCAGTCTTAGAATCTGCTCATTTCTGCTCACAAAATGAACCTAAGGTGTCCACACACAGCTGCTGCTTGAGCCTGAAAAGGCATTTTATGTTTTGTGCCGGAGGCATTTCAACCGTAAAATCTGCATTCCAAACATAGGTTTGACGTTGCGAACTAGACGTTTGGTTCCAGTCTGCGTTCTAATGGAATTCTTTTATTTCCTAATTAGAACTCTCATTCCAAACGTAGAATGTCCTTTGCAAAGTAGAACTGTCATTTTAATTTAGAACTCAAATTTCAAATTTGCAAGGGCTGCATGTTACATTATGACTTCATTGTGACGCCACAAACACCTTCATTTCAAGTCTCTGTAAATTCGAATTTTTGTGGAAACTGGAATTTCTTCTCCAAGGGGTGTTGCAAAAAATGTAACACTACCTTACTCTTCGGGTTTCTCAAGGGCACATTTGGTCAGGTAAAGCCTTATGGAACTTTTGCATTGAAAACAGCTCTCCACTTGGGAAAAGCTTGACAAAATCAGGGCAGAAAGGTGGACATCAGCTATAATTCTCCACTGCTGAGAGGAAAACATCTCGCAGTGCAATATTCTGCGTCGTAGAATGTTCAAACCCTACAGTATCGTTGATTGAAGTTATGGAATATCTGCCCACCGAATGTGCGGAGATTTGCCCCTTCCGCCTCCCGCAATGTAGGCGGAGAAACAAGGAAAATCTCTGCACACTCAGGGGCGTAACGGAAGTTGGCCGCTTGCCTCCCGCCCACCTGCTGTTATTTTAGGTTTTGTAATGTAAAGGAGGCGGGCGGGAGGTGGGCGGTGGGTGGGCATCGCGTAACGGAAGTATGCGGAGAGGCACGGAGATTGGGTCAATCTCGGTGCCTCTCCACGTAAGTCCGTTACGCGACTTCCGCCCACCCCTAATAGAGGGTATTTGGATAGACCATATGCTTAAGAGGATGGCTGTGGATACATCTGACAGTAATACAAGAAACCTAATGTGAACAAGCATTTGCAACACAATAGTTCTAGCATTACTGAAAGATTGAGCTATTGGCGTTGCATTATTATTTGCAATGCCAATAGGTCAGACTTTTAGTAATGCACGACCTATTGCATTGCAAATGCTTGTGTAATCTTGATCTTACTTCCGGGATCTCAGGATATTCTTCAGCAGGCCAGTGTCTGCCTTGCTTACGATTGGTGGAATACAACCAAATCTACGACATAATGCCTCGCGAGCACCAGCGCATGAGCTGCCTCAGGCGATCCATACAGAATGTCCAGGAGCACAGCAGGTTCCAGGGCAGACACCATCTAGGTGCGCTCGTGGTTCCTGCAGAGAAGAGGCTTGTTGTGGGGTAGCACAGGTTCCACTGCAACCTGTAGACCCCCTCCCCCCATGTATGCATCCCAATGAGGCCCCCTCTTTGGGGTAGAGCAGTAGTATGTCGGACTGGTGCTGCAGCAAGGTGAGAGGCAGCCACCTGTGGCTGAGGCAGCAAATTGTGACTTTAGCAATGGCACCAAAGTCCTTGTTCTGTTCATGGACAGGGAGATAAAATACCTTCCACAGCTCTACTGAGCTGTCTGTTTCTGCTGCTCCCAGTTGCTGACAGAAATGACACTGCCCGGCAGGAATGAGTGGCGTAGCGTTGTTTCCTAATGCACTATAACTCTTTTGTCCACCCAGGCAGTAATCTTCATCCCCTGCCCCAGAAGATGCATCATATGAGGTCATGGGGCCTAAGAAGTCACCTCTGCAGTGAGCCTGGTGCACTTTTCTAACCATGAAGAGGCCTTTTGCAGCTCTCCACCACCCAAGGAGCCTTCTGCATCTTCTCCCCTAGAGAGGAGCTCCAGAGGTGGAGTTTTTTCCCTTTTCTATGGAGGAGGAGCCTCTGACTGGACTCCCGGGAGTCAGTGACTGCGCTCCCCAAAAGGAAGAGGTCTTTTTAGGTCTGGCTTGACAGTGCTGCGGCCTGCATACCTATTATTACCAATTCTTGAAAATATAGATAAAGTGAGCTCGGCTGCAACCAGCACAGTATTTTTCACTCACTTCATCAGCCTGTCTGGTGTATCGCTCCATCTCCTATTGGGTGCTTAGGCTTGTTTACATTTCAAAAGTATCCGGAATCATCACCTATTAAATGATTTATTTCATAGAGGAATTTTATATAGAAAACTGTAAAATCAAGTAAAACCAGGCACAGGAATTGATTTTAGAAGAAGAAGTCAAGTTTAATGAAGAGCATAAAGATCTCAGCCATCAGATCACAGTGGTCAGGTGCAACTGACTTCTCTAGCTGTCCCAGGGTTCCTTCACCCATGAGCTACTCGTAAAATAACACGAGTGAGCACAGCATACAACAACACTTAAACAACACTTAAAGATACAATGCTATTATTGACAAACTACCACAAGTAAAGAAATAAGCACAATATTACAAAAACAATCATTTTTAGGTCTCGCGACCTATCAATGCGCGCAAGCGCATTGAGCGGAGCGAAAATTCAAGTGCTCAAAACGCTTGTGAAACCAAGGGTTTAGTTCGTGCGGTTTTCTTTAAGTTCACGTGAATCACATGCCCAAACAAGCACGCGCATCAGCCTCCCTCCCTCCAATTGCATTTTTTCACGGCCGCACAGCACATCAAAGGGCTTCTCCCAGCGTGTGCTATGCGGCTTCTCCTCCCCTAATTATTCATGGCTGGCCGGTGGCCGGCCGTACTTTCAGTTTCCCAGCACGGCTACCAATTCGCTCTGCTCTTCATTACTCTCCCTCCCTTCTCCGTCCTTGTTTATATTTTATTACTTTGGAGATGAATGCAGCTTCCGCTTCAGGGGCACCGCGCTATCTCCCAGCTTTCATATTTTTTAAATAAAAGTGCATGCTTGTCTCCAACAATTCTTGCCCTGCCATCCGCAGCAGATTTGGAGAATGCATTTCGTCCATCACACTCAAAGCTAAGCATGGGCGGAAAATCCGTTACGCTCGCGGATTTTGCGGATTTTTGGGAAATTCGCAATCCGCGAGATTTGCGAATTTCCCGCAAAATCCGCAAATTCGCACGCAGCGGATTTTTTTTGCGGCTCGCGTCGTTGGTGATACAATTTTTGCGGCGCGCGGCGTTTATCATCGTTTGCCGAGTTGTTTTTCTCGATATTTTGCGAGTGCTGCGCCATTTTGGATCTTGCTGTGTGATCCCGCGGGAATTTGGCGAGCGCGATTACGTCATCGCGGCTTGCCAACTTGCACAGCGAGACTTTGTCAACGCGAGTACGGCGAGATCACGTCTCGCGGTACTTCGCAATTGCGAGATTTGAGATGCGGCGAGCAGCAACAATCTCGCAGAAGCGAAAATATCAAATATGCAATTCTGCACAAGAAATCCACCAGCAAGCAGCATAAACCTTCTTGAAATGATGATTTTTATCTGAATAACTCCTTAGGTTGACATTTGCCTGCACTTTTTTAGCGAGGAGTCCATTTTGGGGAGGGGGGGAGGGGGGTGGGAGGAAGGAAGTGCCCCACAGTCTTCAACTTCCTGTTCCTGTCCAGCAGGCTCCTCCCAGTGCTTTGTCCATCTCCTGGTCACTTTTCATTTGGATCTGGAGCTGGAAGGATTACTTTTTGTGGATGCTGCTGGATATTTGGATTTGAGGCCTTTTTGACTTTCTTTGGATCATTGTTGGATTAGAAATTTTACAAGTAAGTTTGTTTGGGGCATTACAGTTGCTGCAACTAAAATTTTGGAATTTTCGATTTTTGGGCTGTTTTGGGGCCTTTTGCCCAGGGGTACTCAGTGGTGGGTGGACTGAGTCTTTCTGTGGGTTGTCTTGAACTTAAACATCATGGAGGGCATGGATGGATTGGGATTGTGCTGATTTTTCAGTGATTTTCGTTTTTTGGGCCTGTACTTGTGGCCTTTTCACCAGGGGTATTTGAGTCTAGCATGGGCCTAGTCTTTCTGTGGGCTGTCTTGAACTTAAACATCATGGAGGGCATGGATGGATTGGGATTGTGCTGATTTTTCAGTGATTTTCGTTTTTGGGGCCTGTACTTGTGGCCTTTTCACCAGGGCAGGGTATTTGAGTCTAGCATGGGCCTAGTCTTTCTGTGGGCTGTCTTGAACTTAAACATCATGGAGGCCATGGATGGAATGGGATTGTGCTGATTTTGCAGTGTTTTTCGATTTTTGGGGGTGTTCATGGGGAGGGACAGGCCATGTGGCTGGTGACCATTTTGAGTGCTACTACAGGCACTGGCCATGTGCTGGGAGAGGCAAGTGTCCATTTTGAATGCAGGCTTTGTTGTTAGGCCTGCAACCATTTTGCCTACTTTTCAACCTTTATGCCCAGGCCAGGGTAGTGAGTCTTGCATGGGCCTAGTCTTTCTGTGGGTTGTCTTGAATTTAAACATCATGGAGGGCATGGATGGATTGGGATTGTGCTGATTTTTCAGTGATTTTCGTTTTTTGGGCCTGTACTTGTGGCCTTTTCACCAGGGGTATTTGAGTCTAGCATGGGCCTAGTCTTTCTGTGGGCTGTCTTGAACTTAAACATCATGGAGGGCATGGATGGATTGGGATTGTGCTGATTTTTCAGTGATTTTCGTTTTTTGGGCCTGTACTTGTGGCCTTTTCACCAGGGGTATTTGAGTCTAGCATGGGCCTAGTCTTTCTGTGGGCTGTCTTGCACTTAAACATCATGGAGGCCATGGATGGAATGGGATTGTGCTGATTTTGCAGTGTTTTTCGATTTTTGGGGGTGTTCATGGGGAGGGACAGGCCATGTGGCTGGTGGCCATTTTGAGTGCTGCTACAGGCACTGGCCATGTGCTGGGAGAGGCAAGTGTCCATTTTGAATGCAGGCTTTGTTGTTAGGCCTGCAACCATTTTGCCTACTTTTCAACCTTTATGCCCAGGCCAGGGTAGTGAGTCTTGCATGGGCCTAGTCTTTCTGTGGGTTGTCTTGAATTTAAACATCATGGAGGGCATGGATGGATTGGGATTGTGCTGATTTTTCAGTGATTTTCGTTTTTTGGGCCTGTACTTGTGGCCTTTTCACCAGGGGTATTTGAGTCTAGCATGGGCCTAGTCTTTCTGTGGGCTGTCTTGAACTTAAACATCATGGAGGGCATGGATGGATTGGGATTGTGCTGATTTTTCAGTGATTTTCGTTTTTTGGGCCTGTACTTGTGGCCTTTTCACCAGGGCAGGGTATTTGAGTCTAGCATGGGCCTAGTCTTTCTGTGGGCTGTCTTGAACTTAAACATCATGGAGGCCATGGATGGAATGGGATTGTGCTGATTTTGCAGTGTTTTTCGATTTTTGGGGGTGTTCATGGGGAGGGACAGGCCATGTGGCTGGTGGCCATTTTGAGTGCTGCTACAGGCACTGGCCATGTGCTGGAAGAGGCAAGTGGCCATTTTGAATGCAGGCTTTGTTGTTAGGCCTGCAACCATTTTGCCTACTTTTCAACCTTTATGCCCAGGCCAGGGTAGTGAGTCTTGCATGGGCCTAGTCTTTATGTGGGTTGTCTTGAATTTAAACATCATGGAGGGCATGGATGGATTGGGATTGTGCTGATTTTTCAGTGATTTTCGTTTTTTGGGCCTGTACTTGTGGCCTTTTCACCAGGGGTATTTGAGTCTAGCATGGGCCTAGTCTTTCTGTGGGCTGTCTTGAACTTAAACATCATGGAGGGCATGGATGGATTGGGATTGTGCTGATTTTTCAGTGTTTTTCGATTTTTGGGGGTATTCATGGGGAGGGACAGGCCATGTGGCTGGTGGCCATTTTGAGTGCTGCTACAGGCACTGGCCATGTGCTGGGAGAGGCAAGTGGCCATTTTGAATGCAGGCTTTGTTGTTAGGCCTGCAACCATTTTGCCTACTTTTCAACCTTTATGCCCAGGCCAGGGTAGTGAGTCTTGCATGGGCCTAGTCTTTCTGTGGGTTGTCTTGAATTTAAACATCATGGAGGGCATGGCTGGATTGGGATTGTGCTGATTTTTCAGTGATTTTCGTTTTTTGGGCCTGTACTTGTGGCCTTTTCACCAGGGGTATTTGAGTCTAGCATGGGCCTAGTCTTTCTGTGGGCTGTCTTGAACTTAAACATCATGGAGGGCATGGATGGATTGGGATTGTGCTGATTTTTCAGTGTTTTTCGATTTTTGGGGGTGTTCATGGGGAGGGACAGGCCATGTGGCTGGTGGCCATTTTGAGTGCTGCTACAGGCACTGGCCATGTGCTGGGAGAGGCAAGTGGCCATTTTGAATGCAGGCTTTGTTGTTAGGCCTGCAACCATTTTGCCTACTTTTCAACCGTTATGCCCAGGCCAGGGTAGTGAGTCTTGCATGGGCCTAGTCTTTCTGTGGGTTGCCTTGAATTTAAACATCATGGAGGGCATGGATGGATTGGGATTGTGCTGATTTTTCAGTGATTTTCGTTTTTTGGGCCTGTACTTGTGGCCTTTTCACCAGGGGTATTTGAGTCTAGCATGGGCCTAGACTTTCTCTGGGCTGTCTTGAACTTAAACATCATGGAGGGCATGGATGGATTGGGATTGTGCTGATTTTTCAGTGATTTTCGTTTTTTGGCTCTGTACTTGTGGCCTTTTCACCAGGGGTATTTGAGTCTAGCATGGGCCTAGTCTTTCTGTGGGCTGTCTTGAACTTAAACATCATGGAGGCCATGGATGGAATGGGATTGTGCTGATTTTGCAGTGTTTTTCGATTTTTGGGGGTGTTCATGGGGAGGGACAGGCCATGTGGCTGGTGGCCGTTTTGAGTGCTGCTACAGGCACTGGCCATGTGCTGGGAGAGGCAAGTGGCCATTTTGAATGCAGGCTTTGTTGTTAGGCCTGCAACCATTTTGCCTACTTTTCAACCTTTATGCCCAGGCCAGGGTAGTGAGATCTGCATGGGCCTAGTCTTTCTGTGGGTTGTCTTGAATTTAAACATCATGGAGGGCATGGCTGGATTGGGATTGTGCTGATTTTACAGTGATTTTCGTTTTTTGGGCCTGTACTTGTGGCCTTTTCACCAGGGGTATTTGAGTCTAGCATGGGCCTAGTCTTTCTGTGGGCTGTCTTGAACTTAAACATCATGGAGGGCATGAATGGATTGGGATAGTGCTGATTTTTCAGTGTTTTTCGATTTTTGGGGGTGTTCATGGGGAGGGACAGGCCATGTGGCTGGTGGCCATTTTGAGTGCTGCTACAGGCACTGGCCATGTGCTGGGAGAGGCAAGTGGCCATTTTGAATGCAGGCTTTGTTGTTAGGCCTGCAACCATTTTGCCTACTTTTCAACCTTTATGCCCAGGCCAGGGTAGTGAGTCTTGCATGGGCCTAGTCTTTCTGTGGGTTGTCTTGAATTTAAACATCATGGAGGGCATGGATGGATTGAGATTGTGCTGATTTTTCAGTGATTTTCGTTTTTTGGGCCTGTACTTGTGGCCTTTTCACCAGGGGTATTTGAGTCTAGCATGGGCCTAGTCTTTCTGTGGGCTGTCTTGAACTTAAACATCATGGAGGGCATGGATGGATTGGGATTGTGCTGATTTTGAAGTGTTTTTCGATTTTTTTTGTGGTGTATAACTGAACTGATGTTCCTCTGTCTTCCATTGTTTTTAGGTGCACAAGACTCAAGAGAACCACCAGTGCCAGGAAGAAGTCCTGCAGCGGTGTGTGTGCAGCATAACGTCACGCGACGTCACGTCTGGCCTCAGACAACTCTACAATTCGTGCAACTGCGGCCTGCTGTCTGACCTGCTCTGAAGAAGATGGCCCCAAAAAAATTTCTCCGTAGCTCCTCTAGCAAGAAAGTTGCTAGTAAGGAGCAGAAGAAGCAAGTTACCAAGGAGGCTGGTGTGCCACCCGCCACGTTTTTTGGGAGTAAAAAAAAAAGTACGCCTGCAGCAGCAGGATCTGCTGGGGACCAAGCTGGGAGCAGCACCCCTGCTCCATTGGGTTCAGTGCCTCCACCACCACGCCAACTTAAGTCAAAGCCCTTGAGTGCTTCAGAGGCAGTCAGTGTACTTCTCCAATCACCATCGACCAGTGATGTTGGCTCATCGCAAGAAAGTAGCAGCAATGTCCCTGAATCAACACAGGTTGTTGTAACTCATCTGACAAGTGTTGAACAACCACAGCCGCACCAACAACACCATGTGCAAGTACACGCCCAAGTACATGTGGAAGGAGAGGCAGCAAAAGGAGATGCGCAAGCAAAGGTGCATGGAGGTTCACAAGTGCCCACAATAGTTGTTCCTCCCGAAGTAGGGGCACATCAGGAAATCGACAATGAAGCCGAGGTATTGGAAGCCACTCCTCCTGATGATCATTCATTGTCTTCCACATCCCTAGCAAGGAAAAGATCAAGGGGGGGTGTCTACATCTTCTTCAAGCCCACCTCCTTCTGATGCAAGTGATCCGTCTTGGGAACCACAACTGCGGTCTGACAGTGAGGCACACCATGATCTGACAAAGGTACCTAAGCGTAAAAGGAAGGTCGTCGAAAAACTCATAGCTATGGATTGTGATGAGGCTCAACAAGAAGTGACAGATACTGCTGGTGATGAAGCCTCTCACGATGACGACGAGCCAGTCATCACAAAGGTCACTGCAGCCCCACCGGGCATGCAGCAAAGAGACATTTTGACCCTATCCCGAGAAGCTGCTGAGCGTGATGATGATGTCGACGAGGAGGCAATGGAAATGGAATCATTAGATTTGGAGTTAAGTAGTACACCAAAACCTACCGCTTCCATATTTCTTCCTCGCAAGAAGGTACCCACCTCGACCTCAATTCGTGGTGGTGAAAGTGCAAAACGTACTGAAGTTCGGCAATCCACATCCTCCACTTCATCTGGCATTAGCAGCAGGACCACCACCACCAGTATCGCTGCCTCCTCCGGCCCCCAAAGACATTTCAAGTCTCCAGTTTGGGACTTCTTTGGTGTTTGCCCAAAAATGGAAAACGTAGCCATTTGTAGCATTTGTAAGGTCGTGGTAAGCTTGGTTCTAACTATGGTACCGGAGGCCAGAGAGGTCATCTTAAGAGAGCGCACCCTGTCCAATGGTTTCCGCACCTAGAGGCGTTTAAGCAAGCCGGAATTGCACGTAATGAAAACGTTGATTTTTCATCTGATGATGACGAGGAGGAAGAAGACGATTCAAACACTTCACTTACACCCAGTACCCCTGTCAGCAGCACACCCCGTGTGAGGCACACTAAGAGTGTGGGAGAGAGTGAGACATCAATGCGGAAAAGTTCATCAGCGAGCGTAACTGGGTCGAAGATATCATCATCATCCCGTAAATCCTTGGTCCAGGGCAACATTAAAACATTAAAAAGATGTTGTTTACAGAAGCGCAATATGAACGCAACCACCCACTGACGCGTCTGTATAACACTAAGCTGGCTAAAATGCTAGCTCTGGACCTTCTCCCTTTTTCTTTTGTAGAAGGGGTTGGTTTTCTAGAATTAGTGGCAGCGCTCTGCCCTAAATGGAAGGTTCCTAGCCGGTTCTATTTTGCCCGAGTTGCGGTTCCAGCACTACATGAAGATGTTCTGAAGGTGATTGGGGCAGCTTTGCAGAAGAGTGCTGTTCACACTATACATCTGACAACAGACATGTGGACCAGTGGCGCAGGCGCTGATTACATGTGCATCACTGCACACTGGGTCTCTTTTTCAGGGGCTAAAGCAAAGCTAAACGCAGGTGTTGACGCGGACATTGTTTTTAAAGCTGCTCTGAAACATGCAACACTAGCCATGTTTGGTTTGGAGAAACGTCACACAGCAGATAACATTTTGGATGTCTTTAACACAAAGGTCCTTAACTGTCTGTCCCCACTAAAACGCCAGGTTGGTTATGTTTCCACAGACAATGGCTCCAATATAGTTAAGGCCATGAGGGACGGTGACTATTTCAGAGTGCCTTGTTTGGCGCACTGTATAAACCTGGTTGTCCAAAAATTCTTGGGTAATAAAGGCAGTGCAGCGTACAGTGTATTGGACACCTGCCGAAAAATGTGCAAGCATTTCAGCCATTCTTTTAAGGCCCGGAAGCAGCTGAGGAGCCTGCTATATCAACGTCAAATGCCAGTGAAAGCACTCATCCAGGAGGTGGTAACACGTTGGAACTCAACCTTCTACATGCTTGAGCGTCTGTATGAGCAGTATAAGGAACTCGATCAATATTTCCTTACAGAGGGTACAGAGGAGCTGAGGATGGGTGCGGCGCAATGGAACATAGTTCAAAGCCTGACACGCATGCTTCGTCCTTTTGAGTTCTTCACGCGTGCAGTCAGCAAGGAGGACTCTAATTTGGGAAAAGCTATCCCATTGTTGTACATGCTGGAGGACCAACTGAAGGAGGTGTGTTCTGTGTTTGAAAAAGATGAAACAAACCAAGACTCTTTGCTTCTGGCTGAGAAATTATTAGAGCTCCTACAAGGTGATGAACGTCTTAAAAAGATCCACTCAGAAGAGCATTACATTTGTGCTACTATTCTGGATCCACGCTACAAAAAGGCGCTGGCAGGCCAAGCATTCTTTCCTTTTGATGATGAACATGTTCCAAAGTACAAGCGTTGGCTAGCCTTGTCAGCCAAGAGGTTTGAAAGAGAACGGCTGAAAATTGAAGGAAATGGCAGTACATCAGCAGGCCATCCCCAGTCAAAACAATCCACTTCTGCACCTGTGGCACAAGTGACCTCTCAGCCGTTAAAGACACCGGCAACCGGATCATCTGCACGAGACACAACAGAAACATTGGAGGCTGAAGAGGATTGGCTAGCTCTGCGTGGGTTTGGTTCTCAAAAGGTCAGAGGCACAGCAAGAGTTAAGCAAAGTGGAGGAACCTTGGATGAGGACCTTGAGTTGATGGTGAAGGACTATCTGAATGACTCAACAGAGGTCAATGTTAATTCTGACCCATTGGCGTATTGGCATGGGAAAAAAGAATTGTGGCCACAGCTCACCAACCTGGCTTTAAACTACTTGTCTTGCCCACTCGCAAGCGTGTCTTCTGAACGGGTTTTCAGTGCTGCTGGTGGCATTGTAACTCCCAAACGGAGCCGCCTCTCGCCCAAAAATGTGGAGAGGTTAACAATGATCAAGATGAATCAGCACCTCATACCACCAGATTTCAGAGTACGAGAAAGCGTGCCGGATGAAGAGGAGGTGGCCAGCAACATAGATGAGGGAATTTCTACTCTGTCAGGTGACACTGAGCTCACCCTGCCTGAATTCGCAGAGTATGATGACGAAGCCTTATTCTTATTCCTGGACCGTGATACCGAGCCCTGAAAATGAGACAACGAATCAATAACTTTCTTTTTCGTCCTTATTCACTTTTATTCCTGTGTGTCTGTCTTTCTTTGTTGTGCACAGTTAATATATTTCAAACTTTAATCAGATAATCACAAAATCAAGCCCATCAGCAGAACTGTCTTCACTGGTTTGCTAATTGATTTGAAGTTGCCGCAGTCTGCATTCCTCAGGTTCACAAGTTCAGAAGAACATGCTCCTCTATCCTCCTCCTCCAGACTCCTATTTCCATCAAACCAGAGGGCTGGTTTACGCCCAATGAAGAAAGACTCAGCACTTGTGGGGGTGTTGTTGTACCTCTTTGCAGGTGAGTTGACGGCTCTGGGACCATTGTTGGGAAGCTCTAATACCGGATAAAAGTGGTTTGGACCAAATCCCAGGCGGAATTTTTTTTGTGTTTTTGATGACTTGCTTGCCTTTGAGGTGCTCTTAGGGGGGTTCTGTCTGTTTGTGGGTGAGTTTCGTGGTCTGGGAGCACTGCTGGGACACTCTAATCTTGATTGCATTTGCTTTTCAGGAAATCCGTGGTGGTAAACCAGGGTTATGGCCTAGCTACGCAGCGCGTTTGGACCGAAGGCCGAGAAATATTGCAAGTATGAGATTTTGCTTTTGGCCTGTTTGGGGGTGTTATGCTTCTTGGCGGGTGGGCTGGCGGGTCTTGGAGCATTCCTGGGAAGGTCTAATACTGGGTAGAAGTGGTTGGGACAAAATCCAGGCCGATTTTTTTTGGCTATTTCTGACATTTTGCTCAATGTAGCGTTTTTGGGGGCCTGTTTGTGGGGCTTCCTGGTGTTTGTGTGTGGGTTTCGGGGTCTGGGCGCACTGCTGGCTATATATACTTTACTTTGCAAGAGGTTTGAAGCAAACCCATGGTGGCAGAGGGGAGTTAGGGCCTAGCTGCAGAGCGCGCGCGGAGTGATTTGGGAAATTTGTGAAAAATTGACTAAGTCCCCATTTTTGTACTTTTGCTCTTCGGCTGTTTGGGGGTCTTCTACTCGTTTTCTCCTGGGTTGACGGCTCTGGGGCCATTGCTGGGAAGCTCTAATACCGGATAAAAGTGGTTTGGACCAAATCCCAGGCGGATTTATTTTTGTGTTTTTGATGACTTGCTTGCCTTTGAGGTGCTCTTAGGGGGGGTTCCGTCTGTTTGTGGGTGAGTTTCGTGGTCTGGGAGCACTGCTGGGCCACTCTAATCTTGATTGCAATTGCTTTTCAGGAAATCCGTCGTGGCAACCCCGACTTATGGCCTAGCTACGCAGCGCGTTTGGACCGAAGGCCGAGAAATATTGCAAGTATGAGATTTTGCTTTTGGCCTGTTTGGGGGTGTTATGTTTCTTGGCAGGTGGGTTGGCGGGTCTTGGGGCATTCCTGGGAAGGTCTAATACCGGGTAGAAGTGGTTGGGACAAAATCCAGGCCGATTTTTTTTTGGCTATTTCTGACATTTTGCTCAATGTAGCGTTTTCGGGGGCCTGTTTGGGGGGCTTCCTGGTGTTTGTGGGTGAGTTTCGGGGTCTGGGAGCACTGCTGGGACACTCTAATCTTGATTGCATTTGCTTTTCAGGAAATCCGTCGTGGCAACCCCGACTTATGGCCTAGCTACGCAGCGCGTTTGGACCGAAGGCCGAGAAATATTGCAAGTATGAGATTTTGCTTTTGGCCTGTTTGGGGGTGTTATGCTTCTTGGCGGGTGGGTTGGCGTGTCTTGGGGCATTCCTGGGAAGGTCTAATACCGGGTAGAAGTGGTTGGGACAAAATCCAGGCCGATTTTTTTTAGCTATTTCTGACATTTTGCTCAATGTAGCGTTTTCGGGGGCCTGTTTGTGGGGCTTCCTGGTGTTTGTGGGTGGGTTTCGGGGTCTGGGCGCACTGCTGGCTATATATACTTTACTTTGCAAGAGGTTTGAAGCAAATCCATGGTGGCAGAGGGGAGTTAGGGCCTAGCTGCAGAGCGCGCGCGGAGTGATTTGGGAAATCTGTGAAAAATTGACTAAGTCCCCATTTTTGTACTTTTGCTCTTCGGCTGTTTGGGGGTCTTCTACTCGTTTTCTCCTGGGTTAACGGCTCTGGGGCCATTGCTGGGAAGCTCTAATACCGGATAAAAGTGGTTTGGACCAAATCCCAGGCTGAATTTTTTGTGTGTTTTTGATGACTTGCTTGCCTTTGAGGTGCTCTTAGGGGGGGTTCCGTCTGTTTGTGGGTGAGTTTCGTGGTCTGGGAGCACTGCTGGGACACTCTAATCTTGATTGCATTTGCTTTTCAGGAAATCCGTCGTGGCAACCCCGACTTATGGCCTAGCTACGCAGCGCGTTTGGACCGAAGGCCGAGAAATATTGCAAGTATGAGATTTTGCTTTTGGCCTGTTTGGGGGTGTTATGCTTCTTGGCGGGTGGGTTGGCGTGTCTTGGGGCATTCCTGGGAAGGTCTAATACCGGGTAGAAGTGGTTGGGACAAAATCCTCGCGGAAAAGCCTTTTGGCACTTTTTGTAACTTAGGGTTCGTTAGGGTTAGCCCTAGCAGCAGGATTGCATGTGTTTCGGGGTGTTCTAGATTTTTGCAACTGAGTTCTGGGGTCTTAGAGCACTCGTGAGAATGTGTAATTTTGGTTGCAACTCATTTGAAGAAAATCCATGGTGGGAAAGGGGGGATTTGGCATAGTTAAAGAAAGCCTTTGCCACTATTCTTAACTTAGGGTTCGTTAGGGTTAGCAGTATTTCTATTGCATGTGTTTGAGTGGGGGGGATTTCGAGTCTTGGAGCGATGCTGGCTATGGATACTTTTGCTTGGTTGCTTGCAAGTGGTTTGAATGCAATCCACGGTGGGTAAGGGGTAATTAGGAAGGGGGTACTTCGGCCTACTTTTACTTTCAAAGTAAGTTTTGTCACCAGTTTTCTGCTAGGCCTCGTTTTTTGAGATTTGATTGGGGGTCTTCTACATTTTTGCGACTGGCTTTAGTAAGGGTCTGGGTGGGAGCACTGCTAGGAAGATCTAATTTTGTTCTAAAACACAGTTTACAGTACACCTAGCTTGAGGGGAAAGATCCGCTACATTAATTTGCCCCTACTTATTTATCCTTCAAAAGGTGACTCAGACAGAGTACGCACTTTCAAAAATATTGTACTGTCTACTAGGAAAATCAAATTGTGACTTTTTGCACTCCACAGCCTACATACCTTATATTTTTTTATCAGTGGTGTTGTAATATTATATCACTTCCTGTTTTTCGTTGAATAATTACAGGCCGGGTTTCAGTCTCTGCAATGGGGAAAAAAGGATGGAGTCAGGCTTCACATTAGCGAGCCACAATTCAGCATCAGGCAGGCAGTGGACAGGGTGTCTTCTGGTGACCAACATCGATGGACGAAGCGTCGGCTGCAATGGAGGAGTGCCGCTAATAAGAGGATTTTTTTTCTGCAGGCAACTTACTTACCACTTCCAACAGGACAACTACAACAACATAGATACAGTATCCCTTGCCTTTTTCTCTGACTGTGACTGCATTTCTTGGATCTCTCTCTGCTTCTAAATTGATCCCTTAACACATCACTTAGTCCACTCCACTATCACATCTGCACCACACATAGTCATTTGTAAGTGCTCCTACGTAATTCGCAAGTCGCAGCACGCCCCAGCCCGTAGAGGACTGGGATGGCCCCAATGATGAAGCATGTCACCAAGGGGCAACCCTGGTGAGTGAGGGGACACCTAGAAAAAAAGCAATTTCTCCTTTTCTATCTACTATACCTTCCAGACCAACCCCATTGAGTGTTGTTGTGAATGGATTTATAGTGACCAGCAAGGCTCTCAGGTATATGGCTACAGAGACCTTATGTTGAATATAGTTATCAATAATTCCACACACGCCCTGTACTGTCGCATTCTTTCTTCCACAGTTGTCGAAAGTACTACTTACTTTTCACTGACATGCATGCAGTACTGCATGCACTTTCAAAGATTGATGGATAGGTTTGTACCCAAAGAATTGTTTATGTTCAATTGTTTGTCTATGCTGTACTTTTTTTACAGGGTGTCTTCTGGTGACCAACATCGATGGACGAAGCGTCGGCTGCAATGGAGGAGTGCCGCTAATAAGAGGATTTTTTTTCTGCAGGCAACTTACTTACCACTTCCAACAGGACAACTACAACAACATAGATACAGTATCCCTTGCCTTTTTCTCTGACTGTTACTGCATTTCTTGGATCTCTCTCTGCTTCTAAATTGATCCCTTAACACATCACTTAGTCCACTCCACTATCACATCTGCACCATACATAGTCATTTGTAAGTGCTCCTACGTAATTCGCAAGTCGCAGCACGCCCCAGCCCGTAGAGGACTGGGATGGCCCCAATGATGAAGCATGTCACCAAGGGGCAACCCTGGTGAGTGAGGGGACACCTAGAAAAAAAGCAATTTCTCCTTTTCTATCTACTATACCTTCCAGACCAACCCCATTGAGTGTTGTTGTGAATGGATTTATAGTGACCAGCAAGGCTCTCAGGTATCTGGCTACAGAGACCTTATGTTGAATATTGTTATCAATATTTCCACCCACGCCCTGTACTGTCGCATTCTTTCTTCCACAGTTGTCGAAAGTACTACTTACTTTTCACTGACATGCATGCAGTAGTGCATGCACTTTCAAAGATTGATGGATAGGTTTGTACCCAAAGAATTGTTTATGTTCAATTGTTTGTCTATGCTGTGCTTTTTTTACAGGGTGTCTTCTGGTGACCAACATCGATGGACGAAGCGTCGGCTGCAATGGAGGAGTGCCGCTAATAAGAGGATTTTTTTCTGCAGGCAACTTACTTACCACTTCCAACAGGACAACTACAACAACATAGATACAGTATCCCTTGCCTTTTTCTCTGACTGTGACTGCATTTCTTGGATTTCTCTCTGCTTCTAAATTGATCCCTTAACACATCACTTAGTCCACTCCACTATCACATCTGCACCACACATAGTCATTTGTAAGTGCTCCTACGTAATTCGCAAGTCGCAGCACGCCCCAGTCCGTAGAGGACTGGGATGGCCCCAATGATGAAGCATGTCAACAAGGGGCAACCCTGGTGAGTGAGGGGACACCTAGAAAAAAAGCAATTTCTCCTTTTCTATCTACTATACCTTCCAGACCAACCCCATTGAGTGTTGTTGTGAATGGATTTATAGTGACCAGCAAGGCTCTCAGGTATCTGGCTACAGAGACCTTATGTTGAATATAGTTATCAATATTTCCACCCACGCCCTGTACTGTCGCATTCTTTCTTCCACAGTTGTCGAAAGTACTACTTACTTTTAACTGACATGCATGCAGTAGTGCATGCACTTTCAAAGATTGATGGATAGGTTTGTACCCAAAGATTTGTTTATGTTCACAATTGTTTGTCCATGCTGTGCTATTTTTTCTTGTCTCCCAAAACCTTTCCCAAAAACCCCCGTACCCATCCATTTTTCAAACCCTAACCCTCTTCCCCCGGGCTGTGTGGTTTTGATTGATGTGTGACTAAATTACAGCAATAAATCCACACACTTGCTGGGGAGGATAAGGTGATAGCAACAGGCTGGTGAAGAAATCCGAGGATATATTCTTACTCTGCTTGACAAAGACCCATGGCTAATGTCAAAGAACTTCAACCGAATTAGTAGTTATACTTTACCATTTGTTAGGCTACAATGTGGCACTGTTCTAGTGTACTTCTGTCACCTGCTATATTCTCAGTTGTACCGTTGAATTGCTCAGGAGGACAAACCAGATTTAATTTTCTTTTTTTTCATAGGCATGCAACTGCCACTGTGTCACACCACTAGTACCACCGCTATGAGGAAATTTTATCCGACCAAGATTGCCAACCTTATTCGCTGTTTCCCGTGGAGCCAGCCCTGGGTCTAGCCCTACTTTCAAACACAAATTACAGGTAAGATAAGCGTTTGGTGGTTTGGGGGATATAATGGAGTATTAGTAGGAGAGACGAGAGACTGACGGTAGTACTACTAAAGTCCTAGGACTCTTGGATTCACTTCACTTACTCTGTGAGAGGCACTTAGTGTTGAAAACATTTGGGCATTTACACTTAAAGGAAGAAAATGGAACTAAACTTTCAGGAAAACAAAGTCAACGTTAAACCCCCACCCACCAGGCAAGCAGTAAGAAACGGGTATGCTCAGATAAAGTTTGAAAAAGTATATTTATATCCCTAACAAAATAATCTCCCGCAAGACCCTCCCTAACCCCAACGATTGTCCTTCAAAAGTCCCCAAAAACCCAACTCCCAATTCCCACCCCCCAAAAGTCTCTAAAAAAGGGGCAAGGGACACTATGGGTGGATGCTGTCTACTTTTTGGGCCAGGGCATCATGCTCCTGGCGGAGCAAGGTGTGCTCTACGCGGAGCCCCTCCAACTCGTTTGAAAAGTGGTGGAGCTCCTGCTGGAGGCGGGACACCATCAGGGTACTGCGGCGCAGGCGTGCCTTCAATGCCTTGCAGGTGCAACGGCTGTGAGAGGAAGCTGTTGTCCTTGCTACTCGGCGGTGGCGTTTGGCTTTGGCAGCCCGGCTCAGTCTGGGTGGACCACTGTGCTGGGTGGCAGCCCGTGGGGGCACGGAGGCCGATGCAGACGACGTAGTTGTTGTGGTCGACTGCACACTTTCTTCGTCCTCCAGGGCCACCAGCCGCCGATATTCGGCCACAGTGGCATCGATCCTCCGTTGCCGGGCCGCTCTAGCCAGCTCCTTCCTCCTTGTTCGTTTGGAAGGAGAACCTATATGAAGAAAGAAAGACATAGTCTGTAACCAATGCTCTTTAAGATTAACTCAATCATTCAGCAGAAATTTGTGTTGCACTACAACTAGCAACTTGCAAGCGCATTACATAACTATTGAGGCCAGTATCTATCTAACCTCACACTTCTTCATCCTTGCTCTAACATTAGTGGGAGTTTAAGGAACAAATTCTACGAGCACTATGGACTTCCATTGGAGTCGACTATGAAAGTACACCAGTCTTATTCTTCTTCTTGTCTCTTGTTTAGGAAAATTGGTACGTTATCTTCTGCAAGCCGGCATAATGCCAGCGCAGTAAACTTGCACCCGAGAAAAAGAGACGCACGCCATGAGGAGTGACCTAGACTTGCGTTGTGTTACTGTACCCGTCCAGTACATGCAGGTGGTGAATCTCTTACTTTTCTATTACGGGTGGCACTGAGAATACTCTGTTACAACTCAAGGGCTACTGCTTAATTAATTTAACTTTCACCCTACAGTGGAAATGAGTACTAGAAATGGAAAATTGAAGAAGATAAATAATCGGATTATCTATCACTTCACATGGGATGTTTTTGCTTATATATGGGATGACTTTAGGTGCTTTGCTTTTTATTGAGTGACCAGTGATACATCCACACATGAATGACTGAGTACTACTAAACTTATTAAGAGAGGTAGGGAGTGGCCACCCTAATAACCGGATCTATGCTGTGCTTGCAATACAAACTACTGCTACTATTGATGGTAGTATTTGGACAATATTAAAACTTCTTTTCCTTGCCTTTCCTACACTGGAACGGACGTGCGGGTGCAGTGTTACATGCTCTTCAAAGTTACACTTAGTTCATCCACTGACTGTCTACTCTCTCTAGATCATGGGTACTCACAAACTTTCTCTCAGGGGCTAAATTTACAGTGTAGTTTGTGGCCGAGGGCTGCACTGGTGGGGGCGGAGTCAGAGGGGGCGGGGCTAAAGCAAAGCGAAAACTTGTGACCATGAGGTTGCACACAGGTCCCTGCAGCAGATGCCTTCATCCACTGAGCCACCAGACCCAGCATTTACATACATCTCTCTCACTCATGCTCTCCCTCCTGCCCTGCCTCTCCATCTCTCTCTCCCTCCTGCCCTCCCTCTCCCTCCCCCTCTGTCATCTCACTGTGTGTGTGTCTGTCTGTGTCAGCCTTCAGCCCGGGCTGAGAGTGAGACAGCTTCCTCAACGCGCACACACAGACAGCCACACCAAAGTACTTAACAGGTCTTTAAAAGACCATTAACATATTATTGAGGCTTTGTTTGTTGTAGCGCCCCTGCATCTCCACCCTGACAATCACTGCTTGCCCGGCCCCACAGAGCAGAGGCTTTGTTCTATTTCACCTCTTTGTGGCCCTGCATCTCCACTCTGCTCTGTGGGGGCCGGGGGAGCAGTGATTTTCTGCAAGGTCTGCACACCGCCAAGGAAGGCTTGCCGGGCCCCCACCAGCCCGCGGGCTGTACTATGAGTACCCCTGCTCTAGATACACATATGCTATCCAAGAGTCAGATAGTAGCATGATCCAGGTATATGGACACATACAGTTTCTGTGTCACCCACCCAGGCTGTTGTCCTTCCACCAATCATTGCTTCATCATTCACCCAGCCATGCATCTCATATTCTTTCCTTCCCAGCCACGTCTTCAATCTCAATAAGTAAGGAATATATAAGAGCTTACCTCTGCCCGCCACCACCACCGTCTGAACTCTCACAGCCGGCACTGGAACCGCCGCATCCTGCCCTGAGGAATTGCCCTCCGCCTCCGTGTCGAGCACCACCTCCGCGTTGGCCCCGCCACCAGATGTTCCACCTACAAAGTACATTTAAGAATGTTAGAATAAACCACTCACTAGTATTTGGTCAAGGAATGAAGACATGTGAAAACAATGTAATGCAGCACTTTTTGGCACAACTGATGAAGGCTGGCTTTTTAACACGCACCATTTTTTTCCACACAGACAGAAGATGGACTTCTAACAACAAGATCAAGTTGAAACAAGGTGAGAGCTCGGCTCGACCACAAGAAATGTCTTCAATTAATCGTCAGCACTAACCACTTTTACATTCTCAGTTAAACGTTTCGTTTTTTTATTATGACTTCATTTTAATAAATGTGTTTACTTTTAATAAAGCTTTTAAACTTAGAGAGACTCTGTGTTTTTTGGTCCAGAGTGACTAGAGTGACTGAGCGAAAGGTTTTGCAATTTTTGCAAGCATGAGTCCGTGCCTCTGACACTTCTTGACTCTGACTCCGTACTCTTCAGCTACGTTGGATAATAATCATCATTGGGGATCAATGATCGATGAATTCGGGAGGTAAATGACTGTGCCACACTATGTAGTAGTCAGTCAGTAAGGACATTGGGGGTTCAAAGTCTGTTATCACAGAGGTATGTGGAAACTCTAACAGCGCCTATTATAATTCATAAGCAATGCACTATTTATTGTCCATAGTTCTGTTTCTGCAGAAGAATTGTCCGCGCCACTGTAGTGGTATGGATTGTTCTCCTATCCAAACCAAAAGGTAGTATCTTATTATTTCTTGGTGGTCATTCACATTTTATAGTTGGGAATTTTCAAAGCAGATAGAACGCTTCAAAAGACATTATGGACAATCCCAGAGGACTGCACTAAGTTGATAGAGCTATTGCTGACTAGAATGGGAGTTTCGCCAACCGTGCAATCTTAGTTAGCTACACAGACAGACTAATAAGAATAATCTAGTAATACCACAGGGAGTCATAGTAGAGGCAGGATAAGAATTTAGATACAGTCTACAAGAAGATCAAAGACGATTTTGAAAAAATCAAATGAGGAACGCTAGGAAAAATAGGTACTAGTCTAAAATGAAAACTTACTGGGGCCAGCAAAGGAGCCCTCGCCTGCCCGATCCTGGCCCTGTTGAACAGCATCCGCCGCCTGCTGCTCCTGTGTCCTCCCCTCGCCCCTGGGGGGAGCTGACGTACAACATGAAAGAAAGAACAGAAAACATGGATGATTGTTGCTTGTCAATGTCAACCAAATCAAACATTTCAAAAGAACAATAACAAAATATTTCCGCGAAATTATATTGATTAGGGTTACTTTTCATTTATTTGCGGACCTGTGACTTCAAAAGTCACGTAACTCACTAAACAAAGTACTGAAAGGTTCACCTAGGACTGGCAGGCAGCAGTCCGCAGGCAAGACGCAAAGTGACAGACAAACTCCATTGTGATTTCAGTCAGATCAGTGACAACACTAACAGTTGCCTGCTACATTACCAGTCATTTAAATAGTCAAACTATCAATCCACCACCACTATTTTTCTTATTGTCAGGGGTACAAAGGAAGGGGCAGATTTAAGCCCCTTGCGGCTCTTTTGCTCCGTTCTTGCGTGACTTTTGTGACGCAGCAGCTAAACAAAAAAGGGCGCCATGGTGCGGCGTATAATATTATAACAA
Source organism: Lissotriton vulgaris (assembly GCF_964263255.1). Classification (NCBI taxonomy): domain Eukaryota; kingdom Metazoa; phylum Chordata; class Amphibia; order Caudata; family Salamandridae; genus Lissotriton; species Lissotriton vulgaris. The sequence continues at coordinate 1,577,323,602 of NC_141696.1, forward strand.
CGTGACGCATTTGGGAGATACATCCCGTTATAAAGCCCTGCGCCATCAGGGGGCGTTCCGGCGCAAGGGAGGGCATTCCTGCGCTGGAACACATCCTAAAAGTGGCTGAGGGAAATCTACAAAATTTCAATCAGTCACCTTTAGGACAATGATGCGTCACACAAACCCTGCACCTGCTTGAAGCAGACGTACGGCTTGACCCAGCATTGGGGAGATAGGGTACCCCAGAGCATTGCTGGAGCTGCGCCATCGTTGCGACGCAACTCCAGCAGTAAAGCTTCGGTGACGTTTTGGGCCCATGGTGCGCCGCATTGCAAATACGGCGCACCATGTTTGGTGGTGGTAGCGGGCCGCACAATTAATGGCGCATCCCTGCTACTTTGCAGGGATGCGACGGTAATTGCAATACTGCCCCTTAGGGGCATACTTACTTACGCGTTCTGGCGCATCTCCAGAGATGCGCCAGATCAAATGCGTCACGCAAAACTACCCTTGCGACACGGCAGATGCGCCTCATTTACAATGCGGCGCGCCCTGGCGCAAGGGTAGGCACTTGCGTGACGCATCTCGTCACGTAAGAGCGGCGCCTCGCTGGAGTCACGTCGCCAACGCAATGCAACTCCAGTAATGCTCAGGGCCACCCAATACTTAACATGCTGTGTCAGTCCTTTCGCCTGCTTCAAGCAGGCATAAGGAATTGAATTGACGTAGCAGCGTCGCAGAAGTGCCTGCGTTAAATCTTGTAGATTTCACGCAGGCAATTTTGCGAGGCGCACAGCCGCCGGACCGCCCACCCTGCGTACTAGGAACGCACCCATTGTGGTGCAGGCCCATGGCTTTATAACGTGACGCATCTCCCTAGATGCGTCATGCTGTAAATGACTCGCAGGGATGCGGCACGTTTACGCCGCTGTTGCGTCACGCAAGGCAACGTAAAAGTGGCGCAAGGGGCTTGTAAATGTAATCTGCCCCCTAGTGTCTAGCATTACGCAGTTCTGTAAAGTACACTCATACATAATAGTTACTCAGGCCAATGAGACCACAAAATAGAAAACAAATAAGCATAGTAGCAACGCCACTGAGAAGGAGAGCAGTGCACCTGAAATGCACAGAAGATTTTGAAATATAATTTAACTACAATGTAACCGCCATCAGCGGCATTATTGGCTTGCTCCATGTAAAAAACAAATATTTGCAATACAACAACACAGAGCAGGAGAAAACATCATAGTAGTGAGTGATGAAATGGCTACTACTACTCACCAAGCCCGGGGATCTCCAAGCCGAGCTGGTCCAGCAGGTCGCGCTCCCGGTCCAGGAGGTCCGTCCAGCGATGGGTGAGCTGGACCCCGTAGAGGTGGGATATGGCCCAGCACACCTTCTCCCACCGCTTCCGGTGCTCCCGCATGTTGTAGCCGCCGGCCGCGATCCTACCGCCTCCCGCGATGGTCCTGGGCAGGCGGCGCTGGACGAAGTAGACCAGCGCGCCCACTTCCTCCGGGCTGAAGATCTCCCGTCGCATCACCTGCTCCCCCCTCAATCGACCGCATGGTGTCCTGGCACGGGGTCCAGGACTCCTCCTCCCCGCCGCCGCTGCCGCCCTCAAGTGCCTGGGCAGCTTCACGGCGCCTGGCTTCACCATGGTCTGGGCAGGTAAGGTAGGAAGTAGAAAATTAGGAAGGAATAGGATAGGGAAGAAGAAAAGAAAAGAGTTTAAAAAAGTAGTTTAAAAGTAAAGAAAAATAGCAGAAAAGACAAAAATATACAGCTAGGAAAAGAGAGGGATAGATAAGAAGCAAAATCGTAAAAAAAAAACTGAAAACAAGCAAAGGATGGCAAATATAGCAAGAGGATTAAACACCATGCCCAGACACAGGAAATGAATGAAAAACAAGATGGCCGGCGCCCGTTCACGAGCGCGAAAGTAAGTTCGCGCGAGATTTTCCTCGCGATCTCGTGCGAACCTCTACTCGCAATGCGCTTACTGCGCGAGATTATACATAGCGGGCGGAAACGGAAATACGTCACGCAAACAAAATGGCCGCGCCCGTACTCGACCTTGGGGTAAATTCGCGTGTTGCGCTGCAAGCGGCTCGCGAATACTGCAAAAAAACTCGCGAAACAACAAGCCGCAAAAAAATAAAAAGCTCATTCGCACGAATTGGCGGCTTCTGCGGTCGGTTTCGCACGATGCCGCGCCCCGCGAATAGCGCGAAAAAAACGAAAAACGATTTTTGCAAAAGCAAAAGCAATGAGCAGGTGCAAAAGGTCAACCTCATGATTTGTAACGATTCCCTGTAGTGCTTCCTGAGGGGGCCCTCCAGAATTCGGTTGCCTGCTTGCAACTATTGTGTGACCCTGCTCTGACCTTAACTGTATGCCACAAAGGTCCTGATTTACAGCTAAAGGAGCAGACAAGCAGGTGCCAGGCTGGAACTTCAAATTCTTTCAGTGACACATTAATTAGCCCCTAATTCATTATGGTCAGTTGGGGCAGGGCAGGTGTTGTTAATAAACTAACCCCAAATTAATTCATGTCAGTTCAAGCAGGGCAGGTGGGCTTGCTTTTCCCCCCCATCTTCTACAGTGATGATGAACCAGAGGGTGGCATTGATGTAACAGAGGGTGGCATGGGTCAAAGAGAGGGTGCCAGTGGTGAAACAGAGGGTGCTGGGAGGCTGTGATGATGAACCAGACGTAGAAACAACATAGTCGCGACCGTTGCGAGCCGACAAGTAAGTTCGCAATTGCGAACTAGTACCAAATCCTCGCGAACTGGCAGAAACACTTGCAAACACAAAAAAAAAAATCCGCAAATTCGCGAGAATTCGCGGATTTTGCGGATTGCGAATTTGCAAATCCGCAAAATTCGCGAACGCGAGATTCGCAAAATTCGCCCATGCTTACGTCAAAGCCCGCTGTGATCGTGTGCCTTTTGCTCCCGGCCGTACTTTCAGTTTCCCAGCACGGCTACCAATTCCCTCTGCTCTTCACTACTCTCCCTCCCTTCTCCGTCCTTGTTTATATTTTATTACTTTGGAGATGAATGCAGATTCCGCTTCAGGGGCACCGCGCTATCTTCCAGCTTTCATATTTTTTAAATAAAAGTGCATGCTTGTCTCCAACAATTCTTGCCCTGCCATCCGCAGCAGATTTGGAGAATGCATTTCGTCCATCACACTCAAAGCCCGCTGTGATCGTGTGCCTTTTGCTCCCGCTTTTATTGTGGTAAAATGTTACCGTAATTGCTTTGAAAAAGCGTCCTTACAGCTTTTCAACTATTGTTTGCACCACACAAGTGCTCAGGTTACCACCGCATTGCTACTTGTTGTATTAGTCACCCCCTTCCCCCCCTCCCAGTACACTCCCCGCTGTTTTAGCCCTGGGCGTTTGCAAAATCAGGTTTCTTTCATCAGAAGTGGTTGTTGTTCATTGCTATTCGTTTTACTCTAGCTTGACCAGCAGCGAGTGATTGATGAAATACCTGTTAATGGATGCAACTCTCGCATACGATAGATACTTTATGTCAAAAGCGGCATGCAGGCCTCCGGAAGATATGCCCAGCCAGCCCGCTGTCTTTCCGGAATGGAACGAGATTGTAAAGTGATTTATTAATAATATCCTTAAATAAATGTACATTTTGACTTTAATGAATAAATTCGATTTGCGTGTTGCTAGATGTCTATAGTGTTGTGACCACAATCTAAATAAAATATTTTGATTTGGAAATACGCATTTTTTGTCTTATTGATGGGGTAGAAGGACGGGTGAGGTGGGGGGAATAAAGGTGGGGGGGGTATTTAAAGAGTAGGAGACGACTGATCTAAGTATTTCTCTTCTTTATGCAAGTGCAGATATGTTATGATTTACATTTCCGTACTTGGACCTATTCATTGGACACCTGTGAATAGCTCAGTGGGGTAATGTACCATACATTCGGATGAGCCTACTTTTATATGTATTTTCCCCAGGTTGGTAACATGTGATCTATTGTTGTTTAATTATGCCGCGCCTGTGGCAGGATAACTATGTACACACTGACTATTGCTGCGCAGCAAACAAACATGAAACCGGTTACAAGAGATGTGTTTGTCAACTGGTTATCGTTCTCATAAAGCAGGGCGTGTGGTACCTGTAACATATGTTGCTGTGATTGGAATGTTTTAGCTGCAATGACTGCTTTACTTCAGTTCAGTCATATATTTTGTGCCTCCGCTATTATGATTTCTCAGTAATGTTTCAGACACTCCCCAGACATAATCCTCTCTAGCTCAGTCAAGGCCAGATGTGCACCACTGCTTTGGTTTGTGCTGTATTAACACCCCAGCTCGCGATATGTGTCCTTTTGCATATCTACACAGTGCAGCTGCGTAGTTCCATTGGGATTCCATCCTTAATTTCTGGCAGAACTGCAGATTGCATTCTGGGACTTGCAGTTCCCAGTTTAGGCATGCAAATCCTGGCCTGCAAACTGTTGAAAATTAAAATGCCATGACAGGCTGAAGGTGCCACTAGGCGGTACACGGATTCTGTTGCTGACTTTTTATTTTGACCTCATAATCTCTCCAATGTTTGTTCTGTTCCTTATTAAACAAGCAGCATAACTTTTGGCAAATCTGTTTCATTCCCTCTATTACAAGGTACGCATGGATCAGAACGTGTCTGTGCTAAAATGATATTACACACCAGAGTCGCTTTATAAACAGCTGTGTCATGTTTATTTAATTAGTTTCTCTAGTTTGCCCTAATGGCCGGCAGAAAAGACTGATTGCAAAAAAACATTAATGAGCAAACGCACAAGATGCAAAAGTGGTGCAGATAAGCCTGACAATGCTTCAATCCATGGCGGCACAGCACCCAGGATAATGTGACCCAGGTGAAACATTTAAGTTGCATTACAAATGCTATAGGTGTCCCATTTGAAAAAGTTAAAAAGTATTGGCATTGTAAATGACAAAGCTATTAATTTTGCTATTTTCAAGACCAACACATAAATAAAAAATTGTCATTTACAATACCAATAGCTCAAACTTTCCTAATGCGAGACCTATTGGCAACGCCAGTGCTTGTTTGTTTTGTTCTTTTTCGTTGCTGCTGAATACTTTCTTTTTTAGTTATGTTTCAACAGCCAAGACAGGTCTATAAGCTTTGTAAATGCTCATTTGATATAGAAATGCATTAAAACAGCATACTTTCATGAAACATTCTTTAGGACAAACATACCTTATTTCTAAATACAAATGGTAGTTAATACATGGAAGTTACCATGACACCTGTTGTGTAAAACACCTGTCACAAACAATGGTTAGCAGAGGTAGAGAGAGCCCAGGGGACGGAAGTGACAATGGGAGGCGTGTATTCTGAAAGAAGGCTGGCACAGGGGGGGCTGCCCACAGCCTCGATGGCTGACCGAAGTACCCTCAGCCTACACCAAGCAGAGGACAAGCATGCTGACCAATGGGGCGCCAGATACTCCATCTTATGCTTCCCCCTGCCACCTATGATTTGCTCACCTACTCTTGCAATCGCATGTACCATCTGGAACTTGGTTTCCTGAATTTGTACTGGAGGAAATCAAGTATCAGAAAATAAAGATAGACAGGAGAGAACAAACTACTCACACCTGTTGAGTAACAAGATTATATTTCGTGAGGATGTACAGCTACGTGTAAAACAGAGGGCACTGATGCCCGGCAGGGAATAAGCAGAAAGCGTGTAAGAACGCAGTGTTGCCCGGAAACAGTATGTATGAAACACAGGGGCATATTTACAAGGAAGTGACAGAGCGCGACATTGCCTCCTTGGCTTAATCCTGCACTCTACTATTTCTGAAACGCATGGCTGCACTGTATTTACAAGAATACGGTGCAGCCTTGCGTTTCCCCCTGTGGTGGCGCTAATATATCAAGCTAGCGCCAAAGCAGGCACCCTTGCACCTTAGTGAAAGGTTGCCTCCATTGTGGGGAATTATTGTTTATGTGCAGGAATGTGTCACTTCCTGCACATAAACAATCCTAAATGATGTTCTGAAGTTTCTATGTCTGCTGCTTAGTGCAGCCCACATAGAAGTTTGCAAAACGTCATTTAAAAAAAAGATTTTTTATGTGCAGAATGGGACACCTTCCTGAACATAAACAATTAATGGCATTTTGTTGTTGCAATGTGTGCAGCACAATGCAGCACACATGTGATAGAGCGCCATGTTATTCTGAAAATTGTAGGGGTGCACCATTATCCCTAGTAGTCCACACCCGCATATTTAGAGGATTATGTTAATGTGTGATCATTATAAATGTCTTTCAATATGTAGTTATGTGCTCACATAATTTTGAAGACTACTGTAGTACCTTAACTGAGAAATGCCTTAGGTAATGTTGAGAAATTATTGCTTCACGTATTAAATGTTGCATTAGGTTTAATGCGCCATATTAAAGTTGCACGTGTAGAAATGTGTATTAACGAAACGTGTGATGCTCTAACCTGATGAGACTAGCATTGCTTTGGAAATGTAATGAGAATTAATGTTTAAAGTGATTATCGAATAACCTGATTCTGATGTTATGTTAGATGTGCTTTTAAACGTGTAAAAGCCTGGGACATGAAAAGCCAGTGGAGGCCTAACTGTATTTTTTCTTAGCATGACTCCAGATGCAGGCCTGAAATGTCTTTGGGAAAAGTCTCCATTTTCAGTTGAATTTCAAAGTGTAACTTGGAGCTTGTACAAGGTTGTTTCTCGTGTATTTCTGTTGCAGGTGCAGGGCCATGGAGCTAGTTAGGAAGAATGAACCATTCTTCCTCCATTGATGGTAGGAGTAGGAACGAAGGGAGTGCCTTGGAATGCACAACTGCAACATTTGGCGGAGACAGTGCTGGGACCCAAGGACACAGCAACGGTTTTTGGACGAAGATGGATCCAAACTGGAAAAATCCACAAACTGGTACCTGCCTCAAGGGGAGTGGCCGAGGCATGTCAACTGTTTTTGGGATTTTGTATTAGGGAAAGTGCCCCGAGGGAGGAGAGTTAGTCTTGGGTTATGCAGATGGAGAGGCAGTTAGAGTAGGGTTAGTGGGATCTAGGCAGGACAATAGAAGGAGCATCTTAGAACACGCTCAGTGGTTCGGCTACTTACCGATGGAAGGTGAATGTACTTTTTAGGAAGTCTTCACAGCTGGCACCTAATTCTCTTGCCTGGGGTTGATGCGAAGTAGGGATGTCATTTAGTGTTAGAGTACGGACAGACTAACTTTCTTTTCTTTCCTTTTGAACGAATGCAGTTAAAGCTTCAAGCTGGATCTGTTATCGTTTGCCTAATGCTTTTAGAAATAACTCTGCTCATCATATTGAGTCGTATGAGACTCCTGCGTAGGATTATGTTTGTATTAGTGCCCGTCTGTGTCTTGAACCTCTTGCTGAGGTGCTTGTATAATCAGTTATTTTTGGCTTTGTAATAAAACCCCAAAAATGTTATTCGGTAGTCAGTGGCTCTTGAGTTGGAGTTATTTTGGTGAATTCTAAAAGTTGTTATGACTACTGTTGTTCTCCCCTTCACACTTCTTAGCAGACAATAAAGATCCAGTCGAACGAGGATTCTTACGATTGGTAAGAAAATCTAGTAAAGAATCCAGCCTTCCCGGTTGGTAGCAACCGAGGATGGTTGTCTCTAGAGTAAGGGGAGATCTAGATCAGGATAAGAGTTTCCCTAAGGCCCATAGAATTTAGGTGACGATTGGCCAGTGGATTATTGGAGGAAGCGCCTCAATTCCTGTGCGACCATCTTGTCCCATACGTACCCACTCGAATGTTACGATCAGCAGGACAGAATGACCTGGTAGTGCCACGGACTAGGCTGGTCAACTGGGGAGACAGACGTTTCCTAGCTGCCGCCCCAAGACTATGGAATACGCTTCCACAAACCATAAGATCAAGCCCAAATCTAATGTCCTTTAGGAAGAAATTGAAAACCTGGCTATTTAACCTTTGAAAAATTGCCAAGATCATATAGGAGGGTAATACAGTACAGCGCCGAGACGCCTGCGGGCAATTGTTCGCTCTTAATAAATGCTAAAAATAAATAAATAAATAAATACTTCCGCTCATTACATGGCTACGAATGTGGGTTTGCATACCATACTTTGGCTTCAGAATTGGTGTAAAATGACCAAAGGCAATGAAGAGTTGACCTTTCCCCGATATGGAACCTTTAGATTGGAAGTGTTATATCAGTTGAAATCGATTATGGCTTCAATGCGACATTTATCCAGACTGACCCAGTTTGAGGCATTACATGCATGGATTAGGGCGGCACACAAAAGGAACAGAGACAGAAGACAGGAAATAGTGAAGAGGTCAGTTTTGGCATTCGAAGATGCGCGATGGGATGCATTGGAGAAGACGATTGAGTGGGATAAGTTGTTTCCACTGTTGGTCAAATCGGGGGTACACAGAAAAAGGGTGCTGAGGATGATGACAGTGATACCGATGACAGCTTGGTAGAAAGGCTATTATCTGAGAGACCACCTCCATATAATCCGGAGGCTGTGGAGAAGGAATCGTTTCCGACAGAGGGAATTAGGGAACCACAAGCCCCACATAGTACTGAAGTAGTAGGGAAACTACTGATAGTGTAATGGGTGAATTGGTTCAAACACCAAGACCTGTAGAATCGAGTACGCCATTGCCAGCTACAGCAGACTCATCAAGGGGACCCATGGATCTGAGAGGTCCGAGGCCAAAATCCTTAGCTGAGTTAAGAATTGACCTGAGGATGTGGGACTCGCCTGAAGCGAATCAAGTCAAGTCAGAGATTTATATAGCGCGCTACATACCCATAGGGTCTCAAGGCGCTTGAGGAAGGGGGGGAAATTACTTGTCGAATATCCAAGTTTTAAGTTGCTTTCTGAATGCTAGGTGGTTCTGAGTGAGGCGAAGGTGAGTGGGAAGAGAGTTCCAGGTTTTGGCTGCCAGGTAGGAGAAGGATCTACCTTCCATGGTGGCTTTGTTGATGCGAGGAACGGTGGCAAGTGCTTGGTTGGAGGATCGTAGCTGACGGGAGGGGGTGTAGAAGGACAGTCGTGTGTTGAGGCATTCGGGTCCAAGTTCGTAAAGTGCTTTGTGTGCGTGGGTTAAGAGGCGGAAGGTAATCCTCTTATTTACGGGGAGCCAGTGGAGGTTTTTCAGGTGACCAGAGATGTGTTCTTTACGCGGGATATCTAGTATGAGCCTGGCTGAGGCGTTCTGGATGCGTTGGAGTTTTTTCTGGAGTTTTGCGGTGGTACCGGCGTATAGGGTGTTTCCGTAGTCCAGGCGACTCGTGACTAGTGCGTGAGTGACCGTTTTTCTAGTTTCGGTGGGGATCCAGCGAAATGTTTTTTTGAGCATGCGAAGAATGTTGAAGCAAGATGATGAGACAGCGTTGACTTGTCTGGTCATTGAGAGTGAGGAGTCCAGGATGACGCCCAGGTTCCGTGCGTGGTCCGTTGGGATGGGTGCTTTTCCAAGGGCCTCTGGCCACTAAAAGTCGTCCCAGGCGGAGGGGGAGGTACCTAAGATTAGGACTTCTGTTTTGTCTGAATTCAGTTTCAGACGGCTGTGCTTCATCCACTCGGCTACTTCTTTCATTCCTTCGTGTAAGTTTTCTTTGGCGGTGTTGGGGTCCTTGGTGAGTGAGAGGGTCAGTTGGGTGTCGTCAGCGTAGAAGATAATGTTGAGATTGTGTTGGCGAACGATGGCTGCGAGGGGGCTCATGTACACGTTGAAGAGGGTGGGGCTGAGTGACGATCCTTGCGGCACGCCGCAGATGACTTCAGAGGCCTCTGATTTGAATCGAGGGAGCCGGACTCTCTGAGTTCTTCCGGTGAGGAACGAGGTGATCCATTCCAGTGCTTTTCCTTGGATTCCGATGTTACTGAGGCGCTGTAATAGGGTGCTATGGCAGACTGTGTCGAAGGCTGCGGAGAGGTCGAGGAGGATGAGGGCGACTGTTTCTCCTTTGTCCAGTAGGGTTCGAATGTCATCTGTTGCTGCGATGAGTGCGGTCTCAGTACTGTGTTTGGCTCAGAATCCGGACTGTGAGGGGTCGAGGGATTTGTTGCTTTCGAGAAAGGCGGCAAGCTGGTTGTTGACAGCTTTCTCAATGACTTTGGCCGGGAAAGGAAGGAGCGAGATGGGGCGCTAGTTTTTGAGTTCGGTGGGGTCAGCTGTGGGTTTTTTCAGAAGGGCGCTGAGTTCTGCGTGTTTCCAGCTTTCCGGGAAGGTGGCGGAGTTGAGGGAGCAGTTGATGACGTCTCGGAGGTGTGGAGCTATGATGGAGTCTGCTTTGTTGAAGATGTGGTGAGGGCATGGGTCAGTTGGGGATCCTGAGTGGATGGAGTTCATGAGGCAGATGGTGTCCTCAGTGGAGATTGGGTTCCAGTCGTTAAGGATGTTCAAGGGGGGTGAAGGTCCTGCAGAAGGTTGGGTGGGTTGGTCTTCGGGTCGGTTGTCGAAGCTGTTGTGGATGTCTGCAATTTTGTTGTGGAAGAAGGAAGCTAGGGAGTCGCAGAGGGCTTGAGAGGGGGTGATGTCGTTGGAGTTGGCTGATGGGTTGGTAAATTCTTTGACGATGTTGAATAACTCCTTGCTATTGTGGGCGTTGTTATCTAGTCGGTCTTTGAAAGCGGCTTTCTTGGCAGACCGGATTAGTTGGTGGTGTATGCGGGTGGCGTTTTTGAAGGCGTCCCTGGTGTTGGAGTTTGGGTCTTTTTTCCATGCTTTCTCGAGGGAGCGACAGAGTTTCTTGGATTTCTTAAGATCATCGTTGAACCAGGAGGCGTTTTTGCTGCCTAGTTTGATTTGATGTTTTTTCAACGGTGCTAGGATGTCGGCGCTTTTGGATAGCCATTGGGTGAAGTTAATGGCTGCTTGGTCGGGGTTTGAGGAGTGGACAGGAGGGATTTGAAGGAGCGATGAGGAGATCTGGTCAATGGTGAGTTTGTTCCAATTTCTACGCAGGGTGGGTTGAGGGTGGTAGTGGATTGTGGACTTATTGTAGAAAAAGTGAACGCAGCTGTGGTCCGTCCAATGAAGAGCTGTGGTGTGGCTGAATGAGACGTGTTTGCTGGAGGTGAAGATAGGGTCGAGTGTGTGACCTGCAATGTGGGTGGGAGAAGTGACAAGTTGTTTGAGTCCGAGGTTTGCAAGGTTATCCAGAAGGGTGGTGGCGTTGATGTCATTGCTCTTTTCCAGGTGAAAATTGAGGTCTCCCAATAGGATGTAGTCTTCGGAGGGGAGGGCGTGTGGGGTGATGAAGTCAGCGATGTCGTCATTGAATTGTGCACGGGGTCCCGGGGGCCGGTAGAGGCAGACAGTTGGGTGGCTCATCTAGTCAAGACACGCTGAAGGCAGCGATAAAGGTAAAAAGGTTACATGTAATGCAGTTAAAAGCAGAAGTGGACGAGATTGTTGAAAGGAACTTGCCAATAGAGAGAGTGGACCTTTATGAGCCAGACGAGTTGTTGTTTATAGCAAAAGATGTGACTCACAAAGCAAGATCAGCACATGAGAAAATACCTGAATTGGCAAACAGGGAAAGCCCTGTCGAATGGTGCAAGCAGGTTGAGAGGTTTTTCAAGATCTCAAAGGTGTTGTACATTGACTTGAACACATTGTTTGATATTGTGGTTCCGGGAGACTTGTGGGTAGCTTGTAAGATTGCTATTGAATGGCCCACTTCCAAACCGGACAGAGATGCTGTCACAAACGGTCCATCCCCAATTGTTATGAGAAAATACAAACAGGTGATTACGTGGTTGAAGTCTAAGGTATCACCACAGGATATTGATTGGGTGAAGATAGATCGGATGGTTCAGGAATCGAAGGAGACAGTACATGAGTATCATGAAAGGTTGTTGCAGAACTTTAAACACTACAATGTGTTGGATGTAATGGACCCTAAAGACATGGGACAGTTTGTTTTGAAGTTTGTCCTAGGATTGAGACCTGAGATTTTCCAGCAGCATTTGATTTGGTGGCAGAACAAGCCAATGGATGAAATACTGAGGTATGCTAGGTATTGTAGTGATGAAATAGATTAGAAGCATAAAAAGCTTAAGGACAAATTAATGCTGGTCCAGATGTAAGCCGCTGATAAAGGATGAGGTACGCTGGGAAGGAAACACAATGGTCGGAAAAAGGGAAATGGAGAGGACTCCAAACCAAGAGTAGATTTGGCAACGTTGAAAAAGACAACCGCGTGTCACCTTTGTCACCAGGTTGGACACTGGAGACGCGAGTGTCCCTTGAATCCTGCAAATCAGATACAGCAGGAGGAGGAGGTAGCTCAGGCGCCTGCGTCTGAGGTTGTGACAACAGTAATGAAGCCCAGATCGATGAAAGGGGGGACTTCGGCTCCTCGAGTGCAGGTTCCCCAGCCACCGAAGATACCGTCAGGGACTCGGACATACCAGCAGATGCCTCTCTTCGATGAGAGCGATGACCGTTACCTAGACCCGTTGGCATGACTGTGCCTGAGGGGGGAGGAAGACTGAACACCTGGGTCACTCTTGGAGGTAGACCTGAGGGGACCATTTGTGGAAGCTGACGTTGATGGTCACCCTACCACCATTTTGGTTGATACTGGTGCTACCCGTTCTACTGTGAGATCTGCAGTAGTCCCCAACCTACCCCTCTCGGGACAGACGATCCAAGTTGTAGGTGTTGCAAATAGGAAAATGACAAGCCCTTTGACAGAACCAATTCCTATGAAGATAGGAACGTTTCGAGATAGACATCAGTTTGTGGTGTGTGATTCAAGTCCTTTTTGTTTACTAGGGAGGGATCTCCTGTATAAACTCAACTGTACCATCTATTGCACACCTAAGGGAGAGTAATTGCAAACCAATGATGACGATACTGCTTTTAAGGTCACAAATCAGCATTTGTGTATCCAAATGTACCCTGTTGTGACAGTGAAGAACTTCCACTTGATCTGAGAAACTCAGTCTCACAGGAAGTGTTGGACTTTACAGGCGAGGACATAGGGTTGATTAAAGGAGTTGAGCCCGTCAAGAGTCAGATCAAGCGAATATTGAGTTCCCAAGAACGCCTCAATACAATTTGACACCAGAAATGATTGCAGGGATCAAACCTGTAATTGAGTCCATGACTAAGCAGGGAATCCTGCAGGAGATAATGTGCAGTCCATGTGACTCGCCTATTATGGGATTGCTGAAACCGAGTGGGAAATTTAGGATTGTGCAGGATTTGCGCTGCGTTAACAACATAGTTGTTCCTTGTTGTCCAGTAGTACCGAATCCATCTGTAATACTGTTCCAGATCCCATATCAAGCGGAGTGGTTTACTGTGATTGACCTTTGTCAGGCTTTCTTCTCGATACCATTGCACAAAGAGAGTCAATGTATTTTTGCGTTTAGGCTGGAAAGCCGTGTTTTAACATGGTGTCGTAATCCTCAGGGGTATAAAGAGAGTCTATCAATATTTAATCAGATCTTGAAAAATAACCTTGAGAGTCTTGTGCTGCCACAGAAGTCTGTTCTCATACAGTACATAGACGACCTCCTTGTCGCGTCAGAGACTGAGGATGCATGCAGGATTGAAACCATTGCCTTACTGAATCATTTGGCAGAGAATGGGCACAAGGTGTCGCCAAACAAGCTACAATACTGTTTGAGTGAGGTGCAGTATTTGGGTCACCGAATAGAAAAAGACAAGCGGAAGGTGTCACCAGGCAGGATTGAAGCAATCATGGGTATGATGGTGCCATCTACAAAGAGAGAGGTCAGGATATTTCTAGGGATGTTTGGCTACTGTCGCCAATGGATTGCCAACTTCTCATTGAAGGCAAAGCCTTTACAGAGACTGACGCACAAGGATGTGAGTGATCCGGTGCCATGGGACAGTGACTGTATGAAGGCATTCTTAGAGTTCCGAGATGACCTTTGTCATGCTCCGGCACTGGGAATGCCTGATTACAACAAACCTTTTTCATTGTTTTGCTGTGAACGAGAAGGTTGTGCATTATCAGTTCTAGTACAAGATCATGGAGGTGCCCGTAGACCAGTTGCCTACTTCTCAGCTACTTTAGATCCAGTAGCTTCAGAGATGCCCGGATGTCTCAAATCCGTTGCTGCAACGGGTGTCAGCATTGAAAGATGTGAAAGCATTGTTATGGGTCACCAGATTATTGTCCATGTTCCACATTCTGTTGAATTGTTGAAGACCAGGAACAGGACACAGCACCTGACCAATAATAGGATTACACGCTACGAGCAGGTTATACTTGCTGCGGAGAATGTGACTCTTAAGAGATGTTCTGTTTTGAATCCTGCCACCTTGATGCCGTTGCCAAACACACTTGATGAAGATTGTGAGGATCATGATTGTCTCGATGTGACTGAACTTTGCACCAAGCCGAGACCTGACCTTGTTGATGAACCATTGTCTGACCCTGATGAGATTTTCTTTGATGATGGTTCATGCTTAAGAAACAGTGTGGGTCAGTTGAGAGCAGCATTTGCTGTATGCACCATTACGAAAGTGGTTGAAGCTGCGTGCCTGGAAGGAGTATACTCCGATCAGGTGGCTGAGATTATTGATTTGATTCATGCCTGCTTGGCAGCAGATCAAATTCGAATAACCATCTACACCGACAGCCAGTACAGGTTTGGTGTGGTTCATGACTTCGGACAGTTATGGTCCCAGAGAGGTTACATTACATCATCTGGATCCCCCATCCGAAACGGGGAGTTTGTGAGGTTGCTCCTAGAGGCCTTACAGCTCCCCAAGGCAATTGCAGTTGTAAAGTGCACGGCTCATGGAAAGGGGACAGATTTTGTGTCACTTGGGAATCGCTATGCGGACGAAGTTGCACGTTTCTGTGCCGAAAAGGGTTATTCTTTTAATGAAAAACATGTAGAAGGGAGCCAAGAAAGAACCAAGTTCAACATGATGTTGGCCATGGCAGATACTTGGGATGAACTCGAGTGCCTGCAGGAACGGGTTTCAGACCACGCGGGTGGATGGCATCCCCCCAACTTATTTTACCAGGAGCTCGATAACTGAAGCAAATCGAGTCACATATTCAGGTCCCCCAATATAACCCCCGGGATGAATTTCGGGAGGCTGCATGCTCTGTTGCCACGAAGGAACCATTTTAGTAAACCTCTCAGCTTCCACTAGAGTGTAGGGTGAGCAAGAATCGGCAAACACCAACACCTCTCTTTTGTCCAAGGTGATGGTACGAGACGGGAACTCAATCGTCTTACCGTCATTTTGTAACTGGAACATCAATTTGGCTTCCTGGGGAGGTTCTTGCTCAATAGTCAGAACCACTTTAGGTTGGGGATCTCTACAGAGTCTGGCCAGGTGACCCCTCCTCCCACAGTTGTGACAGGTGACTGATCTAGCTTGACACCCTGTATAATTAGCTAAATGGCTGGGGCTGCCATACCTATAAAACTTAAGTTTAGCCCCTGTGAGAAGTATGTTGGGTCCCTTGTTCTTGTTCTCCTTGGTTTGCTTATAGCATTTGTAGGAAGGTACATCCTGACTATGGTTGCCCCCAACTTTTTGCCCTGTGTTTTAGCTGGTTTTGGACATAGTCGACCTGGGACCCTGCCAATCAGGACCCCAGGCCTACTGCTCTCTCTTTAAAATGGATTCCATGTACCCTAGGTACATTTCCAATTGGTACTGGGCCACCTTATCAGACGGACCCTGTAACTCAGGGCATAGGTGTACCCAGGGCTGCCAGGGGCTGCAGCATGTATTATGCCACCCCTGGCTGGCCTCCTAAATTTGACACAACTGGCTGCATGACAGCTGGGGCAAAGTCGTGTAATCACCCTTTGCTGTAGGTGTAGTATACCTATACCTAACCCTAAAATGGACACACAGATTCCTATCAGTCACTCCTATGGCAGGCCTTGACAATCCTGAAGGCAGAGTGCTTGGAAACGTGTGAGATGGTGCTCTGGCATGAGCTGAGCCTGTCTGCAGCTTGCGGAATCAAGTCCTAATAGCTGTTCCATGATATCGCATACCATATACTCTTAAGTGCATTATAATCCTCGCGGTTAAATGCTATCTTTGATATTGCTTTATCAAAACATGTCGAGTAAGGTGTCATACGAATTGGAATACTAACCCCTCGCCAATTCTGGCGACGGGGTTAGCATTCCACCCTTCTAGAGGGACACAACATGTATGTAACTGTGAACCCCGGTTAAAGTTAACTGAAGCCTCAGCTCCACAAAATGGATGCTGCCACCACAGACACGAGTCTGACCTCCTGCTGCTGGGAGTCCTTCCAGCGAGGGAGGCCTGGACAAAGGGTTTCCTGTCCGGGGCGGTGCTAGCACCGTCCCAGACATGGTTTTGTGTATCCTGGGTAGGCAGGGCTTTTCAGGAAGGTGACTGCTGAGTGGCACCCCGGTGCTCACTACGCATAGGCCAGTCAGAACCAGTTCCAGGGGCACACCAGCCCCTGGCCTGGGGAAGTCCGGCAGGGGGGAGGGGTGTAACCACCCCCCTCCTGGTCCCACCCATAGGCAGGACCTAGTCACCGGGTCAGCCCCCTTTTTTAGTATAAAGATAGGAGCGGGCCCCCTGTTCAAATTAGATCATCTTTGGAATCAAGATACGACTTTCTTCGAAAGGACTTCACGATTTCTGCATCAAGATTCTCCCTTGTGGCTAAGGAGTAGTCACCCTGCATCAAGCGGGCACCATCCTAAAGAACCACTGCGGTCTGCTGCAAGTCCTTCATCACGAATCCGACGACCCAGCTCGACGAGACCCGGCTTCCCTGGCACCTCTGACCTCTACTCACCTCTACAGCAAAGCTGAGAACCGTGAGTGCGACGAGACCTCGAGGGACCGACGATCGCCAAGACTGCACGACATCTTTACTGCAAGCCCACCGTGTCCTCCACTGGTGAGTGCTTTGGGGTCCGAGAAGCCCCGACCCTGCGCAGCTCCAGCACCCAAGGTCAGCCTCCCTGCATCTCCACGATCTGCGTGGGGCCCTTCTGCTGTTTGCTGTGCACCGCGTTGTTTGGCTACTAGCCGGCTGGCTTGTGGCCTTCTGAACGACGCCCGACGACATCACTGCTGCTGGTCTGGTTGCTCCTTCCTGGCCCTTGCTTCCTTCTTGAAGAGAGGCACCCCGGACACGCCTGGTCCACTCCAGACGCCATTTTGAGTCCACAGCGTGGGCTTGAATTTGCCAAGGCTTTGTTGCCCAATCCTGGGTCCAGCGACGCCGACAGCTTCTATCTTCGTGGGACAGCTCGATCCTCCATCCTGGTCGCCGACAACGCCTCCTGGTCCGTGAGATCTTCGAGCTCAAGCGTCACCCACTCACCTTGTCGAGGTGGCTACCATCCGGTGCCCTCCTGGTGCCCACTGACTACTGGCTAGTAGTCTCGAACTTGGTCCCCTCTGCTTTCAGGTGTCATCTATCTTCGAGATCCAGGCTTGGATCCAACTGAACTTTCTTCACTGGTCACCGGCCAGCATCTTTTCTTCCGGCTCCTGGTCCGTCTACGAGGATTCCCGACGTCTTTTCAGACCTATGCAGCTGCAGCCCCTGGGCTAGGTAACTTCGGCATTTCGGTGCCCCAGCATAGCCTCACTATCCAAGGGTCAGAATCTACTTTCGTTTTCTCCCTACCAGGTCGGGTTCGCCCGAGAACACTAACTTTTCAATTTCTAGCTACCATAGACTTTTGTCCGCATCTCGCGTGAGAGTGCACACACTGCACCCGAGTCCCCTAGGCCTCCTAGAAGTAATCTAACGATTCCCTAGTCAAGTCCTAGCGATTCCAAAAGCTATTAGTACTGTACTTACCTGCTAGTAATTTCGCATTCCACTTTCAGAGTATATGGTTTTCCGTGCCCCTCGGGCATTTGTATATACTGTGCTAACTTAAGTATTTTTGTAAGAGTTTTGGTTTGTGCTTAGTACCCTGTCCTCATAAAGAGTACAGGGCTGTTGTGATCTTTAATAAATAACTGTTTATTTTCATAACACTTGTGTGGTGTCCTTTCACTTGGTGTTCAAGGGGTATATGTGTGGTAAACAGCTGGCTTAACACGCCCTCTCGAGTCTTTAGCCTTAGACTGCTCGTATCCATGCTACTAGGATAGCTGGTCTATAAGGTTGACTTACAACCAATCATCAATAAGGGTTGCTGGACTGATACATAGTGTTCACTAGAATAGTGAGTACTGCATATCAGGCCACCTTCTCACATTGGTGAGCAGCGGTTGGGATTTGAGCTTGCTGTTGTTTTACCACACGTATCCTAAGAATATCTTGTTCAAAGATCACATGAAGTACTGTTAGGTACATATAACTAAAGCTTAGAATACTCTGAGTTCTACTGAACCAGCTGTTGTAGCTCCTCAAGGCTTAGCACACCTTGGCTGCAACTCTTAGCAAGGGATCAGTAGGTAACACATAGTGTAGGTAGGTGCATCACTTACACCACACTAGAAACAGCATGTCAGACAAAGGTGGAAACTCTGAGTCTCCCCTTGTGTCAGTGGACCCTCCACAGGTCATCACTTCTAAATATGCTGCTCTTAGCTTCCATGAGATGAGACAAGTGTGTACTCTCAGGAAACTAAAACAGGGGTCTAACCCCACAACTTCCTTTCTGATTGGTCTCTTAGAGACTTATGATGCCAGGAAAGCTGAGAAACTTTTTAGCTCTCCTAATCCAGTTGGGAATATGCCCTCCTTACAGGGACCCTTTGATAGCCAGGAACATCCCCTCCAGGAAGCAGATGGTGCTGAGGAGGAGGATGAGGATGATGACCAGTTGTCAGGGGATGAGGCAGATAAGGGACAGGTAGAAGTCAGCAGACTAACCAGGTCCAACTTAAGCAGACATGAGATTGGTACTGGGGGACCCCTAGGCCCACTCTCAGGTCAGCTTAACATTGGGAATGGACGAGTTAGGTCTCTATCAAGAGGCTCTAACAGATCCTTTCGAACCAATGGCTCTCTCAACTCTTCTCACAGAGGAATGTCTTCCCCTAAGAGGAGAGTGTATGAAGCTGAAGAAAGGGCAGTCAAACTGAGGATTGAAAGGGAAGAACTTGCCCTGGCCAAAGAGAGACTTGCCCTTGCTAGAGAGCAAGAATTATGTGGGCTACAGCCCACTGGTGGCAGCAATAAACCTAGCAATAGGGAAAGGAGTTTTGATACAAAGCACCTGAATAAGATAGTGCCCCCCTTTAAAGAAGGGGATGACATCCACAAATGGATTACTGCTTTGGAGAGAGCCTGCACTGTGCAGGGTGTTCCCCAAAGTCAGTGGGCAGCTATCTTGTGGCTCTCCTTTGATGGTAAAGGTAGAGATAAGCTCCTCACTACTAGAGTTGAGGATGCTAACAATTACCAAATCTTGAAGAATACACTGGTTGATGGGTTTGGTTTAACCACTGAACAATACAGGATGCTGTTCAGAGACACCCAGAAAACTCAGTCTCAAGATTGGACTGACTTTGTTGATTGTGCCACTAAGGCTTTTGAAGGCTGGCTACTGGGTAGTAAGGTTACTGATTTTAAAGGATTGTATAATCTAATTATGAGGGAGCAAATCTTAAATAATTGTCAGAACCAGTTATTACACCAGCACCTGGTAGACTCTGATCTGACCTCTCCACAGGAATTGGGTAAGAGGGCAGACAAATGGGTCAGAACCAGGGTTAGGCCTAAAAACCAGGGTGGTGACCAGAAAAAGGAATCAACCAAGCCTCAAGAGAAGGGTGGGAATAAATCCCCAGAGAAGACTTCCCAAGGGCCCCAAAACTCCAACAAGGGTGGTGGGTCCCAGAACACTCCTTCAGAACAGAAGAAACCTTATTGCCATACCTGTAAACAGGTGGGCCATTACAAAAGTGATGCCAAGTGCCCTAAAATAGCAATAAGGAAAATATACCCCCAAGTAACACTCCCAGACCTCCTGTTACCACTAGTGGTAATCCCCCAGGTGGTGGGAGTGCCCCCAAGAATGTGGTGGGCATTACTTTGGGCAATCAGGAGGACTATGGCCTAGCCAGGTTCCCTGACCACACTCTTGTCTGTGAGACTGGCATGGGGTTTGCCAACTTCACTACTGGACCCCACATTTTGGGAAAGTATAGACAAGAAGTTTTAGTGAATGGTCAGAAAGTTGAGGCATTCAGAGACACAGGGGCCAGCCTCACCATGGTGAGTGACCATCTGGTCCCCTCTGCTCAACTGACCCCTGGTTTGACTTATCAGGTGACAGACATTCATGGAGTGAAGAGAAGGCATCCCATGGCAGTAGTCAAGCTCAGTTGGGGTAATGTCACAGGGCCCATGAGAGTGGCAGTGACAGATAACCTACCTGTAGATTGCTTACTGGGGAATGACCTGGAACTCTCAGCATGGGCTGAGGTGGAGCAAGAAACTCACTCCAGAATGATAGGCCTATCCAGACAGGTTAGTGGGGCAGTAATAGCTACAGCCCCAGTCCAAGCACCATTCCTCCCTGAAAAGGTTGGAAGGGCAGTGGTAGCCACTGCCCAGGCTCAGACAGACTTTCCAGAACAGGATAGGAGGGCTGTGACAGTCACAGCCCAAACACAGACTGAGTGCCCTCCTGAAAAGGTTGGCAAGGTTGAAATGGTCTCAGCCTCTACTCAAACAGATAGTGAGGTTGTGAAGCCTGAAACAATGGATCACTCCACTCAAACAGAGAGCATTGAGGAGGAAGAAGAGTCTTCCCCCTCCCAGACACTAGGTGAGAGCCAGCCTCCTCAGGGAACTGACTCTACCCCTGTTGAAGGAACTGCCCCAGAGGTAGTCAGGCCTAGCCTGGCAGAGCCCCCGATGGCAGTGGAACCTTCCCAGGTGGGACCCAGTCTGGAGCAGGTAACCTGCACCTCTCTACCCTGCCTCAGTCAGCCCAGGGCTGAAGAGATCAGGGAGGCCAGTGGTGGACCCAAAAGGGCCCCCTGTCCAAAAGAACCCCTTAATCAACAGATTAGGATCACTGAAGCTGGTAACCCTAGCCAAGTGAAAATAGAACAGACTCCTGAGGGATCCCCCTTAAAAGTAGTTAGGGAACTCCCACAGCTGGACACTGTTGGGCACAGCCAAACATGGGGCCTAAAAACCCCAGACCTGACCTGTCCCTCCAGTAAGCCAAACAGAGGGACTCAGCCTCCAGCTTTAGGTAGCCAGAGGCTGACCCTGAGAGCTCAGTGCATCTCAGCTAAAGAAAGAAAGGCACACATGATGAATGGTGATTGGAGGAAGTTGAGCCCAAAGGTAGAGGAGCCTCACTTCAGTACTCCATCCTAGCATCAGCCTTCTTCTTTCCCAAGACACACCAGAGACAGAGATTCCCTATGGTGGAGACCCTCAGATACCCTTAGGGTGAGGGGTTGCCTAGTGGACCATGACACAGGGGGAAACCAAGCCAGAGCTGGTCCTTCCTTATATGGCCACTTAGGTAATAGAGGCTTACCTGGACAAGGATAGCCTTATCTCCTTTCGTTTGGGGGGGGGGGGGGGTTGTGTAGGAAGGTACATCCTGACTATGGTTGCCCCCAACTTTTTGCCCTGTGTTTTAGCTGGTTTTGGACATAGTCGACCTGGGACCCTGCCAATCAGGACCCCAGGCCTACTGCTCTCTCTTTAAAATGGATTCCATGTACCCTAGGTACATTTCCAATTGGTACTGGGCCACCTTATCAGACCCTGTAACTCAGGGCATAGGTGTACCCAGGGCTGCCAGGGGCTGCAGCATGTATTATGCCACCCCTGGCTGGCCTCCTAAATTTGACACAACTGGCTGCATGACAGCTGGGGCAAAGTTGTGTAATCACCCTTTGCTGTAGGTGTAGTATACCTATACCTAACCCTAAAATGGACACACAGATTCCTATCAGTCACTCCTATGGCAGGCCTTGACAATCCTGAAGGCAGAGTGCTTGGAAACGTGTGAGATGGTGCTCTGGCATGAGCTGAGCCTGTCTGCAGCTTGCGGAATCAAGTCCTAATAGCTGTTCCATGATATCGCATACCATATACTCTTAAGTGCATTATAATCCTCGCGGTTAAATGCTATCTTTGATATTGCTTTATCAAAACATGTCGAGTAAGGTGTCATACGAATTGGAATACTAACCCCTCGCCAATTCTGGCGACGGGGTTAGTATTCCACCCTTCTAGAGGGACACGACATGTATGTAACTGTGAACCCCGGTTAAAGTTAACTGAAGCCTCAGCTCCACAAAATGGATGCTGCCACCACAGACACGAGTCTGACCTCCTGCTGCTGGGAGTCCTTCCAGCGAGGGAGGCCTGGACAAAGGGTTTCCTGTCCGGGGCGGTGCTAGCACCGTCCCAGACATGGTTTTGTGTATCCTGGGTAGGCAGGGCTTTTCAGGAAGGTGACTGCTGAGTGGCACCCCGGTGCTCACTACGCATAGGCCAGTCAGAACCAGTTCCAGGGGCACACCAGCCCCTGGCCTGGGGAAGTCCGGCAGGGGAGAGGGGTGTAACCACCCCCCTCCTGGTCCCACCCATAGGCAGGACCTAGTCACCGGGTCAGCCCCCTTTTTTAGTATAAAGATAGGAGCGGGCCCCCTGTTCAAATTAGATCATCTTTGGAATCAAGATACGACTTTCTTCGAAAGGACTTCACGATTTCTGCATCAAGATTCTCCCTTGTGGCTAAGGAGTAGTCACCCTGCATCAAGCGGGCACCATCCTAAAGAACCACTGCGGTCTGCTGCAAGTCCTTCATCACGAATCCGACGACCCAGCTCGACGAGACCCGGCTTCCCTGGCACCTCTGACCTCTACTCACCTCTACAGCAAAGCTGAGAACCGTGAGTGCGACGAGACCTCGAGGGACCGACGATCGCCAAGACTGCACGACATCTTTACTGCAAGCCCACCGTGTCCTCCACTGGTGAGTGCTTTGGGGTCCGAGAAGCCCCGACCCTGCGCAGCTCCAGCACCCAAGGTCAGCCTCCCTGCATCTCCACGATCTGCGTCGGGCCCTTCTGCTGTTTGCTGTGCACCGCGTTGTTTGGCTACTAGCCGGCTGGCTTGTGGCCTTCTGAACGACGCCCGACGACATCACTGCTGCTGGTCTGGTTGCTCAGACTGGCCCTTGCTTCCTTCTTGAAGAGAGGCACCCCGGACCCTCCTGGTCCACTCCAGACGCCATTTTGAGTCCACCGCGTGGGCTTGAAGTTGCCAAGGCTTTGTTGCCCAATCCTGGGTCCAGCGACGCCGACAGCTTCTATCTTCGTGGGACAGCTCGATCCTCCATCCTGGTCGCCCACAACGCCTCCTGGTCCGTGAGATCTTCGAGCTCAAGCGTCACCCACTCACCTTGTCGAGGTGGCTACCATCCGGTGCCCTCCTGGTGCCCACTGACTACTGGCTAGTAGTCTCGAACTTGGTCCCCTCTGCTTTCAGGTGTCATCTATCTTCAAGATCCAGGCTTGGATCCAACTGAACTTTCTTCACTGGTCACCGGCCAGCATCTTTTCTTCCGGCTCCTGGTCCGTCTACGAGGATTCCCAACGTCTTTTCAGACCTATGCAGCTGCAGCCCCTGGGCTAGGTAACTTCGGCATTTCGGTGCCCCAGCATAGCCTCACTATCCAAGGGTCAGAATCTACTTTCGTTTTCTCCCTACCAGGTCGGGTTCGCCCGAGAACACTAACTTTTCAATTTCTAGCTACCATAGACTTTTGTCCGCATCTCGCGTGAGAGTGCACACACTGCACCCGAGTCCCCTAGGCCTCCTAGAAGTAATCTAACGATTCCCTAGTCAAGTCCTAGCGATTCCAAAAGCTATTAGTACTGTACTTACCTGCTAGTAATTTCGCATTCCACTTTCAGAGTATATGGTTTTCCGTGCCCCTCGGGCATTTGTATATACTGTGCTAACTTAAGTATTTTTGTAAGAGTTTTGGTTTGTGCTTAGTACCCTGTCCTCATAAAGAGTACAGGGCTGTTGTGATCTTTGATAAATAACTGTTTATTTTCATAACACTTGTGTGGTGTCCTTTCACTTGGTGTTCAAGGGGTATATGTGTGGTAAACAGCTGGCTTAACACGCCCTCTCGAGTCTTTAGCCTTAGACTGCTCGTATCCATGCTACTAGGATAGCTGGTCTATAAGGTTGACTTACAACCAATCATCAATAAGGGTTGCTGGACTGATACATAGTGTTCACTAGAATAGTGAGCACTGCATATCAGGCCACCTTCTCACAGCATTTACCTCAGTACTTTTCTTCCCTTCTCCATTCATGGCTACAATGCAATCTGCCGTGTGTTCGATACCCACTGCAATGTCAATAGCTTGTTTAAGATCTGGATTTGCAACTAGGAGCCTTTCTTGTATTTTGGTGTTGTTGGTGTACCTTACCAACTGATCTCTAATTAAAGAGTCCTGCAAAATATCAAATTTGCAAGTTTTTGCCAAACCCTTCAAAGCCGCAATATATGTCTTGACTTTTTCGTTTTCCCCTTGAACCCTTGAAAAAAACTTGTGTCTTTCAAGTACGACGTTGATGGTTTTCCCAAAGTGCTTTTCAAGTCTGTTGACTGCAAGTAAGTACACATTTTCCTCATCATCGCTATCCTCTTCCGCTTCTGCTGATGCTGTGATGTTGTCGTAAGTCTTGCACCCTTCAGTCCCTAAGTTGTGAAGCAGAGTGTGCAGTTTCCTCAGTGAGGAAAACTTTTCCCCCCTTATTGCAATAAGGAAGGACTCCAACAGACCAAACCACTGCTTCCAAGGTAGAAGTGGCTCCCCCACCATATTTAGGAAAGGGTGTTGTTGCGACATATTTGTGATGGCCATATTGTGAACGTAGCACTACTACACACTCGGATACCCTAAATACCAACTAAAGAGTTAGGCTCTACTATGACGTGACCCTGCCAAAACTAAGACATGAGCAACTTAGAGCCAAATAATACACTGATTACGAAGTCCATGTAAGCTGTGCCTGTCGGAAAGACAGGCGAACTCTGCTCTCATTGGGTGAATCAACAGGTAAGTCAAATGTTAGCTGTGCCTGTCAGCGAGGGATGGGACAGGCTTAAGAAAGTTACAATGTTGAAGGGATAACACCTTTGACAAGTGACTATTTGCCTCAGGGAAACGTTGCACCGCCTCAACAACTTTGGAAAATTCGGTGAGGAAAGTGTTAAGTTCCAGAGCTATGCGCTGAGGGAGGCCTTTATTGTTAGCAGCGCCTCCTCAGTCGATGACGGGGAAGCGTTGCACTGCCTCCTCAAGCTGTGGGAAGTGCGTGAGGAAAGGGTTAAGCTCTGAGCTTCACGCTGAGGGAGTCAGCGCCGCCTCGGTCGATGATGGGCTCACCCGGAAGACAGAAGCGCTCGACCTCCGTCGTGAGGAAACTCCACTCTTGCTGGGGCCCTCTCGTGTGAACCTCCCCGGGTCTCCTGCTGACAAAGGCAACGATGCTTTGCCAAATGTGCCCCCCGCGAACCCCTCAACTGCACGGGCTGGGGGCTGGGGGCTGGGGCTGCCGCTCACCTCTGTAAAATTCCCTCACACTGATGCTTTGAGCTGGGTCACAACGCTTGGGCTGCCACTGCCTGAAGGGCAGGACTGGCCGTAACGGGCACCGGTCATTCCCCTCTGCCCCCTCCCCCCGGGGCCTGCTGAGCACTTTGTCAGGGCCGGTTTTGGTTCCCAGTCCGGCCCTGACTTCCTGCACTATCAGAGGCTGCTCCTTCCCTTCGCCAAACCTTTCACGGTCGAAGACTCACACTAGTGACACCAGCGATCCCCATCTGCCAGACGACCGGGCTCACTTCCCACGTTAGAACTCCTCATCTGTGGCAGGACCGCTGGCGGACCAGGGTTGCCTCTCCACCACTTCTCCGTTCAAACTGGACAGCTGGGCGACCCAATGCTTTGGATGGCTGCAGGGTTGTATGATACACCAGTAGGTTCTTGGTGAACTGATAAGAAGGCTGTGATACCCAATGATTCAAGTAGCTTGAGGCAGAGATACGATCATCAGCGTCAGGAGAGGTAAAAACCTTTTAAAATCACTGGCTGTCACTGGAGTACGTGTTGAGGGTGATGGTGTCCCGTCCCATCACGGTTGTGCGTCGCCAGTCGTTCACTCGTGCATCAAACATCGTCATCACGCTCACGCACGCTATTAACGTGGCGTAACATTGCGTGCCACCATTTTGTTTATGAGGATCTCTATGACAACTTCAACGCTACAGGTGAAATTGACTTTCTCCTTCCATTTCAGCGATCGTCAACACAAACCGCTTGAAATTCAACTTGCACTTTTTCATTTAAATGGAAATGTGTTCCAAATTAAACTACTAGTGTTTAAGCTTTAACGGACATTCTTTAGCTATCTGTGCCAGAGTTACTTGTACCAGTTTACATTATTTTAACGCAGTTATGATTTTTTCTTAATTCACTGCCTTGTCCTATGCTGCCATCTAGTGACTATTCTTCACATTACCAGCTTTAGTGACTATTCCTCACATTACAAACTTTAAGCTCCATGGCCAATGATAATTATTGTTTATGAAAATCAAAGGAGAAAAGCAGGAAAGGAGGTAAGGGTGTGACAATTACCTTGATTTAATTCTTGACTTATTTTCACACACATTATACAAACAAGAAACTGAACTTTCGTACTTTTAAACTCCACCATGGCTGCCACTACCATGAGTCAACCACCTCCTTTCCTTTGTGAAAAAGGTGAACCACTGCTACCATGGAAAAGGTGGAAATTACTTTTTGACTCCTATTTGGTAGCTATTGGTGGTGAAAAATGTTCAGCGTATAGAAAGCAAGCCATTCTCCTTCATAATTTAGGAGTTGACGGGCGCAACATTTATGACAGTATCGATCTCATTCCTTTTGGTGAGGGAGATGGTGCACCGTCTGACGTGTTTGAGATGTCCAGAGAAATGTTGGAAATGTATTTTGGACCACGCATTAATGTTGCGTTAGAAACACACAAGTTTTTCATGAGGATTCAAGAACCTAATGAAAAGGTTGGGAATTATATAGCTTCACTTGGGAATTATACAGCGTGCCCGTACCTGTGAATGTGTGGATCTTACTGATTCATTGATACGTGATCAATTGGTCAGGTGCGCTATTAATCCTAGAGTGCAAGTAAAACGTCTTTGTAAAACCCCATCTCTCAAGGAAGCTATAGCTATTGTAGAGGGAATGGAAAATACCTCGTTAAAGAGATGAAAACCCATAAAACAATAACTGACAGTGCTCCAACTCCTAGAAGCATTAATGAATTGACTCAAAAGGAACCACCTTAAGACTCTATTGATATTGTCTCTAAGAATATACGTGGAACCAAGGCCAAACCATCTGCAGATCTTTCAAGGATTAAATGCTACAGATGTGGCAGCACCAACCACTCCTCCAACTACCCTCAATGTTATGCAAGAAACGCGACCTGCCTTAAATGTGGGATTAAGGGTCACTATGCCAGGATATGTAAGTCTGGTGGGAGAGTCTGCACTATAGAAATTGTTGAAACTTGTAATGCTTTGAAAACTGTCATGCTAAGTGTACGAGGGGATGGCATGGTTGACGCTGATGTCATCAGTATGCCAGAATGTGAGGTGATGATTGGTGATAGGCTAATTGTGGTTTTGGCTGACTCTGGCTCTCCTTTCACTATGTTGGGAAATTAATTGTGGGAAAAGACTTTTCCTGAACTCAAACTTTCAGCCCCTGACATTAGTCCTGTTAGTTATGGTGGCTCACATATTAAAGTAATTGGGTTTGCCATCATGAAAATTCATTTCAGAGGAAGAGAGACCATTGTGAAGATATATGTCGCCAAACGTGGTGATAATCTTCTTGGCTGGAGACACCAAAGAGACTTGGGTATAATCCTTAACCCAAATGCTCGATTTCCATCTGAGTCATGCTGATTGACTAAGCAACAGTTTCACGTTTGCCGGATAACAAGGTGGAATAGTGGTCCTCGGTATACGATTCACTCGTGAGACTTTCAAAACAGGAGCACATGGGTCTTTAACTACCAGCCATCTGTTAACTATCTAAAATCAACTATATATATATCTAGAGCCAGAGAGTTTTTCTGCGGCCGTCTGTTAAAGGAACTAGGACGCTTCTAGAATTACACCATCTTTATACATATGATGATGTAGACCACAACGGACCTTTAATAGCCCTTGTCCTGATGAGGCCCGTATCTATTGGGCTAAAACGTGTCGACATTATTAAGAAGACACCATCAAAAAAATGATGTTGTAAAAATAGACCAATAAGGAGTACTTAAATAAGAAATGCTTAAATACTGTACACCTTTTATGCTCCTGTTCTGTTTTTTGTTAGATCTTGCTTCATAGGAATGCTCTTTCGATCTTTAGTAAAGCTTCCTCTTTGTTGAAAAATTGGGCTATAATACATAAAATGTTGAATATAGTGTCAGTTTGTCAATGTAAATATTGTGTACAGTTTTGTGATGAATATAAATGCAGTGTATATATATATGTATTTGTTGTGTATATGTAGTTTTTTTGTAAAATCAAAAAAGAACTCTTTCTGTCTATGAAAAAAATAGAACAGTAATCAAAAAATAATAATAATAATAAAAAAGTTACTTAGAAAGTTTTTTGCGACATATAGTTTGGCTTCAGATGAATATAAAGCACAGATTGTTTTTTGATGTGATATAATTCAAGTAGGAAGGGATCATTTATTTTTCTCGGTCCTTGAAATAGATTGTTATTATTTCCAATGCAACATTTTTGTTGTTGAATAAGCAACAGTTTCCAGCAACTTTTTTGAGGAGTTCTCTCAAGTTTTCTCAGACAACCATGGTCTTCTTAAGAACTTTGAACACCGTATAGCTCTCATGCAAAACGCAACACCTTTAGTACACAAGGTTAGAAGAATTCCCAACATGATGCTTGAACTGCTCAGAGATGAGCACAAGAGACTAGTACTCCTGGGTGTGATTAAGGAAATTGAGTCCTCCGAATGGTTGGCCGCAATGGTTTTGGCCCCGAAGGATGGAGGAAAGAGTATTAGGATGTGTGTGGACTTGAGGAGTCTAAATAAGTGGATATGGGTTGACCGTCAACCACAACCAAATATCTCCGAGTCAATTAACATGCTTGATGGAGCCAAGGTTTTCAGTGTGTTAGACTTATCCTCTGCCTATCATCAGGTGCCCCTCCATCCAGAGTCCAAACATTAAACATCTTTTGTAATACCACTGGGAGCTTTCAGTTTTATCAGAATGCCATTTGGGCTAGCCTCTGCGGCTGCCTGTTTTCAACGCACCATGAAAATGATCCTGGGCGACATTTCCAACGTCATGTTCTCTCAGGACGACATTTTGGTCTATGGGAAGGATGAATTGGAACATGGCGTAGTTTTGAGAGGTGCTTTGAAAAAACTGAAAGACAATGGTTTGACTGTAAATCGAGCAAACTGTAAAATTGGGGTACCTTCTGTCATGTATTTGGGGCATGTTATTTCTGGGGAGGGTATCCGACCTAAACTGGATTTGGCCAAGAGTATTGTGGATACTCCTGCCCCAACAGACAAAGAGCAGGTCAAGTCTTTCCTTGGCCTTGCAGAGTTTTACTCCAAGTTTGTCCCAGGTTTTGCCTCCACTGTTGAGCCCATCAGGGCCTTTCTAAGAAAAGGTACACACTTTGTTTGGTCACCAGATTGTGTTTCAGCTTGTAGCTCCATAAAACAGGCAATAGGTAAGATGCCTACACTTGGTCACTTTGACTCCAAATGTAAAACTTTCTCAACAACTGATGCCAGTGTGTGTGGTCTGGGAGCAGTAATTTCCCAAGTTGATGGAGGTGTGGAAAAGGTCATTGCATTTGCCTCAAGGGCAATGAAGAAAGCGGAACAACAGTATTCATGTATCGAAAGGGAAGCTTTGGCTATTGGGCAATAAAACACTTTAAGTTTTATATTTGGGGAATTCCCTTTTTAGTCAGATCTGATCATCACCCTTTAGTTAAGGTTTTCTCATGTGTAGAGAGTGAAAGACTCACCCCTAGACTTAAACGTTGGAGTGAAGGATTGGAAGAGTACAACTTGCAAGTGCAATATCTTCCTGGTACTGCCAACTCAGCAGCAGATTGCTTATCCAGGCTCCCCATTGGCTCTTGTGATGATGCTTTAGACCATGACACTGTCAATGTTAGTTGGGTAAAGGAGGCTGTTATTCATGAGATGGAATGGAAACAAGCCTCGTTAGAAGATGTGTTACTTCCTGTTGTTAAGGATTTTGTAGTTAAAGAGTGGCCTGACAAGAAGAGACTTGATTCTGACCTACTTTCCTTCTGGTCCATTAGAAATTAACTTACTATTTCTCAGGGTCAACTCATGCACGGTGAGAGAGTGATACCTCCGGACGCTTTGAGACCCAAACTGGTGTATCTTGCTCATGAGGGATACTTAGGGAGAAATCTGCTACGTGAGAGGTATTAGTGGCCTACAATGGATAGCCATGTCGAGAAGGTTGTTAAAGAATGCTGTCAGTGTGCCTCCAGTGATAAATCCCAATTCACTAATACTGCTCCTTTGTCACCTGCTGAGGTTCCGCACGGACCCTGGACCTACCTTGGTTTGGATCTCATGGGTCCCTTTGAGCTTTTGGGTCCTTCAGAGAGGTTTGTGATTCTTTTAGTGGATTACTCTTCCAAGCGGGTGTCCACTCTCTCAGTGGTTATTGATTTCCTGAAGGATGAATTTGCATGTGAGGGCATACCTAATTTCCTCATCACGGATATTGGGGTACAATTCATCTCACAGAAATGCAAGAGTTTTTGAGGGATTATGGCATCACTCATCTAAAAACTGCTCTTTATGCACCACAAGCCAATGGACTTGCAGAACGTATGAATAGGGTGGTTAAGGCTTGTGTGCAGAGAGCTATTGAGAGGAAGGTTTCCCTCAGGAGTGTCTTGAGGGATACTTGGGGACACATCGCACTGCTCTCAATGCTGTGTTACAAAAATCTCCCTTTCAAATATTGAGAGGAAGAGTTGCCTTATCCAAACTCAATCCTGCTTGGTTACCCCTCATTGAGGGTCCTGTTGTGGATAAAGAGCAGGTGGATGCAAGAGACAAATCTTATCAAGGGAGGTAGAAGGAGAGGTTTGACTTTAAGAATCCTACCAAAGCCACAACATGGAAGGTGGGTGATTGGGTACTCGTCAAAAAATCACGGTGGCATAAAAAGGGTATCACAGAGTTTATGGGCCCTTTTGTCATCACTTCTGTTGACAGGAATGTAGTTACTGTTCATAATGGTAGCAAATGGAGTATGTCTCGTTTAGTAAGATTCCAAGGTGACTAATCCTTGTTTCCATCATGTTCCGATGACGTGCCTGGTCCGAGTTCTCATTCAAGAGGTTCTTCTCCAAGGCTTTGTTGTCCTCCAAAACGTTATGAGGACTATGAGATGTATTGATTTAATTTGTGATGTTTTGAACTATTTATGCTATGTTCTCATTTGTGCATTTCTTTATTCCCAACACTTCCTTTATGAATTTCCATTAACCCCACTTTGAAAATTGGTCAACTAGAAACATCGTAGATGTGCAATGGCACTTGCTCACAATGGGGCCAATTCACAGAACTAACTTAAGACAAAATCCTAAACTTACTACTTTCGGTATTCACAGAAGTTAGGATTTTGTCTTAAGTTTGTCTTAAGACAAACTTAAGACCGACTTAAGACAGACTTAAGACAAACTTAGGATAAAATCCTAACTTAAGTCTGTCTTAAGTCTGTCTTAAATCTGTCTTAAGACACACTTAAGACAAAATCCTAACTTCTGTGAATACCAAAAGTAGTAAGTTAAGGATTTTGTCTTAAGTTAGTTCTGTGAATCAGGCCCTTTGCCACTGGATTCAAGCTAGCCTGGCTGAAGAGTGGTGTTACCCAGAAACCGGTCCCAGGATGCTTGGTTCCAGTTCAGGGAAGACTTGGCTTGGCAGTTCGGGCTAGACTGTTCCGATGAGGCACAGGGTCAAGACTGATTTGTATATGGCTGGGTCTGAACTGGGGTGGTGAAGTGAGCTAAAGAATGATAATGAACTCAACCCAGATCTGTGACTGGGGTGAGTGTCTGAAAAGTTTCAGTGCTCCGTCCATCATCTCCTTGTGTTTGCTTCCTTCCGTCATCACACAGTGAATTACCTACTGCCCAATTAGGATGGCAGTGGGTACCGCGGTGGACGCAAAGTCCGTCCGCCACTTCACCGCCAAAGGCAGTTTTTACCGATTGCCTGGTGGACGGTACAGGGTGCCCAAAATGGTGGCAGTGCCTAGCATGCACCGTCCACCAAATAAGGATGTTGTTCAGAAACGGCCTTTCCATGGCGGCGTAATGAAGGGAAATGCACAGCATCCCGTTTTAACATTGCATACGGTGCTGCAGCCAGCAGCACCGTCCACAATGTTAAATGCCCTGGATTCGTGGGCCAGTATGGTGGGCGCATTCTAATTGCAGTGGTGTGACCGCTGCATGTCTGGCGGGCGGTCCCAAACACTGCAACAATGGAGGGTGGTCGTAATGAGCTCCCAAGTGCGGTCTTTACAGCCCACTAATGGAGAACTCAAAGGGGCAGATTTACAAGAAGGTCCCGCAGCGTGGCATCGCAAGCCCTTTGGCTGCGCTACGCTGAGGCCCTTTCAGAGCACAGGAATGCAACATATTTACAATGATATGTCACATTCCTGTTTTCTCCTCTACAATGGCGCACAAACTGCTGCCATGCGCCGGCACAGGCACCCTTGCACCATGGTGCAAGGATGCCTGCGTCGTGGGGAGATTGTTTTTCTGCAGGATGGGACACCTTCCTGCACAAAAACAATCACCACAGGCATTTGTCTCTTTCAACGCATGCTGTAGAGAGCAGAACGCATTGAAAGAGGGAAAAACAAGGAGACTTGGAAACATTTCTCCTCATGGCACCTCGCTATGCCACCCCTAGGGTGGCGTAGCATTCACACACATTTCCAGATTTACGATTCCTCGTAAATCTGAAAAAATGTGTTAGTTCCATGGGTGTTGCGTGGAAACACCCACAGCAACACCCATGGCATGCCCTTCAACGTAAAGTGCTGAGTGTAATGGGGCCTATTTACAAGGACAGTAAAAGTCATGCAGGGTGGCTTTTACCGTCCTTGTAAATAGGGTACAGTAAAATGTGCCACCAGTACGTCACAAAAGGGCAAATTAGTGGCGCAGGGGGCTTGTAAATCTGCCCCATAGTTTCTCATCCTCAGCCAGAACCCTTATTCAAAATGGGCAATATTCCCAAAGTCTTTTGAACGTTTTATAATTACTGGAGAAAGTGACTGTCAATCAATCAATCAATCAATCAGGGGAATTATAAGCACACTACGAGGGTCTTAAGGCACTGGGGGGGATTCATCAGTTCCGTATCAGTCGAATAGCCAGGTCTTCAGAGCCTTCCTGAAGGTGTTCAGGGTGCGGGCTCGTCTGATGTCGGTGGGGAGCTCGTTCCAGGTCTTGGCCGCGATGTAGAAGAAGGATCTTTCCCCTGTTCTGTCTCTGCAGATATGCGGGGTTTCGGCGAGGAGGAGGTTGGTGGAGCGGAGGTTTTGTTTGGGTACGTGGAGGGTGATTCTGTCATTGAGATATTGGGGTCTGGTGCGGTGTAGGCATTTGTAAGCGTAGGTGAGTATCTTGAAGGTGACTCTTTTCTCGACGGGGAGCCAGTAGTTCCCGCATAGGTGTTGGTGGAGTAGAGACTTGTTGATGTTGGCGTAGAGGGCATTGCAGTAGGCCAGCCTGCTGGTGAAGAGTGCATGGGTGACTGTTTTCCTTGCCTCATGGGAGGATCCATTTGAATATCTTACGGATGAAGCAGAGGGTTTTGAAACAGCTGGAGGTGACAACGTTGACCTGTCGATTCATGGAGAGGTAGGAGTTGAGTACGAGGCCGAGGTTCTTGGTGTGGTCCGTGGGGATTAGGGGCTGCCAAGGGCATGTGGTTCCATGGTTCCGAATTGGGTTTGAAAGTTCCGAAACCCGATTCATAAAGATCGTCGGAAATGGACGATTTTGGTCTCTACAGACCGCAAATGGCGAGTGTAACGTGTCTGAGTGTTTTCGTATGAATCGATATAGGAGAACACTCTGCATTTGAGGATTTAGTCTGAACCTCCGGGTTCCATTTTGTATGTGGCAGCCATTTTGTGTGGTTGCCCTAACATAGGCCCGATGACTGCGGCCGAGAAAGTCCTTGACACGTACGCCTTAGCTGACTTCTGGTTGACCTGGCCGAACTGACTCCTCGCCTGGGGCGAATCACGCTGAGTCAGTTCCTTGTGCAGCAGCTGGCCTGATAAAGATCAAAGGACAGGACGTGTCCGAGTTTATGGTACACCGTTCCCACCTCCTCTATCTCCTTTCCATCTGTTTCTGCCTTTCCTTTACGACATGTTCATCGATCTGGGTTGAAGGGTTTATGATGGGTTTGTCCGGCCTGATCGAACAGGAAACCAAGCATGTGTGCGATAGTTTTGGTGGGCTGGACAACGGAAAAGGGGATTGTTTTTGCCTGTCGTCATTTGCTACTTTTGAAATGCTACATTACTATTGGTCAGTTTGTATGCACCAAATGTAAATTGTAATGTTGCCAGAGGCGTAATTTTCGGCATAAAATACCGTGTTCCGTTTATCTAAGTGTTCAGTCTCTGATGAACTACCCGTGTGTACTTCGTAGATCTCTGTTCCTGGTTGCAACCAATAAACTTTGGTCTTTGACGTCATCAAGAAGTATCCCGTGTCTCTGTTTGCCAAGACAGGGGAATCCGGGGTCTTTGGGTGTTGCCCTGACACCGCTGGGTTACCGGATTAGTACAGGTTCTGAAAAACCCAGTACCTCAGGCAGTGGGCCACGAGGAGTTGTCCCAAGACGAAGGGGTGGTTCCGAGGATGAGGACTTCCGTCTTCTCTGAGTTCAGTCTGTGGTGTTCTGTGAAATGCAGCATTGCCTAAACTTGCTAATGTTAATATGTTTGTTATGAGAACTGATTTATTTCCTGTACCAGTACTAAACGACTTGTCTCAATTGCAAGCGCTGGCCTCTAAAAATGTAAAACGGCTCTGGCTCAAGCAGCAATGTAAAAGAGACCCCGAAGGGTTGTGGCGGGACAGCACTGGGTGTGATGGCACCAACATTGCTATTCCCTCAACTCGTCAATTTGTATCAAGGAGCAGTCCATGTGGGTGGGAATCGAATGATTTGTGCTGCAACAGTCCATTTGTATGCTCCTCTCTTTTTGGCAATCGTCCAGAGTTACAGCCAGTCCTGTGCCATCTGCATTTCACCCTATGCCGAAAAGGGAGTAAGACCACCCCGCCGCTCACTCTTCTCCTAAGGGCCACTTTCTACACATCCAGATGGACTTTATCCATATGTCCAAATGTGAAATTATTCATACGTCCTAGTTGTTGTGTGCATGTTTTCAAGATGGGTTGAAAAGTACCCCTGTTCCCGTTCTAATGCCATTACAGCAGCTAAGTGATTACTCACAGACTCAATCCCTTGTTTCGGGGTACCAGCTCGAATCAGCAGTGACTGCAGAGCGCCCTTGGTCTCAGCAGTGGTGCAGGCAGTTTGCAAGGCCCTGGGAGTAGATCCACAGATTCATTGTGCATATCACCCGGAGACCATCAGAAAAGTAGAAAGAATCAATGGTACCCGTAAGAACAAGATAGCAAAGTTATGCTTGGAAACACAGTTAAAATGTCCCGTTGCACTACCATTAGTATTATCGTGACTCACAGCACTTCCTTTTCAAAAGACTAAATTGAGCCAACACTAAATAATCATAGGGCAACCCATGATGCACCCCCAAGTCCCCCATTTTCTCCTGCCAACTTGGATTTACAATTAAATGATAATGTTGTCTTACATTCTTGCAGACATCTTATAAAATATCCTTACAGTTTATGTTCTCAGGTGCAGGCAGCCTTACCTGGAGTGTCCGACTGAGCCCTGCCGCTCCCTCCAGCCTGGGAACCCACCGAGGATTTATTTGTGACCACAGAGAAGCAAACATCTCCAGTGTTTTCGTTGGACATAGTAAGAGTGATTTAACAGCGGAGCACATTCCTTTCAAGTGACCTGCTCTTGAGTGCTGCCTTCCTCACTCACTGACGTTTCAAAAGCGCCACCACATGGTGCTAATGCATACTTGATGTGCGGGTCACACGGTCTGCTCAGGTTGAGCTGAGACTCGTTCTCCAGAACACGATGTTCCCTCAGAGACATTTGGAGATTGTCCCTGGGAATGTAGGAGGGGAAGGCGGGGTACGCGGGTAGGAAGGGAAGGCGTGCCATCTGAGCCACCACTGGCTTCTGCTCTGCTTTAACTCCCATCTTCGGGATGAGTCTTGCTGTAGATGAAATAAGAAGAAAGACAGAGATCTTAGAAGTAATTGATAAGATACAGAGGCGTCCAGGTGTAAGCCCGATACAGCTGGATGTGGCTTGGGGGGCCTGGGGAATAAAAGTATTTGTATCAATTAATGTAATCATTTTAATTGGGGACGTCTTATACATAGATTAAAATTAATAATGCGAATCCTCCAGTACCCTTGCACAAATAAAGGCGGTGCCAATACTTTAATTCTTTCTCTTTCTGAGGATGATGAGGAAAGTGGCAACGAAGATGTAAAAAGGGAAGTGACAGGAGTGTTTTCAGTTGAACTATTGCCGAAAAGTTTTACTCCCTGAAAAAAGGGAACAAACATTCCTAAATACTGCAGAGTGTTTATTTGATATACATATCCGCATGATGCAGTGCGTTGCAATATTTTTATAATCCAATATCAATGTGATTTCTTGTTGATCTGAAGTATCATTTAGCCTCAATTACGCCGACTAATGTCCAAGGCTCGAGTAGGCGCAGAAGCCTTTTTAGTGGAATTAGAACATATGCACATTTCTGAGCAGCCTGACCTCCTTCCAAGCCCTGGCAACTAGAATCAGGATTTTAGGAGATCAATGAGCACAATATTGGAATCATGAATGATGCGCTCCCGTCAAGGTTGACGCGCAGACTCCGCTCCTCCCACTGGGGAACCCACGGGCCCCTGATCACTGTGGACTCCACTCCTCCCGCCGTTGAACCCATGGGCCCCTGATCACTGTGGCCTCCACTCCTCCTGCTGTGGAACCCACGGGCCCCTGATAACTGTAGCCTCCATTACTCCTGCTGTAGGACCCACGGGCCCCTGATCACTGTAGCCTCCACTCTTCCTGCTGTTGAACCCATGGGCCCCTGATCACTGTGGCCTCCACTCTTCCTGCTGTTGAACCCATGGGCCCCTGATCACTGTGGCCTCCACTCCTCCCGCTGTAGGACCCACGGGCCCCTGATCACTGTGGCCTCTAATCTTCCCGCCGTTGAACCCATGGGCCCCTGATCACTGTGGCCTCCACTCCTCCTGCTGTGGAACCCACGGGCCCCTGATCACTGTAGCCTTCACTCCTCCCGCTGTAGGACCCATGGGCCCCTGATCACTGTAGCCTCCACTCTTCCTGCTGTTGAACCCATGGGCCCCTGATCACTGTGGCCTCCACTCCTCCCGCCGTTGAACCCATGGGCCCCTGATCACTGTGGCCTCCACTCCTCCTGCTGTGGAACCCACGGGCCCCTGATCACTGTAGCCTCCACTCCTCCCGCTGTAGGACCCACAGGCCCCTGATCACTGTAGCCTCCACTCTTCCTGCTGTTGAACCCATGGGCCCATGATCACTGTGGCCTCCACT
This sequence comes from Lissotriton vulgaris, assembly GCF_964263255.1. NCBI lineage: Eukaryota > Metazoa > Chordata > Amphibia > Caudata > Salamandridae > Lissotriton > Lissotriton vulgaris. Next base: position 1,577,361,466 of record NC_141696.1, read on the forward strand.
CTTCCCGCTGTTGAACCCATGGGCCCCTGATCACTGTGGCCTCCACTCCTCCCGCTGTAGGACACATGGGCCCCTGATCACTGTGGCCTCCACTCCTTCCGCTGTTGGACCCACGGGCCCCTGATCACTGTGGCCTCCACTCTTCCTGCTGTTGAACCCATGGGCCCATGATCACTGTGGCCTCCACTCTTCCCGCTGTTGAACCCATGGGCCCCTGATAACTGTGGCCTCCACTCCTCCCGCTGTAGGACACATGGGCCCCTGATCACTGTGGCCTCCACTCCTCCCGCTGTGGAACCCACGGGTCCCTGATCACTGTAGCCTCCACTCCTCCCGCCTTGGAACCCATGAGCCTGATATCTGGCCTTAAAAAGTGTTTGAAGATCCTATTTGCTTTGGTCCATTACGTAATATAGGGGCAGATGTATCAAGCCCTTTTCCCGTTCGCAAACTGGCCGATTCTCAGAATCTGCCCGCTTGGGAACGGGAAAAGGCCTTTGGGATGTATCATCCCAAAAGGGCATCCAAATTAGACAATCGCAAAATTAGCGAATCTCTATTTTGCGATTGCATCTAAGGAATCACAAACTGCGATTCCTTAAATGCAATGTATGAAGCACAGAAAAAGTGCAATTTGGCTTTATGGAATCGCAAATTACCACCAACTTCAAGTTGGTGGTAATTTGCGATTTCTTTGAAAAATGAACTTTTTCGCATTTATCAAAGTGCCATGAAGTGCACATACATGCCCTAAAATTGTGTAGTTTCTGCAATGCAGCAGCATCTGTTGTATACATGTCAGAGTAGAGACGCAGGAGCCAGCATACAAAGGGTCACAGGCACATTACAGTTTTCCAAAAGGTGCATCTCCTGGACTCTGTTCCTCCCATATTTAAGGTACCAATTAAGTGCTCACCCTCTTTTTCAGACTTTGGTAGTAAGTATTGTTGAAGAGGGCTCCATACATCTTTCAGTTGTGAAATCAGTGGCAGAGTTTCTGCATATATTTGGCAGTCTTGGTGCATGTTTTATTTATGAAGTATTTTATGCTCTTTAATAGGGACGCATGTTGGGGCAGCAGTAAAAGGTTATTGCATAATGGTAGCCTCGGGTCTTGAAATCAAATATTAAGTCCCTCAGCCAGTTTTTATCTGTGGGAGCAGGGCCTCTCCGTGAATGAAAGGCTTGCTACCTTTGGCTACTAGACAGGAGATGCCAAAACTACCTCTCTGCCTTGGGTGTCTATTTGCAGTGCTTACTTTGTAGAAAATAAAAAGTCCCAGGGCCCAATTCAGGAGACCAATGCAGCTTGCACCACCCGCTGCCCCTGGAACTGCTGCCAAGGACTGCATCAAGACAACTACTAAACCTCACACTCCTACCAGTGTGCCAATTCAGACTTTTCCAGGCCCTCAAAGCCATAGTAATATTTGAGATGAAGTAATATTATTTAAGATGTCATTTTAATGTATATTGTAATAATAAACAACTGTTTTTGTGCTCATCTGTAAATTATACAAACAGCGCCATCATGTGGCAAACTGTCATAAGTGCTGGTGTCGACAAGGAAGTGCAGGTGTTGAGCACGGGAAACCAGCGGCTCAAGTTAAGCATTGCCTTTGACATATCCCATCTGTGTTACAATCATCTCTCCAGCGCCTCGAGCACCTGTGACCACAATTCTGCTCTAGGTGGACAGGTCCATGCTATCTGTATGTTATTTCCTTTTCCAAGTCCCTGGCCCAGATTAGGTGGGCTCGGTTGGCTCTGTGAGGCTTGTCTTGTCTCTGAAACTGAATTCAAAGTCATAGAGGGCCCCAGGAGCATTGGAAGTGATGATGAGTTGTGAGGGAGGCAGCAAAGGCCCCTCATCAGAGGTACCTGTCTCAATCTGAAGTAGAGGAACATATCTAAAGGTGAAGCGCCTCCTTTTTCTTTAAAAAAGATCTAGGGACATGTTCGCAGAGGTCCCCTATGGTCCGTAATCTATCTGGGGATAGTAGTTGCTGCTTAGTCTTTGGTTCTAGTGTGGCTGTCATCACAGAGTTGTCTAGAAGGGGAATATTAGAGGAATATATTGTGCTAATCCCACTCGTGCTAGTTTATCCTGAACATAAACCCTGCCTCCAGCGCGTGCATTTGGAGTCGGGTGTATCTGTGTGTCCAATGCCCCAAATAATAGTTCACGCAGCACCCTGAGAAAAGAAGGTTTCATAATTATATAAAAAATCGGCATCGAAACCACGTCCTGAGAAGGGCTGCGACGGACGGTAAAACAATACAGTTGCTTTCCCAAATATTAATACATGAGGAAATATGATCCCAATAGATGCAAATCACGAAGGATGAAATTAATAATGAAGGGAATATCTTAAATAACAACAATAGGCACCCATTACAAGATGGCGGCCACATTCACCTTACAAACTCAAATCCCCCTGATAATTGAATCCCATAATAATCAGGTGAGCCGAGTTACCAAGAAAGCTCCATTTATAAGGACCAAACTCTCCCAAGACACATATGCAGAAAGGAAGCTGACAATGGAGGACGTCGTGCCAGATCCACCTATTCACTAGTAAGTACCCTAGGGAAAGAGGAAGGACAGGATAGAGATACTTGATAGAGCATCCTGTTAAAATGTTTAAAGACTGAAATTACTCTTTAACTCCTCCACAGTTTGGAACAATTTGTTAAAATTTCCAATACAGTGGGCCTTGATTGAATTGCACAAGATCAAGAAAAGCTTACAGAGGAAGACAAAGAAAACCTCACCAATTAATTAATAAATATATATAACTAAGGTAAGAACTCCCCTGACTTAGCATCAATATTCAGGAAATTAATAGAATAAATAGTGATATGGAATACCCTGACTATATTACAGATCCATATCCAGGAAGCTTGGACCTTTTTAACTAAAAGACGTCCCCCTGTACCCCAAAGAGGAGAAAAGAACTTTAAGTGGTAAGAACATAGTGCAAGGAGGTGGGTAGGAGATAACTAATAAATCCAACTTAAAAACGAAGTTACCCTCTCTTTCTAATAGAAAACAACACCGCTTACATATACCTTACAGAGAAGAAGTAAGCAAGCCCCTCTTGTAAGGTAAATATTGGCGAATGCCACAAGGAAGGTTGACCTTGATTAAATGGGGGAGGTAAGATAAGTAACACCTACCCTTGCCCATTGGGATAAGATAAAGACCCTGTGCTTTAAGACTTGTCCCTAGAGCGTTTGACCCTGATTAAATGGGGGAGGCAAGATAAGTAAGACCCACCATTGCCCATTGGGATAAGATAAAGACCCTGTGTTTTGATATTTGTCCCTAGAGTGTTTGAAAGACAAGAAAAATAGACACTCGGATCACCAAATTTCTGGCCAGGAAAGGAAATAATCCCTAGGTAAGACCCAGCACAAAAAAAGCTGAGGCTGATATAGCGGATAAAAAGAAAAAAAAGGACAGAGTAATTATTTTCTCTCTTTCCTGGATTTCAGCTTGTTAAATTTGGGACCTGAAGAGCTTTTAACCATACAGAACTTTGGAGGTTCCATCTGGAGCACAATGAAATCTCTGTGGGAGTGGGCGCGCCACAGTATTAGAAAAAAAACCATAAGGAGCATTGTAATAGTGGTCATGTGGGGTTACAAAATAACAGGGTGATGAATGAGAATGTTTACATTTAAAGACAGCAAAGTAATGAGTACCACCATGAGCAGGGCCTAATGGAGTGTCATTATATATTTTCTAGATATACATGTAATGAACAAAGTCCTGAAGAAGGTGCAAGATTGTGTATGCCACCGAAACGCCGCGTCGACAATTTGTTTGTTTTATTTTTAACTAGAAAGTGACCAAAAGAATTGTTTGAAATAAATTGTGTTTGTTTATGATTTTAATGGAAATGTTTTTTTAATTGTGATTACTGATTTGAAAATATTGTGCACCATGACCCAAATAGAATACTGATATTTTAATTTTTTTTTCAATAAATCATTGAAATTTTAAACTCATGTGTGAGATTGTGCTCTTGTTGAAGAATTGCCCCAAAATAATTTTGTACATTTGGTAACTCTCGCATTGACCATACTCATGTTGGGTGGGAAGGGCGCACTAAGATCTAGTGACCCATGAGGATCATTATCCCTGATAAAGTGAGGAAAAGGGAAACCTGCTGTTTGTGGTTTGATAAAACAGCACAATACTAGGGACAAGGATTGCACCACTGCACTCAGAGCCTGACGGCGCAGAACAGGAAGACAGGAAGCAGTCACTCAGCTCAGATCTTTATTGCATTCTATTAAATCACCATCATTTTCAGAAGCTTCTGCAGAAAGCTAGTGCCTGGTAAGGCCACAGTCCTACACAGCGCTTTGACAGCATGGCGTTGGATGGAACAGGCATCTTCTGAACGAGGGTTCTAAGTACTGCAGGCCGCTGTTTGCAGGCTGCATTGTGCGCTTGCAGCCAGGGGGATCGGGTAAGGGTTGATCACTTTCATGTCATGACGCGGGATTGCGTAGGCATCTTCTCCGCTAGGTTTCTACGCACTGCAGGCAGCCATCCGCGGGCTGCATTGTGCGCTTGCAGGTAGATGGGATCTCTTTGCACGGGATGAAGGCACAGTCAAGTTCCAAGTTGCATTACATCCACCAAGGCGGCTAGAACTTTAGTAAAATCACTTGGTGCTAAGGAAAGTCCCAGAGGCAAGACCCTCAACTGGTAATGATTTTCAGCCACACAAATACGCAGAAACCTCGAAGTGTGCATGAACAAGGACATGCAAGTAAGCATCCACTAAATCCAGAGATGCCCTAAAATCTCCCTCATATATTAAAGGAAAAATTGACCATAAAGTTATCATTTTGAAGAGTCTGCATTGCAGAAATCGGTTTCATCTTTTGGGATCCAGAATAGGTCTGAAGTCGCCTGAATGGTTTTGAACCAAAAATACTGCCTTCCCCCATTCTTCCTGGGGAACAGGAGGAAGGCATTCTTTTTCAGTAGGTCTTCTATACCCTGAAACACCGCTTTACATTCTTGAGGGTTGTGAGTGGTGGTAAAGTATTCATCTAGCTCGTCCTGAAACTCTATTTTGTAACCTTGGCATGCAATGTCCAATACCCAGACATCTGATATTGATTTTCCCAAGATTTCGAACAACCGAAGACGAACTCCCACTGGTTCCGCGTAGTCAGGATATTTAAGAGGTTGACTGCCCAGTTCTTGCTGATTGATGCCGGAATCTATCTAAGGGGGTAACACTCCTGCCATGACCTGTCCCTCGAAAGGGCAGGAAAGAACTTCCCAAACCTCTTTGAGAAGCAAACCCATGTGTACCAGAAAAACCACTCCCTCTTGCAGAAAAAGGAGGAGGTGCCCTTAATTTTCTGTCCAAACAAGCCTTCTAGCTGAGATGGCAGAAGGTGAGGTGGAAGCTGGAGCAGAAGGAAATCAAAAAAAAAATATCCCCTCAGAACCCGACCTGCTCCTCCTCAGCCGTCAGTCCTTCCCCTGAGGAGTCGGGACCTTCCTGGATCTCTTCCCGTAGGGATAGAAAATCTTACAACAGGGAGTGGACTGTATAAGAAGCATAAGAAGATGCTCTCATGGCAATGTTTGAATTTATTTATTTATTTGAGAAGTTTTTTATGGCGCTGGCTAGACCCGGAGGTATCAGAGCGCTTTACATGAGGATCAGTGGTTTACAAGTTACAACATTACATCAGTTACAGGAGCCCAGTATTGAAGCAGCAGAAACTTTTTGTTACTGCTGTATCCACTTTCTTAGCCACCCATCTGAAGGAGATGCACTATCTTGCTCCATCACCTGCACCTCTGGATCTGGATCAATGTGCTTACTCTTAGAAAGCGCTTTGCATCCTTCCTCCTCCATGACGGCAGGAAGCAGAGACCCTCCTTTTAAACCATCCCAAATCTCATGGACCGAAATCTCGCGAGATCTGAAAGTTATAAATAAAAGTCCTTTTTTATTTCTAACCCATATGTTCGAGAGCCCAAACTACCTCAGGTAATTCTCACCCCTTAAGAATTGACTACCTAATTGATTGTACTACTAAATGTCCACATAAAGATTATCCGCATACAAGAATATCAAGGACAGTATAGAGGAAGGAATTATTGGAAGGTAAGTCCATTTAGGGAAGTATAGAATTACTGTTTCTGACTCCACATCGGTGCACCCTAACGATATATGTACGGTGTAAGGATATTTGTATTGAGTTAGGTATAGAAAATCTAGACTTACTAACCTGCCAATATTTTTTTCAATATATTGTTCTCGATTTTTAGTATCATCGGTAGGGTCACTGACAGAATATCAGAACCAAAAATATGATGTGCACAGAATATCGAGAAGGTAAGTGCATATAGGTAAGTATACATTTACAATTCATCTACACACCTCGAAGATATGTATATTGTCAAGGATATATATGTATAGTAAAACACCTATAGAAATTTACCTAAACAATAGTTGTGTGCACGATATTCTTGACACAATATTTTGTCCCACAATATTTTTGTTTCCGATATTCTGTGTTAATACAACGTCATTATTCTGACTTTTATATCTAGCACGCACACTGCCTAATTTGTTTTTATTAACTTCTTGTACCAGTCCTAGCGGTACCGCTCACAACACTGTTCACTGCATCCCTAACCACAGGCTGACCGCCGCCTGCCTCAAGGAAGGTATAGTGAGCCTTTCTGAAGAAGCCTGGGTGGGACGCTGCCGCCCCCAGTAAATTCAGACCTACTACCCTGTGTTTTCCAGTTGTCTACATCCTACAGTAGGCAATACACTTAAATAGCAATCAGGCTCTGTTGGACAGGCCACATGAAGGGCTTGCTCCCTCCCCGCATGACAGGGCCCGAGCCCCGGCCCTCCAGGTGGTACCCACAGAAGCAACCCGCACCCCGTCCCCTACGGGACTCCTGCCCCCGGACATCTCTGTATCATGGGGCCGAGCCACTACCAGCTCCATCGCCCGGCCCGGCCGCCATCTTGGACACTGCACCACGAGGCCGCGTGGCCTCGACTCGACCCTAACCCTGGGCCTGGCCAGGCCCCGACATCCCGGCACCATCATCCTCCCAGGAGGTGAACGGACCACTTGGCAGGTCAATGGGAGAAAGAGGTGTCAATGGCTCTCCCCCGCCAGGTGCCGATCGCCCCAGCTCCCCCGGGCGCTGGCTCCACCCCCCTGCTGGGTGTCTGAATCCCTCATCCCGGACCTCCCGACCTCCAAGTGCGAGGGTCCGGACATCAAAGGGCGCCAGACCTATAACTGGGGCAGCTCCAGAGCAGGAAGGCAGTTGTATCCTGGAGTCGAGAGACACCGTGAAGAACTCATCCTTGACGGACTACTGGCGCTGCCGTAGCCCTGCCTTGTGAACTATCGTCATGCCTGCTGGCGCTGCCGCAACCTTCTGCACCCTTCATCCTCGTCGGGACCTGCTGGCGCTGCCGCTGACCGTTATAACTACCACCTTCACCGGGACCTGCTGGCGCTGCCGCGGACCGTCGCTACCTACGATCATCTCGGGACCTGCCGGCGCTGCCGCGGCCCGTCCACCTAGAACGCCGAGCTCGAGGATTGTGAGCTATCTATCATATCATCGCATCTACCAGATTGGTAACAAGACTGTCCCGCTACCCCCTTTCCCATCCAAGAGACTAGAATCGAGGGGACCCCTGAGTCCTGACCTCCTTGTACCATTCTACCGTACCTAAAGATTGCTTATAAAGAACGTTAAACCTTATCTTTGTGTGGTGTACATCTGTGGGGGGGAAGTTACTCGTCTGTACGATCGCTGGAGACGGCTCTCCCCGGAGACCTCTCCCCTTGTCCTCGGCCGACCCTCCAGGTCCGTCTAACATTGGGGGCCAGCGGCGCGATCCGAATCAACGCGTAATCGTACAAAGAGTAGCTCACCCCACGACTAAACCACACTGACAACCAAAGAGAGCGGATCCACCGAGAAATTCCAGATAGAGAAATTGGAAGAGTACAGCCATCGTGAGTTGAAACAATTTTGCATTGAACTAGGCATTGCTACCACCGGTCTGAGCACTAAAGACGATTTCTAGCACGCCATTGAGTCTTGGGCAGAAACCGGGGCCGTCAGACCCCCGGACCAAAACATTGCAGCATCAGAAAAGAACACCACGGCTCCCGAGGAGCGAAGAACGGGTCTCTCGCAGGAAGAGATCCAAGAGAGAGAAAAAAGCAGACTACATGAGTTAGAAATTGCACGGCTCAAAATGGACGGTGAACTAAAATTAGCCGAACAAAAACTGAACCTAGAACATCTGCGGCTCAGAGAAGAACGGGAAGAAAAACAGAGGCAAAGAGAACTCGAAGAAAAGAGACTAGCGTACGAACACGAGCGCAAACTGGCAGAATTAGACCTACGGAAGCAAAACAAAGATCTTGGGGTGCCGGAGCAACCGCGCACCCCAGGAGCGACAGAAAAAAAGGTCCACATCCCCAAGGATGTCGTCCGAGAGTATTTCCGAGACGACGACATACAACAGTGGTTCAAGGCCTACGAGATCGCCATGACCTCCCACCGGATCGACCGAAGTGACTGGGGAGCCGGTCTATGAGGGAGGTTCGTCAATGAAGGCCGCGATGCCCTGTTACAGCTCCCCGACCATCTGATGACATCCTATGACCACATGAAGGCTGCCCTCCTCACTCGATATGGGCTCACACCCGAAATGTACCGCCAGAGGTTCCGAGACTGCACCCGGATCCCGGGTACAACTTGGGTGGAATATGTAAACTATTTCAGCCGAGCCTTCGAGGGTTTGATCAAGGGGAGCCACGTAACGACCTACGAGCAACTTTTTAATCTCATGGTGTGGGAGCACCTCTCCAACAACTGCTTCGTCGAGCTCAGGCAGCACCTCCTCGACAGTAAATTGACTGATCCACGGCAGCTCGCCGCCGAGGCTGACCGATGGGAGAGCACCCGAGTAGGCCGGAGTGGGCCGCACGAACAGAACAGGAACAACCAAGGTCAGCACCGTCCCCGAGGAGGAGGAGGAGGCCAGGGACGGGGAAGAGACACCGCCCCGGCCGCTCCCGCTACCAGCACCCCGCCCCCGGCCAGCCGGGGCAACCCCCCGATGCGCCCGGGGTTCCGAGCCAATGTCACGTGTCACCGATGCCAGCGAGTCGGCCACTACGCCAATGACCCGAACTGTCCACAGAACCAGACTCCGAGGCCCCGCCAGGTAGCTGCCGCCGCCCTGGGGGGAGAGCAAATCTCCGAAGAACAGGAAGAATGCGAGCAAGAACAACAAAAGTGGGAACCGGCCGCCATGGTTCTAGCGTGCCTAGGGGGAAGAGACATGATCCCGTGGGCTCCCCTACCCGCCAACACCAGAAAATACAGTCAGTGGGTGAACATTAATGGGCGCAGGGCCGAAGCACTACGTGACACGGGGGCCAGTGTGACGGCCGTCCGCTGTCACCTGGTGACCCCAGAACAGATCCTGCCGAACATCCTCTGCCCCGTCCGTTCAGCCAACAATTCCGAGAGTCTGTGTCGGATGGCCTGCGTCCCCTTCGAATGTGGAGGAGTCTCCGGCATGTTGAAGGTGACGGTCCGAGATGATGCCCCCGTGGACTGTCTCCTGGGGAATGATCTTGAGAGTTCCCCGTGGGCCGCCGTGGAAAGAAGAGAACACCTGGGGATGTTGGGCCTCCCGGACTGGGCATGCATAACCACCCGGTCCATGGCCGCCCGTGCCATCTCCCGACCTGAGGAACCAGAATGGCCAGCACCTCCTCCCCCGGTCGCTCCAGTGGAGGACACCGACCACACCAACCCCCCTGAGCAAACCCCCGAAGGGCTCGCCCAGCTCCAGGACCTTCCCGACCTGGCTCAGTGGCGTCAAGAAGGGGGGCCCACCCAGGAGCAGTTCCGTCAAGAGCAGAAGACCTGTCCCTCCCTCGAGGGACTGCGACAGCAAGCCCTCGCCCAGAGCCCGGGAGACACCGCCGGAGCCCATTGGATCTATTGGGACAACGACCTGTTGTATAGTGAACAGAGAATCGCGAAGTTAGGGGCCAGTCGAGTGTTGGTGGTGCCCCTCCGTTTTAGAGACTTCTTGTTGATTTTGGCCCACGATGTCCCTCTGGCTGGACACCTGGGACAGGACAAAACCTACAGTCGCCTGGTGACCCACTTTTTCTGGCCAAAGATGAGAAACGACGTCCTCAACCACTGCCGGTCCTGCCCCACGTGCCAGGCCAGCGGGAAGAGCGGCCGCAAACTCAAAGCACCTCTGCAACCCTTCCCAGTTGTCACCACCCCGTTCGAGAGGGTGGGAATAGACATTGTGGGGCCCCTGGACCCCGAAACAGCACAAGGACATCGGTTCATCCTGGTACTGGTGGACCACGCCACCCGCTACCCCGAGGCTGTTCCCCTGCGAACTGTAACAGCCCCGGTGGTCGGCCGGGCCTTAATGGGGATCTTCTCCCGGGTGGGCTTCCCCCGAGAAGTCGTCAGCGACAGAGGCACAAACTTTATTTCAAAATATATGAAATCCCTCTGGCAACAGTGCGGGGTCACCTACCGATTCACGACCCCCTATCACCCTCAAGGAAACGGACTAGTCGAGCAGTTCAACCGCACGCTCAAGGGAATGATCGGGGGGTTGGAAGAGCCCCTCCGTCGCCAGTGGGATGTGCTACTCCCGTGCCTCCTCTTCGCCTATCGAGAAGTCCCCCAGAAGTCCCTCGGCTTCAGCCCTTTCGAACTCTTGTACGGACACCCTGTTCGAGGGCCCCTCAGCCTAGTCAAAGAAGGTTGGGAGATGGCCCCCCTGAAGACCCCTCCAGACGTCTTCAAGTACCTCCTGACCCTACGCAATCAGACCAGACGATTCAGAGAAATGGCAAAAGCGAATCTTGAGGCCAGTCAGGAGGACATGAAGAAATGGTACGATCAAAATGCCTCCTCCATCGAGTTCGAACCTGGCCAACGAGTGTGGGTGATGTCCCCCACCGAACCGTGTGCCTTGCAGGACAAGTGGACGGGGCCCTTCAAAGTGGTCGAGCGCAAGAGCCCCGTCACCTATCTCATCGATATGGAATCTCCTCGGAACCCCCTCCGGGTCCTCCACACCAACAGACTCAAACCCCACTTTGTGCGCTCGGAGCTTAGCCTCCTGATGGCTACAGACAGTGGAGCGGAAGAAGACTCCAAGCCTCTCCCTGATCTCCTAAAGACCCTTGAGAAAGATGGATCCGTAGACGGGGTCTGACTCTCAGATGCCCTCACCCCGGAACAGCGCCAAGACGCCGGGACCTCCTGCTGCAATTTGCGACCCTGTTTTCCCTCACCCCAGGGGTCACCCCCTGGTGCTTGCACGACGTGGACACTGGGGACAGTCCCCCTATCAGACATCGGGCGTACCGCGTACCAGATCGGGTACGTGCCTGCATCCAAGAAGAAGTGTCAAAAATGCTCACGCTCGGGGTCATCGAGCCCTCGGACAGCCCCTGGGCCAGCCCGGTCGTGCTGGTCCCCAAAGCTGCTGCCCCCGGCACCACTCCTGAGCTCCGATTCTGCGTCGACTATCGGGGCCTGAACGCTGTCACCAGAACCGACGCTCATCCCATCCCCCGAGCAGATGAACTGATCGACCGCATGGGGGCTGCCCGCTACCTCAGCATCTTCGACCTGACAGCGGGCTACTGGCAGATCGGTCTCACACCCCGGGCTCAAGAACGATCCGCCTTTTCCACCCCCAATGGCCACTACCACTTCAAAGTCATGCCATTCGGCATGAAGAACGCTCCAGCTACTTTTCAGCGACTGGTGAACCAGGTATTGGCGGGACTCGAGGAGTTCAGCGCCGCCTACCTGGACGATATCGCTGTGTACAGCCGCCACTGGTCAGACCACCTCCGCCACCTCCGAGAGGTCCTGCAGGCCCTCCAACAGGCCGGCCTCACAATCAAGGCCAGCAAGTGCCAAATTGGTCAGGGGTCCGTGACCTATCTCGGACACCAAGTGGGAAGCGGTCTTGTGGCCCCTCTTCAACTCAAGATCGCTGCCATCCAGTCCTGGCAACCTCCAGTCACGCAAACCGAGGTCCGAGCCTTCTTGGGGCTCACCGGCTACTACCGGCGGTTTGTGAGGGACTATGGCAGCATTGTGGGCCCCTCACAGAACTCACATCCAAAAACCACCCGAAGAAGGTCAACTGGACTCCAGACTGTCAAGCGGCCTTCGAGAAGCTGAAGGCCGCCATGTGCACTGCCCCTGTGCTCCAGGCCCCCGACTACAGCCGGGAATTCATCGTACAAACAGATACCTCTGACCATGGCATCGGGCGGTCCTCTCCCAGTTGAACCCCGAAGGACTTGACCAACCGGTGGCCTTCATCAGCAGACGCCTACTGGCCCGAGAACAGCGCTGGAGCACCATCGAGAGGGAGGCCTTCGCAGTAGTGTGGGCCCTCAAGAAGCTCCGGCCCTATCTCTTCGGTACCCACTTCCGGGTGCAAACAGATCATCGGCCCCTGCAGTGGCTAATGCAGATGCGGGGGGAAAATCCCAAACTACTGCGTTGGTCCATCTCCCTGCAGGGGATGGACTTCACTGTGGAACACCGACCTGGCCAAGACCACGCCAACGCGGATGGCCTGTCACGCTTTTTCCGCCTCGACGAGGAGAGTCCCCAAGAGGATGGGTGACTCTCCCCGCCTTAAGCTGGGGGGGACGCATGTTGGACAGGCCACATGAAGGGCTTGCTCCCTCCCCGCATGACAGGGCCCGAGCCCCGGCCCTCCAGGTGGTACCCACAGAAGCAACCCGCACCCCGTCCCCTACGGGACTCCTGCCCCCGAACATCTCTGTATCATGGGGCCGAGCCACTACCAGCTCCATCGCCCGGCCCGGCCGCCATCTTGGACACTGCACCACGAGGCCGCGTGGCCTCGACTCGACCCTAACCCTGGGCCTGGCCAGGCCCCGACATCCCGGCACAATCATCCTCCCAGGAGGTGAACGGACCACTTGGCAGGTCAATGGGAGAAAGAAGTGTCGATGGCTCTCCCCCGCCAGGTGCCGATCGCCCCAGCTCCCCCGGGCGCTGGCTCCACCCCCCTGCTGGGTGTCTGGACTCCCTCATCCCGGACCTCCCGACCTCCAAGTGCGAGGGTCCGGACATCAAAGGGCGCCAGACCTATAACTGGGGCAGCTCCAGAGCAGGAAGGCAGTTGTATCCTGGAGTCGAGAGACACCGTGAAGAACTCATCCTTGACGGACTACTGGCGCTGCCGTAGCCCTGCCTTGTGAACTATCGTCCTGCCTGCTGGCGCTGCCGCAACCTTCTGCACCCTTCATCCTCGTCGGGACCTGCTGGCGCTGCCGCGGACCGTTATAACTACCACCTTCACCGGGACCTGCTGGCGCTGCCGCGGACCGTCGCTACCTACGATCATCTCGGGACCTGCCGGCGCTGCCGCGGCCCGTCCACCTAGAACGCCGAGCTCGAGGATTGTGAGCTATCCATCATATCATCGCATCTACCAGATTGGTAACAAGACTGTCCCGCTACCCCCTTTCCAATCCAAGAGACTAGAATCGAGGGGACCCCTGAGTCCTGACCTCCTTGTACCATTCTACCGTACCTAAAGATTGCTTTTAAAGAACGTTAAACCTTATCTTTGTGTGGTGTACATCTGTGGGGGGAAGTTACTCGTCTGTACGATCGCTGGAGACGGCTCTCCCCGGAGACCTCTCCCCTTGTCCTCGGCCGACCCTCCAGGTCCGTCTAACAGGCTCCAATTGACACAATAGATGCCCGGTAACTCCTGATCCCTGAGCCATAAGCCTGTTCAAAGACCAGGTCAGTCATGCCCGACACCTCCTCCCAGTGATTAATATTACACTTCAACATTATAATTTTTTACCATAAATACCTCTAGCCTTCCTGTTTTATTCATAGGGGTCACACTTACCCACTTCCCTTAGTATAACTCTTCCTCCATGGTTATCTTTGACAACTCTCTGTTAACCCTTTCCACAACTACTGCCCTTTGTACTTTTTGTAACGATGAGTCTTGGAAGGTTTGAAGTCAACTTGAAGTTTATTTGTAGGAAAAAGGACCCCAAGATGTCACTAGATGGACAGCATAACTTCAACTGCCTATTTACATTCTGATGCTGACCATGGGTGTATCAACATTCCACAAGAATTAAAGGAGCAGTATATAATATGATATAAGAATGTAACACATCTTCCTTTCTTAAAAAAAAAAATTAAAAAAATAAAATCAAACTACATACATTCATGACTACAACATGTAATCATTAAGTTTAACAGGTTTCACAATAATACGTCCTGATAATCTTCTTAGCCTAGGAACATCTTCTTTAAGAAGGACAGATGACATCGGTTGAACTTTGGTGGGAAGAACAGTATTATTAGGAGGCACTTCATCTAATTTGGAAATCACAGCCCGTGACTTCGGTACAGAAATGTCACGCTTTTCATTCAACCATAGGTCACGTTCCAATTCATTGCAAAGATCAATATTGCGAAAATTCCACATGCGTCCATCATTTAATAATACACAATTACCCCTTACCTCTAATACTTTCTTGGGAAGAGACCATTTGGAAGAACCATCTTTCGATAACCCAAAACGTGAAGATCTCACCAAATCACCAACACGAAAATTGCTCGCGCATTTCTTGATTTCATTATTGTGTCTATTTACATACTTTTGCTGGTAGGTATGCATCCTATTACTAAGATTTTCTTTAAGGATGTGACAAGAAGAAGTTTTAAGCATCCATGCAGGAGTTACCTTATTGCCAGCAGAACGCCCTTTGAGAAGATGGAATGGAGACACCAAAGTTGCAGAATGTGGGGTATTCCTATAGCTCCAAACCATATTTTTAACAGCAACCTTGCAATCATCTCCACCTGCCACAGCTAACTGTATGCATTCTTTCAAGACACGGTTGAATCTTTCTACCATACCATTCTCCCTTGGACAATAAACAGCAGTGGTAATATGTTTTATTCCACACAAACGCAAATAATCTTGAAATTCAGAAGCGACAAATTGTGGGCCATTATCAGTAGTGATACTCTCAGGAAAACCTTCTCTATGGAAAAGCTCTTCACAAAAACTTACAATATTGGAGGCTTTAACCTCTCTAACAAACGCAACTTCTGGCCACTTACTGTAACAATCCATTAGGACAATGGCAAACTTTCCAGCAATGTTACCAATGCTAAACGGACCACAAATATCCATAGCCAATTTCTGCCACGGTTTGTCTGGAAACGGAACAGAACTAATAGAAGATTCTTGAGGAATGTGAGATTTATCACTACAGGTGCACGCAGCACAATTCCTCACACACCTTTCAACATCCTTATCCATGCCCGGCGACCAGAAATCACACCTACACCTTCTCTTCATACCGGACATGCCTGAATGCCCCTCATGCATAAGATCTAATAACCTAATACGTAGAATAGATGGTACTACAAGTCTATCAGCTCTTCTGACTATACCAAGTGCAAGATCATAAGAGAGTTCAGGCCACACTGTTTTATATTCAGATAGATCAGAATCACTCCATGAAAAGTTATTGCACGGTGAGATTAAACGTGCAATCACATCCTTTAATACAACATCTTCCTGAACAGCTTGTTTCCACTCTTCCAAACTGATAGCACCATTGCAAGCTTCATCCACTGTAGCTATTGACCAGTCCTCATCCTGATCCATCACATTGTCTTCATCACAAACCGGAAGACGAGATAAACAATCAGCATTAACATTTTTGATGCCAGGAACATACTCCATTGAAAAATCATATTCCTGTAATTTGTAAATCCATTTGGCAATTCTAGGAGTAGCTTTCCCTGCACCTTTAGTCGAAAATATATCCACAAGAGGTTTATGGTCGGTCCTCAACTCGAAATTAGTGCCCCAGACATAATTTCTAAAATAATTCACACCCCAAAAACAAGCAAGAGCTTCCTTCTCTATGACTGAGTACGAAGGTTCTGCACCTTTCAATGTACGCGAAGCAAAGGCTACCACCCATTCCAATTTGCCTTTGCCTTGCATTAAAACAGCTCCTAAGCCATATGCACTAGCATCCACCACAATGATCGACTTCTTGTTGGGATCAAAAGGTTTCAGTTCAACTGCATTTATGATCTCTTTTTTCACATCATCAAAAACTGACTGACACTCGGTACTCCACAAAAATTTCGCACCCTTTTTCATTAATGACCTTAAACAAAAAACTTTAGATGCAAAGTTTGGCACAAATTTGGAATAGTACTCCGCAAGTCCTAAAAAAGAACGAAGTTGATCTTTATCGGATGGTGAAGGAGCATTCTTTTTTTTTTTTTTTAAATTTTTGAAAACCTTTATTGTGCTCAAAGACAGTACAAATACGGGCCCACAACCATCCGGCCGGCCACGGTCACACATTTAGCACTGGTGCATGCAATACGGCGCCAGGGTAATGCGGCACGGCAATAATTACAATACAGGAACAGACTGGAAAGCGCCGTCATACCTAGGCAAAGGAGCAATGTAGGTTAATTTCAAAGTCTTTTTTTTGGTGCAAATATTAAGATCAGGTCATACTATTCCGCACTTAAAACAACGAAAAAAGAAAAGCAAGGACCATGTAGGCGGGACTCGACAAAAAAGGACATCAGTTTCTGGCAAAGCAATTCACAACATGCAAGTCCCAACCAGAGGATGGCCACAGAATAGTCAGACCACAGGAAGCTGCCTCAACAACCCACCTTCAATGACACCACCACCCATCCCCCAGCATACCTAACACGGGCCTAAGAAAGAAGGGAAAATCATAAAAGAGCAAAAAAGGAACCATAGAAAAAAAAACTCAACTAACAGTTAACCCCCCACCCTACACACATGCAGAGGCTATGGCCTACCCCCCCCCCTAGCAGAGTGTCTGTCGCCCCGTAAACCCGAAATATAGGAAGAGAAGAGAAGAGAGGAAGAAGAGAAAGCGAAAGTGAAAGTAAAAATAAAGAACAAATTCCAAGGACATAGGGAGTAGGAACAGGAACCCCGTCCCGAAACGCCCCTAAGAAAAGATCTGGGAGGAGGATCAATTAAACATGCGCGCAAGCTCCGCCGGTCCAATAAGCAATCCCCACCCCAATAATAACATCAATAGAGCTGCAGCAAGCAATACAGTGGGGAGTGAATCAATGCGCAAACAACAATAAAACCAACCAAGTTCGGGGTCCACCCTACCTCCACACACCCGCCCGGGTACTAAGCAAAGAAGGTCCCCTATCCCTGGCCAGTCCTGGGGCTCAGTCTCTCACCCCTTCCGCTCACTAGTCCAGTGTAGTGCAGGAGAACAAAGGAAGATGGCCGCTCAAGCGAGGGGGGAGGTGCACAATCGAGGGAAGAATGGTGTCCGGTCCCGGGAGAAGAATCCACCTCGGTCACAGTCCGCTCTGGCATGGTCCAGCCGTGCAAATCACAAAGCAAAGCATTGCAAATCCAAGGCAAGCATGCCGGCGGTGAGGCAGGAGGGCAAAACACTGGTATCCCGGGCCATGATCTCTCGCACAGCAGCACACAGTCCAGCATGGAGCAAGGGGGATACACTGTTTCGTTGATGGTAATAGTAAGAGGTAACAAACCAGTACCAGCTCCTGCGATGGCTACAGTATCCTCCACTGCGATCTCCCGAGACAATGTTGCGGCATCAGACTGTAGCAACTCCCGTCCGGAGTCTTGTTGAAGATAATGCCCCTGTTCCAGGCTGGAATCCCGGGTACAGGCGTCGAGTTGTGCCCCCAGTGCGTTGCAGCTGCCCCTCAACTCCAATTGCAACTCGCCCAGGGCTGTAACAACGTCAGCAAGGGTGAATGTGGGCTGTAAAGACCCCATGGTCGCAGTCCCGTGGGGAGGAGTTGTTCCGATCCCTTCCACGCCGGGGAGCTCGCTACTGTGATGGGGGGCCGTGTAGACTGTGATTCAGCGGCCAGCCGTCTGCTGCACCATCTTGTTTCCTGTCCGACACAGTGCGGGGAGAGGCAGGGGGAAGCAGCGGGACGCGGTCAGGCGGGTACCGGACACCCACCGGCCAGCAAGGATCCGCCCGTCTCGGTGGATCATCCGGGGGTCAGCAAATGCGTGGGGAGGCACGCGGATTAGGGTCAGGTCAGCCGTCGCTAGCCGGAGGGACTCGGAGCACAAAGCATAAACATGGCGGCCAAGAACAAAGGTCCCGCTAGCGAGTCGCCCAAGCCGTCCGGCACCCCGCAGCCACGGAGGTGTGCAGCGGCTCCCGCTGGCCGGCAGTGCGCTGGTCGCGATTGCAAAGGGTAGCGCCGTCCAGCCGTATCATCCCCGTCACAGAGCAGCTGCGGGAGGGGGCGCGAGGGCAGCAGGGCGCTGCGGAAGAAGCTGGGCCTCGGGCCGGGGCGCGTCCGTCCACAGCGTCGGACTCCGGGCGGGTGGAGAGGCCGGCGGAGCACCAGCAGCAGCAGCTCCGTCTCCCGCACCTTCTGGAACCAAAACTGGGTAGCCGGGCAAACAGGATCGTGGTGCGGGAATCCGGGGCCGGCGGAGCCGAGGGCTGCGCGTCCGTTCAGGTCGCCATCTTGGCTCCTCCTCTGAAGGAGCATTCTTGATGGCATCTAATAAGTTCTTCTTGGGTTTAACACCTTCTGCTGATAGGGTGTGCCCAAGATATTCAATTTCATTCGTAGCAAATTTACACTTTTCAGCGGCAACAGTTAAACAAGCTTTTTGGAGTTTGCACAATACATCATTCAAAATTATGTCATGGTCAATTTTATCTTCCCCCATACAAGTACATCATCTTGAAACACCAACATGTTGGGTATTCCCTCCAGAACCTTGCACATGACTCTCTGAAAAACAGCAGATGCAGAGGATAAACTAAAAGGCATTCTTAAAAACTGAAACGCCCCCTCAGGAGTAATAAAAGATGTCAAATGCTGAGACTCAGGATGTAATTTTATCTGATGATAGGCATTAGATAAATCAATTGATGAAAAGTATTTACCATTTTTAACAGATGCAACCATTTCAATAATTCTGGGTAAAGGGTAGCGATCCACCCAAATACTTTTGTTAAGATCTCTTAAATCCACACACATGCGCAATTTGCCCTTAGGTTTTCATGCCAAAACTACTGGACTAAGCCAATCGGATGCTTCGATTGGTTCAATGATGTTTTGACCACATAAGCGATCAAGTTTTACCTTAAGTTGAGATCTTAACACTAAGGGAACATTGCGCACTTTATGAACAATAGGTACACAATCAGGTTTAAGAATTATTCGATGCTCAAATTTTTTGAGACATCCCAATTTTGGACTAAACAAATCAGGGAATTTTTTATGCCATTCTAAACCTGCATCATTATCTTGAGTTACTAAAACTTCATCGGCATGTTTTTTATGCCAATTGGGAGATAATAACACTTGATCCGGATGATTAGGATCGAGAGTCATCCCTAAATTCCATGGTTCTTTCCATCCTAACAACGCTCTGCCTTTTTCCACAACATATACAGTTCCAGAAGTATTCCTGTCCTTAAAAATGATTTCAGATGTAAAGCATCCAATCACAGGTAATTTAATGCCTAAGTAACCCACAGGAGTTCTTTGTGAACATATGAGATCCGGTTTACCACAAGTTTCCCACATGTTCTTGTCAATAATGGTATATAATGAACAAGAATCAGCCCAGAGAAATAACTTGTGATTGTTGATCGTAACTTCACATTTTCGGGGTTGAATTTCTTCAGAAATTTGATTAACTTCATTATTCCAAATTGCCATAACTTCAATATCACTGTCATTACTGGAATGAATAGATTCATCAATAAGGTTGACAGAATTCTTCCATGCGTTAGGATTGTCAGATCTACACATTTTTGCAAAATGACCAGTCTTATTACACTTGAAACATGTGACATTTGATGCAGGACACCAAGAATTTTCAGTAGTATGTCTAGTATTCCCACATCTAAAACAAAATTGTTTGTTAAAACTTGGCGTTTTACTGGAAGATGGTTTGTTGTATGACATAGTGTTTCTATTACTGCTAGAAAATGTTCAAGGTTTAACCTTGATATCACGTTTAGCATTATATCTATTGTCAAAAGATTTGGACTTATTAACCACAGCACAAATATCACTGGAATCTTTGCTGTCGGAAAACTTACGGTCTTTACTATGTACACTGCTTAACTCTTTTACATAACGAGAATTATTCTCAATTCTTCTAGCAATAGAAATAGTTTTATGGAGAGATGGATCTTTTAAATCTAATAACTTCTCTTGAATTTTGATATTATTGGTTCTGTTAATGAATTTATCTCTTATAATTTCTTCATGTAAATCCTTAAACTTACAAGTAACTGCTAACCTTCTTAAAACAGTAACATATTGTTCTACTGTCTCACCGGCTAATTGTGCTCTTGAAAAGAATTTATGTCTTTCTACAACAATACTGGTTTTTTTACCAAAATTTTCCTCTAAAGCTTTCAGTGCATCAAGATATTCATCAGATGAATATGATTCAGCTTTTGAACAATCAAATACGACTTCTTCATCACTAAGGTCTTCATCACCGCCTTCACATGCTTTAGAAATAATGTTAGGTTGTATCGGTAATGTTTTTAACACTTTCCTACCTTCAACACCAAGACTATGTTTAAGTAATGCTAATTTCCGTGAAGCTAGAAACACTTCTCCACCAATAGCTTCTAGGTATGTTTCAAAAGACTCACGCCAATCCTCCCAATTCATAGGAGGTATACCAGGATCTTGTAAAAATGTTGGTGGAGCTAAAATATTATTAGTTTCCATGTTAATATAAAGTTAACGAAATAATTAATATACAGGAAGAAAAATAATGATTAAATATTTAAGACAGTAAGCTGTATGTGAGATAAATCAAAAAAAAAAATTAACAAAAGAAAAGTTGTCACCGTTGTCCGTTGAATTCTAGGAAAATATGTGAAGTTTTTACTGTAAAATATAGTGTTAATGGTTGTTCGCTGTAAGATCCTTAATAAAGTTTTTTTTGTAAGTAATCTCCTGTGAAACGCGCCCCAGAATGCATTGCATGTTGTCCATAATGCATTGCGCGAGTGACGTACTTCAAGATCCTTGTACGAGGAACAATGGCCACTTGGTGAGCGCACTGCGTCAATACTGCTGCCTTCACACTGCCTTCACGAGCGTAGTGAGCGAGCGCTGACTCGAAAAATGCCGAGCAGACGGCTAATCGTCATTCAAAAGATGCAGGTAATGCGAACATACACAGCTTTGTGTAAAAATGAGTTAAATGACGAAATATACTGCGCTTAAGTATTTGGATCGGTAAAATTGTTTTTTTTCTAGAAAATATAGCGCAACGCTTCCCTTTTTGTTTAACAGAAGAGTTAAGTTAAAAGGCAACCCAAAAATCGAAAATCTTCCTGATGTGTATAAAGTCTTACTCACATGAGGTTGAAGATAACGATAGATAACGGGTCTTCTTGAAAGCGTTTCTTGGTCTCTTTTTTTTTCATGCTCTTCCACTTTTTTTTTAAATTCTTGAAACTCGTATGAAAACATCTTAGGGTCAGGATGGGTTGTTTTCTCCCTCGTCGCCACTTTTGTAAAGATGAGTCTTCGAAGGTTTGAAGTCAACTTGAAGTTTATTTGTAGGAAAAAGGACCCCAAGATGTCACTAGATGGACAGCATAACTTCAACTGCCTATTTACATTCTGATGCTGACCATGGGTGTATCAACATGCCACAAGAATTAAAGGAGCAGTATATAATATGATATAAGAATGTAACAGTACTGACCTGAGTCCCATTAGATTGTTTTCTTCTGTTTTTGTTTACACAGTTTAATTGCCCCCAGATTTTAGATTTTTGTCTCCTATGCGAATTAAACAGACCAAAGGACTCGCTGAGCCTGATGGAGCAACAGTTCAAGCAGTGGCGGCACACACATTTAGAGACGCGCCTTGGATGCACCACAATGAGAGGATCTGGCAAAGCAGCTGCAAGGCTGGAAAAAACCCTGATGAGAGTATATGAACATGACAGTGAGATCTGAAGTTTCACAAGACTTTGTTAAGTGGCCGGGCAACTTTCACTGAACTTCACTGATTTGTGAAACCACTTCTTGCACCAGTGTTCACCAGCACCAGCTCTGCAGGGAGAGCAGAGGGGAAACAACTTTGGTTTAATAGCCAGTTTCAGAAATGACTTGTGAATGAGTATAAAAGATAAACTGTGAGTAACAAGGAAGCAGGTCTGGTCTAAACTCGAGCCCCGGGAGCACTCACAGCTTATTTACATGTGTAAGAGGGTGTGACCCCCCCACCGTGAGCAGCACCTCCCTGCTGAGCCTCTGTAAAGTAAACTCCGCCATCCAGTATTCATAAAAAAGATGAATTTATTGTGATATGGAAAACACCAGCAGTACAGCACTGGAGTAATGTTCTGACTCTTCCTCAGCCCAGCTCCTCTGTCAGAATCTAACACAGTCTAGAACCTATGACAGAGCAGTTGGAACGAAGGAGAGACGACAAACATAAACAATACAAGACCGTCCCGAAACATAAATAAAGGAACAATACCTAGTAAAACTCAAAATGAAACACAACAGCCTCCCTCTCTCCACTGATCTCTCAGCAGTGTGAGACATCCTCAGTCTAACTGACCTCCCTGCTGGGCCTCCCTCTCTCCACTGATCTCTCATTGTGTGAGACAACCTCCATCTAACTGGCCTCCCTGCTGGGCCTCCCTCTCTCCACTGATCTCCCAGCGCTGCTCGACCTCTGTCTCTCCACTGATCTCCCAGCCCTTCTCGGCCTCCATTTCTCTCCACTGATCTCCCAACCCAGCTCGGCCTCCCGCTCTCCAATGATCTCCCAGCCCTGCTCGGTCCCACTCTCTCCACTGATCTCCCAGCCCTGCTCGTCCTCCCTCTCTCCACTGATCTCCCAGCGCTGCTGGGTCTCCCTCTCTCCACTGATCTCCCAGCCCTGATCGGCCTCCCTCTCTCCACTGATCCCCCAGAGCTGCTCGTCCTCCCTCTCTCCACTGATCTCCCAGCCCTTCTCGGCCTCTCTCTCTCCACTGATCTCCCAGCCCTTCTCGGCCTCTCTCTCTCCACTGATCTCCCAGCCTTGCTCGTCCTCCCTCTCTCCACTGATCTCCTAGCCCTACTCGGCCCTGCCTCTCTCCACTGATCTCCCATGCTCGGCCTCCTTCTCCCCACTGATCTCCCAACCCAGCTCGGCCTCCCTCTCTCCACTGATCTACCAGCCCTGCTCGGCCTCCCTCTCTTCACTGATCTCTCAGCGCTGCTCGGCCTCCCTCTCTCCGCTGATCTCTCAGCCCTGCTCGGCCTCCCTCTCTCTACTAATCTCCCAGCGCTGGTCGGCCTCCCTCTCTCCACTTATCTCCCAGCGCTGGTCGGCCTCCCTCTCTCCACTGATCTCCCAGCCCTACTTGGCCTCCCTCTCTCCTCTGATATCCCAGCCCAACCTTACTCTCTCCACTGATCTCCCAGCCCTGCTAGGCCTCCCGCTCTCCACTTATCTCCCAGCCCTGCTCAGCCTCCCTCTCTCCACTGATCTCCCAGCCCTACTTGGCCTCCCGCTCTCCACTTATCTCCCAGCCCTGCTCGGCCTCCCTCTCTCCACTGATCTCCCAGCCCTGCTCAACCTCCCTCTCTCCACTGATCTCTCAGACCTGCTCGGCTTCCCTCTTTCCACTGATCTCCCAACCCTGCTCAGCCTTCCTCTCTCCACTGATCTCTCATTGGGTGAGACATCCTCAGTCTAACTGACCTCCCTGCTGGGCCTCCCTCTCTCCACTGATCTCCCAGCGCTGCTCGGCCTCTGTCTCTTCACTGATCTCCCAGCCCCGCTCGGCCTCCCTCTCTCCACTGATCTCCCATGCTAGGCCTCCCTCTCTCCACTGATCTCCCAACCTGCTCGGTCCCCATCTCTCCACTGATCTCCCAGCCCTGCTTGGCCTCCCTCTGTCCACTGATCTCACAGCCCTGCTCGGCCTCCCTCTCTCCACTGATCTCCCATGCTCGGCCTCCCTCTCTCCACGGATCCCCCAATCTGCTCGGTCCCCATTTCTCCACTGATCTCCCAGCCCTGCTTGGCCTCCCTCTTTCCACTGATCTCCGAGCCCTGCTAGGACTTCCTCTCTCCACTGATATCCCAGCCCTGCTCAGCCTCCCTCTCTACTGATCTCCCTGCTCGGCCTCCCTCTCTCCACTGGCCTCCCTACCCTGCTCGGCCTCCCTCTCTCCACTGATCTCCCAGCCCTGCTCTGGCCTCCCTCTCTCCACTGATCTCCCAGCCCTGCACGGCTTCCCTCTCTCCACTGATCTCTCAGCGCTGCTCTGCCTCCCTCTCTCCACTGATCTCCCAGCCCTACTCAGCCTCCCTCTCTCCACTGATCTCCCAGCCCTGCTCGGCCTCCCTCTCTCCACTGATCTCCCAGCCCTGCTCTGGCCTCCCTCTCTCCACTGATCTCCCAACCCAGCTCGGCCTCCCTCTCTCCACTGATCTCTCAGACCTGCTCGGCTTCCCTCTTTCCACTGATCTCCCAACCCTGCTCAGCCTTCCTCTCTACTGATCCCCTTGCTCAGCCTCCCTCTCTCCACTGATCTCTCATTGGGTGAGACATCCTCAGTCTAACTGACCTCCCTGCTGGGCCTCCCTCTCTCCACTGATCTCCCAGCGCTGCTCGGCCTCTGTCTCTTCACTGATCTCCCAGCCCCGCTCGGCCTCCCTCTCTCCACTGATCTCCCATGCTAGGCCTCCCTCTCTGCACTGATCTCCCAACCTGCTCGGGCCCCATCTCTCCACTGATCTCCCAGCCCTGCTTGGCCTCCCTCTGTCCACTGATCTCACAGCCCTGCTCGGCCTCCCTCTCTCCACTGATCTCCCATGCTCGGCCTCCCTCTCTCCGCTGATCTCTCAGCCCTGCTCGGCCTCCCTCTCTCTACTAATCTCCCAGCGCTGGTCGGCCTCCCTCTCTCCACTTATCTCCCAGCGCTGGTCGGCCTCCCTCTCTCCACTGATCTCCCAGCCCTACTTGGCCTCCCTCTCTCCTCTGATATCCCAGCCCAACCTTACTCTCTCCACTGATCTCCCAGCCCTGCTAGGCCTCCCGCTCTCCACTTATCTCCCAGCCCTGCTCAGCCTCCCTCTCTCCACTGATCTCCCAGCCCTACTTGGCCTCCCGCTCTCCACTTATCTCCCAGCCCTGCTCGGCCTCCCTCTCTCCACTGATCTCCCAGCCCTGCTCAACCTCCCTCTCTCCACTGATCTCTCAGACCTGCTCGGCTTCCCTCTTTCCACTGATCTCCCAACCCTGCTCAGCCTTCCTCTCTACTGATCCCCTTGCTCAGCCTCCCTCTCTCCACTGATCTCTCATTGGGTGAGACATCCTCAGTCTAACTGACCTCCCTGCTGGGCCTCCCTCTCTCCACTGATCTCCCAGCGCTGCTCGGCCTCTGTCTCTTCACTGATCTCCCAGCCCCGCTCGGCCTCCCTCTCTCCACTGATCTCCCATGCTAGGCCTCCCTCTCTCCACTGATCTCCCAACCTGCTCGGTCCCCATCTCTCCACTGATCTCCCAGCCCTGCTTGGCCTCCCTCTGTCCACTGATCTCACAGCCCTGCTCGGCCTCCCTCTCTCCACTGATCTCCCATGCTCGGCCTCCCTCTCTCCACGGATCCCCCAATCTGCTCGGTCCCCATTTCTCCACTGATCTCCCAGCCCTGCTTGGCCTCCCTCTTTCCACTGATCTCCGAGCCCTGCTAGGACTTCCTCTCTCCACTGATATCCCAGCCCTGCTCAGCCTCCCTCTCTACTGATCTCCCTGCTCGGCCTCCCTCTCTCCACTGGCCTCCCTACCCTGCTCGGCCTCCCTCTCTCCACTGATCTCCCAGCCCTGCTCTGGCCTCCCTCTCTCCACTGATCTCCCAGCCCTGCACGGCTTCCCTCTCTCCACTGATCTCTCAGCGCTGCTCTGCCTCCCTCTCTCCACTGATCTCCCAGCCCTACTCAGCCTCCCTCTCTCCACTGATCTCCCAGCCCTGCTCGGCCTCCCTCTCTCCACTGATCTCCCAGCCCTGCTCTGGCCTCCCTCTCTCCACTGATCTCCCAACCCAGCTCGGCCTCCCTCTCTCCACTGATCTCTCAGACCTGCTCGGCTTCCCTCTTTCCACTGATCTCCCAACCCTGCTCAGCCTTCCTCTCTACTGATCCCCTTGCTCAGCCTCCCTCTCTCCACTGATCTCTCATTGGGTGAGACATCCTCAGTCTAACTGACCTCCCTGCTGGGCCTCCCTCTCTCCACTGATCTCCCAGCGCTGCTCGGCCTCTGTCTCTTCACTGATCTCCCAGCCCCGCTCGGCCTCCCTCTCTCCACTGATCTCCCATGCTAGGCCTCCCTCTCTCCACTGATCTCCCAACCTGCTCGGGCCCCATCTCTCCACTGATCTCCCAGCCCTGCTTGGCCTCCCTCTGTCCACTGATCTCACAGCCCTGCTCGGCCTCCCTCTCTCCACTGATCTCCCATGCTCGGCCTCCCTCTCTCCACGGATCCCCCAACCTGCTCGGTCCCCATTTCTCCACTGATCTCCCAGCCCTGCTTGGCCTCCCTCTTTCCACTGATCTCCGAGCCCTGCTAGGACTTCCTCTCTCCACTGATATCCCAGCCCTGCTCAGCCTCCCTCTCTACTGATCTCCCTGCTCGGCCTCCCTCTCTCCACTGGCCTCCCTACCCTGCTCGGCCTCCCTCTCTCCACTGATCTCCCAGCCCTGCTCTGGCCTCCCTCTCTCCACTGATCTCCCAGCCCTGCACGGCTTCCCTCTCTCCACTGATCTCTCAGCGCTGCTCTGCCTCCCTCTCTCCACTGATCTCCCAGCCCTACTCAGCGTCCCTCTCTCCACTGATCTCCCAGCCCTGCTCGGCCTCCCTCTCTCCACTGATCTCCCAGCCCTGCTCTGGCCTCCCTCTCTCCACTGATCTCCCAACCCAGCTCGGCCTCCCTCTCTCCACTGATCTCCCAGCCCTGCACAGCTTCCCTCTCTCCACTGATCTCCCAGCCCTGCTCTGGCCTCCCTCTCTCCACTGATTCCCAGCCCTGCTCAACCTTATCTCTCCACTGATCTCCCAGCCCTGCTAGGCCTCCCGCTCTCCACTTATCTCCCAGCCCTGCTCGGCCTCCCTCTCTCCACTGATATCCAAGCCCTACTCAACCTCCCTCTCTCCACTGATCTCTCAAACCTGCTCGACTTCCCTCTCTCCACTGATGTCCCAACCCGGCTCAGCCTCCCTCTCTACTGATCCCCCTGCTCGGTCTCCTTCACTTATCTCTCAACAGAGTGTGACATCCTCAGTCTAACTGACCACCCTGCTGGCCTCTCTCTCCACTGATCTCCCAGCCCTGCTCGGCCTCCCTCTCTCCACTGATCTCCCTGCCCTGCTCGGCTTCCCTACCTCCACTGATCTCTCAGCCCTGCTCGTCCTCCCTCTCTCCACTGATCTCCCAGCGCTGCTCGGCCTCCCTCTCTCCACTGATCTCCCAGCCCTGCTCGGCCTCCCTCTCTCTACTGATCTCTCAGGGCTGCTTGGCCTCCCTCTCTCCACTGATTTCCCAACCCTGCTCAGCCTCCCTCTCTACTTATCATCCTGCTCGGTCTCCCTCACTCCACTGATCTCCCAGCGCTGCTCGGCCTCCCTCTCTCCACTTATCTCTCAACAGAGTATTTCATCCTCAGTCTAACTGACCTCCATGTTCTGCCTCCCTCTTTCCACTGATTTCTCATTTTGTGAGACATCCTCAGTCTAACTGACCTCCCTGCTGGGCCTCCCTCTATCCACTGATCTCCCAGCGCTGCTCAGCCTCCGTCTCTCCACTGATCTCCCAGCCCTGCTTGGCCTCCCTCTCTCCACTGATCTCCCATGCTCGCACTCCCTCTCTCCACTGATCTCCCAATCCTGCTCGGCGTCCCACTCTCCAATGATCTCCCAGCCCTGCTCGGTCTCCCTCTCTCCACTGATCTCCCAGCTCTGCTCGGCCTCCCCCTATCCACTGATCTCCCAGCCCTGCTCAGCCTCCCTCTCTCCACTGATCCCCCAGCGCTGCTCGGCCTCCCTCTCTGCACAGATCTCCCAGCCCTGCTTGGCCTCCCTCTCTCCACTGATCTCCCAGCCCTGCTCAGCATCCCTCTCTACTGATCCCCCTGCTCGGTCTTTCTTACTCCACTGATCTCCCAGCGCTGCTCGGCCTCCCTCTCTCCACTGATCTCTCAGCCCTGCTCGACCTCCCTCTCTCCACTGATCTCCCAGCGTGCTCGGTCTCCCTCTCTCCACTGATCTCCCAGCCCTGCTCGGCCTCCACCTTTCCACTGATGTCTCTGCCCTGCTCAGCCTCCCTCTCTCCACTGATCTCCCAGCCCTGCTCGGCCTCTCTCTCTCCACTGACCTGCCAGCCCTGCTCAGGCTCCCTCTCTCCGCTGATCTCTCAGCAGTGGGAGACATCATCAGTCTGACTGACCTCTCTGCTCTGATGCAAACAAAGTGGTCCCAGATACTAGAACAAATGAACCAAAATTAAATAATATCTCAACTGGATTCAAGGAAAATATCACAACATTGTTTTTAATCACAACGTGTACAAAAATATTCAATAAAGCACTTCATAAAATGCCTCAAATATTTAGTCATAAGTAGTGCCCCTGACAGGATGGAAAGGGAGGGGTGGTGATGTGGACAGTGAGGGAACTATACACCTGATAAGGCAATGGTCAATTTGACCTGAATGAAAAATGTCTAATAGTCAATTAATACAGGCTAATGATCACAGTTCATAAATTAATCCAACAGGCTCATGCCTATCAAAACAAAACCACAAATGATAAATGGGGAAGAAGGCTGAGAATGGAAAAAGTGTTGACGTTTCGACCCAAGTTGATGCAGACGTAGGATAAAACCTTGCTAGAAGGTCTTCATCAGGACGGGGGTGTAGGAGGGGCAATAGATCTGTATAAGAAATTAATAATTTTAATATCAATTGTGGTCAAAATGATCCAAATTACTCATAAAAATTACATTGTTGATGATCAAAGGGGGAAACATAACATAGGGAATATGAGGAATACTTATAAGGTGGAACACATCAGGTTTAGTAGACTGCAGGTTAGACCAGAAGCATCAAATGAGAGTGGTGTCATTTCCAGGTTCTAGACAACCAACAACAAAGATACTACAATAGTAGTTTGCATTAGTAAATGTAGGGAAACATCACTTACAACGCAACTTTTACAACGACATACCATTACAACTGAACTTTTACAACGCAAAAACTTTTACAACGCATGTATTTACAACGCATGTTTTTACAACGCAGGTACCTTTACAACGCATACCATTACAACGTAAGTATTGGTAAGTATATAATTATATTTTAAGTGTTATATGTTTGGGGTAAAGGGGTATTTTTAGGGTTCAGGGTCAGTTTTGGGTTTTTGGGTAAAGGGGTATTTTTAGGGTTCAGGGTCAGTTTTTAGTTTTTGGGTAAAGGGGTATTTTTGGGGTTCAGGGTCAGTTTTTAGTTTTTTGGTAAAGGGGTATTTTTGGAGTTCAGGGTCAGTTTTTAGTTTTTGGGTAAAGGGGTATTTTTGGGGTTCAGGGTCAGTTTTTAGTTTTTGGGTAAAGGGGTATTTTTAGGGTTCAGGGTCAGTTTTTAGTTTTTGGGTAAAGGGGTATTTTTGGGGTTCAGGGTCAGTTTTTAGTTTTTCGGTAAAGGGGTATTTTTGGGGTTCAGGGTCAGTTTTTAGTTTTTGGGTAAAGGGGTATTTTTGGGGTTCAGGGTCAGTTTTTAGTTTTTTGGTAAAGGGGTATTTTTGGAGTTCAGGGTTCGTTTTTAGTTTTTGGGTAAAGCGGTATTTTTGGGGTTCAGGGTCAGTTTTTAGTTTTTGGGTAAAGGGGTATTTTTAGGGTTCAGGGTCAGTTTTTAGTTTTTGGGTAAAGGGGTATTTTTGGGGTTCAGGGTCAGTTTTTAGTTTTTGGGTAAAGGGGTATTTTTGGGGTTCAGGGTCAATTTTTTAGTTTTTGGGTAAAGGGGTATTTTTGGGGTTCAGGGTCAGTTTTTAGGTAAAGGGGTATTTTTGGTGTTCAGGGTCAGTTTTTAGTTTTTGGGTAAAGGGGTATTTTTGGGGTTCAGGGTCAGTTTTTAGTTTTTGGGTAAAGGGGTATTTTTGGGGTTCAGGGTCAGTTTTAGTTTTTGGGTAAAGGGTTTTTTTTGGGGTTCAGTGTCAGTTTTTAGTTTTTGGGTAAAGGGGTATTTTTGGGGTTCAGGGTCAGTTTTTAGTTTTTGGGTAAAGGGGTATTTTTGGGGTTCAGGGTCAGTTTTGGGTTTTTGGGTAAAGGGGTATTTTTGGGGTTGAGGGTCAGTTTTTGGTTTTTGGGGTACAGCGGTACAGGGTAAAAATAAATTAGAATTAAATTTAAATTAAATTAATTAAATGAAATGAAATTAAATTAAATTACATTAAATTATATTTTTTTCACTTAATTTACGATTATAAAATTAATATATATTTATCAATACTTATGTTGTAATGGTATGCGTTGTAAAGGTACCTGCGTTGTAAAAACATGCGTTGTAAATACATGCGTTGTAAAAGTTTTTGCGTTGTAAAAAATGCGATGTAAAAGCATGCGTTGTAATAACATGCGTTGTATCATCATATATCCGTAAATGTAGTATGGAACAAGAATTCGAAAAATACAAAAAAGTGTCCTGGTAAGGTGACATAAATAATGGACCCTCACAATTGGTTACAAACATGAGACCCAAATCTCATAACATTATATCAGAAGGAATACACATAAACTCACTGGGAATGGAGTCTCGCAGATTGAACAGCAACCAGATTTGTTGGGTGTGCACCGTTCAGTATATCTGAATATTTGATGGGTGGGCACCGTTCAATATATCTGTCGAGGAAACGGCTAGGTTGGTTATCAAAAAACCTATTGACGAGTCAAAAGTATGCGGCACATCAAATTAATTACCTCATTAGTAAAGAACGGTCGCATGATCCGTATAGAATCTGCAGTAAGGGTCTGGATTCTGCAAAAAGTGAATTATCAACAGTTAACCAACCATCGGATGGGAGCCTGATAGTGGTGGGCCCTGATTCAGAAAAAAGGGGCCTACCTGTTGTCAACAGTTAGGCCACTGGCCCAGGGGGGTGTGGAGTCAATATCTGTATATACGAAACTGCCGTAAGGTCAATCAGATTTCTAAAAGTGTTAAAATGGCAGAATCGTAAATAATCGCATACATGGTACCAGACATTAATATTGGTACTTAGACCACACTGCGCATACCTGAAAAAAGGAATTCCAGGGCTGTGACGGGGTCTGGTATGTGTAATTTAAGTTAGTAGAGAAGGAATTCTGTGGTTTCAAAGCGGCCGCATAGATCGGTCCGATTTCTGAAAACAATAAGATTACCGGCTTGTAAAAACTCACGTGGAAGCAGCCAGATAATGCAGCCAGACAATAATATTGGCACTTGGACCACACCGCACGTACCTGAGAAAAGGAATTCCAGGGCTTTGACGGGAGTCTGGTGTGTAAAATTCAAGTTCGGTGGTTACGAAACAGCCGCATAAATCGGTCCAATTTCTGAAAATATTCAAGGTACAGGCTTGTAAATACTCGCGTACATGCAGCCAGCTAATTATATAGCTACTTATCGCCAAATCGCAGTGCGCATACCTGGCAGGAGTAATCAAGAGGCTTTCATGGGCTCAGCCTTCCTCTCTACTGATCCCCCTGCTCGGTCTTTCTTACTCCACTGATCTCCCAGCGCTGCTCGGCCTCTCTCTCTCCACTGACCTGCCAGCCCTGCTCAGGCTCCCTCTCTCCACTGATCTCTCAGCAGTGGGAGACATCACCAGTCTGACTGACCTCTCTGCTCATCCTCCCTCTCTCCACTGATCTCTCAGCAGTGTGAGACATCCTCAGTCTAACTGACCTCCCTGCTTGGCCTCCCTCTCTCCACTGGCCTCCCTACCCTGCTCGGCCTCCCTCTCTCACTGATCTCCTAGCCCTGCTCGGCCTCCATCTCTTCACTGATCTCCCAGCCCTGCTCGGCCTCCCTCTCTCCACTGATCTCCCAGCCCTGCTCGGCCTCTCTCTCTCCACTGATCTCCCAGCCCTTCTCTGGTCTCCCTCTCTCCACTGATCTCCCAGTCCTGCTCGGCTTCCCTCTCTCCACATTTCTCTCAGCAGTGTGAGACAAATCCAGTCTAACTGACTTGCCTGCTGGGCCTCCCTCTCTCTACTGACCTCCCTGCCCTGCTCAGCCTCCCTCTCTCCACTGATTTCCTAGCGCTGCTTGGCCTCCCTTGCTCTACTGATTTCCAAGCCCTTCTCGGCCTCCCTCTTTCCACTGATCTCCCAGCCCTGCTCATCCCCTTCTTTCCACTGATCTCCCAGCCCTGCTCAGTCTCCCTCTCTCCACTGATCTCCCAGCCCTGCTCGGCCTCCCTCTCTCCACTGATCTCCTAGCCCTGCTCTGTCTTCCTCTCTCCACTGATCTCCCAGCCCTGCTCAACCTTACTCTCTCCACTGATCTCCCAGCCCTGCTAGGCCTCCCACTCTCCACTTATCTCCCAGCCCTGCTCGGCCTCCCTCTCTCCACTGATCTCCCAGCCCTGCTCAACCTCCCTCTCTCCACTGATCTCCCAGCCCTGCTCAACCTCCCTTTCTCCACTGATCTCTCAGACCTGCTCGGCTTCCCTCTGGCCACTGATCTCCCAACCCTGCTTAGCCTCCCTCTCTACTGATCCCCCTGCTCGGTCTCCTTCACTCCACTGATCACCCAGCGCTGCTCGGCCTCCCTCTCTCCACTGATCTTCCAGCCCTGCTCGGCCTCCCTCTTTCCACTTGTTGGACTTGGCCCTTCTGGCAGGTTCACCCCTAAACTTTTTGCTTTTAATGGTGACCTGGTGATGGTGATTTTTGGGTTCTGCCCACTTTCACTGTGTCCCAGTGGAAAGTGCGTGCGCACTCTGAGTGCGTGGAGTAAAGTTGGCCTGCCCTCCCATAGGAATGCATGGGGAATGTATGTGTCCCTGGTTGTTCCTGATGCGTGAGGTGTACAGGCTTGAGTCTGGTATGTGCAGACTCGTGTGATTGAATGCTGCGAAATTATGTATGCGGCGTGTATGTGTCTAGTGTGGAAGTGCCACTTCTAGACATGGCTGTGCATGTGCTGTAAAGGTGCTGGCATGTGATTGGCTGGAGCTGGCTGGGATGCCAGGCTCCGTGAGTCTGGATGGGTCTGCCCGGTGGTGAGTGTGGAGATCTGCATGCTGATGGCTGGGGAGGAGTGCACCTGGGTCCTGAATAGGGCTGGGCTTTCCCCACACAATGCTAGATCCACCCCCTGTGGTGCGTCTAACAACCCTAGCCCTGCCAGTTAATAGAGTGAGGGGCTGAGCACATCAAGAGTGCTCACAAACCAGCTGCAACTAGTTTTTCCCCTCACCCTGAGCAAAGACAAAGGGATTTGCTGTATAAAAAGGGACTGTGTCCCCTTACAAAATGTTCTTGTTCTGACACTTGAATCTGCCAGGGGCATGCTGCTGCTGGGGCCCAGGGGAAGGCTTGCCTCCCTGGGCCCTGCCCAGCCCCTAAACACCTGATGGACTTTTCCTGATCCTGGGAAACCTTGGATGTTATTTACTTTGGCCCTGGGAGGGCTGCCTCTCTTTAAAAGCACCTGGCTCCTTTGGCAGCATGGGAGCGCTGTGCTGCCTTTCTTTTGAATTCCCCCACTAGTCTCTGCAGCAGGCGAGGGGTTAATTGGCGTCAGGTCTGCTCTCCCAGCTCGTGGGCGTGAGGAGACTGGGGAGGCTCGTGCCCTGATTGCCGCCGTCGTGATGGCGTTGTTGGTGCTACTTATGGGGCTATTTCCTTGCAGGTGCCACCCTGCCTATGCCCGTATTTTCATTTGATTTATTCATGGGTGCCACCCCGTTTATTTTTAAATGCCTCGAGTGTGCAGGAACCTACTCTGCGACTTTGTCCGCCTTCCAGGGTGCCCACCCCTCATTTACCGATCCTAAGAATCACTGCCGCGGCCCTCTCGTGCCGCAAACCGGAAGTCAGGCGGCCGGGCGCCTGGAGCGAGGCGGGACTTCCGCTTGCTTCAGGAAGTCCCGCCCGCCGCCGCGCCGCGATTGGCTGCCTGCCTGGCTGAGGAGAGGAAGAGAAGCTGGCCAAGTCCCGGCCTCCCGCGGCCCGGGGCTCCCATGAAGTAGGGAGAGCCCCGGGGCCGCCAGTGGAGAGGGTCCCGCCGATGCCCAACAAGCGAGAAGAGCCCCGGCACCGAAAGGAGACCCGCAAGTCCCCCCGAGTCCCGGTGAGTGAAGGAGGTGGGCGGGAGACCTGGTCGGTGCTTGTCCCCTGCAGAGCCCCAGTGAAGGGGGCCCTATGTTGTTGGTGCCTTCAAGGCACAGTGCACCCCTCCTCAAGCACTGAGCGGCCCCCGATGGCAGCGGGCCGCTCCCACATTTTGGGCATCAGTATTTAGAGCCTCGAGGGCCCCGTGGCTCCTACGATGGGGACATTGATTTCTTTAAGGAGCCAGAGGGCTCCCCGGCACGCAATTATGTCAGAGCCTAGAGGGCTCCAACCTTTTGGGGGCACAGTAGTCCCTAGAGCCTTGAGGGCTCCAAAATACGTAATAGGTATCTCTAGAGCCAGAGGGCTCCACCATCCTGCGCATTCTTGTTTCTTTCAGAGCCTAGAGGGCTCCAAACTTTGCACAGTTTCGCTCCTATGGGCCAGTGAGGGCCCCTGTCGCAGTTTTGTCCCAGCTGCCCAGCAATTAGTGGGCAGCAGCACCGTTTAGGTCTTTCTTTCCTAGGGACATGTTCTTTTGGACTTAGGAGTGAGTCGCACTCCTTCCTCCCTACCCTGCCCTTCCCCAGCTGCGCAGCACTTAGTGCCAGCTGCAGCGTTTAGGCCCTGTTCTGTCCCTGTCCTCAGCTGCCCAGCAAGTAGTGGGCAGCTACTACATTTCAGTTTTGGCGCAGTGGCGCAACCTGGACTTTGATGTAAGTTCTGTGCTAATGTGAATTCTGCGAATTGTTATTTGCTGCACCTCTGAATGTGTTTTAGATGCGTCATGTGCTTTGTTCCTTACACCTATGAATGTGTTTATGCATCATGTGTTCTCCTGTGCTGCACCTCTGAATGTGTTTTAGATGCGTCATGTGCTTTGTTCGTTACACCTCAGAATGTGTTGTTTATGCATCATGTGTTCTCCTGTGCTGCATCTCTGCATGTGTTTTAGATGCGTCATGTGCCTTGTTCCTTGCACCACTGAATGTGTTTTGATGCGTCATGTGCCTTGTTCCTTACACCGCTGAATGTATGTTTATACATCATATGTCTTCCCTACACCTCTGAAAGTTCTAGGCCTACAAGTATTGTATTCTAAGGTCTAAAAAGTGCTATTTCTTTACCAAGTGCTTATTCCTGACAGTGGCCCGTGTGGCCCTGTCCTGTGTACATATAATCCCTTGTAAATATTGCCCATGCCAGTTGGCACAATGTAAAACCTGTGATTATGACTCTAATGTGTTTTGCAATACAAAGGCTATTTTTACATATACCGTGTGTGGAGTTCCTTTTGTGGGGGGCCTTGGATGTTGTTGCCGGTGGGTGCGTGCGCAAATGCTTTACACATCGCCTCCGAGATAAGCCTGACTGCTCGTGCCAAGCTACCAAGAGGGTGAGCAGAGGTGTTCTTGGCGGGTGACTTCCTTACCCTACCTTAGGAATGGTGATTTCTGCCTGGCTTTGGTGCAAGCCCTAGCCAACCAGAAATCCCATTTCTAACACCACTGATCTACCAGCCCTGCACGGCTTCCATCCCTCCACTGACCTCCCTGCCCTGCTCGGTCTCCCTCTCTCCACTGATCTCCCAGCCCTGCTCGGCCTCCCTCTCTCCACTGGCCTCCCTACCCTGCTCGGCCTCCCTCTCTCCACTGATCTCCCAGCCCTGCTCGGCCTCCTTCTCTCCATTGATCTCTAAGCCCAGCTCGGCTTCCTTACCTCCACTGATCTCTCAGCCCTGCTCGGTCTCCCTCTTGTAGTGTAGTTCCTGTATTCCCAATAGGCTCTGCGCATTGGAATAACATATCCTATTGAATTGATGTAGGACTTAGGTCGACTGGGTCTCTATCAAATATATTAAACTTAATAGTGAGTGCCAGCCAGCTCAGAGGTCACTAGAAACTTTCTCAAATAAACAAGAAGGGATTCATTTCTGACAACCGCATAAACATGACAACTTTGTTCCCAAGAATAAGAAATTAATCTTCAGAGTTGTGGAAACAATAGATAGATATTTCACTCAGTCAATCGCGCATGCTTCGTTTCACCAGAGGTGCAGAGAAATAGAGAGACGGGCGTTTTCAATAAAAAGTATTTATTGAACAGTATTCTTTCTCATGCAGAAGAAATGAACTGCTACAATCGTAATACTGGCTTTGAAGTATAATACGTACAGCAAGAAGAGTATAATAAAATAATATTGTTAAAGCATGGTACGGTTTCTAATCCATAAAATACATACATAAATAAATAAAGACTAAAAGTACTCAACTGGTGCCTCTAAAATATGCCTACCATAATGTACCTAACCTAAGTCTAGCACGAGGGAAGAAATAAGTCTGGTGTAGCATAGGTTTAGTATTCTTTGCCAAGAATCTATCCAAGATTTCTCTTAAGGTCTAATCAGCTCCGTACCTTGGTTTAGAATGAAGGCGGTCTGGTATCTCTCTGTCTCGGGACTCCATTTCCCAACACCCTGCAAGGGGAGCTTGAAAACACTGGAGCTGGATTTCTCGGCAGGAGAAAAGACAGCGTCTCTCTCAGTGCGTCTGCTGGAGGGTCGGCTTCCTTCAGCACTTGCTGTAGGGAGCTGCGTCGGGCAAGTAGATAGTCAAACTGCTCCAAACCACTGTGTGTTTGCTAGGGCAAGTGTGGGCATAATTATACCTTGAAGGTGCTGAGTTTGACGTAAAGTTGGACATAATAACGTCATCAAAGAATGGCAGTTCTTTGAAAACTCCATGAGTTCTTGGATAAATCAATATTCAAGCAGGGGGAAGTCCCTAACTGCTGAAGCCGAGTTTTCCAAGAAATCGATGTGCGGCTTTTCGGAACTAGTGGAAGTATTCATGCCTGTATTTGGACTGCATGGG
This sequence comes from Lissotriton vulgaris, assembly GCF_964263255.1. Taxonomy (NCBI): domain Eukaryota; kingdom Metazoa; phylum Chordata; class Amphibia; order Caudata; family Salamandridae; genus Lissotriton; species Lissotriton vulgaris. The sequence continues at coordinate 1,577,398,865 of NC_141696.1, forward strand.
CTATGTCTAAATATGGTTATGATTTCTATGCCTTTAAAAGGGCAAGGTGATTTGTACCTATATAAGGGCATGAATCGGGAAAATTACACTAAGGTCCTAAAATGTTATACAACACCCACTCCAATGTATTATGTTGTACATTACTAAATTCTAAGCATCTAAAACATATCTAAAGCATGTGTTTTTCAATCCCACCCAAAATACACAAAAAATGCATTTTAAAATGGTTGCACACGAAAAATGAGCATTTGTGCTGTATGCATTTGAAAGCAATGATTTCATTTTAAGCATATAGTATGATATTGGCAATGCTAACTGAATGAATCATTAAAATTACATTGATGAAATGGCTCTTTAAATACAGAATAAAAAGGTCGAGACCATCCCATAGCAGAATATATAAACTGTTTTGGTTGTGGACAAGGTCAAATATTGTCTCTAGGAAGTATTCAAAGAATTCTTGATCTCTAAGAATAGTTCTACTTTAGGCAGATTACTTTGTGCCAAAAATAAAAAGTTCAATTTTGGAAAAAAGTCAAATCAAATCGTAGAAATTAGAAGTGTTGTTTTGAAAAGCCAAGGTCGAATTCAGAGTTCATAGAACGCTGTTTGCTAATTTCAAAAGTTATTCTCATTGTCAGGAGAAAACATCAAATCTTCTAAGCTGGCAAAGATATCGTCTACCACAGTAGGTGAAAGTTGTACTACTTCATTAAGTAGATCAATCGTACACAGATGAGAAGCATCGCCGTCAGCGTCAGCCGAATTAGCAATGTTCGCAGTAGATGGTACCTGTGTCCCTGTCAAACCACGTATCTCACCGTCAGCAGTTTGCGTCTGTGAGACCTCAATGAATGCCGTCATCAGGATTGGTAGCCGCTGGGGACAACACGATGCACGAGCCATTACCGAACCAAGCAAAGTATCAATATCTGTTGGCAGATGTCCAGCACACATTCTTCTCCACATAGTAGGCATCTTAGAACAGGTAAGATGCAATCTTGCCAGATTGGTCTGAATGATCGGAACCATGTGGTATTCAGATCTCTTAAACGAGCCAAGCCAAAAATGTGTATCATGCGCTCACGACACCTCATTGCTAGAAAAGTGTTCTCTGTGGTAATCTGGGCGTTGTTGGTGAGTTGGCTTGCCATATCGGAGCAGAAGGAACAAAAATAGTATCCCTGCCACGAGTCCCAAAATGAGAGGCAGTCAGCCAAACACAGAGTGTACAAAGTTTGGAAATATGCCGAGGACCGCTTCAAAGTGTGCTAACAGTCCCGAAAAAATTGTCTTAAATACATGTACAATACCACGGGTATCAGACATGGTTAAGATACGACCTAACATTTCTACGAAATGTATAAAGCAGTTTGTTGATAATAGGGCATGTATCTCTGCACAGGACCTTGCAACTTGCAGATCATATGTCTCTTTGGACGAGGTCAGTGGCACAGTTTTTTGTAAAAAAATGGCTTTCATTCTGCTTAAAGTATCAATTTGTATAGAAGAGATGTTCAGTGAAGGCCATAATGACGACTCCCCGTCTGCCTTAGTTTTAGGAAACAATACTTGCATACAACAAGTGACCCTGGCTGACACAGTTACGAGATAGGGTATTCCTGGCATCATTCCACAACAGCTGTGATCATTCATTATTATGTAGATCCCATTGGAAAGCTGCCTAAAAATTGGATCTATCACTGCTGCTGAAGAACCTTGCAGGTGGCAGGATAAGTTGGTCGAAGACCCATCACAGGCTCCGTGTAAATTAATACCCTGACATAAAAGTGTACTGCTTAGTGCGCTTTTGCAACTTTTACCACTAAGAAATACCTCCTTTTCCCCACTCCAACATTTGTGTGAGTATGGTAAATCCCAGGTCGACTTAATGTATTCTTTACCCAACCTTTCATACAGGCCCGCTGGTATGTGTTTCAAGCAATACTGAAATTGGAAAATCGTCACAGGCAAGCTAATGGTGCCATGTATTATCCATTCTATCGCTGGTTTCTCAGAAACGGTCAATGGTAATCTTTCCAGTTTTTCTATGCTCAGCCCCGTATAGTCTGCTCCCCTCTGTGCCAAAGAGATTTGTTTATCTGTAAGGTTAAATCCAGAAAACAATGACGTGATGTTGATGAGACACCAAGGCATATAGCCTGAACAAAGATTTTGTAACGTCCAGCCTAGCAGCATTATAGAACGCAATTGAGACTGTCCATCAGGGCCGGACTGACAATGCCGGGCACCGGGCAATCCCTCGGTAGGCGGCCAGGGTTGGGGGCCGGTTTTTTGGCCGGGGGCCGGTTTTCTTGCTGGGGCCGATTTTTGGTCTGGCCGCGCGTCACCGTCAAGTTCGAATTAAAAATCGGAGAAGTTCCCTAAGAGTAATCAGTCACTACTCTGCGTCTTTCCTCGCTCCGTGAGGGGGTAAAAAAAGCACAACTATCATGGAGTGGCTTCTCTCCTGCAAAAATCCATAAATAATGGAACTGTGCACCATTCAATAGGGGGAGGGTCTCTGCTGCCGCGCTGGTGGTGACATGCGCATAGTGGCTCCAGTAATAAAACGTGCGCGTGCGTGACCCGTTGAGTACAGGTTGAGAGGAGCATTCCAAACTGTCTAAGACAAGTCTTTTTATTTATTTCTATAAGTCGCAGAGAGGCTCCCCGTAATTCAATTATTGATAGTCCCCCTGCTGCCGCCCGCCGCCTGCAGGTCGGACTGCAATTTCAATACTGCCGGCCCGGGCCAGAGGAAGTCGGAGAGAGCAGTGAGTGAGCCCTGTTGAACTTGAAGGTGGCCGACCAGGGCATTGCAGTTTTACAGAAGCCTTGTGCCGGAGTTTCAGGGTTGCCGTGCTGTGTGTCACCATCGACTGTGAGTGGCGAGCGTGAGCGTCTCTTGGTGGCAGCATGCATGCATGGGCAGTGACACTGACCGGCTCCGCAATTTCGCTGTGTTGCAACCGTGTGTGACAGAGGTACTTTGAACTACTATCTCTGCCTGATGACAAAACACTGATTCTGACGACTGCAGGCACGACATCCTCTGCACAGCATACTATGAAGTCTCTTGACTCCACAGGTGTTTGTAATCTTTTGTGGCCTGACGGAGCCCATATAAACACACTGATGCTGTCTGAAAAGTTAGGAGGAGAGCGAGTGATGGATATCGCTAGTGAATTCCACTTGAGGCCCCAGGGTGAGTATAAGGGGTCATTTTCCATTTGCGATAAAAAATAACTGCTCAGACATTGGCATACGTCATTCTCTACTAGCATTGAAGCAACGTCATGCACGGAGGCGAAACCATTGCACAAGAGGGGGTCTCATTTTTTAATGGTATCCAGTGACTTAAAAGTCCATTATCACTGTGACAAGGCAATACAAATGGCAAGGGTGTGTGGGACGCAAGCGAGGAAGTTCGAAAAGTGTGAAAATGAAATTGTGATACTATTAAATACAGGCTGCATTTATAGTGGAGTACGTCTTGAAACAGCCAGAGCACGTGACTCACTCGATTCATACTGCTTTAGTTCAGGCGTTCTTTAAGAATAACAGGCCTATCTGGCTACCTGGGGCTCTCAGATGAGCCAGTTTGAAAGAGCCAGTGAATGAGTCAGTTTTTTTGCCCTGTGGACTGTGACAGGATAAACAACACATACACGGTCCACACACTGACCCTTTTAAGGCAGTAGCAGAGTGCTCGACAAGCTAGTTCAAACACCATAAGCTTTGCACTAATTTTTAGTAATAGATTTTATTCACATTTTCTCTCTGATGGGTAACATTCTTTGTCATGTGTATTTATCATTTTCATATTAACAAAACTGTTGACACCTGTGTGAGTACGAATGCTTTCGAGCAATTTAGTAAATTTGTATAATTAATAAAAACTCAGGAGGACACCTCCTCTCTCCTACTCGGTATTTAATTCTTTTATCGTGCCTTCTACTTGTACTTATTTTCCTCCTTTCAGTTCTTTACAGCCACCTTCTCCTACTTTTTTGCCTTCAGTGACATGGGCCACCTGGCATTTAAAAGGCACTCCATTTTACAAAACAGTTTTGTTGTAAAAATACCAGAGATGCTGGCTGAGGTGACCTCTTTTAATACACTAGAATATGTTTGGTAATTAGGTTAGGGTACATACGACACAAGGTCATATACATTCGTTATTACAGTGATGAGGATGATTTGAGGAAACAGCCCTAGGGTTTACAGGCCCAGCATGTCAGTAAGAAAAGACAGGGATAGGATGTTATCTATTTTAACGTCAAGTACATGTTTTAAAAAGAATTATATAACTACATGAGTGATGATCAGGGCTGGACTGGCAATGGCAGTGGCAGCCCTTTGGTTCCTCCTGCCACGGCCCATGGGCCGCCACCCCAGCAGTGCATGATCTCAGGTCAGATTCTGTATAAATGGGTTTTCTTTTCGTCAGGTGTTGTTCGTGTGTGTGTCCGTCTCTAGGCAGGGCCAGGCCAGCTGCAATGTTCCGAGCCATCAGGCAGGATATGTGTGCTGCTCCCTTTGGTGGCGCTGTGCTGCTTGACTCTTAGGGGCTGTAACTGGGTTGAAGGTTGGAGTCAGCAAGTCTGCTTAAAATATGTTTTTCAGAACAAGCCCCAACTTGGAACATGTGCTGAAAAATATATTTTAAGCAGACAACAGGACTTTCTAGTGTTTTTTATTGTATTTATTTTTTTATACAAGTGAGTCCTTTTGTTTTGTTTTCCACTGGCCACTGGTGTTGTTGCCACTGGCACTTGCCACTTAGGCTAATGTGTAAATTTCTAGGAGCCCTCTGTGCGTTCCCTTGACGCTGGCTCAGTTGGTTCGTGACCTCCTATATTTTTTTTAATTGTCTGGATTTCAGTCCGGATTTCACAAGAAAGGAGTTTGCACTGCTAAAATGCGCACACTTGTGTGTTCAGTAGATGGTTCACTTCTAAAAGATGCAATCGGGCCACAGTGACGGTATGGTAGCTGCAGTTCCCAGTGTGCAATCTGACAGAAGTTTTAGAAAGAGACTTGCTGTTTCCTAATACCCAATTCTTGTGTTCTATGATGTTTCGTTTTTAATGTCTAAGGAACAGATTGTCCAGCTGAATAGTATTCGTGTTTTTTGGCCTCAGAAAGCTGAAAAGGCTGGGTATGCCTTGCATCGAATGCAATCTGTAACAAATTAGCTGCACAGAGTTTTCCACAGAAGGCACAGTGTAAGGCAAATTACATCACCAATCCTCTGAAGACATCACAGAGTTGATCTCTGATCCCAGCCCAAGCCCTTCAACAGCCTCCTAGTCCTACTTGCTCCTAAGGGCCCAGGGACAGCAAGGGCAAGATGTGGAAGCTAGAACTGCTACCTCACACGGTGTGAACGTGTGTCGCACTATGGGCTCCCTTCGCATGGTCACCCTGGGAAGAGCTGTTATCATAGTGCTAGACAAGGTGAGCTGGAAACCCTTGCACAGAGCAGCCTTCCAGCTTGTGTGTGGAGGCTTTGCATTGCTGATGTCCATAAAGGGGGTTGCAAGCAGCCTCCCTAGGAAATTATTGGTAGCCTCTGAAGCTTTTGCTAGAGTTTTAGAGGAGAGAGAGGTGTGGCTCTCAGGCTATTTGCTAGCCATACCTCTCCTTGTTTATGCCCCTCCTCCTCCACTCTCATATAGTAAAACGTTTTAAAAGTCGTCAGGTATGGGGCACTTCACACACTAATAAGCCCTTTAAAACCCTCCTTAGTTTCTATTTCTGCTCCTGCCTTCTTCATTACACCTGGTGCAGGGGTAGAAACCAACAAGGGTAGTGCCACACCACGAGTACCCAAGGGTAAGCCAGTGGTGGGAACTGCTACTCCTGGCCAGTGACCACCCCTAAGTTTCATTCTTACCAGCCAGAGTATCTAAGATAAGGTACTTATATTACTTCACCTAAAAATGTATGGTGGAGATCAGCATTTACTATATAATCAGCAATGACACCATTCAAATCATTGTGTTTTGTACTAAAATACCAAGCTCATAACAGCAAATCTCCCAGTGGCTGCCATGCAGCAAATGAACCCGAGTTCTGAATAGTGTTTAATTACCACCACTAAATTTAAGATTTAATAATACTGTGCTCACAAAGTTAATTGGCATAAATCTTAATTAAGTGACTTGAGCCTTAGGCATATGTTCTGCATGTAAATTTCATGAAGTTACTTTGTTGGCTTATCTGCCAAAAATGCAATTGAAGATGTGAAAGGAGATGTATTATAAACAGTTAAGGCTCTCTGTTAAAATAAAGGCAGGAAGGCGTGGAATTGCAAGTGAACATTGTCAGAGCCTTTCTCGCACAGCCTTTGGGTACTAAGGCATTGTAGCACACAGTGCATAGAAGAAAAACAACTGGGAGTCAGATGAGGAACAAATTGTGCTGCAGTGACAAGGCACCGTGACTTAAGAAGGATGGGTGGTTCTGGAGAACAATGGCACGTGGATATGATTTTGAATACATGGCATATGGTTATAGACTTAATATTCAAACTGAGAATGTTGCCAATTTTGTACATATTCTTTCCGGCTGCCAATTTAAAGTTGTATGGAGAAGGCAGCTTTACATTAACCATCAAAAACACTACATCTATTATTACAAAGGGGAGTAGGTCAGGTTTATGTATGGTTCAAGTAAGAGGGTAGAACTGAAGAATGTCTATGGGTATATATGACTGGGTGGGTAACCGGATGTTGTTTAAGGTCATCTACTATTTGCTGTGCTTTGAAAGTTGATACAATTTGAATATGTAATGAAAAATGTGCTGCAAAATTCACTATTTTGGTCTGTCGTTTTCCAAAATTTTCTTGGGGGGTAAACACCCCCCCCCAAATCCTCCTAGTAGCGTTCGGCCTCACTCGCTATGCTCGCTCGCTAGTGCCGGACGGGGGCTGGTCTGGCAAAATTTGCCAGGGCTGCTTTCAGTTCCCAGTCCGGCCTGCTGTCCATGTTGTAACATGAGCAAGTCCTGTTCCATTATGTCTATGGCAGAGGATACAATACTGTCCAAAGAATAAATTCTGGATGGCAGAGTCGTTAACCCATTGTCAACTACAGAGAGTGCTTTCTCTAAATTAATACGACCAATTTCTCGTATTCGTTCTGCAGTTTCCATTTGTGTGATTTTTCATGCTTCATTATAAGCAGCGTATATACCGGCGTACATGAAACATTTATGACTTGGTTTACGAGGCCCTAGTAAGAAGTCCCTCAAATCAACGCCATCTTTAAATAAAGGTAAGTATTGTTTTATATCTGGTAGTGTGGATTTTTGTAGCTGTTGGACTTAGCCCTTCTGGCAGGTTCACCCCTGAACTTTTTGCCTTTTAATGTTACATAATTATAGTGATTTCTGGTCTTTGCGCACTTTGACACTGTGTCCCAGTGTAAAATGCGTGCGCTCTCTGAGTGCGTGTGTGAGATTGTCCTGCCCTCCCATAGGAATGCATGGGGAATATTTGTGTCCATGGTAGTTCCTGATGTGTGGGGAGTGCAGGGTCGAGTTTTGTATGTGCGGACTCGGTGATTAAATACTGCGCGATGATGTGCGCGGATTTATTGTGTCTAGTGTGGAAGTGCCACTTCTAGAAGTTAAAACAACAAAGGCGAAATGCCAATACTGATACATTCATTTAGCAGATTATTTTTCCGGAATACAGACAACGGTTCAATACCCGGAGGGGCTATTCAAAAGCTGTTTATTCAAAATTATTCAAAATGAACACAATCTATACTTTAGTGCGCCATTTCAGATTATAGTCTTATCCAACAATGAAAATTAGGACACAAAAACAGTAAAAGAACTTCAACCATACCATCACTCGTCAGACATATCACATTCAATCCACTTTCATTCAAACAACCATGCAATGTACCACACACAAACTGGAATTCAGTAAGCCAGTTGGTACAATATCGGGTCTACTATAAGGTTCTGGGGCAATTCCTGAAAATTGCAAACAATACACTGCTTTCAATTCACTTTTTGTTATTGAGTTATCAAAAACTTTAAACACTAAATGAGTGTATGGAAAGAAAACCCAGTGCCGGACAACTGGGCACCTGGATGTCACAAGTAGACCCAACACGGCCTACGCGTTTCGAATCCTTATCAATAGCAGGATTCTCTTCAGGACCATAAAACGCTCTGCAGAGGAGACAAAAGGGGGGAAGGAAACAGAGACCAAATCACAAATGATAAATATAATTTTCTGAAAAGCCAATAAAACCTCATAAGCACTACTACACCGAAACCAAGTCTCCAGCTTACCCGTCAGGTGAAAGCAATGAGAATTATTTGAGGGAGTGTGGTGGCTCCTACATAGAAAGAAAAGAAAACATAGAAAGGAAAAACAAATCCAAAGAAGGGTGTAGTTTAGTAACATTTCTAGATAAAAAACACAACAATTCAAAGATGTAAGTCTTTAGCAGCGCGAGGCCAAATGAGTTACCTCAAGAGGAGTTGCGAGTGTCCCTAAATAGCTGTAGTCAGGTCTTCACTCCAGGGTGGGAGAGAAGAATAACCTAATAAACAATGAGCAAAATTTAAAACATGCTCCTATTTTAGGCTGGCTCAACAACCTACTAACGCAGTAGCCAGAGCGATCAGAATGGGCTAACCAGGCGGTGTTAGGCTCGTGTATCGGAAAGAATGTCGGCACAACGAGGTGAGAGTTCGTCGGGGATTGATTCAAGACCCCGTGCTTCTGCCAAAAAACAAAGGCGATCGCTACAATTAGGATTGAGTTGGCTGGGGTCCAAAGCCACGCGTAAATTCGACTAATAAACACAGGGACAAAGATTTACCAGAGGCAAGCCCGGTCTCACGCCACGAACGAGTGAATCGTCTGGGGCATCGCACAACGAATTGCGCATGCGCGGAAGACGGAAGGCTGGGTAATGTAGTCCCAGTGGCGTGAAGGCGAAGACCGTTGTGTAAAACTAAGAGCCCAATCTTAATAAGGGAGAGGGGGATCCCGAAATATGAAGCTGGAAATATTAACAATTGTGACAATCCATGGAGGAATTCACTAAAAAGAGGGGATTGTCCCGAGTCATGGCAGGGATGCATTGTGGGACATGAAGTGTCTCAGAGAATGAAATCAGAGAGGAGCCCAGGCTGTAACAAAGGCCGGCAACGGATAGACTTAAAAGGGGGCTACCAAGCAAAAGCAGGTCTACAGTTGGTACATTTCGGACAACTCATTTAAACCCGACACAGCTGTGTCTAATTTGACAATAAGAAGGGCTTCCCTTCTAGACAGTTTCAAATCGCAGTCACCTCCATGGAGATCTTTTTCAACTTTAGAGATGACTATCCATCTCAAGTCATTGACATGATGTTCAGATCTGTTCCAAAGGTTGACAAGCGTTGCAGTTTCTACTTTCTGTTTTATTCTGGACTTATGTTGCGAAATCCTTTGCCGGATTTCCTGATTGGTTTTACCAATATACAGAAGTCCACATGGACATTTTATTCCGTAGACCACGTATTTAGATTTACAATTGCTGAGTGTTTCGTGTTTCCACGAGATTCCATTATGCTGAAAGAGTGCGCCTTCCACAGTAAGGTCGCAACAAAGGCATGTCCCACATTTGTGGTGGCCTGTAATGGGAGTCAAACCCATAAGTTGTCTTAAAGTGGGTTGTAATTCCTTCGGAGGAGCTGCTCTTACCACATAATTGGCAATACAATTTTCTTTTTTTGAATGCAAACAGGGGAGACTCCTGTAGACTCTCATGCAAATTCTTCACTAAATGCCAATTCTGTCCAATAATTTTATTAAGTTTGTTGGCATTAGGGCAAAAAGTAGTGACACAAACTTGACGTTTCAGTTGAAGTTTATTTTTACGTTCAAGGAAGCTTTCCCTTGGGGTCCATCTGGCACGTTTCATTGAATTTCGGACAAGTTTTTTTGGGTAACATCGTTCACACAACTTTTTAACTAGATTGCCAGCATGCAAGTTGTAATCCTCATTGAATGAGCAATTCCTTTGCACGCGTAGAAATTGGCCATAAGGCAAATTTTCTTTCAGGCTCCTGGGGTGGTTGCTGGAGAACAATAAAGCCTTATTTCGAACAGTTGGCTTAATAAAAAGTGAAGTTGCCAATTTGCCTTCAGCTGGAAAAACCTCGACATCCAGGAAAGATATTCTACTATCTGAATGAGCAATGCTAAACTGTATGTCAATAGTTCTAGCATTTAGCCAATTGTAAAAGAGTGCCAGTTTTTCTTCGCCTCCTGACCAAATCATAAACACGTCAATAAATAAAACGCAGCCATGTTTCAATATACTCAGAGAATGGATTATTGTTATGTACATAGGTGTCTTCATACAGTGACATAAACAGTATCGCCAGCTCAGGGGCAAAAGGACACCCCATAGCCACCCCTTTCGTTTGAAAAAAGAATTCCTTGCCGAAGCAAAAGTAATACTTTTTAAGGGCAAATGAAGCCAAATCAACCAGAAATTGTGTGGGAACTTGAACTGGTCTGGGTCTCAGATCTAAAAAATGGGAGAGCACTGCCACTGCTTTATCCTGAGGTATTTGAGTATAAAGGGAAGTCACATCCATTGTGACTAGTAAATCCTTCCCTTTAGTGAAATTAACCGTTTCCAGTTTTTTGATTAAATCGGTGGTGTCTTGTATATAAGAGATCACACAGTCCATAAATTGTTTTAAAAAGCAGTCCACGTATTTGGCAATTGGCTCAAGTAAAGAATCACAACCCACCACAATCGGTCTTCCGGGCAGGTTGGTTTGGTTGTTATGAACCTTTAGCAAGATGTAAAACATTGGGACCTTGGGGTGTTTATTCTGTAAGTAGTCATATTCTTTAGGTCCTAGGAAGCCTTGCTCGAACCCTTCTTTCAGTAGAGCAAAACGTTGGTTTTGTAAGTCAGTTGTAGGATCTTTTTCGATTTTCCGATAACATGCTTGGTCGTTGAGCTGCCTTATGACCTCGGAAGTATAGTATTGAGTTTTGTATGTGCGGACTCGGGTGATTAAATGCTGCGCGATGATGTGCACGGATTTATTGTGTCTAGTGTGGAAGTGCCACTTCTAGAAGTTGGCATGTCTGTGCAGTGAATGTGAATTGACTGTCTGGCTTATGATTGGCTGGAGCTGGCTGGTGTGCCTGGCTCCAGGAGTCAGGATGGGTCTGCCTCGATGGTGAATGGAGAGATGTGCATATTGATGGGAGGGAGGAGTGCACCTGAGACTTGAATAGGGCTGGGCCTTCCCTCCACAATGATGGCTCCACCCCCTGAGGTGTGTCTGATGTCCCTGGCCTGTCCTGTGAATAGGGAGAGGGGCTGAGCAAAACAAAGTGCTCAAGAACAAGTTGAATCTGGTTCGCCCCTTGCCTGCACCTTTGACAACAAAGGATTTCTCTGTATAAAAGAGGGGCTGTGACCCCATGAAAATGTTCTTGTTTCCTGACTTGAATCTACCAGGGGCGTGCTGCTGCTGGGACCCAGGGAAAGGCTTGCCTCCCTGGGCCCTGCCCTGTCCCTGGATGCCTGGAGTTCTTGATGGATCCTAACAGGAGGAGACTGGCTGCTGCTGGGGCCCAGGAGGGACCGCCATGCGGGCAGTCTCCTTGCTGGAGTGCCCTGTGTGCTGGCCCCTCGGCCCTGCATTGCCCCTCCTGATGCCCAGGACTTCCTGGACCTTACTCCCTTTATTTCTGCTGTATTCCTTGGCCCAGCGATGGAGAGCTTGGGGGCTGAGCAGCGCTGAGATGCAGCCCGGGCTGAGGGAATCCCCCTGGTACGGATTCCCCCTCCTTTCCTGCCAGCGCGGGTGTCCACACCGCTTATTTCATTAATTCTAGAGCGGGTGCCCACACCGCTCATTTGTGTGCCTTAGCGGGTGCCCACCCCGCTTCTACGTTTCATTTGCATACTGAGGGTGCCCACCCCTCGTTACTGCCCCTGAGAATCATAGCCGTCCGCGGCCCGACTGGTTGTGGGCGGGGCCGCCAGACGGAAACAGAAGCGACATCACCGTGTGACGCTGTGGGGCTCCCGCGTGAAGGGGAGAGCCCCGCAGTAGCAGGCGAGAGACCCCCGGGTCCCAGGAGTGGGCCCGGGTAAAATGGTGCAGCAGCGGCCGAGGCCACCAATAGCAGCGCGGAGCTCCCGGGATGAAGGAGAGAGCCCGCATCGTGCTGCAGGAAGCCGCCCCCGAGCCTGCCTGAGCCGGTGAGTGAGGGTGGGGCAGGAAACATGACCGGTACTCCTCTTTTGGGCAGCCCCGCTTGACAGAGGGCCGCCCCCATGGTCGGAGCATGTTGTGTACAGGGCCCATGCCCCGCTACGCATCCAGGCACCATAGGGGTGCCAGTTTTCCCGAGCGGCCCCGGATGGCAGAGCGCCGCTCCGATGTTCCGCATCTTTGTTCCTGAGCCTGCGTGGCTCCAACAGGGGGCACCTTCTGTCTTAGAGCCCTGAGTGGGCCCACCAGCGGGCATGATGATATTAGGAGCCAGCGTGCTACACAAGTGGCACAGAGTTGTCCTTGGAGCCCGTGTGCTCCAGGGGGGGCATCTATTCCTTAAAGGGGTCCAGAGGGGGGCCTAGTCATGCCCACATCCTCGCCTCATGTTTCCAGAGCTAGATGGCTCCAACCTGGGCTGCAGTATAGTTCCAGAGCCTAGAGGGCTCCAACGTTTTGGCGCAGTCTTTGTTCAGAGGGCCAGTGAGAACCCATGTCGCAGTTTGATTCACAGCTGCCCAGCAAGTAGTGGGCAGCTTCACCGTTTAGGTTTTTCTTTCTAGGGACTTGCTCTTTGTGAACTCAGGAGTGGGACGCACTCCTTCGCCCCTCCTTTGGTCTTCCACAGCTGCGCAGCACTTAGTACCAGCTGCAGGTTTAGGCCCTGTTCTTGTCCTCAGCTGCACAGCAAGTAGTGGGCAGCTGCAACATTTAGGTTCTGGCGCAGTGGCGCAACCTGGACCTTGATGTGAATTATGTGCTAATGCTTTGGGTGTTAGGAAATGCATTGTGTGTAGTATATTTTGCGCACCCTATGTATGAGTTCTGCATAGGAGGTTGTTTTACCTGTTTAGGTTTATAGGTTTATGTTAGTGAGATTATACTTCCCTGTGTGATTTACGCCCCTAGAGTAAGGGTTTACTTAGGTGGTGAGGGTCTAATGTAGTTAGACTTGTGAGATACTGTGCATGATGGATTTCATGTCACAGACTGTTGCAAAGTACAGTGATTTACCAGTGTTTACTGGTTGTACGTTTTATGGCCTATCTTACTTTTCCAAATGTATCTAATGTACTATTTCTTTACCAAGTGCTGAGGCTGACAGTGGTCGAAGTGGCCCTGTCAGGTGTACATAATCCCTTGTAAATATTGCCCAGTGCCAGTTGGCACAGCGTACATAATGTGATTACTATTCTGATCTGTTTTGAGAATACAAAGGCTATTTTTGATATAACCTTGTGTGGAGTTCCTTTTGTGGGGAGCCTGGGATGTTATTGCTGGTGGGTGCGTGCGCAAATGCTTTCCACATTGCCTCCGGGATAAGCCTGTCTGCTCGTGCCAAGCTGCCAAGGGGTTGAGCAGGGGTTGTCTTTGGTGTGTAACTCCCTTGCCCTGACTAGGGTGGTGGTTTCTGCCTGGCTTTGGCACAAGCCTTAGCCAACCAGAAACCCCATGTCTAACAGTATACACTCAAGGCACAGTTTTCCAACACTGTATGTTGTTGCTATCCCTGGATGTTGCCTCTGGGCATATCTTGGATCTGGCCTAGTTACTGTAAACCCTTGTGTCTTGTTCAGGAATCTATCTTGATAGTTATTTGTGTCTGTGGGCCAGATTAACCATTTTTTCCTATCAGGATCAGTTCTGTTCTGTTATAAAATGTGTTTTATGTCTACCTCCTCATCTGTAGTGGTATCACTATCAGGTGTGGGTTTAGGTATGGACGGTTTGTTTAAGTCTTTTATCTTAGCTAGGCCAAGACAAGATGTCTGTTGAACAGTGTCATTTAAAAACATTATTGTTCTGGGATGATGCAGGCTCTAAATAAAGCTTCTAATCCCTGTACCTGCCAGTCTTTTGTGCCCCAGACAGTTTTTGTCTCAATGTTGTCTTTCCAAAAGTCAAAGCCTAATGTAGACAATTGAGCATAAAAGGCCGCAGAATGAATTTGCTTAGTATAAGTCAACATACTTTTCATTCCTCTCTTATTAACATTTTTAAAGTAATATGTCTCTGGATTCGAAACATTAAAACCTGAGAAGTATGGAAATTTTTCATAGAATGTTTTTGAGCTACCCTTTGGTGGCGTTGGACAATGTTCCCATTGATTATAAGTATAAATATTTCTAGGGTTTGCAGATGTATGCAAATAATGATGACATTAATGATTATAACAATACATTTGTTCATAATCTGATTAACCTGCTGTCACGATTCGCCCTCCCCGACCCCTGGTAAATCACTGCCTGCCCTGTGCTGAGAAACGGGATGAGAAAACTACATATCCCATGATCCTTTGCACCGCGCGCTCCTATGACGCGACGCAGTGAGGGATTATCAGGAAGTCTGGCGGAAGACGCGCTGCCGATTATTCCTGCTTTTGCCTTGGGTCGAGTACTTTGGATTTGTGTTTCAGGATCGTGGAAATCGGCAGAGGCAAGTTTTGGATTGCACTGAAGAGACACGCCGCCTTTGCGTGTGGGTTCAGCGTTTCCTGTCTTCCGAACTCGTTTGTGGATTATACTGGTGGGGCTTCGGAAGCGCCTACAACGTGGTGTTCCTTGGTGTGTTGCCGCTCGTTTGTGGATTTAACTGGAGGGGCTTAGGAAGCGCCCGTGTGTCCTTCCATCATTCAAACAACAGGTTTTTGCTCGGAACCGAGTGGGGCATTTACAGTCCTGTTGTATTTACAGAATCCGTTTGTGATGTACTGACAGGGAGCGTCTTGCTCCGGTTAGCGCAGAACACCTTGTTTTCGGTGCCGCCTTACCTTACAGTACTCGTTAATCACTTTTGAGGCGCTTACAGAGCCGGATCTGTAGAGACGCTATCCACATACTTTAAGCTGGGCTTATGATTTGTTTTCCTAACTCTTGTATTATAGGGAATGTTGGAGAGATCCTGGGGTAGTCGCGTCTTGCACACCCTGAGGTCAGTCTTATCAGCATTTCCTCGGAGGAGAAAGACTTTGTTGTTATTTACCACCGTTACCAGGAATGTGATCGTTATTTTGTTTTCATTGAATGGTGCTCTGGGGCAACTTTAAGTTATATGTATCCTTCACAAGGGTAGGTGTTCATTGCTGGCCTAATCTTTCAGTAACAAGGAAGGGAGGGAACCAGGGGGTTTGCTAATGATCTCTGCATTGTATTTTCCAGTAGTATACCAGGGGATATAGAAGCCGCCCTTAGATCCTTCCTGCATAAGGCACACCTGTGGGATATACAGGTGAGGTAACAGGGATTTTGTTACATGATATTCGTCACGGTTGAGGGTTCTGCAGTACTTACCCCTTGTTTCTGTGGTTGCAGGTTACGGTTACAAGAGCCCAGCTGTTCTCCTCCGGACCACAACTTTTACCCCGCTTGATCGCCTTAACAGTCTGGGCACAATTACAGTCAGACTTGGGTTGATCTAGAGGTGGGCCCCCTTATAGCATCGACCCCATCCTGAGGAGCATCCTGAACGGACCTGACAGAATAATCGGCCTAAAAGTTCGGCGCCTCCTGGTTGGGTTGATGCAAAGGATGGCTACCTTAGATGAGGTAGTGACAGCCTTAGGCTTAGTTCAGGTCGAGCTGGCCGCCTCTCGCCAGGAAACGGCTGCGTTGCAAGCATGCATGGATGCTATGCAGCGGAACCCGTTTGATGCTGGTAATCCTGCCCCTCCACCAACCTCGTTGGTAGTAGAAATGCCTTCTCCAGTTCCTTTGGCCCCTCCGGAAAGGTTTATGGGAGATAGAAAGAAAGTGCAGGTGTTTATGACCCAGGTGATGATGCACTTCACCTGTAAACCCAAATGTTTTTTGACCAATCAATCACGTGTTTCTTTTCTGATCTCCAATTTAGGAGGAGAGGCAGCCCAGTGGGCTGTACCTATAGTCAGGAATAATGATGGAATCCTTTACGATTGGGATCTGTTTCGAGCCGAATTCGAGAAAACGTTTGATAGGAGAGCTGAGACCTTCTCAGCTGATAAGGAGTTGTTGGTTCTTAAACAGGGCAATTCGGATATCGTGACTTACCTAAATCATTTCCATAGATTAATCGCTGAAACTGATTGGCCTGAAGCCAAACAGATGGTTCTGTTTTACCAAGGGCTCACAGACAATCTCAAGGATGTAATAGCACAAGTTGAACCCCAGCCTACCACATGTGCAGCATTTATCGATTTGGCTTTGCGCTTGGATCACCGATTGAGGGAGAGAAAGGGAGAGACTGGAAGAAGAGACAGACCCCTGGTGTTCGGGGAGAAACCAACTAGCGGGGATAAAACTGAAGGTAAACCCGAACCTATGGACTTTGGGGTGGTGAGAGCATCCCTCACTACCAGTGAACGAGAGCATCGTCGCAAATTTGGGCTGTGTTTGTACTGTGGGAAGAAAGGCCACTTTTTACGAGAATGTCCGGTGAAACCGAAAGGAGGACGCTATCGTACGGGTCCCGGGGCAGTATCCACTGTCGAGAAGGGTTCGGAAAACTCCGAGGCTTGAGTCCTAAAGAAGGGAGGGACTCAAGTGTACATTTCATCCCTTCGATTACAGAAGAAAACCGAGTGGGAAACCAGTTGTTCTTTATAGACATTGAACTATGGATTGATCAGTACCCAAAGTATGTACGTGCCATGGTAGATTCCGGAGCAACAGGTTGCTTCATGGATTTGGCAGAAGCACGGAAGTTGGGAGTGACTCCAGTAGATAAACCCGTCATGGAAGAAGTGTTTGCAGTAGACGGTCATGTGTTGGAATCTGGTCCTATCACACAGCATACCCCGGAGTATGAGATGTGGTATGGGGGTGATCATAAGGAACTGCTTTCGTTTAACCTCATCCAGGCCCCTAATTATGGTATAATATTGGGACTCCCTTGGCTGAAAAAACATGAACCCCAGATAAAATGGAACGAACAATCTTTGGAGTTCCCCTCTTCCTATTGCCACGACCATTGCATCCAGGAGAACCCCCGACCATCTCTGGTATTGGCAGTCACTCACACCATTTCCACAGCTGCGGAAAAAGAGGTGGAATTACCTCAGTGTTACCATGAGTATGAAGAAGTCTTCAGTAAAAACAAAGCAGAAGTGCTTCCCCCACATAGGGAATACGACTGCCGCATCGATTTAACACCCGGGTCAGTGGTTCCATGTGGTCGTATTTATGCATTATCCCAACCCGAAACAAAACACCTACGGGAATATTTGGACAATCTACTCGCTTTGGGATTCATCCGACCATCCCGGTCCCCAGCAGCTTCCCCCCTTTTCTTCATTCCGAAGGCAAATGGGGAATTACGTTGCTGTATAGACTATAGGGCCTTAAATGCGATCACCACCAAAAACCAATACCCTCTTCCGTTGATTCCGGTATTACTGGAACAAGTGAGATCAGCCAGGATATATACAAAACTAGATCTCAGGGGAGCCTACCATTTAGTACGCATACGATCAGGCGATGAATGGAAAACCGCTTTCAAAACCAGGTATGGGCTTTTTGAGTATCTTGTGATGCCCTTTGGGCTATGCAACGCCCCAGCCTCTTTCCAATTTTTTCTTAACGAGGTGTTGCGAGACTACCTGGACATCTTTGTAGTCGTCTACATTGATGACATTTTAATCTACTCTAATGACGAACCAGAACACATCCAACACGTGAAACAAGTACTGGAGGCTTTACAGCAAAACCAACTATACTGCAAACTGACGAAATGTGAGTTTCATGTCACAACCGTAGAATTCCTAGGAGTCATGCTCACTCCGTCAGGGCAGATAATGGCTGAAAGGAAGGTACGAGCCATTGTGGAGTGGCCCCAACCCGCCACTGTCAAGGATATCCAGAAGCTCCTGGGTTTTGCCAACTTCTACCGGAGGTTCATCTCTCACTTTTCGGATCTGGTGGCTCCTCTCACAAAACTAACCCCGAAGAACACCCCTTTTATATGGGGAACTGAAGAGCAAACAGCGTTTGATCGGTTGAAAACCGCGTTCACCTCTGCTCCGGTACTGATTCATGCGGACCCACACCTCCCTTTCGTGGTAGAGGCGGATGCGTCTGAACTAGCAGTGGGGGCTGTTCTCTCCCAGAGGAGTGAAGATACAGGTCATCTACATCCCATTGCCTACATGTCACGCAAGCTAAATGCGGCAGAACGCAATTATACGATTGCAGAGAAGGAATTGCTTGCTATTAAAGACGCCTTCACCGAGTGGAGACATTGGTTGATGGGTGCCACACACCAAATCACGGTTTTTACAGACCACAGAAATCTTCAGTTTCTAAGAGCCGCATGTCATCTCACTCCTAGACAACTGAGATGGATGCTTTTCTTTTCGGAGTTCCATTTTGTGGTCACCTTCCGCCCGGGATGTGACAACCGGAAAGCTGATGCTCTTACCCGTCAAGAAAGCCACTCCGCAGTGAAGGAGTCTCCTGAAACCAGCATCATCAAACCTCAACAGGTGATAGGGGTGATCCATACGGTGGAATTTTTACACAAGGTAAAGAAAGGCATCCAGACCTTTGTTTGGAAGACGTGGATTCGGTTGCACCCGGAATGGAAGATACGTCAAGGTCTGCCAAGGAAGGGGTCTCAATTGCTTCTCCCCACTCTTGCATTGAGACAGCAAGTATTTAAGTGGTGCCACGATCTACCTTGCGCAGGACACACTGGAGGGAAGAAAACTTTGGAAAAACTGCTACGCGCTTACTGGTGGCCCACCATCCGGCCGGATGTGTTTGCTTGGGTTCAACGTTGTGAGGTCTGCTCGCAGGCCAAAAGCGATCATAGACCAGCACAAGGGCTGTTGCAAACAATGCCCACGCCTGTGAGTCCTTGGGAAAGCTTTTCAGTCGATTTTGTGGTGGGACTCCCTCAGGATCATGGGATGTCGGCTATAATAGTAGTCGTGGACTACTTGACCAAGATGGGCCACTTCATTGCCTGTAGAGGGGTACCAACAGCTAGTCAATTGGCCCAGTTACTGCTTATACATATTGTTCGGTTGCATGGCTTGCCTAAGGTCATTGTTTCGGATAGAGGGGCTCAATTCACCGCCAGGTTTTGGAGGGTCTGGTGTGATCGATTGGGCATTGCCTCATCCTTGTCCACCAGCTTTCATCCGCAAACGGATGGGCAGACCGAAAGGTTAAACCAGACCCTCAAACAGTACTTGAGGTGTTTTGTGGATACCTCTACGGAAGCATGGGTGGAGTGGTTATGGTCGGCTGAGGTGGCGTATAATGATGCCATACATTCCTCTACATTGTGTACCCCGTTTTTCTGTACATATGGGTTCCATCCCCGATTTGTCCCTTTGAGTGTGCCAAGTGTTGAAGCCCCGATTCCACAGTTGCAGACAAGATTGGTGCAGTTACGGAAGACTGTTTTGCAGGCCAGAAACAATCTTGTAAAAGCTAAGCTTAGGTACAAAGCGCAGGCTGATAGACATCGTAGGCCTTGTCCTGGGTACAAGAAAGGGGATTGGGTGTGGCTGTCAACTAGGAACATTCGTTTCAAAAGGTTCAGTGTTTTCAATCCCCGATTCATCGGTCCTTATCAGGTGGTTCGTCAGGTCAACCCAGTAGCAGTGAAACTTAAACTCCCCTCACATTTCAGGATACACCCTGTGTTCCATGTTTCACTAATCAAGCCTGCCAGGGGACCGAGTCGTACCGCCCCTGCGCCAGTGAGGGTGGAACAGGAGGTGGAGTACGAGGTGCGGCGCATCTTGGACTCCCGTAGAGTCAGGGGGAGGCTCCAGTATCTGGTGTCTTGGAAGGGTTATGGTCCCGAGGAGGATTCGTGGGAACCGGTGGGTGCGGTTCATGCGCCTAGACTGGTGCGGAGGTTCCATTTGTTGCACCCTGGTAAACCTGGTGGCAGTCAGTGAGTGTTGTGAGAGGGGGTGTACTGTCACGATTCGCCCTCCCCGACCCCTGGTAAATCACTGCCTGCCCTGTGCTGAGAAACGGGATGAGAAAACTACATATCCCATGATCCTTTGCACCGCGCGCTCCTATGACGCGACGCAGTGAGGGATTATCAGGAAGTCTGGCGGAAGACGCGCTGCCGATTATTCCTGCTTTTGCCTTGGGTCGAGTACTTTGGATTTGTGTTTCAGGATCGTGGAAATCGGCAGAGGCAAGTTTTGGATTGCACTGAAGAGACACGCCGCCTTTGCGTGTGGGTTCAGCGTTTCCTGTCTTCCGAACTCGTTTGTGGATTATACTGGTGGGGCTTCGGAAGCGCCTACAACGTGGTGTTCCTTGGTGTGTTGCCGCTCGTTTGTGGATTTAACTGGAGGGGCTTAGGAAGCGCCCGTGTGTCCTTCCATCATTCAAACAACAGGTTTTTGCTCGGAACCGAGTGGGGCATTTACAGTCCTGTTGTATTTACAGAATCCGTTTGTGATGTACTGACAGGGAGCGTCTTGCTCCGGTTAGCGCAGGACACCTTGTTTTCGGTGCCGCCTTACCTTACAGTACTCGTTAACCACTTTTGAGGCGCTTACAGAGCCGGATCTGTAGAGACGCTATCCACATACTTTAAGCTGGGCTTATGATTTGTTTTCCTAACTCTTGTATTATAGGGAATGTTGGAGAGATCCTGGGGTAGTCGCGTCTTGCACACCCTGAGGTCAGTCTTATCAGCATTTCCTCGGAGGAGAAAGACTTTGTTGTTATTTACCACCGTTACCAGGAATGTGATCCTTATTTTGTTTTCATTGAATGGTGCTCTGGGGCAACTTTAAGTTATCTGTATCCTTCACAAGGGTAGGTGTTCATTGCTGGCCTAATCTTTCAGTAACAAGGAAGGGAGGGAACCAGGGGGTTTGCTAATGATCTCTGCATTGTATTTTCCAGTAGTATACCAGGGGATATAGAAGCCGCCCTTAGATCCTGCCTGCATAAGGCACACCTGTGGGATATACAGGTGAGGTAACAGGGATTTTGTTACATGATATTCGTCACGGTTGAGGGTTCTGCAGTACTTACCCCTTGTTTCTGTGGTTGCAGGTTACGGTTACAAGAGCCCAGCTGTTCTCCTCCGGACCACAACTTTTCCCCCGCTTGATCGCCTTAACAGTCTGGGCACAATTACAGTCAGACTTGGGTTGATCTAGAGGTGGGCCCCCTTATAGCATCGACCCCATCCTGAGGAGCATCCTGAACGGACCTGACACCTGCTAAGTATTCATGTTTTGTAAATTTTGCGGACATTTGTAAGTCTGCCATCCTATTATTAACAGTCTCAAAGCCCCAATCATCAGACAATGTGCTGGATGAAACAAAGTCACTCAAGGAAACCTTAAATTGATGTGGAATCTTTAACAGCTCTACAGGACCATAAATGTCATAATCAGTTCTGTCCCATGCTATACCACCAGGTATAGGAACGGCTGTGATGTTTACTGATGACAGGTCTCTTTGTTCACGAAGAGATGATTTGTGTGTCTTCCGCTGCAAGTTGATGTTCTTACTTGCTGTGTCAATTTTATGTATTTTCCATTTATCAGCATTCCCAAACTTAATACAAGGATTAGCCAAAGTAGGAGAAAAAGTATGTCTAACACAATCGAAAGTTCTACCCAAGGGGATACCAGATAAGTATTTTCAAGTTGATGAAAGAGTTCTGTTACTTGTTCTTTGAAGGGTTTATTTGCTGGCATTGTTTCAGGCTCACTGGGATCCTCGGAAAACGTATCAAAGTTGATGAAATAGCCAGATGCAGTTCTGTCAATTGTTGGTATTGCATCAGGATTACTTAAAATCACTGAAGTTACCTGATCTTTTGTCATATTAGTGTACTCAGATGTTACATCACTGTAGACAGGTGATTCTTGACAAACCGTTATTTGGGTATCAAGAGGCACAAGTTCCATGGCTTTGTTGCGTGGTCCTTCTTTTCGCACTGCAGATTCTTCAAAGGTGATGAGTCTCTCAGTTTGAACCTCTTGTATTGTAGCAAGTTTGACCGTCTGCTACATCTTCGGAGTCCACTTGGCCTGCTACTTATGATCGGCCACATGATGTGGTTTTACCAGGTCGATAGACACAAACCGGTTCACCTTTCTTCCAGCAAGGGGCGGCAGTAACACTGTTTTTGATCCATGGATTGCTAGCGCAGGTTGTGGTTGTCTGTATGAAGGCCAACATTCCTTCTTGTCCGCGATCTTTTCTCTGACCAGATCCCCAATCATTGGAATCCAGGCAGGCCTTGCTGGGACAGGTGGTTTTTCTTCAGTGGTCGTTTGCTTCTGTATTGTGTTGCTTACACTTTTTCTTGTTTCATTTAAGTCCTGTAAAACAGCCAAACGATCTTTGATATCAAAGGGTTTTTGTTCTACCACTGAAGTATGATGATCGAGGTCTTCCACAATCATTCTAGTACCAAAAAGGATTTCATATTGAGTAATTCCACCCAGAGAACTTCTTGGCAGATTGTTTAGACTACTTTGGACACTTATTAGATGTTTGACCCACCCTTCACCCGAGCCTAATACCCTAGCTGTTATAGATTGCTTTATGTCCTGTTTTTTTTCTCTCCACTACCTCATTTCCCTCAGGATGGAATCGACTAGAATAGCGCAATGCAATGCCCATGCTGGCCGTGGCCTCCTTGTAAGCTTTGGAGCTAAACGCAGGACCTTGGTCAGAATGTAGCGTGCCAACTGCGTATGTGCCGATAAAGACTCGCAAATCTTTTATAACAGTTTGGGCGTCAGCCGAGCGCTGAGGCCACATCCAAATGAATCTTGAGCATGAATCCACAGCGACCATGATATATTTATAGTTGCCATCCCTTTGTAAGGGACCACAGTGCTCCAGGTAAACGCATGCTAATGGTTTATCTGAAATTAGAAGGGGCGTCTGCACAGGATGTTTCACTGTTGAAACCCTCATCTTTTGCAGATTTCACATTCTAGAACATAGTTCCTAGTTTGTTTCCTCAGTATCTCTGTTTTAGTAATGATACTTTGGCGGAAATACCTGCGTGTGCAGAGGCCAACCCTTCATGTGCTCCTAAAATTAGTCCTAATCTATGTTCCATGTTTG
Source organism: Lissotriton vulgaris (assembly GCF_964263255.1). Lineage (NCBI taxonomy): Eukaryota > Metazoa > Chordata > Amphibia > Caudata > Salamandridae > Lissotriton > Lissotriton vulgaris. The sequence continues at coordinate 1,577,422,187 of NC_141696.1, forward strand.
GAATTACCCTATCCCCCACTCCAGGGATTTGAGCAAAAGGAACGTTATTTGCATCAGTTATATATAAGTATTTGAGTGGATAGCCTTTTGGTAATGTTTTACCGCTGTCTTTTTTAGAAGCAGTGACAGCCTGCATTATTTTGCTGTCTATTTTTGTTTTTGAATGAGTGATTGCGGCTATGGAAGCCGTTTGCACAGCTGCCTTCCAGGCTTCATCAGCCAATGAATTCCCTGCAACATGAACGCCATCACGCTGATGACTCAGTGCATGGATCACGTGAGTCTTTTGTAGTTCTTTCTGTAATAGAACTACTTGTTCCCAAAGCAACTTATGCTTGCTTGTGCCAAATTTTGCATCTTTGAACCCATTCTGAACCAAGTTCTGCAAGTATTCATTATAAGATTGAACGCAGTAATAAGAATCTCACACTATGAGTGTGGGAAATTCGCGATCAGTATTTTCAAGCGTCATCTTGAATGCCTGTAGGTCAGCTCGCTGAGATGTGCAATCTCAGAGAGATTGTGTTTTTGTAACCATGGGTCGGAATTTACCATCGCGCCAGCGACCTTTAACAATAGAGCACGCAGCACTATAAGCCTGTTTACCCCCAATTGTGGGCTGTGCTGATCCGTCTGTATAGATTATACATTCGTACTGTTCTAGAGGCAGAATCTCAATGGGCAGAGGACATTCTTTTTCGTATTGTAGAAATTCTTGTGTTTTCAAGTAAGGGTCAAAAATGTATTTAACGTCTGTTGCAGCAAGAGTATTAACCCATTGTATCCATCTTGGATGTAAAGCTTTTGCATTTGGAATGCTCGCTTTTGTTACTGCCTCTAAGGCAGGTACAGGCGTAACAACCATTATGCATTTTCCCTGTGCGAGAGCTCTCTCTTTTGCTACTGCAGTTTGAAGCTCTGTCAGAATTTTTTCTGTAGAAATGAATTTCATTTCAGCTTGTGTGCACATGTGTGGTTTATAAGCTATTGGTACCTTTTCACCTTCATTAAAGGTTAAGTACGTGAATCTGCATCTCCCTGGGATGATTCAGATTACAAGGTTGCGTACGTTTACACGTGTCTGTAAATGTGTTGTTGCTAACATGTCTGTTTGCACTGAACACAAAATTTCTGTGTGTTTTTTAGTCCAATTTGTTGTTTTGAAATCAGGTTTGATTAATTTGTAGAGAGGTTTAACCCTTTCTGCGTAATTTAGAATGTAAGTTCTTCCGAAATTCAGAAAACCTAGATTGACTGTAAGTTTTTTAGCATTTTTGGAGGATGGAGCAGCGCACACTTTTCTAAAAAGTTGACTGCCAGGCTTTTGCCTTCACTTGATAGTTCGTATCCTAAAAATAGGACGTTGAGGTGGGTAATTTGTGATTTCTTAAAATTGAATTCATACCCTTCAAATGCGAAGCCAGGTATTATGGTGTTCACTCTGTTCAAGTGCCTGTCCAAGTCATCGTCCGTTAGATAGATGTCATCGACATAACATAATGCCTCATCATCATACGTTTGTAGTAACTCTGTTACTCTGGCTGAAAATAACCCTGGACTATTCTTGAATCCCTGGGGGAGACGACAAAAGTGATGATGTATCCCCATAATTGAGAAAGCGGTCAAATACCTGCTTTCAGGTGCAATATTTTGACAGAAGAAACCGTTAGAAATATCTAATGTTGTTTTATATTTTTTGCGCACAATGTTATTTATCAGGGTATGCAACCTTTACAACGCAACTTTTACCACGCAGTGCTGTTACAACGCATGTATTACACCGAAAACCATTACAACGCATTACACTGGGGGGCGCTCTAGGATAAGGAATAGTTTTATTTTACTATCCAACACCTTCCCTAGTGTCCACGGGGACTGGAGTTGGAATAGTAAATTAAACTATTCACTATCCAGCACCCCCCAAGTGTAATGCGTTGTAAAGGTTTTGTTGTAATACTTGCATTGTAACAGCATGCGTGGTAAAAGCATGCGTTGTAACGTCATACATCCTATTTATCAGTGCAGCACTGTGTGCATTTTGTACTGCAAAGGTTTTGCAACAAGAGTTTAAATGTCTGTAGTCCAAAACTAGACGATATCTATTGTCTGGTTTGGAGACAGGAAACAAAAGATTTTTCATGGACGAGGTGCATGTTTCAATCACCCCTTGGTATTCAAGTTGATCCAAGATCTCTCTGTCCTGTTTTTTAGCTTCTTTCTTACCTGGATACTGCCTTCATGCAGTTGGTTGAGTTTTTAATTTGATTTTATGGAGAGGAGATTCCTCATCCCATCCTACATGATTTTTATATAATGGAGGAGCCTGGGCTACAGCCAATTTTCTGGCATAGGTATATTTTTTATGAATTGGAATATGATTTGAGAAGTCTGGCATAATGATCTCTTCGCCATGTGGGCACTCCCTGACAAATACAGGTGGCCAGTCTCTTTCAGCTAGAAGAATGTCTTAACCCTTAGAGAGCTTCTCCCAAAAGGCTCCCTTAATAGTGAGTGCCAGCTAGCTCAGAGGTTACTAGAAACTTTTTCAAATAAACAAGAAGGGATTAGTTTCTGACAACTGCATAAACATGACAACTTTGTTTCCCTAGAAAAAGAAATGAATCTTCAGACTCGTGGAAATAATAGATAGATATTTCACTCAGTCAATCGTGCATGCTTCTTTTCACCAGAGGTGCAAAGAAATAGAGAGGCGGGCGTTTTCAATAAAAAGTATTTATTGAACAGTCTTCTTTCTCATGCAGAAGAAATGAACTGCTACAATCGTAATACTGGCTGCGAAGTATAATACGTACAGCAAGAAGAGTGTTATAAAATAATATTGTAAAAGCATGTAAAAGCATGGTATGGTTTCTAAGCCATAAAATACATACATAAATAAATAAAGACTAAAAGTACTCAACTGGTGCTTCTAAAATAGGCCGACCCCGATGTACCTCACCTAAGTCTAGTACGAGGGAAGAAGTAAGTCTAGTGTAGCATAGGTTTAGTATTCTTTGCCAAGAATCTATCCAAGATTTCTCTTAGGGTCTAATCAGCTCCGTACCTTGGTTTAGAATGAAGGAGGGCTGGTATCTCTCTGTCTCTGGAATCAATTTCCCAACACCCCGCAAGGGGAGCTTGGAAACACTGGAGCTGGATTTCTTGACAGGAGAAAAGACAGCGTCTCTCTCAGTGCGTCTGTTGGAGGGTCGGCTTCCTTCGGCACTTGCTGTAGCGAGCTGCGTCGGACAAGTAGATAGTCCAACAGCTCCAAAACACTGTGTGTTTGCTAGGGCAAGTATGGGCATATTTATACCTTGAAGGTGCCGAGTTTGACGTAAGTTGAACATAATCTTGTCATCAAGAATGGCAGTTCTTTGAAAACTCCATGAGTTCTTGGATAAATCAACATTCAAGCAGGGGGAAGTCCCTAACTGCTGAAGCAGAGTTTTCTAAGAAATCGTTGTGTGGCTTTTCGGAACTAGTGGAAGTATCCATGCCGTATTTGGACTGCATGAGCTATGTCTAAATATGGTTATGATTTCTATGCCTATAATATGGCAAGGTGATTTGTACCTATAGGAGGGCATGAATCGGGAACATTACACTAGGGTCCTAAAATGTTATACAACACTCTCTGTACTAAACTACCAGCCCTGCTCGGCCTCTCTCTCCACTGATCTCCCAGCCCTGCTTGGCCTCCCTCTCTCCACTGATCTTGCAGCGCTGCTTGGCCTCCCTCTCTCCACTGATCTCCCAGCCCTGCTCGCCCCCCTCTCTCCACTGATCTCCCAGCACTGCTCTGCCTCCCTCTCTCCACTTTTCTCCAAGCCCTGCTCGGCCTCCCTCTTGCCACTGATCTCCCAGCCCTGCTGGGCCTCCCTCTTTCCACTGATCTCCCAGCCCTGCTCGGCCTCCCTCTCTCCACTTATCTCCCAGCCCTGCTCAGCCTCCCTTTTTCCACTGATCTCCCAGCGCTGCTTGGCCTCCCTCTCTCCACTGATCTCTCAGCCCTGCTCGGCCTCCCTCTCTCCACTGATCTCACAGCGCTGCTGGGCCTCCCTCCCTCCGCTGATCTCTCAGCCCTGCTCAGCCTCCCTCTCCCCACTGATCTCCCAGCCCTGCTTGGCCTCCCTCTCTCCACTGATCTCTCAGCCCTACTCAGACTCCCTCTCTCCACTGATCTCCTAGCCCTGCTCGGCTCCCTCTCTCCACTAATCTCCCTGCCCTGCTCAGCCTCCCTCTCTCCACTGATCTCACAGCCCTGCTCGGCCTCCCTCTCTCCACTGATCTCCCAGCCCTGCTCGGCCTCCATCTCTCCACTGATCTCAAAGCCCTGCTTGGCCTCCCTCTCTCCACTGATCTCAAAGCCCTGCTTGGCCTCCCTCTCTCCACTGATCTCCCAGCGCTGCTCGGCCTCCCTTTCTCCACTGATCTCAAAGCCCTGCTTGGCCTCCCTCTCTCCACTGATCTCCCAGCGCTGCTCGGCCTCCCTCTCTCCACTGATCTCCCAGCCCTGTTCCGTCTCCCTCTCACCACTGATCTCCCAGCCCTGCTCGGCCTCCCTCTCTCCACTGATCTCCCAGCCCTGCTCGGCCTCCCTCTCTCCACTTATCTCACTGTCCGGCCTCCCTCTCTCCACTGATCTCTCAGCCCTGCTCGGGCCTGCCTCTCTCCACTGATCTCCCAGCCCTGCTCGGCCTCCCTCTCTCCACTGATCTCCCAGCCCTGCTCGGCCTCCCTCTCTCCAGTGATTTCTCAGCCCTGCTCGGGCCTGCCTCTCTCCACTAATCTCCCAGCGCTGCTCTGCCTCCCTCTCTGCACTGATCTCCCAGCCCTGCTCGGCCTCCCTCTCTCCACTGATCTCCCAGCCCTGCTCGGCCTCCCTCTCTCCACTGATCTCCCAGCCCTGCTCGGCCTCCCTCTCTCCACTGATCTCCCAGCCCTGCTCGGCCTCCCTCTCTCCACTGATCTCCCAGCCCTGCTCGGCCTCCCTCTCTCCACTGATCTCCCAGCCCTGCTCGGCCTCCCTCTCTCCACTGATCTCCCTGCGCTGCTCGGCCTCCCTCTCTCCACTGATCCCCCAGCCCTGCTCGGCCTCCCTCTCTCCACTGATCTCTCAGCCCTGCTCGGCCTCCCTCTCTCCACTGATCTCCCTGCGCTGCTCGGCCTCCCTCTCTCCACTGATCTCCCAGCCCTGCTCGGCATCCCTCTCTCCACTGATCTCCCTGCCCTGCTCGGCCTCCCTCTCTCCACTGATCTCTCAGCCCTGCTCGGCCTCCCTCTCTCCACTGATCTCCCTGCCCTGCTCGGCCTCCCTCTCTCCACTGATCTCCCTGCGCTGCTCGGCCTCCCTCTCTCCACTGATCTCCCAGCCCTGCTCGGCATCCCTCTCTCCACTGATCTCTCAGCCCTGCTCGGCCTCCCTCTCTCCACTGATCTCCCTGCCCTGCTCGGCCTCCCTCTCTCCACTGATCTCCCTGCGCTGCTCGGCCTCCCTCTCTCCACTGATCTCCCAGCCCTGCTCGGCCTCCCTCTCTCCACTGATCTCCCTGCCCTGCTCGGCCTCCCTCTCTCCGCTGATCTCTCAGCCCTGCTCGGCCTCCCTCTCTCCACTGATCTCCCAGCCCTGCTCGGCCTCCCTCTCTCCACTGATCTCTCATCCCTGCTCCGCCTCCCTCTCTCCACTGATCTCCCAGCCCTGCTCAGCCTCCCTCTCTCTACTGATCTCCCAGCCCTGCTCAGCCTCCCTCTCTCCACTGATCTCTCAGCCCTGTTCGGTCTCCCTCTCTCCACTGATCTCCCAGCCCTGCTCGGCCTCCCTCTCTCCACTGATCTCTCAGCCCTGCTCCGCCTCCCTCTCTCCACTGATCTCTCAGCCCTGCTCGGCCTCTCAGCCCTGCTCGGCTTCCCTCTCGCCACTGATCTCCCCACTCTGCACTCTCCACTATTACTTCTAAGACATCCAAACAGGTGTTACATAATTCATCATTTTAATTAAGAAAGAGTGAGAGAACAAGGGGAAAATACATTAGCGTCATGATACATAGGAATTTACTTCTGTATCTAGACTAAACCAATTCTATAATTCCTCCGTGTTCAATTACACGGAGGAATTATAGAATTGGTTTAGTAAGTAATATGTAGATATGAAATAAATATTTTGATTGCGATATTAAAAGGCAACACAAGACAATCATGATAATAGGATGTTTTGCTTATGATTTAATCACTTATGTTTGCTTATATGGTGTATTATATACTCAAGATTGTTGTTAAATGTTCTGTGAACCACTGTACATAAGTATTTTCTGCATATAGACCTTAATGTCTCTTCTGCTTTGAATATACTTAAAAAAGTTAAAAAGTTGAAGAATATGTACTAATAAGGTACTAGATCAAATAAAAACAATATAGTTTGGTCTCGCGGTAATTCAAAGGCGCTAAAAATCATGCAGGTCCTGGCAATTTTTCCTTGTTACAGTTTTATGGGATGACAGCACTAACTAAGCGATCAGTTCATTTGACTGAAGCTTATCTTTCAAGAGTTGAACAAATAAACTTGTTGGAGTGTGCAATAATTATCTGCCAAAACCTGGTTTAATGTGTGCAGTCGTCTTTTAGGTGCTGCCAGGATTTTATCGTGATTACCAAAAGTTGTGCTACATCCAGCATCAACAAGCATTGGCATAGCCAATAGGTCTCACCCTTGGGACCTTATAGGTTTTAAGCCATACAACAATTAATGTTGTTGCAGTAAGGATATTGTGCTTCATAACTAAATACTTATAGGGTCCCAAAGGCGAGACCTATTGGCTATGCCAATGCTTGTTTTCTTATGCCAGTGGAAGAACTGATTTTCTGTTAAGTGAACCGGACCAGCAGGGGTAGGGTGAGTGGGGAGGTCTACAGGAGGAGGTGGGAGGGGGATAAACTCTTCAGGCGATGGCATTATTCACTAATATATCTTTGTTATGTATTATATTTGGTTAAAATTATAATAAAGAATGTATTTATTTTTTAAAAAAGGAAGGGGCGTCGTAAGAGCCTCACAGTGGAATGTGTGAATGTTTTGTGATTGAAAGGCAGTTGCAAAACATTCACATTTTACCACCAACTTCAAGTTGGCGGTCACCCATTTGCAAAAGGGAAAGGGCCCTCAAAGGACTCCTTCCACTTTGTGAAAGTTTGTAAAAAGGTTTGTTCAGGGCAGGCATTGGACCAACAGACCACTGCCGACCATTAAAAAAATGAAAAGAAAAACATTTCATTTTTCTTTTTGAAATGTATCCCATTTACATTTAAGGAACACGAGCTGTAAAAGAAAATCTTTGCTTTATTAAAATGCAATCACAGACATGGCGGTCTGCTGACACAAGCAGGCCACCATCCCTGTGATTTTAGCTATTCCCAATGAATCATAAACCAAGACCTATTTCATGAATATTACTGAGGTCGGTCTATTTGTGACCCACTGGGAATGGGTGGATGTGTGAAACACACATCTGTACATCCCTGTTTGCAATTACCAGATAGCGAATCGCAAAAAAATTGCTATTAGGTTATCGCAAACACAAAGCTTGGTGCATCTGGCTGTAAGTTTTGTAAGGATAGGGAAGGATAGGAAACACAGTCCACTGGATCTCTATCGGGTTTCAGAAGAACTGTTATTCTCTCAAAGATTAGGGTAATAAGTCCATCTCTCTGGCTTCTTCAAAGACCTCCAGTAGTTGTGGAGCTTTCATGTCAGAGTATTCCTTGGAGAACACTGCAGTCAATCCGTTTGACCCCAGTGCCCTTCCACCGGAGAGGGCCTTTGCTTCTGCCTTACGGACCAAGGTGCACACGATTGTTCTCTCTCATGCACGTCCAACCATGCCAGCATGGCCTCAGCCATTACACTATGCGATTCATCATCCGTGCTATCACCTTTTGATGTGTAGAGGTCTGTGTAAAAGTTTGTAAATTGTTGTAATACGTCTTCTGTCTTGTACCCTCACTGTCGATAGTTTAATACTCAAGGCAGTGTTCTACTGGGCCTGTCCCCTTACCCATAATATTCATAAGGCACTTTCCCGGATATTATATTTCTCTATTGGCTACTTCTCAAAATGTTAGTAGTGTGGCATGCAGTTGTCTCCCCACAGCACCACTGTGTGCTAGAGTGCACTTTTCTACTCTCTTCGTGTCTGTTTCGAGGCGGGAGAGTGTTTCTTCATAGATTTAAGGACATCCACATATTTTGATACAGAATGACCTCTAACATAAACTTTGAAGTACTCCCAGACAGTAGGATATTTTGCCACTGTGCCTGCTTTGAGTTTGAGGTACTCCCCAATGGCTTGTCTGAGTTCATCTCCAAAATACCCATCTAATGAAGTTTTGGAAGGAAATATCCATGGATGATGAACAGAGTCCAGTTTGGAAAGTAATACTCTCAGGCGCACTGCGGAGTGGTCTGAAAGTGCACACAGGAGGATGGTGATGTTCAATGTACGCGTGAGAACATCTCGAGTCCTCAATCAACTATCTATTTAGGAATGGGCATTGATCCGTAGAGTAATAAAGGGTTTCACCTCTCTTTTTGGGGTGTGTCGGCACATGTCTATCAGATGGTATTTTTTCTATCATTTGTTGTAAACCTTCTATGGAACGAGAGGGAGCTTATTCGTGCTGGTAGATCTGTAAAGCTGCGTGTGCAGAATAAGATTCAAGTCCTTCCCTCAAAGTACAGCATGTGCCTTAGAGTGCTGCATTTTAACATCAATTGCTGTAAGAATAAGTGTGTGCCAACATTGGAACCACAAACATTGGTAAGAGTCCACCTATCATCTCCAATGATGCCTTAAAAAATTGTGGGCGGATGTATCAACATTAGGTATTGCGATTCCCAAATCGTGATTCTTACCTAATCAGAATTTGGAAATTGAAATGCATATAGTATGACAGTTTTATTTTTTTAAATTGAGATTCCTAGTGGTTCCCAAATCCACCTACTTCATGAATATTATTGAGGTAGGTTGCAATTCGCCATTCACTCTGGAATCGCTGCTCTCACAGGGATGATGGCCTGCTGGGGTCAGCAGACCACAATATATGTGTTTGCACTTTAATGAAACAGACTTATTTTGTTAGGTATAGCCTGCTTCCATGCAGTCGGCAAAGTATTAATGTTATGCAACCAGAATTCAGTCATAAAACATTAATACATGCAATTCCAGTCGGTATTTGGAAGGGACGCCCTAAACACACCCTTTCCAAATCCACACTCAGAAAAGAAACAGCAATAATAAAATACTATGATTCCAAGACCCTCTTACCTCACCACTTACATTTAACTACAGGGATTCGACATTATTGAGCCAATATGAATCGTTATATATGGCTGACTGCTGAATTAGAAGAATACAAAGAAATAATAAGATTGATGATGTATTCAAGTATAACAGGTTCAACTCCATCATCAAAACCAAATCCTTCTTCATCTGAGGGTACATTCCTGGCACTATCAAATAAATTTGGACATCTAATTGGTGGGAAGCAACCTCTCTTAGAAAAGGCATTGAAGCTGATTGGATCCCAAGGGGATTGCAAATATCAATTCCGCCACCCCCCAGAATACAAACTGCAGATCCTGTCAACCCTAAGAGATGGGAGACAACCCAGAAAGAAGCCTCCAATAATATGATAAAACAAATCATTGAAATAGAGGAACAAGAGTGTGTAAAACATTAAGGTAAAGAGGATGAACTCACTAAGAGAAGTGAAGATGCTAACTGGGGATAAGTAGCTCAAAATAATTATGTCATTCTCAGTAAAGTTATTGACAAGTACGCAGAACCTAATATAAGAAAGTGATATAGAAAAATTCACCGGGACCAATTGTGCTATCAACTTAGCTGGGTCTCCAAGTTTGCCAAAAAATACAATAGCTTACCAGCAGGACTATCAACGACTACACAATCTACACATCCTCCAACTACCTCAGAAATTGAATCACCAAGACCTGAGGTGGAAGCCAGTACATCAAAACTAGAAGTTGATTTATGAGGAGAATTTACCAGACATCCACTAGCTATAAGGAATGAAAACATTCCAAGCACCGGAACACAAATTTAATCCATTCGCGTACCACATGAACAACCGTCAACTTCTGGCACGATTGCAAGAGAAAGGATAAAGGAACAAGAAAAAGACACAAATAGATAACCAATTGGTGGTGAACTTATTCTTCATCAATCTCACCAATCATCAGACTCAGATTATGAATAGGAATTGGAACTTGATTGATGCACAGATTAGCCCCTATGTTTGTCAGGAAACTAAAATTGAAAATATTTTTCAAACCATCTAAATCATTACAGAATAAGGGGTCCAATCTGACCATGCACTCTAGATCTCTCACCACTTATGAACTAGAAGACATACATCTATTATCAAAATTATCTAACTCTAAACCCACATGGCTTCTATACGGTTGTGTGATGGAACAATGCATGCCACAAGAAAGCATGCATGACCTACGCGGTCTTAACCAAGACCGCGTCTTTACCACGCATGCCTTTATCACACAATTTTGTGGTAAAGGGACATGTGTGATAAAGATCACACTCCTGCCCTGAGCCCTAACATTCGTCCTTCCTGCGGTCTATTCTACCCGCCTCAACCCTATAAATTTCCCGACCCCCATCCTGAACCTTAATACTCAACCCCCCCAGCCCTTAAAAACTTCTCAGACCACAACCCCCCTCACTGAGCACTAAATCTAGGACCCACCCCCATAAAACCTACCCCACTTCCCTCCTGTACCATCCCAACTCCCTCTCAACCTGAAAACTACCCCTTTACTGTCCCCTGCCCTGAGCCCTAAAACTCAGCCCCCTAAAACCCCTCCGACCCCAGCCCCACTCCCTGAGCCCTACAACCAGCCCCTACCCACTCAAATCCACCCCCAACTTCATCCTGCCCCAGCCTAACTGCCCCTTACCCTGTAAACTGCCCATTTCCTGTCCCCTGCCCTGAGCTCTAAAACTCCCTACCCCCCAGCCCTGAAAACTAACCTGACCCCTCTAGCACCCAAATCTACCCCCATCCCAAACAAACTACCCCCAACCCGACCCCTGCCTGAGCCCTAAAACTTCCGACCCCTCCAAGCCCTAAAAACTACCCCTAACCCCTACAAACTACCCCCACCCCCACAAAACGTAACTTACCTCACCACCTTGTCCCGATCTTTCCTCTTCGTGCTTCCTGCTCTTTCTCCGAGCTGCAGCCAGCAACAAGACAGCGCATATATCCTAACCACGCATATATGTAGGTAAGGTGTTAGAAATGGGGGTCTCTAGTTGGCAGTGTCTGGCCACAGTCCAAGTAGGGACCCTTCTTCCTAAGTCAGAGTAAGGGGGCTACACCCTTTGATAACCCCTGCTCAACCCTGTGGTAACGTAGCACGAGCAGCTAGGCTTATCTCCGAGGCAGTGTGTAAAGCATTTATGATCATACACAGTATCACAGTGAAGGACACTACAAAGGGACACCACACAAGTAGTTATAAAAAAAAATAAGTATCTTTATATATAGACTTAAGACAAGACCAATAACGGTAAAAAGCCACAATACTGAAAAGTGGGGTGGTACTCTTCAAAAGCTGGAAAAAAAGTTCAAAGTGCTCAAATGGGGGTTCAGCTCAAAGCAGTGGTCTCTGCGAGCGACCCTTTTACTTACAAAGTACCTGGATTTTGTAGCAAAACCATAAAAATGTGGCAATGGAGCTGTAGCGATGATTTTCCCCACGCTAGGCCCGGCGATGCGTTGAATCCTTACCGCAAGGGAGGATGATGCGCCGGTCTGCAGGTGCGTGCGGGACAAAGCGACAGATTTCTTCACGCTAGGCCAGCGATGCGTTGAATCCTTGCCGCAAGGGAGGATGATGCGCTGATCCTGTTGCGTGTGCGATCTTGTTGTGACGAAAGAAAATGGCCCCCAGCGAGGGAGCGACGATCCGGGTGCGATACAAGGAAAATGGCGGACGCACGGCGCCCGCTCTGCGATGTCGTGATGCGATGATCTCGATGCGAGCCTTTGAAAAGCCTGCAAACGTGTGATGTGATGATCTTCCGGATATAGAGAGCACTTTGTGGCCCGCAAGCATTCAATGCGATAGTTTTTGGTTTGCAAGCGCTCGGCTCTTCAGCTGCGGCGGCTTGCAAACTGCGTTAGCGACGATTTTCAGCTGTCTCTTCTCTGTAGTAGAACTAGAGGCCCTGGAACTCATAGGGCCCTCACCTGCAGATAGAAATCCTCGCTGGGAGGAATCAGGAGGCTGTTGGGGGAGTTAGATGTGCCCGTAACTCCAGCAGTAAGCTAGCTCCCTTCTAGCCCTTGGTTGATTGCTTAGCAAAACAAAAGTCTCCCAAAAGTCCTTTTCCCTCTTCTTCCAAGTCCAAGGGGAACTACTGCAGGCCAATCCAAGAAACAGCACACAAGCACAAGGACAGTTCTCTCCTGCAGATTCCTTCAGTAACACGGACAGAGGTTCTTCTTGACATCCATAACTACCCATACCTTTCCCCCGCCCACCAAAACTATTAAACCCATGAGACTGACCAGAAATCTTAGCCACATTCCTCCCGGCGTTCTTGAATCTAGCCTCAATGTCTTATCTTATCTTTATTATACAGTTAATAAAAACCGTCATGTACAAACAGAGCAATGCATGTTAGATTAAAATTTTAAAATATGTAAAAACATGATCAGGTTCTTACTGCTGGGCGTTTATGCAGTGCAGTTAAAATGATATTGACAAACTTCCCAGCTCTTGCTAATGCCTTGGCTGAATTGTTACTAAAACAAAAAGTCGATGCTTCGCTACAGTGTCTCAGTGATTGTTCCCGAAAGACGGGGATCAGTAGGCGACGTCGATTGGTGGCAAAGAATGGGCAACAGCAAAGCAGGTGGAGCCAGGACTCATGTTTATAGTTACAAAACCTGCAAATGGGCTGCTCATTCCACCGAGCCCACTGGGGGTTAAAGTCAAAGATTGGTAGGGCTAGCAGCCTCATGTATAATATTTTGTTGCAAGTCTGAGGGTCGAGGGAGTAGTTGAAGTATATTTGAGGTTTTCCCTTGATATATGATTCGTTCGTTTTTAGATAGCCCGGCAACGTCGGTCTGAAATGAAACTGAGATGATTTGTTTTGTTATTGTTTTTTTCCACGTTAGCAGAGGAATAGTTGGGTTAATGAGAGAAGTTGGTTCAATCTTTAGTGTAGAGATAGCAAGGTGCAACTGTTTGTGCCAAGGGGACTGTTCGTCTTTAAACACAGCTTGTAGTTGCTCTTTCAAAAATTGTCCTGGTGCTCGTAAGGTGTGTATACAGTATTTGATTAGGTCGCCCAGGCAATAGAGGTTTGCGCATGTCAGGCCCAGCTCGAGTCTCATCCTCAACCTCCTCGCATGCTGCGGAACGGAGAAGATTTTCTTATAAGCTTTTATTTGTAGGTTTCCCAGAAATGCGTCCATTTTCAATGGAAAGGCCAAGTGGCCGTAGGTGACTGTAGGTAATAGTTTGGCCCGTAGCACCCTTAGGATTGGTTCGGCTGAGGGGCTGTGCAAATGACGATTCAGACGCCTAAGGCTATGGATGATCCTCATGCCCTTGGACCTTAAGTGTCCAAGGTGTACTGCTTGGTTTGCCCTGGTGTTGAACCAAACTCCTAGGTAGTTGTAGCTGGTGCAAGTCGTTATTTGTGATCCCCCTGCTCTCCAAGTAAGATTTTTCTTTTTGTAGCTCCCAAAGATCAGAATTTTGTTTTTTGATTAATTCATCACAAGGTGGTTTTTTGTAGCCTCTATGCCTAACTTCTCGCCATCCCCCCCTCCCTCAATACGAACGAGCTAACTGAACACTTTAACAAAGCTGTCAGCGACACCCTTGACATCTTGGTTTAACACAGAGCTAAATAAGGAAAGACGCACACTCAGACAGACAGAGAGATCTTGGCGACAGCACCCCTCCGCTTCCAACCTTGCCCGCCTCAGACTTGCTAGGTCGTCATACAAAAAACACATCTTGAGACAAAAAACTTCCTTCTTCAGGACCCAACTAGACCGAGCTAAGAACAGGCCTAGAGAACTTTTCAACATCGTACGCAATCAAACTGCTTCTGTTCCCCATGCTCCACCAGCCTCGACGACTAGATGTGAGGAAATAGCTCTATTTTTCTCTGACAAAATTAAAAAGATTGAGCAATCCTTCCTCCCCACTGTGATCCCTACTACCACTCCTGACATCTCTCTTATTACCCCCCCTCCATCATAACTCCCCTTACTCCCGTTACGACCCATCGTAACTCTGATCTCCCTCTCCCTTCCCCGCCCCACTCTCTCCTTGACCCTAAGCTACCTAACACGCTCCTTAAAAATAATGCCGAATTTCCAGCCTGTCACAGAAAGAGAAGTCTTCAAAATCATTACCGAACTCAAGACTTCCTCCCACACCAAAGGCCCACTCCTCTCCAATCTTCTCCAAAACCTCAAACATATCTTCACCCCTCCCTGGACTGCTATTATCAACACCTCCCTTGCCACCAGTTGTGTCCCCTCTTCCCTGCAACTTGGACAAATTTCTCCCATTATCAAAAATCCACTGGCGGACACAAATGATCTCAACAATCTCCGTCCCATCTCCAACCTTCCCCTTCTCTCTAAAGCCCTTGAAAAATGCATCCTTCTCCAACTAGACAGACACATTGAACACTTTAACTTACTTGACCCCTTCCAATCTGGCTTCAGGAGAGGATGCAGTACGGAAACCGCCATGCTCAACATTGTAGACGACATCCACCACTCACTCGACAATAACAAATCTAGCCTTCTGATCCTTCTAGATCTCTCCGCAGCGTTTGATACTGTTAATCACTCTGCTCTACTTAATATTCTTAGAGATAGATTCGGCCTAAATGGTACGACACACAAATGGTTTGTCTCTTACCTTCAACACCGCACTCAACAAATCAAAATCCAGAACTGCCTATCTAAGCCTACCCCCATCTCCTTAGGAGTTCCGCAAGGTTCTATCCTCTCTCCCTCTCTCTTTAACCTCTTCATGGAACCCATAACACTCATTCTCAAACAAGCCGGGATCAACTACCATCTCTATGCCGACGACACCCAACTCTACTATAAGATTAAAACTCATGCTGACATCCTTCACCTCAACAACGCTCTTATCAAGATTCAAGCCTGGTTCCACATGAACCACCTCAAACTCAACCCCAAAAAAACTGAAATTATTCTTTTTTCCCCAAAAAACAATCAGCTCCCCATTCAGAACTGGATCAAAGACCTTAATGCCCTCAATTGCTCCTTATCCCTGTCCGACTCAGTCAAATCACTAGGGATCTCCCTTGACAACCTCCTCACCCTCAAGGTCCACATCAACAATTCTGCCAAAGGGGTCCTCTTCACTCTCCGCCACCTGAAGAAAATCAAGCCCTTCATCCCTATCGATAATTTCAAACTAGCAGTCCAATCCCTTGTACTCTCACAAATTGACTACGGCAATGCCATTCTTACTGGAATTCCCAAGATCCACCTCGCACTGCTTAAATCTGTTCTCTACCTTGCTGCGAGGCTTATCACAGACTGCAAACGATTCGACCACATTTCCCCTGCCCTCAAAACCCTTAAATGGCTCCCCATTGAAGGTAGGTCCACTTACAAAACGGTCTGCATTACACACAAAGCTCTCCATCAGAACACACCATCCTACCTCACTAACAAACTCAGTAAAGCCGGCTGCTCCCGATCCTTGAGAAACACTAACTTCCTTCTTATCCCCCCCTTATGAAAAAGAAATCCACTCAGTCTCGATCCTTTTCCGGCAATGCTCCCTGCATTTGGAATGCCCTGCCTACTAAACTTCGATGCAATCCTTCCTATTTTATCTTCAAAAAGGAACTCAAACTACATCTTCTCAATAAATACTGGGGACCCTAATCCCTATCTGCTCCCCTTTACTGGCCACCTCTGTCCGACCGTAGATGCGTCCGCCCCCCTGCGACCTGCCTTGCCCGCCCTTCCTCTCATCACCTCCCCCCTCCCTGTCTACCACCCTCGCATTCCCTCACACCCCCGTCCGTCGTCAACCCTCAGCCCTCATCATCCCTCCCCAACCCCATCCAATGTATTGACCTACCCTCCCTTTCCTTGTCAACCTAACTGACCACTATCCTCCCTTTCCTTTCTCCCTATCTTCCCAGCGCTCTTCTTAATTTTTTTTGCCTATGTAATTATTATTACCACTTACTCCACAGTATGGTGTTTTTTGTCTTCCCATATTTATCCTCCTAAAGTCCCCCATATGTTGACTTATATGTTGTGTATATACGATACTGCTTTGTTTTTGGGTCCCGGTGTTTTTACCTTCTGGTTCACAATATGTAAAGCGCTCTGATGCCCCCAGGTCCAGCCAGCGCTATATAAAACCTCTAAAATAAATAAATAAATACATAAATAAATAAATAAATAAATCAATACCGAAATCAGGGGTTTGGGCACAGATATTTATACCCCAGAAGTCTTTGTTCTCAAAAGTCTCTAGTCACTGAACCCAGCCAGAACTAGTTCTGCTCAAGCCTAGCGCACTTTGTTTACCAGGCTGCATCCTTCCTTTCAGAAAGAAGGGGTCTGCCATCAGATGCACAGTAGGAGGTGGAGCCAGCATTCTCCTTGCCAGGCACAGCACTATTCAGGTCAAGGAGCTACCCCTCCCCAACACTCGATGCAGATTTCTCAATGCAACCCAGGTCTGACTCAGCCTGCCTTGCCCCTCTGAACCCAGACAGTCAATACACATAACAGCAGAGCACACTGGAAGGCTTAGGCAAAAAAATACCTACTTTCTAAAAGTGGTATTTTCAAACACAGATAATTAAAACCAGCTTTGCTAAAAGATGTATTTTATTATGCTGAGCTCAGGCATACCAAACTCGAATTTCTACCATGTTTCCTGGGACAGTTGGGACTATAAGGTGTAATAGTCGGTCTGCCCATTCTAGCCTATGGAGAACAGATGGGCTTGCAGCAGTGAAAAACAAAATGGAGAGTAATTCACTACCAGGACATGCTACACATATCAAGCCATGTCCTACCTTACACACACAATTCACCTACCATAGGGGTGACTGACATGATGCTAAGGGAAGGTTCAGGGGCTGGGAAGTGTGGGCACTTCACAGCCAAGATGGCAGTTTTAGACTGCACACAGACACTGCAGTGGCAGGTCTGAGGTACACTTTACAAGCTGCTTCTGTGGGTGGCACAACCAGTGCTGCAGGCCCACCAGCAGCATTTGGGTTACCAGCCCTGGGCACACACAGGCCACACTACTAGGGACTAACAGGTAAACCAAATAAGCCAATTAGGGATATACCAATTCACAGTCATATTTACACAGGGAGAGCATATGCACTTTAGCTCTGATCAGCAGTGGTAAAGTGCCCAGAGTCATAAAACAAACAACAACAGGTCAGAAAAAATACAAGAGGCAGGCAAAAAGTTTAGGGATGACCCTGCAAAAAGGGCCATTTCCAACAAAAGGTATATGCTTGGTTAGGGCAAGCGTGGTTACACTTGCGATGTCGGGACATGCTTTGCTGAGGACGCGGTGCTACGACTGTTTCCCCTTCTATACGTGATTTGGAGAATGATTAGGCAAAAAATTTATAAAAAAGAAAAATTCTTTCTCGAGGACCATATCCAGGAAAGAACAACAGGCCCTTATAGATCTACAAAATAACGCAAAAATCATTATAAAGGAGGCAGACAAAGGCAGTGTTGTAGTCCCACATGTGGACGACTATTTGAAAGAAGCCCGACAATAACTCGGAAATTCCACTTGCTAATTGAAACAGAAGAATAAACCTCCCAAAGAAATAAAACTTCAACTTAGAAATAAATTAGGGGAATGGTATCATCAACAACAGCTGATCTTTGAAGAAAAAACCTCACTGTACATTGAGCTTACAAGGATAGTTTTTATCTACTACCTAAAATTCATAAAAGGGGATTCCCACCAACTGGTTGTCCCATAATCGCTGGAATCAAGTTTGTGTGCTCAAGAGTAGGACAAGTCATGGGCCCCCGACTACAACCCTTTGTGAAGGATCTTATTCTTCATCATACATTTGGGATACCAATGATATCTTCATGTTGTCAGTTTATACACTTCAATTCAAAATGAACATGGGATTACGGATGTCAACAAAGTGCTATCAGTACACTAGCTCAAATCAAGAAACATGATTATCGAGCTGCTACATTTTTGTCTCAGACACAACTGTTTTCAGCTTTAACAAGGAATTCTATCTACAGGTACAAAGAACAGCAATGGGGGCGAAATTCGCCCCACAGTGCACCTGCATTTTCATGGGATAAGTGGAAAAATTCTTAATGTGGGATGACCAAGGCTGCACATCGCATACCATTTACTGGGGTCGGTATATTGACGATATGCTCTGTATCTAGAAAGAAAATCAGGACAAACTCAA
The DNA here is from genome assembly GCF_964263255.1 of Lissotriton vulgaris. NCBI lineage: Eukaryota > Metazoa > Chordata > Amphibia > Caudata > Salamandridae > Lissotriton > Lissotriton vulgaris. The sequence goes on from NC_141696.1 coordinate 1,577,440,738, forward strand.
AACATACCTTACTACCAATGACAATTAGAATAGTAAAACCACTTCAGAATTTTTTAAACCCAAGATTAACTTTCTGGATATCAATATATATGTGGAAAATAACAAACTACAAACCATCTTGTTTCTCAAAGATACAGCTGCCAACTCCATTTTACAGATAGAGCCCTATCGCAGAGCTAAGAACTTGAATACTCTTTACATCAGAATTTATGGACAAACTACATCTGCCACGATTGTTCAATGTGCAAATTTGAACTTACCAAACTCAATGTTTTTACACCAAACAATAAAATATGGATATCTATAAACCAGTTGATCAACTGCAACAGCACATATGTGATTTACATCATCCTTTGCTCCTGTCCTACAATATATGTGGAAAGCACTATTCGACCACTAAAAATGAGAATGCAGGAACATTACGAGAACATACACAAAACAGATGCTGGTCTACGTCTTACGGAAAACTATACCAAGTATCAAGAACACGTTCGCCAATTCACATTCTTTGGCCTGGAAGACATCCCACAACATACTAGCAGTGGAAAAAGCAAACTTAGGATGCAACAGAAAGAGAGCCAATACATATTACGACTGTACACTGTTTGGAATGGCCTCAATGACACAGAATTACACCTTTGGCTCAAATAATCTGGGAACTGACATCACATCCCTACACCCGACCTACAATAACCAGTATTACAGAAAAGACTCCCACTAATATTCTTCCAAACTTCAACAATTATTAGATAATTCTCTCCAGTTCATAAATGAACACACTGGGCACTACTTGGTTATAATTTCCTTGAAATAAATATGTCAATCTAATTATCAATTTGTTCAGGGTATTTCTTCCTGTGGTTGAACACTTTTTCAATTAGTAGACAATGATTATATAATACAATATTGTTTTAAGTGTTATGTAATAACATGGCTTAAATTAGCATAAAATGTATATCTTGGGAATCTGAAGCACCTTTGCTATCTGTCTGATATGTTGCTTAATTTCAAGAGATTCAACACTGTTTCATCAAACCTCAGGTCACTAATGAATTATTATGCAACCTCTGTAGACACCTTTCAAATGGGACCATTTTATATAGCGCACATGACCATATTCTATTTTCAGCAACTGCCCCTCAGTAAAAGTGTTCTGACTTCTCCTTTCCAATATGATTGATATGACAATTCATTAAAGTTGTTTTTGATTACTTCTACCTGGGATTTTGATCCCTTCTGAATTGAACCATTACTAGGGGGTGTCTACACCTCAGAGAAATATATTGTACATTCCAAACAAAGGTTTCACATCTGAACTCGATTACCGCGAAGAGAGCCAGTATTCCCTATTAAATATCGATACTCATTCAATATGGCTGCCATATGTACTTTTTTCTATTCCCATCCTGCTTTTCAGTAAGGGAGAAGATTATAACTGATCAGACCAGTTAAAAGTAATAAAAGGATGTGTGGCTAATTGCCCGTTTACCCTGTAATCCAAAAATCATAAGACCTCCCTTCTTCACTGTACCTATCACCACCCGTCTAAAATCGCCACTCCGCACACCTGCTAAAAAGTTAACTGTCAGGCTAGCAGCTCATTTTGGACTTCGTTTGCCCATGATACACTTCAGGTTTAACTCATATTTATGGCTTACCTGCTGCTCACCCAAAACTCTCCATACACAGACCGCGTGAGACTGTATCCCACGGACCAAGATACCAATGACTGCTTGTATTTCACCAAACAGTTAGGACTTTTTTGGGACACCCCGCTTTGGGAGTGACAACTTTTGCTACTCCTTTTAGATTAGAACAGACTCTATAATGGTTACTTTTTGTGCAGATCTTGCAATTATGGCTCATTGTTTCAGATCTCCAGTATTTTTTGATTATGTCTTTAAACCCGATTAGACTACTCATAATCGCTTGATCTGGAGGCCCACATATGATGCTACACTTTGTCCTTTCTCTCTGAAAATACTTTTTTGGGACCATATACTATTCAACTAGTTGCTTCTATAAACTAGCTGATTCTAAAAAGAAAGGTCTTTTTCCAGACCCATCGAAGCACTATCTATTTGATATTTTAACTGATGCCTGGTTTCCCGCCAGTACCACCACCCCCAGTGGTATTATGACCATTTAGTGTCCGCACAACTCACAGAGAGATATAATGCACAGCATATGTATGTATAGATATAACTTCTGCTCATAAAACCATTGTTATTGGTGAATCATATTTTATGGTGCATTACAATTGTGTGTATACCAGGTCACATTGTATGGGACATAAGGACACGTACCATAGCATGCTTATCAGTTTGTAATATTTTTCATTATGTTTTGATTTTTTATTTATATGTAAACCATATTTTTCAGCCTTGAAAAGGCTCCAGGCCTGCACGCCTCGACGAGGCGAAACACGTGTTGGCTGTTCTGCTTCGGCTGTTCTGTTACTATTACAAAGTTATCGGTCTTCCACAGCTTTCTTCTTTTTGATATATTTGTACACAAACAAGTTTGTTCTGCACATAAATGTAAAAAATTATGACATATTGCATACTTTAAATTCTAATGTGATTATCCCCAATTTACTAAACAATTTAGAATAAACCCATTTTAAGATTTCTCTGACTTTTATGGAACCAACCAGCCATTTTATGTTCCAAATAATTAAGTTAATTCAAACTCTTGCAACTACAGTTTGGCACCCCGGAGAAATTGCACCTCACATATGTAAGGCAAACGTATCCTTCTTCACTGGATATTTCCTTTTTCACATATCTGTTCCCTAAACCTTTTGTCTTCTCTGCCACCAGTACTGTTGCCTAAGCCGAGCTCCTCCCCATTCCTCTTAACCTGCAAACCCCAACTATCAGTGCATGATTTAAGATCTTCTTGATTGAAGTATACTAAAGTTACCCCTTCCTATGCTTTGTGCCACTCATTGTTATTTACAACGTGTGGTATGGGCAGCCGCGGTTCTCCAGAGTGTCGAGGCGAGGTTTGTATTGCAACAGACTGCAAGGACACCACTGCTCTCTGGATTATGAAGAAGAGAGATTTGCCATTGTGATCAACCCCCACTGTGACCAGATCCAACACAGCCTATCACAACCCTCGCTCTTGCAGTTTCTACTTGACCAACACATCTGCTTCGAGCAGCTCCTAAACTACCCTTGTAAAGTAAGGGAACAACAAAATTGAAGAACCCTCATAGAGCAAATATCTCTTCTATCTGGCAAGTCATCGACCAGTGGCCTGGTCGTGATAGTTGAGCAACCTCGCTATAAGGGCTGATGAGTCAAGGAGGAGCACGGGGCAGGTGCAGAGGTGCCAGGGCACCATGGGCATGCTCTACTGGAAGCATCATGGAGACACTACTTGGCCCGAATCGTTCTTTCAACATATTGTCAATTAACTGAGCCAGGTAACCAGTATTCATGGATTCGGGGAGCCCTACTATACATATGATATTTGGTCTAGATCTCACCTCAAGGTCTTCATTTCTAATGCATGTGGCTTTAGGGTCTTTCTCCAGTTTTTTCAGGTTCCCCTTCTGCACTTGCATCATCCTCAATGTCAAAGATGTGCTGCTCAGAAATATCCAACATTCAGCTTGGCTGCCTAAAGTCCCTTTCGTTTTAGCTCGACCAGCAGATAAAATATGTGTCTTCGTTCGATGTGCTGAAGGTTCTGCACCCGGGTTGGCAGGTGAAGCAATGCCTATGTTCAATATGGAAATGCTGCTTACAAGGAGCTGCGAAGCCTTGGGAGCTGAGTGTGGCCCTGTGGTTTGTGAAGGAGTGTAGTGCGGTGATTTGATAAAACAGCACAATACTAGGGACAAGGATTGCACCACTGCACTCACAGCCTGACAGCGCAGTACATGAGGACAGGAAGCAGTCACTCAGCTCAGATCTTTATTGCATTCTATTAAATCAACGTCATTTTCAGAAGCTTCTGCAGAAAGCTAGTGCCTGGTAAGCCCACAGACCTACACAGCCCTTTGACAGTGTGTCGTTGGATGGAACAGGCATCTTCTGAACGAGGGTTCTAAGCACTGCAAGCCGCTGTCTGCAGGCTACATTGTGCACCTGCAGACAAGGAGGAAAGGATAAGGTTTGAACACTTTCACGTCATGACCCGGGATGGCGTAGGCATCTTTTCCGCTATTTTGATACGCACCGCAGGCAGCCATCCGCGGGCTGCATTGTGCGCTTACAGTTAGGTGGGATCTTCGGGCACCGGATATAGGCACAGTCAAGCTGTAGGTTGCACTTACAGTCGCAGCGCCTGCGGGCAAAGTCTGTGTAGATGCTCTCCCCCAGAGGAACCAGGTCATTCTTAAATAGGTCACATCTTAGGTACTTGGAACCTTTGCAGGGACAGCCGACATGTTGTTTGCAGCACGTGTCATTCACTTTTTGGCACCTGAATGCCTGAATAGCACACTTCTCCGCTGTGCACTCCTCTGAGCTGACCTCTGGGACCAGGACGGTGGCCAACCAGAGGCAGAGCCAGGGCACCACCAGCGCTTGAACCAGTTTCTGAAAAAGAGAAGACGAGGCGCTGTTAGCTGAGATGCGCTGCGAATGATACAACGCATCTATTATGACTGTATGCAATGCCAACATATGTTAAATATGAAAAATTTACAAGACAAACATGAGGCGGCCACATAGGACAAGCATGTAACAAATCTAACAGTCACATAAAGTGTGTATTCATCATAACATATCTTATTGAATCATTTTCTATGTGTGATGTTTAAGCAAGAGCTGTGAATCCACCTGGAGTAGATCTTTTTCAGGACAAATCTCAAACACTGCCGAAACATCTCCACACAACATCACCCAAATATCTTGACAGCAAAGATACATCATGTGACCTACAAGATCACCAAAGCAACAACACACCAAGGGGCAGATTTATTAACATTTTGACCAGGTTTGTGTCACAAAAGTGAGACAGACATGCATAAAATGTTTACTTAAAATGTACTTTACATAGCAAAACGTATTTCTTTTACTTTGCATCAAGGGGGCATCGCAAAGTTGGTATGTGGGCATTCCCAAGCTACCACCCATGGTTTTGACACGCCATATCTACAAATACTGATAGACACATCTTTGTGGCAAACAATATTGTCTCTGTGGGGCAGGCATTAAAAGAGATACATGCTTTAATTTCTTCAAACCTTTATGATTGTGCATGCGTGCTACACTGTTTAATTTAGCAATGTTTAATCCACAGTCTGATATTTTCACAATTTAAACACTTTTAGTTCTAATTATTCCAAACAAAACTTTGTTATTCATTTATCTGAAACTGCTAACACACACTGTCCCGCCAATAGCTCCGCTCGTTTTAGGTGCATGTCTGTTACTATGTGATATGTCTGGATAACAGAAAGCCGAGAGACGCAACAAAAAATACTTGTTGGGTGGCACACAATGGGAAGCATAGGGCTTTAGTTTTAAATGTTTTAAGTCACATCCTAACCTACAATGGCCATGCCTCTTGGAAGAGATTCCTAGTTACGCTTTTTAGGCTACACCCCGTTTAGTGACCCGCTCACTTTTTTCATCCCACGTAAAGCCCTGCCAAAAATTCATAGAAAAACAGCCTATGAGTTGATGCGCTCACTTGGAAATTCTGGCCGAATATCCCATATGAGGGACAGAACCCCCGTATTTACGATGAACACCTTACTTATCTCCGGCGCCGCTCTTTCCGGTGGCTAGTCTATCTAACCGCAGATTCTTCACTTTAGAATACTTCCAACGCGCCAGGTTTGACCCAGAGGTTTTTCTGAGCATTACCACTGCATGAAAGCTGCTGGTTCCTTGCGGCTCTGCGTCGACTCCAGTCCGGGAGGGAGGTCAAAGGCAGCCAAAGGCCGCTGATCAATCCCCTACATTGAGCTAGAGATTATGCAGGCCGGGGTACAAGCCCCTTCCTGTGACTGTGACAGAAGAGCCTCCTGAAGCCGTAGCCTGATTGGAAGAAAGAGGGTCGTGCCCAGAAGTTCCGGGTACCACACTCTTCTGACCCAAGACCAAGGCTGGAACATCGGGATCATAGCCCAAATGACCGTACTCGTTGAACCAGAGGGAAGGCTAAAAAATACAGCACATCTACGATGGATCCAATGAAAGGGAGCTTCTGCGGAGAGCCGTGCGCACACATCCGGGACAATGTCCCTAACACAGGGATTCACCTGTCCGCGCATTCAGCCATCCTCCATATATCATACCTGTAACTGTTCACATTGGAGAGTAGCGAGTGCACCCTTGTGCACACTCAGAGCACGTACACCCTGCAAACAGCACTGTGCCTACATCTCGGACAGTGTTCCTAATACAGGGATTCACCTGTCTGCACACTCACCCATCCTCCATATCATATGTGATACCTTGTACCAGTTCACACTGTAGTGAGTGCACAACATGCTCACACTCAGAGCACGCACACCCTGGGAAGAGCATGGTGCGTACATCCGGGACAGTGTCCCTTACACTTGGATTCACCTGTCTGCACACTCAGCCGCACTCCATACGTGATATCTGTAACTTTTCACACTGGAGAGTAGCTAGTGCACCCTTGTGCACACTCAGAGCACTCACACCCTGGCAAGAGCACTGTGCGTACATCCGGGGCAGTGTCCCTAACACTGGGGTTCACCTGTCTGCACATTCAGCCATCCTCCATATATTATCCATAGGTTTTCCTATTTTCAGTTTCTATTTTTGGTAAATTTTGGTGGGGTTTTTTCAGTGCTTTCAAGTGATTTCAATACCTTAAAAAATCTGTGGTCATCAGTGGTTACACATTTTCGCGCCATTAAAAACTACAGAAACAGTGTTTTCCGGTGTTTAGAGACATTTTGCTTTTATTATTGCTTGCTTTCTGCACTGATGGCGCATGGTATATAGTCAGTGTAAGTATAGTGTATATGAGTTCCAATTAGATTTTTGTAAATTAAACTTATTGTAATACACCATTCAACACTTCTTCAGTGAGCCTTTGGTCATGTACAGTCGCTCTTTCCTTTCCATGTAGAGAAGTGTGGCTCAGGGGTTAGAGGCGGCAGACCCGGAATCTGAGATCGGTCCTGGACCAGGGTTCATTTCCCCGCCCCGACGGGTCTTGGGCTAAAATTCCACGGACTCGATAATTCTCGTCCCGGTGCCTCCTCAACTCTCGGGTTCACACTCTGCGACTCTGGGCAATAGCTTGCTTAATCTCCACAACGGCCCCTCGCGGCGGGATGCCTGACTTTCACCCTGTGGACACCCTGTCGGGGCGTCTCACAGGGGAATATCAGGACGGGTTCCCTAGGCAAGCGCCAGGATACCCTTGTGGTGACAGGTTGCGCTATATAAGTATACCTACATTTACATTTACATTTACATGTAAACTTCTGTGAAAAGGCCCTATCAACATTGGCACTTGAGATGGGCAACTCTAAGACAGCCAGTACACAATGTGGTAACTCTGGCCACTGACATAGCTTTCCATGCCAATACTGGTTCACTTGAAGATTGTGGTTCTCAGGGCAGGTTCTGCAACATTTGCACTGATCTGGGCGCTTATGCCGTCAGAGTTATTGAAGCGGTCAAAAATGAAGCAACACTTTTGAAACTACGGAGGAAATTCCCTTTTACGGGAGGGATCTAGAACGGAGTACTACAGTGAGGTTTCATTGACTTCAAATGCCATGGTTGGTGAAGGGACATTTCTATGCATCATTGCAAGCCATTTCTCATTCATTGTAAAATAAAAGTTCCTAAATTGCTCTTCAACATTGCTTTGCTTACCAAGTGGCAAACACTCTAACATGGAACATGTTTCAGTGCTAAAGTCACTAAAGGTGTCGCCCAGCCTACTCTCAACAAGGACATGTTTCACATCTACACCAATTATGCTGAACACTTGGCAGGCAAGGGTGTTTTCAGACTCTATTTTTTAGGTCTTACCTAGTGACACAGCGCATGCGCTGCTTGCTTTGGCGAGATCTATTGTTGTCGATTTAGCTTCGGAAGGGGGACAGGAGATGTGCAAGCGCCGGGACAGGAGAAGTGCACGTGTTCAGCGCGCGGCCTTTGAGCACAATGCATGCATGGCACGCTTTCGCATTCTACACTTTAACCAATGAGACACTTATGATGTAGCGACATGGAGGTACATTGTTTACAACGTTCTACAATTAATGTTTATTGTGTGATTCATTGAAACCTTTTCAAATTAAAACACATACAACTTGTATTACAAAATTAAGAACTAACGGTTGCACTAAAATTATTTACAAGAAGCTGAGAAAATAGTTCTGCGGCGTGCCTCTGCATGTGGCAGACAATCACGGAAGCATGAGATCACTCAGCAATGTGCCTGCAGTGCACACATATGCCTCCTACACTATAGGAGGCTGCCTCAAGCTGGGACTGACACTGAACTGGACATGCAGCGCAGATAAGGAGCCCGGTCAGGTCAGAGTACAGGCTCATTGATGAGGATGCTCTGTTTTGTTTTTGTTGCACTGCACAGTCTCTTAAATGTATATGACCGAGGGAAAAGCCAATATATATATTGATTGCTAATTCTTTTCAAGAGAGTCCCGCGTTAATACGAGCTTGCACCTTAAACAGATATTTCACGAACAAGGACTGGATCCTCGTGGGCAGCCCTTACCTTACAAATTGAATGACAATCCCTGCCACCTGCATTTGATTTTGATTTTGGACAAAAACAATACATACGGCAATCTGGAGTCTACACATTGAGTTGGAAGCTAAGCAGTTTCTGCTCGCTGGTGTGTCTTAAGCGACGAGGTATCACAAATGACATCTCTTCACGGCTTCAGTATGAGTACTCTCTTTGTGTAATCTTTTGTGGTTAGACCTATTTTCTTTCGCTCAAGGATATTTCACGCATGCAGGCGTTAGAATAATACGGCCCTCGTTTTATTTACTTATTGCGTGTTTTCTATGTGTTTTAATAGCATTTCTTTTCAGATTCAGCATAATACCTGATTACATTTGTTTTCATAATCAGAACAAAAAAAAACATGTTATCTATTAGAACATGTATAAATATACATTCTGGGTAAACTTACAAGGTCAACCCACACATCTATTATTATTTCACTTCATTATTTTACCAGTTCAAAAGTCTTTTGGCAAACCTATTGTCTCTTTTCCTTGCCATGTTTTAGTAAAAAAAAAAAAACAAGTCCCTGAATACGCACATAATGATTCTATCTGTGACACATAACCCCTCAACGGCACCTATTGTGTACAAGAAGCTGTCTTCGTGGCACATCAGCCTAAAACTAAGTGATAGCCGGAGAAGCCTTCTGATGTCAAAGAGTAATGCTCATGCAAATAGCTCAGGATCCTCTTGCAATTTCACATAAAGCGTAGGGTAGGAGAGTGTTTTGACTTGCGTACATATGGGAATTTTACTTGATGTGATGGGAGAAACATTGTCGATTTGCTTGGTGCTGTCTGATGTTCTCTGCATATTGACAAAACATTTGACCTTGCATTTGTGGTGCGAGTAGGACATAGTTGGGTCTGAGACAGAGTTGACTGTAAGGTGGGCTTTACAATACCTTTTCTTTCGTTGTAGTATTCTCTGATGCCTGCCTTGTTGTTTTATCTTAGTTACCTACAGGCTGTTGCCTCTAGATTGCACTGCAATAGGTCTCACATTTGAGAGAGTTTAGGATATTGTCATTGTAAACGACAATGCCTTTAATGTATCTGTTTTAAAAACCAACACATAAACAAAAGACATTGTCATTTACAATGTCAATAGCTAAAAACATCACAAATTCGAAACCTATTGGATTGAAAATGCTTTTTTTATTATGTCCACTACAGCAGTTATGTTTTCCTGTAAAAATCTAAGAAGGCAGTAAAGGGCACTTTTTTTCACATCACTATCAATATGCGACCAAAGATCCTCACATTTCTTGCCTTTGGCGTCATTACTCAGCAAATATTTTGTAAACGTTTAGCACAATGATAATATAGCATTCATGGCCCCTTGGGCTGAGAACCATCAGCTAAGGGACACAGTTGTGTTGACTCTTTCTTTGATGCCACACAAAGCACGAAATTATAAATATTTGCGTTTTAGTTCCTGTGCATAAGAAAACAGTGCAGCAGAATGGACTACAAAGTCAATAGCATTCCTCATTAACTCTGAAGATTGTAAAGATGCTTTCAGCATACCATCTAACAAGTGGCAAGGATCTCCTACAGGGGAGCACTTCAGATCAGCTATCAATTTTGACAGGTCAAAACACCACTTTTTGTATGCGTAGCAGAATCATTGCAAATACAAACAATATCATTCCAATCTTTGTTGTACTTGGAAAGAACCTATTTTTGCAGACCATTCAAAGTGACACTGAGTTCCATGTTTTGCAAAGGTCTGGTGTCGTGTTTTAACTAGTATCCCAGATGCTTTGTGATAGCGCTCTTTTCCGATATACTGGTCACTATACCTTGCATTGAATGTTTAAAGCCTGAGGTGTTGGCAATCAATACTGACTCACTAGAAACTGGGGGATGATGTATTGAGGGTTTTTACCCATTCTCTGTGGGTAAATGTGATGGCACATATTAGGAAAGATTCTTGAAACCAGCCATTTCACCTATCAGTGAAAGGATCAAACGCAGCCAAAATATCAAATATGATTTTGATATTTCTGCTTCTCTACAATTTATAAAATAATTAAATAAGACCTAAAACATGCTTCTAAACCCTGCGTCTTTAGACCAAAGACCACAAAACTGAAAAAAACAAAAGGAAGAAGAAACAATATTTTAGTGGCATCCCTAAACAACCAAACTCAAGCAGAATAATGTTAGCAAGTCTTTCTTTCTGCTAGCTTGTATAACAAAGTTACACTGTATTGGTCCCTTCAGGACGAAAAAAACGACTCTTTTACTCTCCTTTTCCTTTCTTTGAATGGCATTTAGTTTGCAGTTGTGCAGGTATTTTTTCAGTGCTTATATGTTTTCACTGATGAAGGCTATTTCTCTTTCCGTGGAGTTTTCTCAGTTACTATAAGTTTAAATCTAAAACCAGACAGTCTAATCATACGTGTAACTGTTCACACTAGAGAGTAGCTAGTCCACACTCAGAGCTCGTACACCCTGCAAACAGCACTGTGCCTACATCCTGGACAGTGTCTCTAACACAGAGATTCACCTGTCTGCACACTCACCCATCCTCCATATGTGATACCTGTAACAGTTCACACTGTAGTGAGTGCACCACGTGTGCAAACTCAGAGCACGCACACCCTGGGAAGAGCAGGGTGCGTACATCCGGGACAGTGTCCTTACACTGAGATTCACCTGTCTGCTCCCTCAGGTGCCATCCATATTTGATATCTGTAACTGTACACACTGGAGAGTAGTGAGTGCACCACACGTGCACGCTCAGAGCACGCACACCCTGCGAATAGCACTGTGAGATATCCGGGACAGTGTCCCTAACACTGGGGTTCACCTGTCTGCACACTCAGCCACCCTCTATATGTGATACCTGTAACTGTTCACACTTGGCCTACAAACATCTTTTAATCGCATGCCCTGGGTAACAGGTGCTACCAGGTGGAACTCAAGTGTACACATTTCACCAGTTTTGGAATGTTGACAGGCTGAGCCCATCCTGTCAAGAATTGAAATAATTCCCTTCAAGTTGAACACAGATCTCTGCAGCAGGCACAGTAACACAACGAGCTAGAGACAGGCTCTACTTACCCCCATGGTGAGTGTGTTTGCAGGTGCTGGTGGCTGTGCTGCAATGTGTGCTCCTCGGCAGACTCCTCAGTGACTTGAGTATTCACTGCAGCCGCACACCAGGTTATATGCACACTAGATAGGCCACGCCCCCTCCTGGCTTGTTAGTCATGACTGAAGTAGGTGTGGGCGGAAAATCCGTTCCGCTCGCGGATTTTGCGGATTTTCGGGAAATCCGCAATCCGCGAGATTTGCGAATTTCCCGCAAAATCCGCAAATCCGCGAGCAGCGGATTTTGCTCGCGCTGCTCGCACTGTTAGCGTGAGTTCGCGCCCCGCGAATAAGTGCGAAATTGCAGAAATACGATCTTGGCAAAACTGAAAGTAACTACTTACCAGGTTCAAAAGTTCAGGCACATCATTAGTAGCCATTTCCTGTAGGGCTTCCTGAGGGGCCCCTCCAGAGTTCAGTTGCCAGTTGAAACTATTATGTGACCCTGCTCTGAACCTCAGAATAGTTACACATATGCCACAAAGGTCCTGAATTACAGCTAAGGGAGACAAGCAGGAGCCAGGCTGGAAGTTAAAATCCATTAATCAGCCCCTAATTCATTATTGTCAGTTGGGGCAGGGCAGGTGTTGTAACTAATTTTGCAACAATGAAAGCACTTAGCAAGTGCAAAAGATCACTAATCAGGGCGCACTAAGGAAGCAGGTGCCAGCTAAAAAAATATTCTGTGACACATTAATCAGCCCCAAATTAATTCAGGTCACTTGAGGCAGGGAAGGTGTGCTTTGCTTTGCCGAAAATAATGTACACTGGACAACCAGAGGGTGTAGTGATGAAACAGAGGGTGGCATGGGTGGGCCAGAGGGTGGCATGAGTAGTCAGAGAGTGGCAGTGGTGACAGAGAGTGGCAGTGATGAAGAAGAGTGTCCCAAACAGGCTGGACACGTAGAAACAACAAGTTCGCAAAACTTGCGACCCGACAGGTAAGTTCGCAAATTGCGAAATTGTAAAAACCCTCGCGAACTGGCAGAAACACGGGCGAACACAAAAAAAAAAAAAATCCGCAAATTCGCGGGAATTCGCGGATTTTGCGGATTGCGAATCCGCAAATCCGCAAAATTCGCGGATTGCCAATCCGCAAAATCCGCTCATGCTTAGACTGAAGTAGCAGATCCAGTTCTTTCCTGTCCTGGAAGCTGACCTGCAGCCGAGCCCTAGAAAGGACTTGTGATCAATGGGGCTTTGTCACACTCCTGCTCCCAAGGGGGGGGGGCATCTGCCGATGCACAGTGGGGTCCTTTCACCAGTCAAGAACACACAGGAATTGTGCAGATTCCTGCCTGTGTCTACATGCAGCCGCCCCTGTTTCACATGATCACCATCAAAGTGCAAGGGAACTCACCAATATATATTGTCAGTCATTCCTTCCTGAAGATGCAGGGGGTGGCACTGGTGGAGGGGGTGGGTGTGTCTGTGCTTGTTAGAGTGGGGGGGGAGAGGAGAGGTGCTAAAGAAGTTTGCAACTGGTTGAATGGCTAGTGGTGACCCCCCGCCCCCGTCAGGTTGGGGACGTGTGTAAAAGTGTGAAACCGTCATAATAATTCAGATCAGTGCACACACATCAACAAAACAATCCCAACCCCAATTAAATCAGGAAACAGAAATAAACGAAGAGAAAAAGGAAGACAGTGAGCTGTGTTGTGTGTTACACAAGCGGGTACGGTCTGACGTCATCCGCCCTGGGGAGAAACCCACAGAAACTGTCAACTCACAGTCTGTGGAGCTACTACATCAGAGGGGCCAATGACAGGACAGCAAATGGAAAAGACATGGAATGCCTTTAACCCTGGTCAGCACCCCCCCCCACTCCAGAAGCATTCACCAGCACTCACGATGCCCTCTCCGTGCCTGGCGCCAGGCAGAGGAGGCCCAAGGGGCAGCTGCCCCAGATGGTCGGTGTTGTTTCCCAAAGTTATGGCAGCTTTGGAATTGGCAAAAAAGTAGGCTTGCCCTCAAACATTGCTCTAATTTTTGCTATTTACAGCTTTGCAAAACCCCCACCTTTACTACGCAGCAGTTCTTACCATCAGAGAATTTGCTTCTGGCCTCCTGGACAACAATGAAGGTGTCACTGAGAAACAGTTCTGATCTGTTGTGGTACTGATATTTATAGAGCGCTCATACACCGAGCGGTTTCAAGGACAAACACTTCCAGGATCCTCCAGTTTGCCTATCTGCGTTGATTCCACCAGACCCAATATTCTAAAGTTGTTGCGGTGCGACCTGGCCTCCAGATCCTCATGGCCCCAGCTGCCCATGGCTGCAATTTCACAAAGTGTCCTCTTGTTTGCCAACAATCTGGTGGACTGTGCCACACCATCATCTTCAACATCCATGATCCGGCACTCAGCGACATCCATTCGGTCAGTAGTGTTTATCCGAAGGCTCCAATAACTTATCGAGAGGGGAATGCACTGCGTCCAGTTTTCCTCCAATGGCCAGATGTTCAAATCACTCCGAGTTGTAGTGTTCCTTGTCACAGTCCTTACTAATGAGGCTGTGGCTCCGACATAGACCACCCCAAATATTGAATAATAACCATTTTATCCCAGAGGCTGAAACCCCACCCCTATACTCTGATGACATACAAGAGTGGCTCACCCTTCTCACATCCTGTTATTTCAAGCAATAAAATGGAACCACATAGCTAAACCAGAGTAAGGAGCCAGGAGGCGGGAGGGAACGTAGGACTGTTACGAGTAATGAAGAATTCAAACATTACCTCCCCCTCTGTCTTCCTTGTCCCAGTCCTTACTCATGAGGGTGTACTCAAGCTGTACTCCCTTTAATGCTTCTACTACATAGAAAGAAAAACACAAAATCCCAGAAGCATAATATATGCAACACCTACGGTCTGTTTTGTGTTGCAATGATATCCAATAATGCAGAAAGAACTCCAGAACTATAGCAGTAGTGCTGGAACCTCCCAACTGCAGCCTATAATTTGATACAAACGTATTTGGGGAGGCTCAAGTGGCCACATTACACATTTCTTTGAGAGAACAAACTTATGTGCTCATGTTGACCTTCGTTTTACTGAACCTAAAGGGGCGTGACCACACAAATCATATGCGGTCAGAACTGTTTGCTTCACCCGTCAACTTACGGTAGAAGAGTGTGGACGCAGCCCTCTGATGGAAGTCCCCATGGTAACAAGGAAGAACTGCTCCTTTCTGCACTCGGCTGAATTTTATAAATAGTATAACACCCTATGGCAGTTCAAGTTGCTCACCCAGGTGCACAAAGCACTAAACAACGAAGGAGAGGCATACCTCAACAAGCAAGTAATGCAATAAACCCATTAAGGCGGCTCTAACTTTACTAAATACACTTGGTGCTAAGGATAGTCAAAGAGGCAATACTCTCAACTGGTAATGATTTCCTGCAACACAAATACACAGAAACTTCATACTAAATCCAGAGATGCCCAAAAATCTCCCTCAGACATTAATGGAAAAATTAACCATAAAGTTATAATTTTGAAGGGTCTGCACTGCATTAATCAGTTTAATCTTTTGGGATCCAGAATAGGTCAGATGTCGCTTGAAGGTTTTTTAACCAAAAATACTGCCATCCCCCATTCTTCCTGGGGAACAGGAGGAAGGCATTCTTTTTTGGTAGGTTTTCTATACCCTGAAACACCGCTTTTCATTCTTGAGGGTTGTGAGTGGTGGTAAAGTATTAGTCAAGCTCGTCCTGAAACTCTATTTTGTAACCTGGGCGTGCAATGTCCAATACCCAGACATCTGATATTGATTTCCCCCCAGATTTCGAACAACTCAAAAAGACCTCCCACTGGTTCCACGTAGTCAGGATTTTTAAGCGGTTGACTGCCCTGTTCTACAGGAATTTATCTAAGTGAGTCCCACTCCCGCAATGACCTGTCCCTCGAAAGGGCTGGAAAGAACTTCCCAAACCTCTTTGAGAAGCAAACCCATGCGTACCAGAAAAACCACTCCCTCTTACAGAAAAATGAGGAGGTGCCATTAATTTTCTGTCCAAACGTGCCTTGTAGCTGAGATGGCAGACGGTGAGGTGGAAGCTGGAGCAGAAGGAAATAAAAAAAGAGATATCCGCTCATAACCCGACCTGCTGCTCCTCGGCCGTCAGTCCCTCTGAGGAGTCGGGACCTTCCTGGATCTCTTCCGTTAGGGATTGAAAATCTTTCAACAGGGAGTGGACTGTATAAGAGGCATAAGAAGATGCTCTCATGGCAATGTTTGAGTTAATTTATTTATTTGAGAATTTTTTTTTATAGCGCTGGCTAGTCCCGGAGGTATCAGAGCGCTTTACATGAGGATCAGTGGTTTACAAGTTACAAAATTACACCAGTTACAGGACAACTTTTTGTTACTGCTGTATCCACTGCTCGGCCTCCCTCTCTCCACTGATCTCCCAGCCCTGCTCGGCCTCCCTCTCACCACTGATCTCCCAGCGCTGCTCGGCCTCCCTCTCTGCACTGATCTCCCAGCCCTGTTCAGCCTCCCTCTCTCCACTGATCTCTCAGCCCTGCTTGTCCTCCCTCTCTCCACTGATCTCCCAGCCCTGCTCGGCCTCCCTCTCCCCACTGATCTCCCAGCACTGCTCGGCCTCCCTCTCTCCACTGATCTCCCAGCACTGCTCGGCCTCCCTCTCTGCACTGATCTCCCAGCCCTGCTCAGCCTCCCTCTCTCCACTGATCTCCCAGCGCTGCTCGGCCTCCCTCTCTCCACTGATCTCCCAGCCCTGCTCGGCTTCCCTCTCTCCACTGATCTCCCAGCACTGCTCGGCCTCCCTCTCTCCACTGATCTCCCAGCCCTGCTTGGCCTCCCTTTCTCCACTAATCTCCCTGCCCTGCTCAACTTCCCTCTCTCCACTGATCTCATAGCCCTGCTCGGCCTCCCTCTCCCCACTGATCTCCCAGCCCTGCTCGGCCTCCCTCTCTCCACTGATCTCTCAGCCCTGCTGGGACTCCCTCTCTCCACTGATCTCCCAGCACTGCTCGGCCTCCCTCTCTCCACTGATCTCTCAGCCCTGCTGGGACTCCCTCTCTCCACTGATCTCCCAGCACTGCTCGGCCTCCCTCTCTGCACTGATCTCCCGGCACTGCTCGGCCTCCCTCTCTGCACTGATCTCTCAGCCCTGCTTGGCCTCCCTCTCGGCACGGATCTCCCAGCCCTGCTCAGCCTCCCTCTCTCCACTGATCTCCCAGCGCTGCTCGGCCTCCCTCTCTCCACTGATCTCCCAGCACTGCTCGGCCTCCCTCTCTGCACTGATCTCCCAGCCCTGCTCAGCCTCCCTCTCTCCACTGATCTCCCAGCGCTGCTCGGCCTCCCTCTCTCCACTGATCTCCCAGCCCTGCTCGGCTTCCCTCTCTCCACTGATCTCCCAGCACTGCTCGGCCTCCCTCTCTCCACTGATCTCCCAGCCCTGCTTGGCCTCCCTTTCTCCACTAACCTCCCTGCCCTGCTCAACCTTCCTCTCTCCACTGATCTCATAGCCCTGCTCGGCCTCCCTCTCTTCACTGATCTCCCAGCCCTGCTCGGCCTCCCTCTCTCCACTGATCTCTCAGCCCTGCTCGGCCTCCCTCTCTCCACTGATTTCCCTGCCCTGCTCGGCCTCCCTCTCTCCGCTGATCTCTCAGCCCAGACCAGCCTCCCTCTCTCCACTGATCTCCCTGCCCTGCTCGGCCTCCCTCTCTCCACTGATTTCCCAGCCCTGCTCGGCCTCCATCTCTCCACTGATCTCGCAGCGTTGCTGGGTCTCCCTCTCTCCACTGATCTCCCAGCGCTGCTGGGTCTCCCTCTCTCCACTGATCTCTCAGCCTTGCTTGGCCTCCCTCTCGCCACTGATCTCCCAGCTCTGCTAGGCCTCACTCTCTCCACTGATCTCCCAGCCCTCCTCGGCCTCCCTCTCTTCACTTATCTCCCTGCCCGGTCTCCCTCTCTCCACTGATCTCTCAGCCCTGCACGGGCCTGCTTCTCTCCACTGATCTCTCAGCCCATCTCGGGCCTGCCTCTCTCCACTGATCTCCCAGCCCTGCTCGGCCTCCCACTCTCCACTGATCTCCCAGCCCTGCTCGGCCTCCCTTTCTCCACTGATCTCTCAGCCCTGCTTGGGCCTGCCTCTCTCCACTAATCTTCCAGTGCTGCTCTGCCTCCCTCTCTGCACTGATCACCCAGCCTCGCTCAGCCTCCCTCTTTTTCCTGATCTCCCAGCCCTGCTGGGACTCCCTCTCTCCACTGATCTCCCAGCACTGCTCGGCCTCCCTCTCTGCACTGATCTCCCAGCCCTGCTCAGCCTCCCTCTCTCCACTGATCTCCCAGCGCTGCTCGGCCTCCCTCTCTCCACTGATCTCCCAGCACTGCTCAGCCTCCCTCTCTCCACTGATCTCTCAGCCCTGCACGGGCCTGCCTCTCTCCACTGATCTCTCAGCCCAGCTCGGGCCTGCCTCTCTCCACTGATCTCCCAGCCCCGCTCCGCCTCCCACTCTCCACTGATCTCCCAGCCCTGCTCGGCCTCCCTCTCTCCACTGATCTCCCAGCACTGCTCGGCCTCCCTCTCTGCACTGATCTCCCAGCTCTGCTTGGCCTCCCTTTCTCCACTAATCTCCCTGCCCTGCTCGGCCTCCCTCTCTCCACTGATCTCCCTGCCCTGCTCGGCCTCCCTCTCTCCGCTGATCTCCCAGCACTGCTCGGCTTCCCTCTCTCCACTGATCTCCCAGCCCTGCTCGGCCTCCCTATCTCCACTGATCTCCCAGCAATGCTCAGCTTCCCTCTCTACACTGATCTCCCAGCACTGCTCGGCCTCCCTCTCTCCACTGATCTCTCAGCACTGTTCGGCCTCCCTCTTTCCACTGATCTTCTAGCCCTACTCGGCCTCCCTCTCTCCACTTATCTCCCAGCGCTGCTCGGCCTCCCTCTTTCCACTGATCTCCCAGCACTGCTCGGCCTCCCTCTCTCCACTGATCTCCCAGCACTGCTCGGCTTCCCTCTCTCCACTGATCTCCCAGCCCTGCTCGGCCTCCCTCTCTCCACTGATCTCCCAGCACTGCTCAGCTTCCCTCTCTCCACTGATCTCCCAGAACTGCTCGGCCTCCCTCTCTCCACTGATCTCCCAGCCCTGCTCGACCTCCCTCTTTCCACTGATCTCCCAGCCCTGCTCGACCTCCCTCTCCCCACTGATCTCCCCACTCTGCTGAGCCTCCCTCTCTACCGATCTCCCTGCTCGGCCTCCCTCTCTGCACTGATCTCCCAGCACTACTCGGCCTCCCTCTCTGCACTGATCTCCCAGCACTGCTGGGACTCCCTCTCTCCACTGATCTCCCAGCGCTGCTCGGCCTCCCTCTCTGCACTGATCTCCCAGCCCTGCTCAGCCTCCCTCTCTCCACTGATCTCCCAGCACTGCTCGGCCTCCCTCTCTCCACTGATCTCCCAGCGCTGCTCGGCCTCCCTCTCTCCACTGATCTCCCAGCGCTGCTCGGCCTCCCTCTCTCCACTGATCTCCCAGCTCTGCTTGGCCTCCCTTTCTCCACTAATCTCCCTGCCCTGCTCGGCCTCCCTCTCTCCACTGATCTCCCTGCCCTGCTCGGCCTCCCTCTCTCCGCTGATCTCCCAGCACTGCTCGGCTTCCCTCTCTCCACTGATCTCCCAGCCCTGCTCGGCCTCCCTCTCTCCACTGATCTCCCAGCAATGCTCAGCTTCCCTCTCTACACTGATCTCCCAGCACTGCTCGGCCTCCCTCTCTCCACTGATCTCTCAGCACTGCTCGGCCTCCCTCTTTCCACTGATCTTCTAGCCCTACTCGGCCTCCCTCTCTCCACTTATCTCCCAGCGCTGCTCGGCCTCCCTCTTTCCACTGATCTCCCAGCACTGCTCGGCCTCCCTCTCTCCACTGATCTCCCAGCACTGCTCGGCTTCCCTCTCTCCACTGATCTCCCAGCCCTGCTCGGCCTCCCTCTCTCCACTGATCTCCCAGCACTGCTCAGCTTCCCTCTCTCCACTGATCTCCCAGAACTGCTCGGCCTCCCTCTCTCCACTGATCTCCCAGCCCTGCTCGACCTCCCTCTTTCCACTGATCTCCCAGCCCTGCTCGACCTCCCTCTCCCCACTGATCTCCCCACTCTGCTGAGCCTCCCTCTCTACCGATCTCCCTGCTCGGCCTCCCTCTCTGCACTGATCTCCCAGCACTACTCGGCCTCCCTCTCTGCACTGATCTCCCAGCACTGCTGGGACTCCCTCTCTCCACTGATCTCCCAGCGCTGCTCGGCCTCCCTCTCTGCACTGATCTCCCAGCCCTGCTCAGCCTCCCTCTCTCCACTGATCTCCCAGCACTGCTCGGCCTCCCTCTCTCCACTGATCTCCCAGCGCTGCTCGGCCTCCCTCTCTCCACTGATCTCCCAGCGCTGCTCGGCCTCCCTCTCTCCACTGATCTCCCAGCACTGCTCGGCTTCCCTCTCTCCACTGATCTCCCAGCCCTGCTCGGCCTCCCTCTCTCCACTGATCTCCCAGCACTGCTCAGCTTCCCTCTCTCCACTGATCTCCCAGCACTGCTCGGCCTCCCTCTCTCCACTGATCTCCCAGCCCTGCACGGCTTCCCCCTTTCCACTGACCTCCCTGCCCTGCTCGGCCTCCCTCTTGCCACTGATCTCGCAGCCCTGCTGGGCCTCCCTCTCTCCACTGATCTCCCAGCACTGCTCGGCTTCCCTCTCTCCACTGATCTCCTAGCCCTGCTCGGCCTCCCTCTCTCCACTGATCTCCCAGCGTTGCTCGGCCTCCCTCTCTCCACTGATCTCCCAGCGCTGCTCGGCCTCCCTCTCTCCACTGATCTCCCAGCGCTGCTCGGCCTCCCTCTCTCCACTGATCTCCCAGCCATGCTCGGCCTCCCTCTCTCCACTGATCTCCCAGCACTGCTCGGCTTCCCTCTCTCCACTGATCTCCCAGCCCTGCTCGGCCTCCCTCTCTCCACTGATCTCCCAGCAATGCTCAGCTTCCCTCTCTGCACTGATCTCCCAGCACTGCTCGGCCTCCCTCTCTCCACTGATCTCCCAGCACTGCTCGGCCTCCCTCTTTCCACTGATCTTCTAGCCCTACTCGGCCTCCCTCTCTCCACTTATCTCCCAGCGCTGCTCGGCCTCCCTCTTTCCACTGATCTCCCAGCACTGCTCGGCCTCCCTCTCTCCACTGATCTCCCAGCACTGCTCGGCTTCCCTCTCCCCACTGATCTCCCAGCACTGCTCGGCCTCCCTCTCTCCACTGATCTCCCAGCACTGCTCGGCCTCCCTCTCTGCACTGATCTCCCTGCGCTGCTCGGCCTCCCTCTCTCCACTGATCTCTCAGCCCTGCTTGGCCTCCCTCTCTGCACTGATCTCCTAGCCCTGCTCAGCCTCCCTCTCTCCACTGATCTCCCAGCACTGCTCGGCCTCCCTCTCTCCACTGATCTCCCAGCGCTGCTCGGCCTCCCTCTCTCCACTGATCTCCCAGCGCTGCTCGGCCTCCCTCTCTGCACTGATCTCCCAGCCCTGCTCAGCCTCCCTCTCTCCACTGATCTCTCAGCCCTGCTCAACCTCCCTCTCCCCACTGATCTCCCAGCACTGCTCAGCCTCCCTCTCTCCACTGATCTCCCAGCACTGCTCGGCCTCCCTCTCTGCACTGATCTCCCAGCCCTGCTCAGCCTCCCTCTCTCCACTGATCTCCCAGCGCTGCTCGGCCTCCCTCTCTCCACTGATCTCCCAGCACTGCTCGGCCTCCCTCTCTCCACTGATCTCCCAGCGCTGCTCGGCCTCCCTCTCTCCACTGATCTCCCAGCACTGCTCGGACTCCCTCTCTCCACTGATCTCCCAGCGCTGCTCGGCCTCCCTCTCACCACTGATCTCCCAGCGCTGCTCGGCCTCCCTCTCTGCACTGATCTCCCAGCCCTGTTCAGCCTCCCTCTCTCCACTGATCTCTCAGCCCTGCTTGTCCTCCCTCTCTCCACTGATCTCCCAGCCCTGCTCGGCCTCCCTCTCCCCACTGATCTCCCAGCACTGCTCGGCCTCCCTCTCTCCACTGATCTCCCAGCACTGCTCGGCCTCCCTCTCTGCACTGATCTCCCAGCCCTGCTCAGCCTCCCTCTCTCCACTGATCTCCCAGCGCTGCTCGGCCTCCCTCTCTCCACTGATCTCCCAGCCCTGCTCGGCTTCCCTCTCTCCACTGATCTCCCAGCACTGCTCGGCCTCCCTCTCTCCACTGATCTCCCAGCCCTGCTTGGCCTCCCTTTCTCCACTAATCTCCCTGCCCTGCTCAACTTCCCTCTCTCCACTGATCTCATAGCCCTGCTCGGCCTCCCTCTCCCCACTGATCTCCCAGCCCTGCTCGGCCTCCCTCTCTCCACTGATCTCTCAGCCCTGCTGGGACTCCCTCTCACCACTGATCTCCCAGCACTGCTCGGCCTCCCTCTCTCCACTGATCTCTCAGCCCTGCTGGGACTCCCTCTCTCCACTGATCTCCCAGCACTGCTCGGCCTCCCTCTCTCCACTGATCTCCCGGCACTGCTCGGCCTCCCTCTCTGCACTGATCTCTCAGCCCTGCTTGGCCTCCCTCTCGGCACGGATCTCCCAGCCCTGCTCAGCCTCCCTCTCTCCACTGATCTCCCAGCGCTGCTCGGCCTCCCTCTCTCCACTGATCTCCCAGCACTGCTCGGCCTCCCTCTCTGCACTGATCTCCCAGCCCTGCTCAGCCTCCCTCTCTCCACTGATCTCCCAGCGCTGCTCGGCCTCCCTCTCTCCACTGATCTCCCAGCCCTGCTCGGCTTCCCTCTCTCCACTGATCTCCCAGCCCTGCTTGGCCTCCCTTTCTCCACTAACCTCCCTGCCCTGCTCAACCTTCCTCTCTCCACTGATCTCATAGCCCTGCTCGGCCTCCCTCTCTTCACTGATCTCCCAGCCCTGCTCGGCCTCCCTCTCTCCACTGATCTCTCAGCCCTGCTCGGCCTCCCTCTCTCCACTGATTTCCCTGCCCTGCTCGGCCTCCCTCTCTCCGCTGATCTCTCAGCCCAGACCAGCCTCCCTTTCTGCACTGATCTCCCTGCCCTGCTCGGCCTCCCTCTCTCCACTGATTTCCCAGCCCTGCTCGGCCTCCATCTCTCCACTGATCTCGCAGCGTTGCTGGGTCTCCCTCTCTCCACTGATCTCCCAGCGCTGCTGGGTCTCCCTCTCTCCACTGATCTCTCAGCCTTGCTTGGCCTCCCTCTCGCCACTGATCTCCCAGCTCTGCTAGGCCTCCCTCTCTCCACTGATCTCCCAGCCCTCCTCGGCCTCCCTCTCTTCACTTATCTCCCTGCCCGGTCTCCCTCTCTCCACTGATCTCTCAGCCCTGCACGGGCCTGCTTCTCTCCACTGATCTCTCAGCCCATCTCGGGCCTGCCTCTCTCCACTGATCTCCCAGCCCTGCTCGGCCTCCCACTCTCCACTGATCTCCCAGCCCTGCTCGGCCTCCCTTTCTCCACTGATCTCTCAGCCCTGCTTGGGCCTGCCTCTCTCCACTAATCTTCCAGTGCTGCTCGGCCTCCCTCTCTCCACTGATCTCCCAGCCCTGCTCGGCCTCCCTCTCTCCACTGATCACCCAGCCTCGCTCAGCCTCCCTCTTTTTCCTGATCTCCCAGCCCTGCTGGGACTCCCTCTCTCCACTGATCTCCCAGCCCTGCTCAGCCTCCCTCTCTCCACTGATCTCCCAGCGCTGCTCGGCCTCCCTCTCTCCACTGATCTCCCAGCACTGCTCGGCCTCCCTCTCTCCACTGATCTCTCAGCCCTGCACGGGCCTGCCTCTCTCCACTGATCTCCCAGCCCCGCTCCGCCTCCCACTCTCCACTGATCTCCCAGCCCTGCTCGGCCTCCCTTTCTCCACTGATCTCCCAGCCCTGCTCGGCCTCCCTTTCTCCACTGATCTCTCAGCCCTGCTTGGGCCTGCCTCTCTCCACTAATCTTCCAGTGCTGCTCTGCCTCCCTCTCTGCACTGATCTCCCAGCCTCGCTCAGCCTCCCTCTTTTCCCTGATCTCCCAGCCCTGCTGGGACTCCCTCTCTCCACTGATCTCCCAGCACTGCTCGGCCTCCCTCTCTGCACTGATCTCCCAGCCCTGCTCAGCCTCCTCTCTCCACTGATCTCCCAGCGCTGCTCGGCCTCCCTCTCTCCACTGATCTCCCAGCTCTGCTTGGCCTCCCTTTCTCCACTAATCTCCCTGCCCTGCTCGGCCTCCCTCTCTCCACTGATCTCCCTGCCCTGCTCGGCCTCCCTCTCTCCGCTGATCTCTCAGCCCAGACCGGCCTCCCACTCTCCACTGATCTCCCTGCCCTGCTCGGCCTCCCTCTCTCCACTGATCTCATAGCCCTGCTCGGCCTCCCTCTCTCCACTGATCTCCCAGCCCTGCTCGGCCTCCCTCTCTCCACTGATCTCTCAGCCCTGCTCGGCCTCCCTCTCTCCACTGATCTCCCTGCCCTGCTCGGCCTCCCTCTCTCTGCTGATCTATCAGCCCAGACCGGCCTCCCTCGCTCCACTGATCTCCCTGCCCTGCTCGGCCTCCCTCTCTCCACTGATTTCCCAGCCCTGCTCGGCCTCCATCTCTCCACTGATCTCGCAGCGTTGCTGGGTCTCCCTCTCTCCACTGATCTCCCAGCGCTGCTGGGTCTCCCTCTCTCCACTGATCTCTCAGCCCTGCTTGGCCTCCCTCTCGCCACTGATCTCCCAGCTCTTCTAGGCCTCCCTCTCTCCACTGATCTCCCAGCCCTGTTCCGTCTCCCTCTCACCACTGATCTCCCAGCCCTGTTCGGCCTCCCTCTCTCCACTGATCTCCCAGCCCTCCTCGGCCTCCCTCTCTCCACTTATCTCCCTGCCCGGTCTCCCTCTCTCCACTGATCTCTCAGCCCTGCACGGGCCTGCCTCTCTCCACTGATCTCTCAGCCCATCTCGGGCCTGCCTCTCTCCACTGATCTCCCAGCCCTGCTGGGACTCCCTCTCTCCACTGATCTCCCAGCACTGCTCGGCCTCCTTCTCTGCACTGATCTCCTAGCGCTGCTCAGCCTCCCTCTCTCCACTGATCTCCCAGCGCTGCTCGGCCTCCCTCTCTCCACTGATCTCCCAGCACTGCTCGGCCTCCCTCTCTCCACTGATCTCCCAGCCCTGCTCGGCCTCCCTCTCTCCACTGATCTCTCAGCCCTGCTCGGGCCTGCCTCTCTCCACTAATCTCCCAGTGCTGCTCTGCCTCCCTCTCTGCACTGATCTCCCAGCCTCGCTCAGCCTCCCTCTTTTCCCTGATCTCCCAGCCCTGCTGGGACTCCCTCTCTCCACTGATCTCCCAGCACTGCTCGGCCTCCCTCTCTGCACTGATCTCCCAGCCCTGCTCAGCCTCCCTCTCTCCACTGATCTCCCAGCGCTGCTCTGCCTCCCTCTCTCCACTGATCTCCCAGCACTGCTTGGCCTCCCTCTCTCCACTGATCTCCCAGCCCTGCTTGACCTCCCTCTCTCCACTGATCTCCCAGCCCTGCTCGGCCTCATTCTCTCCAATAATCTATCATCAGTGTGAGACATCACCAGTCTAACAGACCTACCTGCTCGGCCTCCCTCTTTTCACTGATCTCCCAGCCCTGTTCGGTCTCCCTCTCTCCACTGATCTCCCAGCCCTGTTCGGTCTCCCTCTCTCTACTGATCTCCCAGCTCTGCTCGGCCCCCCTCTCTCCACTGATCTCCAGGCCCTCCTCGGCCTCCCTCTCTCCTCTGATCTCCCAGTGCTGCTCGGCCTCCCTCTCTCCACTGATCTCTCAGCCCTGCTCAGCCTCTCTCTTGCCACTGATCTCCCAGCCCTGCTGGGCCTCCCTCTTTCCACTGATCTTCCAGCCCTGCTCGGCCTGCCTCTCTCCACTGATCTCCCAGCCCTGCTCGGCCTCCTCTTTCCACTGATCTCCCAGCGCTGCTCGTCCTCCCTCTCTCCACTGATCTCCCAGCCCTGCTCGGCTTCCCTCTCTCCACTGATCTCCCAGCACTGCTCGGCCTCCCTCTCTCCACTGATCTCTCAGCCCTGCTCGGCCTCCCTCTCTCCACTGCTCTCCCAGCGCTGCTGGGCCTCTCTCTCTCCGCTGATCTCTCAGCCCTGCTCGGCCTCCCTCTGTCCACTGATCACCCAGCCCTGCTTGGCCTCCCTCTCTCCACTGATCTCCCAGCCCTGCTCGGCCTCCCTCTCTCCACTGATCTCCAAGCCCTGCTTGGCCTCCCTCTCTCCACTGATCTCTCAGCCCTACTCAGACTCCCTCTCTCCATTGACCTCCCTGCGCTGCTCGGCCTCCCTCTCTCCACTGATCTCCCAGCCCAGCTCAGCCTCCCTTTCTCCACTAATCTCCCTGCCCTGCTCAACCTCCCTCTCTCCACTGATCTCATAGCCCTGCTCGGCCTCCCTCTCTCCACTGATCTCCCAGCCCTGCTCGGCCTCCCTCTCTCCACTGATCTCCCAGCACTGCTCGGCCTCCCTCTCTCCACTGATCTCCCAGCACTGCTCAGCCTCCCTCTCTCCACTGATCTCCCAGCGCTGCTCGGCTTCCCTCTCTC
Organism: Lissotriton vulgaris; assembly: GCF_964263255.1. Lineage (NCBI taxonomy): Eukaryota > Metazoa > Chordata > Amphibia > Caudata > Salamandridae > Lissotriton > Lissotriton vulgaris. The sequence continues at coordinate 1,577,467,122 of NC_141696.1, forward strand.
CGCTGATCTCCCAGCACTGCTCGGCATCCCTCTCTCCACTGATCTCCCAGCCCAGCTCGGCTTCCCTCTTGCCACTGATCTCGCAGCCCTGCTGGGCCTCCCTCTTTCCACTGATCTCCCAGCCCTGCTGGGACTCCCTCTCTCCACTGATCTCCCAGCACTGCTCGGCCTCCCTCGCTGCACTGATCTCCCAGCCCTGCTCAGCCTCCCTCTCTCCACTGATCTCCCAGCGCTGCTCTGCCTCCCTCTCTCCACTGATCTCCCAGCACTGCTCGGCCTCCCTCTCTCCACTGATCTCCCAGCCCTGCTTGACCTCCCTCTCTCCACTGATCTCCCATCCCTGCTCGGCCTCATTCTCTCCAATAATCTATCATCAGTGTGAGACATCACCAGTCTAACAGACCTACCTGCTCGGCCTCCCTCTTTTCACTGATCTCCCAGCCATGTTCGGTCTCCCTCTCTCCACTGATCTCCCAGCCCTGTTCGGTCTCCCTCTCTCCACTGATCTCCCAGCTCTGCTCGGCCCCCCTCTCTCCACTGATCTCCCAGCCCTCCTCGGCCTCCCTCTCTCCTCTGATCTCCCAGTGCTGCTCGGCCTCCCTCTCTCCACTGATCTCTCAGCCCTGCTCAGCCTCTCTCTTGCCACTGATCTCCCAGCCCTGCTGGGCCTCCCTCTTTCCACTGATCTTCCAGCCCTGCTCGGCCTGCCTCTCTCCACTGATCTCCCAGCCCTGCTCGGCCTCCCTCTTTCCACTGATCTCCCAGCGCTGCTCGGCCTCCCTCTCTCCACTGATCTCCCAGCCCTGCTCGGCTTCCCTCTCTCAACTGATCTCCCAGCACTGCTCGGCCTCCCTCTCTCCACTGATCTCTCAGCCCTGCTCGGCCTCCCTCTCTCCACTGCTCTCCCAGCGCTGCTGGGCCTCTCTCTCTCCGCTGATCTCTCAGCCCTGCTCGGCCTCCCTCTGTCCACTGATCTCCCAGCCCTGCTTGGCCTCCCTCTCTCCACTGATCTCCCAGCCCTGCTCGGCCTCCCTCTCTCCACTGATCTCCCAGCCCTGCTTGGCCTCCCTCTCTCCACTGATCTCTCAGCCCTACTCAGACTCCCTCTCTCCATTGACCTCCCTGCGCTGCTCGGCCTCCCTCTCTCCACTGATCTCCCAGCCCAGCTCAGCCTCCCTTTCTCCACTAATCTCCCTGCCCTGCTCAACCTCCCTCTCTCCACTGATCTCATAGCCCTGCTCGGCCTCCCTCTCTCCACTGATCTCCCAGCCCTGCTCGGCCTCCCTCTCTCCACTGATCTCCCAGCACTGCTCGGCCTCCCTCTCTCCACTGATCTCCCAGCACTGCTCAGCCTCCCTCTCTCCACTGATCTCCCAGCGCTGCTCGGCTTCCCTCTCTCCGCTGATCTCCCAGCACTGCTCGGCATCCCTCTCTCCACTGATCTCCCAGCCCAGCTCGGCTTCCCTCTTGCCACTGATCTCGCAGCCCTGCTGGGCCTCCCTCTTTCCACTGATCTCCCAGCCCTGCTGGGACTCCCTCTCTCCACTGATCTCCCAGCACTGCTCGGCCTCCCTCGCTGCACTGATCTCCCAGCCCTGCTCAGCCTCCCTCTCTCCACTGATCTCCCAGCGCTGCTCTGCCTCCCTCTCTCCACTGATCTCCCAGCACTGCTCGGCCTCCCTCTCTCCACTGATCTCCCAGCCCTGCTTGACCTCCCTCTCTCCACTGATCTCCCATCCCTGCTCGGCCTCATTCTCTCCAATAATCTATCATCAGTGTGAGACATCACCAGTCTAACAGACCTACCTGCTCGGCCTCCCTCTTTTCACTGATCTCCCAGCCATGTTCGGTCTCCCTCTCTCCACTGATCTCCCAGCCCTGTTCGGTCTCCCTCTCTCCACTGATCTCCCAGCTCTGCTCGGCCCCCCTCTCTCCACTGATCTCCCAGCCCTCCTCGGCCTCCCTCTCTCCTCTGATCTCCCAGTGCTGCTCGGCCTCCCTCTCTCCACTGATCTCTCAGCCCTGCTCAGCCTCTCTCTTGCCACTGATCTCCCAGCCCTGCTGGGCCTCCCTCTTTCCACTGATCTTCCAGCCCTGCTCGGCCTGCCTCTCTCCACTGATCTCCCAGCCCTGCTCGGCCTCCCTCTTTCCACTGATCTCCCAGCGCTGCTCGGCCTCCCTCTCTCCACTGATCTCCCAGCCCTGCTCGGCTTCCCTCTCTCAACTGATCTCCCAGCACTGCTCGGCCTCCCTCTCTCCACTGATCTCTCAGCCCTGCTCGGCCTCCCTCTCTCCACTGCTCTCCCAGCGCTGCTGGGCCTCTCTCTCTCCGCTGATCTCTCAGCCCTGCTCGGCCTCCCTCTGTCCACTGATCTCCCAGCCCTGCTTGGCCTCCCTCTCTCCACTGATCTCCCAGCCCTGCTCGGCCTCCCTCTCTCCACTGATCTCCCAGCCCTGCTTGGCCTCCCTCTCTCCACTGATCTCTCAGCCCTACTCAGACTCCCTCTCTCCATTGACCTCCCTGCGCTGCTCGGCCTCCCTCTCTCCACTGATCTCCCAGCCCTGCTCAGCCTCCCTTTCTCCACTAATCTCCCTGCCCTGCTCGGCCTCCCTCTCTCCGCTGATCTCTCAGCCCAGACCGGCCTCCCACTCTCCACTGATCTCCCTGCCCTGCTCGGCCTCCCTCTCTCCACTGATCTCATAGCCCTGCTCGGCCTCCCTCTCTCCACTGATCTCCCAGCCCTGCTCGGCCTCCCTCTCTCCACTGATCTCTCAGCCCTGCTCGGCCTCCCTCTCTCCACTGATCTCCCTGCCCTGCTCGGCCTCCCTCTCTCTGCTGATCTATCAGCCCAGACCGGCCTCCCTCGCTCCACTGATCTCCCTGCCCTGCTCGGCCTCCCTCTCTCCACTGATTTCCCAGCCCTGCTCGGCCTCCATCTCTCCACTGATCTCGCAGCGTTGCTGGGCCTCTCTCTCTCCGCTGATCTCTCAGCCCTGCTCGGCCTCCCTCTGTCCACTGATCTCCCAGCCCTGCTTGGCCTCCCTCTCTCCACTGATCTCCCAGCCCTGCTCGGCCTCCCTCTCTCCACTGATCTCCAAGCCCTGCTTGGCCTCCCTCTCTCCACTGATCTCCAAGCCCTGCTTGGCCTCCCTCTCTCCACTGATCTCCCAGCGCTGCTGGGTCTCCCTCTCTCCACTGATCTCTCAGCCCTGCTTGGCCTCCCTCTCGCCACTGATCTCCCAGCTCTTCTAGGCCTCCCTCTCTCCACTGATCTCCCAGCCCTGTTCCGTCTCCCTCTCACCACTGATCTCCCAGCCCTGTTCGGCCTCCCTCTCTCCACTGATCTCCCAGCCCTCCTCGGCCTCCCTCTCTCCACTTATCTCCCTGCCCGGTCTCCCTCTCTCCACTGATCTCTCAGCCCTGCACGGGCCTGCCTCTCTCCACTGATCTCTCAGCCCATCTCGGGCCTGCCTCTCTCCACTGATCTCCCAGCCCTGCTGGGACTCCCTCTCTCCACTGATCTCCCAGCACTGCTCGGCCTCCTTCTCTGCACTGATCTCCTAGCGCTGCTCAGCCTCCCTCTCTCCACTGATCTCCCAGCGCTGCTCGGCCTCCCTCTCTCCACTGATCTCCCAGCACTGCTCGGCCTCCCTCTCTCCACTGATCTCCCAGCCCTGCTCGGCCTCCCTCTCTCCACTGATCTCTCAGCCCTGCTCGGGCCTGCCTCTCTCCACTAATCTCCCAGTGCTGCTCTGCCTCCCTCTCTGCACTGATCTCCCAGCCTCGCTCAGCCTCCCTCTTTTCCCTGATCTCCCAGCCCTGCTGGGACTCCCTCTCTCCACTGATCTCCCAGCACTGCTCGGCCTCCCTCTCTGCACTGATCTCCCAGCCCTGCTCAGCCTCCCTCTCTCCACTGATCTCCCAGCGCTGCTCTGCCTCCCTCTCTCCACTGATCTCCCAGCACTGCTTGGCCTCCCTCTCTCCACTGATCTCCCAGCCCTGCTTGACCTCCCTCTCTCCACTGATCTCCCAGCCCTGCTCGGCCTCATTCTCTCCAATAATCTATCATCAGTGTGAGACATCACCAGTCTAACAGACCTACCTGCTCGGCCTCCCTCTTTTCACTGATCTCCCAGCCCTGTTCGGTCTCCCTCTCTCCACTGATCTCCCAGCCCTGTTCGGTCTCCCTCTCTCTACTGATCTCCCAGCTCTGCTCGGCCCCCCTCTCTCCACTGATCTCCAGGCCCTCCTCGGCCTCCCTCTCTCCTCTGATCTCCCAGTGCTGCTCGGCCTCCCTCTCTCCACTGATCTCTCAGCCCTGCTCAGCCTCTCTCTTGCCACTGATCTCCCAGCCCTGCTGGGCCTCCCTCTTTCCACTGATCTTCCAGCCCTGCTCGGCCTGCCTCTCTCCACTGATCTCCCAGCCCTGCTCGGCCTCCTCTTTCCACTGATCTCCCAGCGCTGCTCGTCCTCCCTCTCTCCACTGATCTCCCAGCCCTGCTCGGCTTCCCTCTCTCCACTGATCTCCCAGCACTGCTCGGCCTCCCTCTCTCCACTGATCTCTCAGCCCTGCTCGGCCTCCCTCTCTCCACTGCTCTCCCAGCGCTGCTGGGCCTCTCTCTCTCCGCTGATCTCTCAGCCCTGCTCGGCCTCCCTCTGTCCACTGATCTCCCAGCCCTGCTTGGCCTCCCTCTCTCCACTGATCTCCCAGCCCTGCTCGGCCTCCCTCTCTCCACTGATCTCCAAGCCCTGCTTGGCCTCCCTCTCTCCACTGATCTCTCAGCCCTACTCAGACTCCCTCTCTCCATTGACCTCCCTGCGCTGCTCGGCCTCCCTCTCTCCACTGATCTCCCAGCCCAGCTCAGCCTCCCTTTCTCCACTAATCTCCCTGCCCTGCTCAACCTCCCTCTCTCCACTGATCTCATAGCCCTGCTCGGCCTCCCTCTCTCCACTGATCTCCCAGCCCTGCTCGGCCTCCCTCTCTCCACTGATCTCCCAGCACTGCTCGGCCTCCCTCTCTCCACTGATCTCCCAGCACTGCTCAGCCTCCCTCTCTCCACTGATCTCCCAGCGCTGCTCGGCTTCCCTCTCTCCGCTGATCTCCCAGCACTGCTCGGCATCCCTCTCTCCACTGATCTCCCAGCCCAGCTCGGCTTCCCTCTTGCCACTGATCTCGCAGCCCTGCTGGGCCTCCCTCTTTCCACTGATCTCCCAGCCCTGCTGGGACTCCCTCTCTCCACTGATCTCCCAGCACTGCTCGGCCTCCCTCGCTGCACTGATCTCCCAGCCCTGCTCAGCCTCCCTCTCTCCACTGATCTCCCAGCGCTGCTCTGCCTCCCTCTCTCCACTGATCTCCCAGCACTGCTCGGCCTCCCTCTCTCCACTGATCTCCCAGCCCTGCTTGACCTCCCTCTCTCCACTGATCTCCCATCCCTGCTCGGCCTCATTCTCTCCAATAATCTATCATCAGTGTGAGACATCACCAGTCTAACAGACCTACCTGCTCGGCCTCCCTCTTTTCACTGATCTCCCAGCCATGTTCGGTCTCCCTCTCTCCACTGATCTCCCAGCCCTGTTCGGTCTCCCTCTCTCCACTGATCTCCCAGCTCTGCTCGGCCCCCCTCTCTCCACTGATCTCCCAGCCCTCCTCGGCCTCCCTCTCTCCTCTGATCTCCCAGTGCTGCTCGGCCTCCCTCTCTCCACTGATCTCTCAGCCCTGCTCAGCCTCTCTCTTGCCACTGATCTCCCAGCCCTGCTGGGCCTCCCTCTTTCCACTGATCTTCCAGCCCTGCTCGGCCTGCCTCTCTCCACTGATCTCCCAGCCCTGCTCGGCCTCCCTCTTTCCACTGATCTCCCAGCGCTGCTCGGCCTCCCTCTCTCCACTGATCTCCCAGCCCTGCTCGGCTTCCCTCTCTCAACTGATCTCCCAGCACTGCTCGGCCTCCCTCTCTCCACTGATCTCTCAGCCCTGCTCGGCCTCCCTCTCTCCACTGCTCTCCCAGCGCTGCTGGGCCTCTCTCTCTCCGCTGATCTCTCAGCCCTGCTCGGCCTCCCTCTGTCCACTGATCTCCCAGCCCTGCTTGGCCTCCCTCTCTCCACTGATCTCCCAGCCCTGCTCGGCCTCCCTCTCTCCACTGATCTCCCAGCCCTGCTTGGCCTCCCTCTCTCCACTGATCTCTCAGCCCTACTCAGACTCCCTCTCTCCATTGACCTCCCTGCGCTGCTCGGCCTCCCTCTCTCCACTGATCTCCCAGCCCTGCTCAGCCTCCCTTTCTCCACTAATCTCCCTGCCCTGCTCAACCTCCCTCTCTCCACTGATCTCATAGCCCTGCTCGGCCTCCCTCTCTCCACTGATCTCCCAGCCCTGCTCGGCCTCCCTCTCTCCACTGATCTCCCAGCACTGCTCGGCCTCCCTCTCTCCACTGATCTCCCAGCACTGCTCAGCCTCCCTCTCTCCACTGATCTCCCAGCGCTGCTCGGCTTCCCTCTCTCCACTGATCTCCCAGCACTGCTCGGCATCCCTCTCTCCACTGATCTCCCAGCCCAGCTCGGCTTCCCTCTTGCCACTGATCTCGCAGCCCTGCTGGGCCTCCCTCTTTCCACTGATCTTCAAGCCCTGCTCGGCCTCCCTCTCTCCACTTATCTCCCAGCCCTGCTCGGCCTCCCTCTTTCCACTGATCTCCCAGCCCTGCTCGACCTCCCTCTCCCCACTGATCTCCCCACTCTGCTGAGCCTCCCTCTCTACCGATCTCCCTGCTCGGCCTCCCTCTCTCCACTGATCTCCCAGCGCTGCTTGACCTCCCTATCTGCACTGATCTCCCAGCCCTGCTCGGCCTCCCTCTCTCCACTTATCTCCCTGCCCGGTCTCCCTCTCTCCACTGATCTCTCAGCCCTGCACGGGCCTGCCTCTCTCCACTGACCTCTTAGCCCATCTCGGGCCTGCCTCTCTCCACTGATCTCCCAGCCCTGCTCGGCCTCCCACTCTCCACTGATCTCCCAGCCCTGCTCGGCCTCCCTTTCTCCACTGATCTCTCAGCCCTGCTCGGGCCTGCCTCTCTCCACTAATCTTCCAGTGCTGCTCTGCCTCCTTCTCTGCACTGATCTCCCAGCCTCGCTCAGCCTCCCTCTTTTCCCTGATCTCCCAGCCCTGCTCGGCCTCCCTTTCTCCACTGATCTCTCAGCCCTGCTCGGCCACCCTCTCTCCACTCATCTCTCAGCCCTGCTCGGCCTCCCTCTCTCCACTGATCTCCCAGCGCTGCTCAGCTTCCCTCTCTCCACTGATCTCCCAGCACTACTCGGCCTCCCTCTCTCCACTGATCTCCCAGCCTTGCTCGGCCTCCCTCTTGCCACTGATCTCGCAGCCCTGCTGGGCCTCCCTCTTTCCACTGATCTTCTAGCCCTGCTCGGCCTCCCTCTCTCCACTTATCTCCCAGCCCTGCTCAGCCTCCCTCTTTCCACTGATCTCCCAGCCCTGCTCGACCTCCCTCTCTCCACTGATCTCCCCACTCTGCTGAGCCTCCCTCTCTACCGATCTCCCTGCTCGGCCTCCCTCTCTCCACTGATCTCCCAGCGCTGCTCGGCCTCCCTCTCTCCACTGACCTCCCAGCCCTGCTCAGCTTCCCTCTCTCCACTGACCTCCCAGCACTGCTCGGCCTCCCTCTCTCCACTGATCTCCCAGCCCTGCTCGGCCTCATTCTCTCCACTAATCTATCAGCAGTGTGAGACATCACCAGTCTAACAGACCTACCTGCTCGGCCTCCCTCTCTCCACTGATCTCCCAGCGCTGCTCGACCTCCCTATCTGCACTGATCTCCCAACCCTGCTCGGCCTCCCTCTCTGCACTTATCTGCCAGCACTGCTCGGCCTCCCTCTCTCCACTGATCTCCCAGTCCTGCTCGGCCTCCCTCTCTCTACTGATCTCCCAGTCCTGTTCGGTCTCCCTCTCTCCACTGATCTCCCAGCCCTGCTCGGCCTCCCTCTCTCCACTGATCTCTCAGCCCTGCTCGGCCTCCCTCTCTCCACTGATCTCCCAGCGCTGCTCGGCTTCCCTCTCTCCACTGATCTCCCAGCACTACTCGGCCTCCCTCTCTCCACTGATCTCCCAGCCCTGCTCGGCCTCCCTCTTGCCACTGATCTCGCAGCCCTGCTGGGCCTCCCTCTTTCCACTGATCTTCTAGCCCTGCTCGGCCTCCCTCTCTCCACTTATCTCCCAGCCCTGCTCAGCCTCCCTCTTTCCACTGATCTCCCAGCCCTGCTCGACCTCCCTCTCCCCACTGATCTCCCCACTCTGCTGAGCCTCCCTCTCTATCGATCTCCCTGCTCGGCCTCCCTCTCTCCACTGATCTCCCAGCGCTGCTCGGCCTCCCTCTCTCCACTGACCTCCCATCCCTGCTTAGCTTCCCTCTCTCCACTGACCTCCCAGCACTGCTCAGCCTCCCTCTCTCCACTGATCTCCCAGCCCTGCTCGGCCTCATTCTCTCCACTAATCTATCAGCAGTGTGAGACATCACCAGTCTAACAGACCTACCTGCTCGGCCTCCCTCTCTCCACTGATCTCCCAGCGCTGCTCGACCTCCCTATCTGCACTGATCTCCCAACCCTGCTCGGCCTCCCTCTCTGCACTTATCTGCCAGCACTGCTCGGCCTCCCTCTCTCCACTGATCTCCCAGTCCTGTTCAGTCTCCCTCTCTCCACTGATCTCCCAGCCCTGCTCGGCCTCCCTCTCTCCACTTATCTCCCTGCCCGGTCTCCCTCTCTCCACTGATCGCTCAGCCCTGCACGGGCCTGCCTCTCTCCACTGATCTCTTAGCCCATCTCGGGCCTGCCTCTCTCCACTGATCTCCCAGCCCTGCTCGGCCTCCCACTCTCCACTGATCTCCCAGCCCTGCTCGGCCTCCCTTTCTCCACTGATCTCTCAGCCCTGCTCGGGCCTGCCTCTCTCCACTAATCTTCCAGTGCTGCTCTGCCTCCCTCTCTGCACTGATCTCCCAGCCTCGCTCAGCCTCCCTCTTTTCCCTGATCTCCCAGCCCTGCTCGGCCTCCCTTTCTCCACTGATCTCTCAGCCCTGCTCGGCCTCCCTCTCTCCACTGATCTCCCAGCACTGCTCGGCCTCCCTCTCTGCACTGATATTCCAGCCCTGCTCAGCCTCCCTCTCTCCACTGATCTCCCAGCGCTGCTCGGCCTCCCTCTCTCCACTGATCTCCCAGCACTGCTCGGCCTCCCTCTCTCCACTGATCTCCCAGCCCTGCTCGGCCTCCCTCTTGCCACTGATCTCGCAGCCCTGCTGGGCCTCCCTCTTTCCACTGATCTTCTAGCCCTGCTCGGCCTCCCTCTCTCCACTTATCTCCCAGCCCTGCTCGACCTCCCTCTTTCCACTGATCTCCCAGCCCTGCTCGACCTCCCTCTCCCCACTGATCTCCCCACTCTGCTGAGCCTCCCTCTCTACCGATCTCCCTGCTCGGCCTCCCTCTCTCCACTGATCTCCCAGCGCTGCTCGGCCTCCCTCTCTCCACTGACCTCCCAGCCCTGCTCAGCTTCCCTCTCTCCACTGACCTCCCAGCACTGCTCAGCCTCCCTCTCTCCACTGATCTCCTAGCCCTGCTCGGCCTCATTCTCTCCACTAATCTATCAGCAGTGTGAGACATCACCAGTCTAACAGACCTACATGCTCGGTCTCCCTCTCTCCACTGATCTCCCAGCGCTGCTCGACCTCCCTATCTGCACTGATCTCCCAACCCTGCTCGGCCTCCCTCTCTGCACTTATCTGCCAGCACTGCTCGGCCTCCCTCTCTCCACTGATCTCCCAAGGCTGCTCGGCCTCCCTCTCTCCACTGATCTCTCAGCCCTGCTCAGCCTTCCTCTCTCCGCTGATCTCCCTGCTATGCTGGGCCTCCCTCTCTCCACTGATCTCCCAGCGCTGCTCGGCCTCCCTCTCTCCACTGATCTCCCAGCCCTGCTCGGCTTCCCTCTCTCCACTGATCTCCCAGCACTGCTCGGCCTCCCTCTCTCCACTTATCTCTCAGCCCTGCTTGGCCTCCCTCTCTCCACTGATCTCCCAGCGCTGCTGGGCCTCCCTCTCTCCGCTGATCTCTCAGCCCTGCTCGGCCTCCCTTTCTCCACTGATCTCAAAGCCCTGCTTGGCCTCCCTCTCTCCACTGATCTCCCAGCGCTGCTCGGCCTCCCTCTCTCCACTGATCTCCCAGCCCTGTTCCGTCTCCCTCTCACCACTGATCTCCCAGCCCTGCTCGGCCTCCCTCTCTCCACTGACCTCCCAGCCCTGCTCGGCCTCCCTCTCTCCACTGATCTCCCAGCCCTGCTCGGCCTCCCTCTCTCCACTTATCTCCCTGCCCAGCCTCCCTCTCTCCTCTGATCTCCCAGCTCTGCTCGGCCTCCCTCTCTCCACTGATCTCCCAACCCTGCTCGGCCTCCCTCTCTCCACTGATCTCCCAGCCCTGCTCGGCCTCCCTCTCTCACTGATCTCCCAGCCCTGTTCCGTCTCCCTCTCACCACTGATCTCCCAGCCCTGCTCGGCCTCCCTCTCTCCACTGATCTCCCAGCCCTGCTCGGCCTCCCTCTCTCCACTGATCTCCCAGCCCTGCTCGGCCTCCCTCTTTCCACTGATCTCCCAGCCCTGCTCGGCCTCCCTCTCTCCACTGATCTCTCAGCCCTGCTCGTCCTCTCAGCCCTGCTCGGCTTCCCTCTCGCCACTGATCTCCCCACCCTGCTCGGCCTCCCTCTCTCCACTGATCTCCCAGCCCTGCTCGGCCTCCCTCTCTCCAGGGATCACACAGCCCTGCTCGGCCTCCCTCTCTCCACTGATCTCCCAGCCCTGCTCGGCCTTCATCTCTCCACTAATCTATCAGCAGTGTGAGACATCACCAGTCTAACAGACCTACCTGCTCGGCCTCCCTCTCTCCACTGATCTCCTAGCGCTGCTCGGCCTCCCTATCTGCACTTATCTCCCAGCGCTGCTCGGCCTCCCTCTCTCCACTGATCTCCCATCCCTGTTCGGTCTCCCTCTCTCCACTGATCTCCTAGCGCTGCTCGGCCTCCCTCGCTCCACTGATCTCCCAGCCCTGCTCGGCCTCCCTCTCTCCACTGATCTCCCAGTGCTGCTCGACCTTCCTCTCTCCACTGATCTCTCAGCCATGCTCAGCCTTCCTCTCTCCACTGATCTCCCTGCTATGCTGGGCCTCCCTCTCTCCACTGATCTCCCAGCGCTGCTCGGCCTCCCTCTCTCCACTGATCTCCCAGCCCTGCTTGGCCTCCCTCTCTCCACTGATCTCCCAACGCTGCTCGGCCTCCCTCTCTCCACTGATCTCTCAGCCCTGCTCGGCCTCCCTCGCTCCACTGATCTCTCAGCCCTACTCAGACTCCCTCTCTCCACTGATCTCCTAGCCCTGCTCGGTTTCCCTCTCTCCACTGATCTCCCAGCCCTGCTCGGCCTCCATCTCTCCACTGATCTCCCAGCGCTGCTGGGTCTCCCTCTCTTCACTGATCTCCCAGCGCTGCTGGGTCTCCCTCTCTCCACTGATCTCCCAGCCCTGCTTGGCCTCCCTCTCTCCACTGATCTCCCAACGCTGCTCGGCCTCCCTCTCTCCACTGATCTCTCAGCCCTACTCGGCCTCCCTCGCTCCACTGATCTCTCAGCCCTACTCAGACTCCCTCTCTCCACTGATCTCCTAGCCCTGCTCGGTTTCCCTCTCTCCACTGATCTCCCAGCCCTGCTCGGCCTCCATCTCTCCACTGATCTCCCAGCGCTGCTGGGTCTCCCTCTCTTCACTGATCTCCCAGCGCTGCTGGGTCTCCCTCTCTCCACTAATCTCTCAGCCCTGCTTGGCCTCCCTCTCTCCACTGATCTCCCAGCGCTGCTCGGCCTCCCTCTCCCCACTGATCTCCCAGTGCTGCTCAGCCTCCCTCTAACCACTGATCTCATAGCCCTGCTCGGTTTCCCTCTCTCCACTGATCTCCCAGCCCTGCTCGGCCTCCATCTCTCCAGTGATCTCCCAGCGCTGCTGGGTGTCCCTCTCTCCACTGATCTCCCAGCGCTGCTGGGTCTCCCTCTCTCCACTGATCTCTCAGCCCTGCTTGGCCTCCCTCTCTCCACTGATCTCCCAGCGCTGCTCGGCCTCCCTCTCCCCACTGATCTCCCAGCCCTGTTCCGTCTCCCTCTCACCACTGATCTCCCAGCCGTGCTCGGCCTCCCTCTGTCCACTGATCTCCCAGCCCTGCTCGGCCTCCCTCTCTCCACTTGTCTCCCTGCCCGGCCTCCCTCTCTCCACTGATCTCTCAGCCCTGCTCAGGCCTGCCTCTCTCCACTGATCTCCCAGCCCTGCTCGGCCTCCGTCTCTCCACTGATCTCCCAGCCCTGCTCGGCCTCCCTCTCTCCACTGATCTCCCAGCCCTGCTCGGCCTCCCTCTCTCCACTGATCTCTCAGCCCTGCTCGGGCCTGCCTCTCTCCACTAATTTCCCAGCGCTGCTCTGCCTCCCTCTCTCCCCTGATTTCCCAGTCCTGCTGGGACTCCCTCTCTCCACTGATCTCCTAGTACTGCTCGGCCTCCCTCTCTGCACTGATCACTCAGCCCTGCTCAGCCTCCCTCTCTCCACTGATCTCCCAGCGCTGCTCGGCCTCCCTCTCGCCACTGATCTCCCTGCGCTGCTCGGCCTCCCTCTCTCCACTGATCTCCCAGCCCCACTGATCTCCCAGCCCTGCTCGGCCTCCCTCTCTCCAGTGATCTCTCAGCACTGCTCGGTCTCCCTCTCTCCACTGATCTCCCAGCCCCACTGATCTCCCAGCCCTGCTCGGCCTCCCTCTCTCCACTGATCTCTCAGCCCTGCTCGGCCTCCCTCTCTCCACTGATCTCCCTGCCCTGCTCGGCCTCCCTCTCTCCGCTGATCTCCCAGCCCTGCTCGGCCTCCCTCTCTCCACTGATCTCCCTGCCCTGCTCGACCTCCCTCTCTCCGCTGATCTCCCAGCCCTGCTCGACCTCCCTCTCTCCACTGATCTCCCAGCCCTGCTCGGCCTCCCTCTCTCCACTGATCTCCCTGCGCTGCTCGGCCTCCCTCTCTCCACTGATCTCTCAGCCCTGCTCGGCCTCCCTCTCTCCACTGATCTCTCAGCCCTGCTCAGGCCTGCCTCTCTCCACTGATCTCCCAGCCCTGCTCGGCCTCCGTCTCTCCACTGATCGCCCAGCCCTGCTCGGCCTCCCTCTCTCCACTGATCTCCCAGCCCTGCTCGGCCTCCCTCTCTCCACTGATCTCTCAGCCCTGCTCGGGCCTGCCTCTCTCCACTAATTTCCCAGCGCTGCTCTGCCTCCCTCTCTCCCCTGATTTCCCAGCCCTGCTGGGACTCCCTCTCTCCACTGATCTCCTAGCACTGCTCGGCCTCCCTCTCTGCACTGATCACTCAGCCCTGCTCAGCCTCCCTCTCTCCACTGATCTCCCAGCGCTGCTCGGCCTCCCTCTCGCCACTGATCTCCCTGCGCTGCTCGGCCTCCCTCTCTCCACTGATCTCCCAGCCCCACTGATCTCCCAGCCCTGCTCGGCCTCCCTCTCTCCACTGATCTCTCAGCCCTGCTCGGCCTCCCTCTCTCCACTGATCTCCCTGCCCTGCTCGGCCTCCCTCTCTCCGCTGATCTCCCAGCCCTGCTCGGCCTCCCTCTCTCCACTGATCTCCCTGCCCTGCTCGACCTCCCTCTCTCCGCTGATCTCCCAGCCCTGCTCGACCTCCCTCTCTCCACTGATCTCCCAGCCCTGCTCGGCCTCCCTCTCTCCACTGATCTCCCTGCGCTGCTCGGCCTCCCTCTCTCCACTGATCTCTCAGCCCTGCTCGGCCTCCCTCTCTCCACTGATCTCCCTGCCCTGCTCGGCCTCCCTCTCTCCGCTGATCTCCCAGCCCTGCTCGACCTCCCTCTCTCCGCTGATCTCCCAGCCCTGCTCGGCCTCCCTCTCTCCACTGATCTCTCAGCCCTGCTCGGCCTCCCTCTCTCCACTGATCTCCCTGCCCTGCTCGGCCTCCCTCTCTCTGCTTATCTCTCAGCCCTGCTCGGCTTCCCTCTCTCTACTGATCTCCCTGCCCTGCTCGGCCTCCCTCTCTCCACTGATCTCCCTGCCCTGCTCGGCCTCCCTCTCTCCACTGATCTCCCTGCCCTGCTCGGCCTCCCTCTCTCTACTGATCTCCCTGCCCTCCTCCACCTCCCTCTCTCCACTGATCTCTCAGCCCTGCTCCACCTCCCTCTCTCCACTGATCTCTCAGCCCTGCTCGGCCTCTCTCTCTCCACTGATCTCCCAGCCCTGCTCGGCCTCCCTCTCTCTACTGATCTCTCAGCCCTACTCCGCCTCCCTCTCTCCACTGATCTCTCAGCCTTGCTCGGCCTCCCTCTCTCCACTGATCTCTCAGCCCTGCTCGGCGTCCCTCTCTCCACTGATCTCTCAGCCCTGCTCGGCCTCCCTCTCTCCACTGATCTCTCAGCCCTGCTCGGCCTCCCTCTCTCCACTGATCTCTCAGCCCTGCTCCGCCTCCCTCTCTCCGCTGATCTCCCAGCCCTGCTCGACCTCCCTCTCTCCGCTGATCTCCCAGCCCTGCTCGGCCTCCCTCTCTCCGCTGATCTCTCAGCCCTGCTCCGCCTTTGTCTCTCCGCTGATCTCTCAGCCCTGCTCGGCCTCCCTCTCTCCACTGATCTCTCAGCCCTGCTCGGCGTCCCTCTCTCCACTGATCTCTCAGCCCTGCTCGGCCTCCCTCTCTCCACTGATCTCTCAGCCCTGCTCGGCCTCCCTCTCTCCACTGATCTCTCAGCCCTGCTCGGCGTCCCTCTCTCCACTGATCTCTCAGCCCTGCTTGGCCTCCCTCTCTTCACTGATCTCTCAGCCCTGCTCGGCCTCCCTCTCTCCACTGATCTCTCAGCCCTGCTCCGCCTCCCTCTCTCCGCTGATCTCCCAGCCCTGCTCGACCTCCCTCTCTCCGCTGATCTCCCAGCCCTGCTCGACCTCCCTCTCTCGACTGATCTCCCAGCCCTGCTCGGCCTCACTCTCTCCACTGATCTCGCAGCGCTACTTGGCCTCCCTCTCTCCACTGATCTCCTAGCCCTGCCCGGCCTCCCTCTCTCGACTGATCTCTCAGCTCTGCACGGCCTCCCTTTCTCCACTGATCTCCCAGCGCTGCTCGGCCTCCCTCTCTCCTCTGATCTCCCAGCTCTGCTCGGCCTCCCTCTCTCCACTGATCCCCCAGCTCTGCTCGGCCTCCCTCTCTCCACTGATCTCCCAGCTCTGCTCGGCATCCCTCTCGCCACTGATCTCTCCACTCTGCACTCTCCACTATTACTTCTAAGACATCCAAACAGGTGTTACATAATTCATCATTTCAATTAAGAAAGAGTGAGAGAACAAGGGGAAAATACATTAGCGTCATGATACATAGGACTTTACTTCTGTATCTAGATGTAACACAGCGGGGTCAACACGAAGCAATGACTGTAATGGACATGAGAATAGACAAATGTTAAACACTACCTCTTCCTCTCCACAGAACGTTGAAACGGAGGTAGACACGCAATCCACACACTGGCCCTTTAATTCAGAATGGGTTTCGGAATGGGAGGAGTCTCGTCAGGACACGGAAACCTCATATGCTGGAATGGACGAATCAAGGGCGTGCTTGTTCACCCAGAGCGAAGAAGGAGAGGCGGAGGAAGACGGAAGCGGAGCGGAGCTAAGGAGAGACTTGTATGCGGAGGACGAACGGAGTGAGGAGAAAGAAGACGAAAGCAGTGCGGTTCGAAGGAAGACCGGGTCCGAGGAGAGACAACCGAGAG
This sequence comes from Lissotriton vulgaris, assembly GCF_964263255.1. NCBI lineage: Eukaryota > Metazoa > Chordata > Amphibia > Caudata > Salamandridae > Lissotriton > Lissotriton vulgaris. Next base: position 1,577,482,934 of record NC_141696.1, read on the forward strand.
ACGGAGCCGGGGACGTTAAAGAAGGGACGCCAGGAGGCCACCGACACCACGAGCCGCCCAGCCATACACCCGGGGGAGGTGTATGGCTTAACCAGGTGTGTGATAAGTTAAGGGGTTGGGTCACTCGTAAGCTGGTATCGTCGGACTAAACCCGGGACCCCCAACTCCTTGGTGTGTTTTCCCTACCCCGAGCACAAAACCCTTCACCTCGGCAGTTTAAGTACAGAGTGCCTCACGTGTGTTTGGTCCCTCACTCCTTTCCCTGTAACAGCAATATAGAACGGGTACTGATACACCGTTTTCTTGCCTTTCTCTTTCCGGTAACTGACGAGCACCACGGAAGTCGACGGAGACATGCCTCGGCGGACACCCGACCGAGGACGTAGACCAGCCTCCTCAGATTCAGGCATCAGGAAAGCAGCACGGAGCCGTTCTCCAAGACTTTCACGAAGCATTAGAAAGAAAAGCTCAGATACTCTGTATACTAAAATAAAACCGAGAACAACTAGAATCAGCGTATTGCCTATCCTTCCCCCGACTGCTACAGTGGTGGAGAATGCGGGCATAGGCACCATCTGCGGAGTCAAGATGGAGACAGTTGTAGATCAGTTAGTTAAGGGTCAAGGACGAATTGAGTGGGTGTTAGAACAACACCTAGTATCTGCACAAGCCGACAGAGAGATACTAAAGAAAGCCATTGAAGAGAAACAACCCTGGGCAGACCCAGTACAGAGGGGTGGGACAACGGAGAGGACCCTAACCCATGGCGCACCGGCTGTGTCTCTGCAAAAATATAGACAGGGAGAAGACCCCGACGCTTTCTTATTAAATTTCGAGAGGGCAGCGAGGGCCTGTGGCTGGCCAGTGGCAAAATGGCCATTCTTTTTGGCACCTCTCTTAGGAGGAGAGGCCCAGGCTGCTTACCAAGTAGCAAATCCAAGAGGAGACACCACCTATGTTGAAATCAAGAAAATAATCCTAGATCATTTGGGATTAGACCCCGAGGCATATCGCCTAAAATTCAGAAAAGAGAGAGGTGCGGTAGGGGAAAATCCCAAAACTCTATTCGTGAGATTAAAAATGGCGGCGGACAAATGGCTAACCCCCACTACCAGCACGAAAGAAGAAATACTTGACCGAATATACTTAGAACAATTTCTCGAGGCTCTTCCCTACGCTACGCAAAAGTGGCTTCGCCAACATAACAATTTAACAACCACCCAAGCAGTGGAGATGGCCTCATCATTCACCCGGGCTCAACCTAAAAAATTTCCGTTTGAGATGGAAAGGAAGGGAGTAGTAAGACTGGAGAAGCCGGTGGCACGAGGAAAAGATACCACCCGTCCCCGTACGTGGAGGACTGAGAACATGACCAACCCAGGGCCGCAATGTTTCGACTGTGGTCAATGGGGACACATTGCCCGGATGTGCCCCAGGAAAAGGAATGAAGAGGAACCAATGGAGGTCGGGTACCTCCCCAGGGCGGTACTATTTTCAGCAGAAATGGGAGGCTCTTTTAGAGTAAGTGTGAACGTCAATGGTCATTTGTTATCAGCTTTGTTAGATTCAGGCTGCCGACAGTCGGTAGTCCAAACTCCCTACGTCAGGACAGGGCAATATGTTCCCCAGGGGATAGTAAACATTAAATGTGTTCATGGGGATATCCGGCCCTACCCCATTGCTGACATTGTAATTGAACAGATTGGGGTGCCCCCACAAACTGTAAGAGTAGGAGTAATGTCCAACCTCCCCGAAGATATAATAATTGGGACAGATAACCCTAGTTTCTTGAACATGTTTAAGGATAAACTAAAAACAGTGTGCCACACAGGGGAGGAGGGTAATACCCTAATAGAACGTCCGCTTAGACCTAGCCTCCAAGTTATGAAGTTGTCTAATAACGCGACGTCCCCCACTAAAGGTTCGGCAAAAGCAGCTGGTTATGACCTCTACAGTGCATATGATTATGTGGTTCCTGCCAAAGGGAAGTCCCTTGTCAAAACGGACCTACAAGTTGCAGTCCCTCCCGGGTGCTATGGGAGAATTGCTCCACGATCAGGGCTAGCAGCAAAGCATTTTATTGACGTGGGGGCTGGTGTTATTGACGAGGATTATAGAGGTAACGTTGTAATCCTACTGTTTAATTTTGGTACAGAACCCTTCCAAGTGAGAAAAGGAGATAGAGTGGCACAATTAATTTGTGAGCGTATAGCTGAAACTAGGCTGGAGGTACTCCGCCAGCTGGACGACACAGAAAGAGGCGCTAAGGGTTTTGGCTCGTCAGGGTCACGTACACAGACAGTGAATTCGCTCCTGACACAGGATCCTTGGGTTATGGATAGAAGCTTTAAATTTGCGCAAATCAGTGATCCCACGCTGTTCAACGCGTGGGAACAAGCACATCAGAGAGATGAAAACTCGAAAAAATTTTCCAGGGTTTATTATCGATCATGACCTGTTGTATAGAATAAGTGGCGAGGGTCAGCCTGCCCAACTATTGGTGCCTGTCTCCTTCAGAGAGCAGGTCCTTTTCTTCGCTCACAGCCATCTCATCGCTGGGCACTCTGGCGCCGAGAAAACAACCCAAAACATCCTCAGGCAATTTTTTTGGCCCGGTATTTATAAAGATACCGAATCTTACTGCAGGTCCTGTGAGATTTGCCAAATGAAGAATATGGTTAGACCGCAGGCTGTTCCTTTGCAACCATTACCTGTCATTGGCAAACCTTTTGAGAGGGTCGGCATGGACCTTATCGGTCCACTGCCTAAAACTAAAAAGGGGTTCCGACACATTTTAGTTGTGGTTGACTATGCCACACGGTTCCCCGAGGCTTTTCCGTTGTCCGTTGCCAATTCCAGACAGGTCGGGGACAAAATGATTGAGCTGTTTAGTCGGGTTGGGTTTCCGAAGGAGATTTTGACCGACCAGGGCACGCCATTTGTGTCAAAGTTAATTAAGGAAATTTGTGCCACGTTGAACGTCCACCAGATCCGTACCTCAGTTTACCATCCGCAGACGGACGGACTGGGGGAACGCTACAACCGGACCATAAAATCCACCCTTCGTAAAATGATGGAGGTTAGTGGGGAAGATTGGGATCGGATGTTACCTTTGGCACTATACGCCATTAGGGCTCAGAGACAGAGTAGTCTGGGCGTATCAGCCTTTGAAATGCTTTATGGCCGACAACCTCGTTCATTACTGGAAATGACCCGGGATGCCTGGATTAATGAACAGGCAGAGGAGGCAAAAACTACTCTTGAGTACGCCAGGGACCTAAAAGCTAAACTGGCTAAATTAAGGGAGTTGGCGTTGGACCATCTTGATCTTAGTCAGCATAGACAGCAGACTAGTTACAACAAAGGGAAAAAATGGAGGCACCTTAATATCGGGGACTGGGCTTTGGTGCTGCTCCCGTCCTCATCCCATAAATTCAAGGCAGAGTGGATGGGTCCTTTTAAAGTGGTCGGGGTCATTGGCAGTACTAGTTATCAATTGCAGGTAACGTCACGGAAGCAGCAATCTTATCACATAAATTTGCTGAAAAAGTGGTTAGGCCCTCCTCCTGCGGACATCCATGTGGCTATTACACCAGGGTTTGAGGGCTCACCTATTGACATGCTTGTTCATAATGAGGAACTGAAGGCCCACCAACAGGAAGAATTGAGGGAGACTTTGGAACTTTATGGGGATGTTTTTTCCAACGAACCGGGGAGGACCTCCCTAGCGGAACATTGTATTGATACCCCACCCAACAAAAAGGTTAGGATTAAACCTTACAGAGTCCCCGAAGCCAGAAGAGCGGCGATTAAAGCTGAAGTAGACGAAATGCTGCGATTGGGGGTGATTCGCCCATCGAAAAGCGATTGGTCTAGCCCCATTGTAATGGTCCCTAAACCCGATGGCAGCCGAAGGTTTTGCATGGACTTTCGGGCCCTTAATGACATTTCACTCTTCGACGCATATCCCATCCCTAGAGTGGACGAGTTAATTGAGCGACTAGGACAGGCCAAATACATTTCTACCCTCGACTTAACAAAAGGGTATTGGCAGGTGCCTCTGCGACCCGAAGACATCAAAAAAACAGCGTTCTCAACAGAGGAGGGTCATTTTGAGTTCACGGTCCTTCCATTTGGCCTTCATGGGGCGCCTGCCACATTTCAGCGCCTCATGAACACCGTTCTCGCAGGATTGTCGGATTTTACATCGGCTTACCTGGATGACATTGTCATTTACAGTCCTGATTGGCAGTCTCATCTACGACACCTGTCTGTGGTGTTGAAAGCGCTTAGGAAGGCTGGCCTCACTGTCAACGCTAAGAAATGCAAACTAGCTTTTCACAAAGTTAAATACCTTGGATATGTCTTGGGACATGGCTTGATAGAACCTCAAATCGAGAAAGTTAGGGCCATTGCTGACACTCCATTCCCATCCACTAGACGGGAATTGCGTTCCTTTTTGGGACTGGTGGGCTACTACAGACGCTTTATCCCACAGTTTGCGGACATTGCCGCCCCTCTCACTGACGCGCTGAAAAACGCTGGGCGAGCATCTTCACCCGTGCATCCCACCGTGCCGATGCAGGAGGCATTTAGAGTTCTGAAGTCTGTGATTACCTCTACACCAGTTTTGGCTTCCCCTGATTTTACTCGTCCGTTCTCATTACACACTGATGCTTCGGACTATGGGATTGGGGCAGTGCTCTCCCAGACCGGTCAGGATGGCCTCGATCACCCAATTTTATATGTCAGCCGGAAACTGTTTCCTCGCGAGTTGAAATATGCGACTGTCGAGAAGGAGTGCCTGGCAATTAAATGGGCCATTGAAAAACTGGCATATTACCTGGAAGGCCGGCGGTTTGAACTGTTTACAGATCACGCTCCCTTACTCTGGATGGCACGCAATAAAGCTAATAATGCGAGAGTTTTGCGGTGGTTCCTCTCACTGCAACCATACTCCTTTTCTATACATCACCGAAAAGGCTGTGAGAATGTTGGGGCGGACTTCTTATCCCGTCATCCACTCCCCGATCGTGAGTGTCCGGAGGGGGAGGTGTGTAACACAGCGGGGTCAACACGAAGCAATGACTGTAATGGACATGAGAATAGACAAATGTTAAACACTACCTCTTCCTCTCCACAGAACGTTGAAACGGAGGTAGACACGCAATCCACACACTGGCCCTTTAATTCAGAATGGGTTTCGGAATGGGAGGAGTCTCGTCAGGACACGGAAACCTCATATGCTGGAATGGACGAATCAAGGGCGTGCTTGTTCACCCAGAGCGAAGAAGGAGAGGCGGAGGAAGACGGAAGCGGAGCGGAGCTAAGGAGAGACTTGTATGCGGAGGACGAACGGAGTGAGGAGAAAGAAGACGAAAGCAGTGCGGTTCGAAGGAAGACCGGGTCTGAGGAGAGACAACCGAGAGACGGAGCCGGGGACGTTAAAGAAGGGACGCCAGGAGGCCACCGACACCACGAGCCGCCCAGCCATACACCCGGGGGAGGTGTATGGCTTAACCAGGTGCGTGATAAGTTAAGGGGTTGGGTCACTCGTAAGCTGGTATCGTCGGACTAAACCCGGGACCCCCAACTCCTTGGTGTGTTTTCCCTACCCCGAGCACAAAACCCTTCACCTCGGCAGTTTAAGTACAGAGTGCCTCACGTGTGTTTGGTCCCTCACTCCTTTCCCTGTAATAGCAATATAGAACGGGTACTGATACACCGTTTTCTTGCCTTTCTCTTTCCGGTAACTGACGAGCACCACGGAAGTCGACGGAGACATCCCTCGACGGACACCCGACCGAGGACGTAGACCAGCCTCCTCAGATTCAGGCATCAGGAAAGCAGCACGGAGCCGTTCTCCAAGACTTTCACGAAGCATTAGAAAGAAAAGCTCAGATACTCTGTATACTAAAATAAAACCGAGAACAACTAGAATCAGCGTATTGCCTATCCTTCCCCCGACTGCTACACTAGACTAAACCAATTCTATAATTCCTCCGTCTTCAATTACACGGAGGAATTATACAATTGGTTTAGTAAGTAATATCTAGATATGAAATAAATATTTTGATTGTGTTATTAAAAGGTAACACAAGACAATCATGCTAATAGGATGTTTTGCTTATGATTTAATCACTTGTGTTTGTTTATATGGTGTATTATATACTCAAGATTGTTGTTAAATGTTTTGTGAACCACTGTACATAAGTATTTTCTGCATATAGACTTTAATGTCTCTTCTGCTTTGAATATACTTAAAAAGTTGAAGAATATGTACTAATAAAGTACTTGATCAAATAAAAACATTATAGTTTGGTCTAGCGGTAATTCAAAGGCGCTAACAATCATAAAGGTCCTGGCAAGTTTTTCCTTGTTACAGTTTTATGGGATGACAGCACTAACTAAGCGATCAGTTCATTTGACTCAGTGGTCCTTCAATAGTTGAACAAATAAACTTGTTGGAGTGCGTAATAATTATCTGCCCAAACCTGGTTTAGTGTGTGCAGTCGTCTTTTAGGTGCTGCCAGGATTTTATCGAGATTACCAAAAGTTGTACTATGGTGTAAAAGTTGTGCTACATCTAGCATCAACAAGCGTTGGCATAGCCAATAGGTCTCGCCCTTGGGACCTTATAAGTGTTTAGCCATACAACAATTAATGTTGTTGCAGTAAGGATATTGTGCTGCATAACTAAATATAGGGTCCCAAAGGCGAGACCTATTGGCTATGCCAATGCTTGTTTTCTCTTGCCAGTGGAAGAACTGATTTTTTGTTAAGTGAACCGGACCAGCAGGGGTGGGGTGAGTGGGGAGGTCTACAGGGGGAAGTGGGAGGGAGGTAAACTCTTCGGGCGATGGCATTATTCACTAATATATCTTTGTTATGTATTATATTTGGATAAAATTATAATAAAGAATGTATTTATTTTAACAAAAAGGAATCGGCGTGTTAAGGGCCTCACAGTGGAATGTGTAAATGTTTTGTGATTGAAAGGCAGTTGCAAAACATTCGCATTTTACCTTCAACTTCAAGTTGGCGGTAACCCATTTGCAAAAGGGAAAGGGCCCTCAAAGGACTCCTTCCACTTTGTGAATGTTTGTAAAAAGTTTGTTCAGGGCAGGCATTGGACCAACAGACCACTGCCTACCAGTAAAAAAATTAAAAGAAAAACATTTCATTTTTCTTTTTGAAATGTATCCCATTTACCTTCAAGGAACACGAGCTGCCTGTAAAAAAAAATCTTTGCTTTATTTAAAAGCAATCACAGACATGGCGGTCTGCTGACACAAGCAGGCCACCATCCCTGGGATTTTAGCCATTCCCAGTGGATCGTAAACCAAGACCTATTTCATGAATATTACTGAGGTCGGTCTATTTGTGACCCACTGGGAATGGGTGGATGTGTGAAACACACATCTGTACATCGTTGTTTGCAATTACCAGATAGCGAATCGCAAAGATTTGCTATTAGGTCATCGCAAACACAAAGCTTGCTGCATCTGGCTGTAAGTTTCGTAAGGATGGGGGATGATAGGAAACACAGTCCACTGGCTCTCTATCGGGTTTCAGAAGAACTGTTATTCTCTCAAAGATTAGGGTAATAAGTCCATCTCTCTGGCTTATTCAAAGACCTCCAGTAGTTGTGGAGCTTTCATGTCAGAGTTTTCCTTGGAGAACACTGCAGTCAATCCGTTTGACCCCAGTGCCCTTCCACCGGAGAGGGCCTTTGCTTCTGCCTTACAGACCAAGGTGCACACGATTGTTCTCTCTCATGCACGTCCAACCATGCCAGCATGGCCTCAGCCATTACACTATGCAATTCATCATCCGTGCTATCACCTTTTGATGTGTAGAGGTCTGTGTAAAAGTTTGTAAATTGTTGTAGTGGCTGAGGCCATGCTGGCATGGTTGGACGTGCATGAGAGAGAACAATTGTGTGCACTGGCTTGAGTATTAAACTATCGACAGTGAGGGTACACTGTCGATAGTTTAATACTCAAGCCAGTGTTCTACTGGGCCTGTCCCCTTACCCATAATGTTCATAAGGCACTTTCCCGGATATTATATTTCTCTATTGGCTACTTCTCAAAATGTTAGTAGTGTGGCATGCAGTTGTCTCCCCACAGCACCGCTGTGTGCTAGAGTGCCCTCTTTCTACTCTCTTCGTGTCTGTTTCGAGGCGGGAGAGTGTTTCTTCATAGATTGAAGGACATCCACATATTTTGAGACAGAATGACCTCTAACATAAACTTTGAAGTACTCCCAGACAGTAGGATATTTTGCCACTGAACCTTAAGAGATGGGAGACAACCCAGAAAGAAGCCTCCAAAAATATGATGAAACAAATCATTGAAATAGCGGAAAAAGAGTGTGTAAAACATTAAGGTAAAGAGGATGAACTCACTAAGGGAAGTGAAGATGATAACTTGGGAAAAGTAGCTCAAAAGAGTCATGTCATTCTCAATAAAGTTATTGACAAGTACGCAGAACCTAATATAAGAAAGTAATATAGAAAAATTCACCGGGACCAATTGTGCTATCAACTTAGATGGGTCTCCAAGATTGCCAAAAAATACAATAGCTTACCAGCAGGACTATCAATGACTACACAATCTACACATCCTCCAACTACCTCAGAAATTGAATCACCTAGACCTGAGGTGGAAGCCAGTACATCAAAACTAGAAGTTGATTTATGAGGAGAATTCACCAGCCATCCACTAGCTATAAGGAATGAAAACATTCCAAGCACCAGAACACAAATTTAATCCTTTTGCGTACCACCTGAACAACCGTCAACTTCTGGCACGATTGCAAGAGAAAGGATAAAGGAACAAGAAAAAGACACAAATAGATAACTAATTGGTGGTGAACTTATTCTTCATCATTCTCACCAATCATCAGACTCAGATTATGAATAGGAATTGGAACTTGATTGATGCACAGATTAGCCCCTATGTTTGTCAGGAAACTAAAATTGAAAATATTTTTCTTCAACAAACTATCTAAATCATCACAGAATAAGGGGTCCAATCTGACCATGCACTCTAGCTCTCTCACCACTTATGAACTAGAAGACATACATCTATTATCAAAATTATCTAACTCTAAACCCACATGGTTTCTATACGGTTATGTGATGGAACAACGCATGCCACAAGAAAGCATGCATGACCTACGCGGTCTTAACCACGACCGCGTCTTTACCACGCATGCCTTTACCACACAATTTTGTGGTAAAGGGACATGTGTGATAAAGATCACACTCCTGCCCTGAGCCCTAAAATTTGTCCTTCCTGCGGTGTATTCTACCCGCCTCTACCCTATAAATTTCCCCGACCCCCAACCTGAACCTTAATACTCAACCCCCCAGCCCTTAAAAACTACTCAGACCACAACCCCCTCACTGAGCACTAAATCCAGGACCCACCCCCATAAAACCTACCCCACTTCCCTCCTGTACCATCCCAACTCCCTCTTAACCTGAAAACTACCCCTTTACTGTCCCCTGCCCTGAGCCCTAAAACTCAGCCCCCTAAAAACCACTCCGATCCCAGCCCCACTCCCTGAGCCCTACAACCAGCCCCTACCCACTCAAATCCACCCCCAACTTCATCCTGCCCCAGCCTAACTGCCCCTTACCCTGTAAACTGCCCATTTCCTGTCCCCTGCCCTGAGCTCTAAAACTCCCTACCCCTCAGCCCTGAAAACTAACCTGACCCCTCTAGCACCCAAATCTACCCCCATCCCAAACAAACTACCCCAACCCGACCCCTGCCTGAGCCCTAAAACTTCCGACCCCTCCAAGCCCTAAAAACTACCCCTAACCCCTACAAACTACCCCCACCCCCACAAAAACTTAACTTACCTCACCACCTTGTCCCGATCTTTCCTCTTCGTGCTTCTTGCTCTTTCTCCGAGCTGCAGCCAGCAACGAGACAGCGCATATATCCTAACCATGCATATATGTAGGTAAGGTGTTAGAAATGGGGGTCTCTAGTTGGCAGTGTCTGGCCACAGTCCAAGTAGGGACCCTTCTTCCTAAGTCAGGGTAAGGTGGCTACACCCTTTGATAACCCCTGCTCAACCCTGTGGTAACGTAGCACGAGCAGCTAGGCTACTCTCAGAGGCAGTGTGTAAAGCATTTATGCTCATACACAGTAACACAGTGAAGGACACTACAAAGGGACACCACACAAGTAGTTATAAAAAAATAAGCATCTTTATATATAAACTTAACACAAGACCAATAACGGTAAAAAGCCACAATACTGAAAAGTGGGGTGGTACTCTTCAAAAGCTGGAAAAAGAGTTCAAAATGCTCAAATGGGGGTTCAGCTCAAAGCAGTGGTCTCTGTGACCCTTTTACTTACAAAGTACCTGGATTTCGTAGCAAAACCAACAAAATGTGGCAAAGGAGCTGTAGCGATGATTTTCCCAGCGCTAGGCCCGGCGATGCGTTGAATCCTTGCCGCAAGGGAGGATGATGCGCCAGTCTGCAGGTGCGTGCGGGACAAAGCGACAGATTTCTTCACACTAGGCCAGCGATGTGTTGAATCCTTGCCGCAAGGGAGGATGATGCGCTGATCCTGTTGCGTGTGCGATCTTGTTGCGCCAAAAGAAAATGGCCCCCAGCGAGGGAGCGACGATCCGGGTGCGATACAAGGAAAATGGCGGACGCATGGCGCCCGCTCTGCGATGTCGTGATGCGATGATCTCGATGCGATGATTCGGCGTTAGCGAGCCTTTGAAAAGCCCGCAAACGTGTGATGCGATGATCTTCCGGGGATAGGGAGCACTTTGTGGCCCGCAAGCATGCAATGCGATAGTTTTTGGTTTGCGAGCGCTCGGCTCTTCAGCTGCGGCGGCTCGCAAACTGCGTTTGCGACGATTTTCAGCTCTCTCTTCTCTGTAGTAGAACTAGTGGCCCTGGAACTCATAGGGCCCTCACCTGCAGATAGAAATCCTCGCTGGGAGGAATCAGGAGGCTGTTGGGGGAGTCAGATGTGCCTATGACTCCAGCAGGAGGCTAGCTCTCTTCTAGCCCTTGGGTGATTGCTTCGCAAAACAAAAGTCTCTCAAAAGTCCTTTTCCTTCTTCTTCCAAGTCCAAGGGGAACTTCTGCAGGCCAATCCAAGAAACAGCACACAAGCACAAGGACAGCCCTCTCCTGCAGATTCCTTCAGTAACACGGACAGAGGTTCTTCTTGACATCCATAACTACCCATACCTTTCCCCCGCCCACCAAAACCCATGAGACTGACCAGAAATCTTAGCCACATTCCTCCCGGCGTTCTTGAATCTAGCCTCTATGCCCAACTTCTCACCATCCCCCCCTCCCTCAATGCGAACGAGCTAACTGACCTCTTTAACAAAGCTGTCAGTGACACCCTTGACATACTAGCCCCGCTCAAACTCAAAAACCAAAGAAATATCCCCTCAAAATCTTGGTTTAACACAAAGCTAAATAAGGAAAGACGCACACTCAGACAGACAGAGAGATCTTGGCAACCGCACCCCTCCACTTCCAACCTTGCCCGCCTCAGACTTGCTAGGTCGTCATACAAAAAACACATCTTGAGACAAAAAGCTTCCTTCTTCAGGATTCAACTAGACCAAGCTAAGAACAAGCCTAGAGAACTTTTCAACATCGTACCCAATCAAACTGCTTCTGTTCCCCATGCTCCACCAGCCTCGATGACTAGATGTGAGGAAATAGCTCTATTTTTCTATGACAAAATTAAAAAGATTGAGCAATCCTTCCTCCCCACTGTGATCCCTACTACCACTCCTGACATCTCTCTTATTACCCCCCCTCCATCATAACTCCCCTTACTCCCGTTACGACCCATCGTAACTCTGATCTCCCTCTCCCTTCCCCGCCCCACACTCTCCTTGACCCTAAGCTACCTAACACGCTCCTTAAAAATAATGCAGAACTCAAGCCTTCCTCCCACACCAAACACCCACTCCCCTCCAATCTTCTCCAAAACCTCAAACATATCTTCACCCCTCCCTGGACTGCTATTATCAACACCTCCCTTGCCACCGGTTGTGTCCCCTCTTCCCTGCAACTTGGACAAATTTCTCCCATTATCAAAAATCCACTGGCGGACCCAAATGATCTCAACAATCTCCGTCCCATCTCCAACCTTCCCCTTCTCTCTAAAGCCCTTGAAAAATGCGTCCTTCTCCAACTAGACAGACACATTGAACACTTTAAGTTACTTGACCCCTTCCAATCTGGCTTTAGGAGAGGATGCAGTACGGAAACCGCCATGCTCAACATTGTAGACGACATCCACCACTCACTCGACAATAACAAATCTAGCCTTCTGATCCTCCTAGATCTCTCCGCAGCGTTTGATACTGTTAATCACTCTGCTCTACTTAATATTCTTAGAGATAGATTTGGCCTGAATGGTACGACACACAAATGGTTTGTCTCTTACCTTCAACACGGCACTCAACAAATCAAAATCCAGAACTGCCTATCTAAGCCTACCCCCATCTCCTTAGGAGTTCCGCAAGGTTCTATCCTCTCTCCCTCTCTCTTTAACCTCTTCATGGAACCCCTAACACTCATTCTCAAACAAGCTGGGATAAACTACCATCTCTATGCCGACGACACCCAACTCTACTACAAGATTAACACTCATGCTGACATCCTTCACCTCAACAACACTTATCAAGATTCAAGCCTGGTTCCACATGAACCACCTCAAACTTAACCCCCAAAAAAACGAAATAATTCTTTTTTCCCCAAAAAACAATCAGCTCCCCATTCAGAACTGGATCAAAGACCTTAATGCCCTCAATTGCTCCTTATCCCTGTCCGACTCAGTCAAATCACTAGGGATCTCCCTTGACAACCTCCTCACCCCAAGGTCCACATCAACAATTCTGCCAAAGGGCCCTCTTCACTCTCCGCCACCTAAAGAAAATCAAGCCCTTCATCCCTATTGATGATTTCAAACGAGCAGTCCAATCCGAATCACGAATTGACTACGGCAATGCCATTCTTACTGGAATTCCCAAGATGCACCTGGCACCCCTAAAATCTGTTCTCTACCTTGCTGCAAGGCTTATCACAGACTGCAAACGATTCGACCACATGTCCCCTGCCCTCAAATCCCTTAAATGGCTCCCCATTGAAGGCAGGTCCACTTACAAAACGGCCTGCATTACACACAAAACTCTCCATCAGAACCCACCATCCTACCTCACTAACAAACTTAGTAAAGCCGGCTGCTCCCGATCCTTGAGAAGCACTAACTCCTTCCTTCTTATCCCCCCCGTATGAAAAAGAAATCCACTCAGTCTCGATCCTTTTCCGGCAATGCTCTCTGCATTTGGAATGCCCTGCCTACTAAACTTCGATGCAATCCTTCCTATTTTATCTTCAAAAAGGAACTCAAACTACATCTTCTCAATAAATACTGGGGACCCTAATCCCTATCTGCTCCCCTTACTGGCCACCTCTGTCCGACCGTAGATGCGTCCGCCCCCCTGCGACCTGCCTTGCCCGCCCTTCCTCTCATCACCTCCCCCCTCCCTGTCTACCACCCTCGCATTCCCTCACACCCCCCTTCCATCGTCAACCCTCAGCCCTCATCATCCCTCTCCAACCCCCTCCAATGTATTGACCTTCCCTCCCTTTCCTTATCAACCTAACTGACCACTATCCTCCCTTTCCTTTCTCCCTATCTTCCCAGCGCTCTTCTTAATTTTTTGTGCCTATGTAATTATTATTACCACTTACTCCACAGTATGGTGTTTTTTGTCTTCCCATATTTATCCTCCTAAAGTCCCCCATATGTTGACGTATTTGTTGTGTATATATTATCCTGCTAAGTTTTTGGGTCCCGGTGTTTTTACCTTCTGGTTCACAATATGTAAAGCGCTCTGATGCCCCCGGGTCCAGCCAGCGCTATATAAAACCCTCTAAAATAAATAAATAAATAAATACCGAAATCAGGGGTTTGGGCACAGATATTTATACCCCAGAAGTCTTTGTTCTCAAAAGTCTCTAGTCACTGAACCCAGTCAGAACTAGTTCTGCTCAAGCCTAGCGCACTTTGTTTACCAAGCTGCATCCTTCCTTTCAGAAAGAAGGGGTCTGCCATCAGATGCACAGTAGGAGGTGGAGCCAGCATTCTCCTTGCTAGGCACAGCCCTATTCAGGTCAAGGAGCTACCCCTCCCCAGCACTCGATGCAGATTTCTCTATTCAACCCAGGTCTGACTCAGCCTGCCTTGCCCCTCTGAACCCAGACAGTCAATACACATAACAGCAGAGCACACTGGAAGGCTTAGGCAAAAAAATATCTACTTTCTAAAAGTGGTATTTTCAAACACAGATAATTAAAACCAGCTTTGCTAAAAGATGTATTTTATTATGCTGAGCTCAGGCATATCAAACTCGAATTTCTACCATGTTTCCTGGGACAGTTGGGACTATGAGGTGTAATAGTCGGTCTGCCCATTCTAGCCTATGGAGAACAGATGGCCTTGCAGCAGTGAAAAACAAAATGGAGAGTAATTCACTACCAGGACATGCTACACATATCAAGCCATGTCCTACCTTACACACACAATTCACCTACCATAGGGGTGACTGACATGATGCTAAGGGAAGGTTCAGGGGCTGGGAAGTGTGGGCACTTCACAGCCAAGATGGCAGTTTTAGACTGCACACAGACACTGCAGTGGCAGGTCTGAGGTACACTTTACAAGCTGCTTCTGTGGGTGGCACAACCAGTGCTGCAGGCCCACCAGCAGCATTTGGGTTACCAGCCCTGGGCACACACAGGCCACACTACTAGGGACTAACAGGTAAACCAAATAAGCCAATTAGGGATATAACAATTCACAGTCATATTTACACAGGGAGAGCATATGCACTTTAGCTCTGATCAGCAGTGGTAAAGTGCCCAGAGTCATAAAACAAACAACAACAGGTCAGAAAAAATACAAGAGGCAGGCAAAAAGTTTAGGGATGACCCTGCAAAAAGGGCCATTTCCAACATAAGGTATATGCTTGGTTAAGGCAAGCGTGGTTACACTTGCGATGTCGGGACATGCTTGGCTGAGGACGCTGTGCTCTGACTGTTTCCCCTTCTATACGTGATTTGGAGAATGATTAGGCAAAAAATTTATAAAAAAGAAAAATTCTTTCTCGAGGACCATATCCAGGAAAGAACAACAGGCCCTTATAGATCTACAAAATAACGCAAAAATCATTATAAAGGAGGCAGACAAAGGCAGTGTTGTAGTCCCACATGTGGACGACTATTTGAAAGAAGCCCGACAATAACTCGGAAATTCCACTTGCTAATTGAAACAGAAGAATAAACCTCCCAAAGAAATAAAACTTCAACTTAGAAATAAATTAGGGGAATGGTATCATCAACAACAGCTGATCTTTGAAGAAAAAACCTCACTGTACATTGAGCTTATGAGGATAGTTTTTATCTACTACCTAAAATTCATAAAAGGGGATTCCCACCAACTGGTTGTCCCATAATCGCTGGAATCAAGTTTGTGTGCTCAAGAGTAGGACAAGTCATGGCCCCCCGACTACAACCCTTTGTGAAGGATCTTATTCTTCATCATACATTTGGGATACCAATGATATCTTCAAAAAATCGGACAATATTGACGGCCAGACAAACAACACCCTGGTTACTATTATGTTGTCAGTTTATACACTTCAATTCAAAATGAACATGGGATTACGGATGTCAACAAAGTGCTATCAGTACACTAGCTCAAATCAAGAAACATGATTATCGAGCTGCTACATTTTTGTCTCAATACTAAAGAAAGGGAGTCAGAGGGAGGAAAAAAGCTAAGGCTCACCCTCCAAATACTATATTCAACATAAGGTCTCTGTTGCCAGATACCTGAGAGCCTTGCTGGTCACTATAAATCCATTCACAACACTCAATGGGGTTGGTCTGGAAGGTATAGTAGATAGAAAAGGAGAAATTGCTCTTTTTCTAGGTGTCCCCTCACTCACCAGGGTTGCCCCATGGTGACATGCTTCATCATTGGGGCCATCCCAGTCCTCTACGGGCTGGGGCGTGCTGCGACTTGCGAATTACGTATTAGCACTTACAAATGACTATGTGTGGTGCAGATGTGATAGTGGAGTGGACTAAGTGATGTATTAAAAAATACCTGCCCAGTAGGTTTTCAATAGACTTTATTGTTGCCTCTAGGTGGTAATATTAAAAATGGGGTGGAAGAACAGGGGCCCCTAAACGTAATGTGTTAAGGTGTACCTATCAACTCCTGTCAACATGTTTCGTGCATACCCCAAGCACTTCTTCGGGACTACACAGGGACCAGCCCTGTCTTCGCCACTCCTTAGCTCTGTAATGAGTTATTTTAATTAAATTAGATAATGCTGCAATCTATAATTAGTGCATGCAGTAATACCTACGTATTTATTCCAAACACGTGGTTCATGTCGTGGGACCTAACTGTGCCCCATGGACTCGGAGGGGTTCAGTATCCCAGCAAATTTGCTTAAAGAATACCTCCCTCTTTTAGACAGCTACTAGCGTCCCTCCGGTCCGGATGTCTCAGACACAACTGTTTTCAGCTTTAACAAGGAATTCTATCTACAGGTACAAAGAACATTATTGGGGGCGAAATTCGCCCCACAGTGCACCTGCATTTTCATGGGATAAGTGGAAAAATTCTTAATGTGGGATGACCAAGGCTGAAAATCGCATACCATTTACTGGGGTCGGTATATTGACGATATGCTCTGTATCTAGAAAGAAAATCAGGACAAACTCAAAACATACCTTACTACCAATGACAATTAGAATAGTAAAACCACTTCAGAATTTTTTTAAACCCAAGATTAACTTTCTGGATATCAATATATATGTGGAAAATAACAAACTACAAACCATCTTGTTCCTCAAAGATACAGCTGCGAACTCCATTTTACAGATAGAGCCCTAACGCAGAGCTAAGAACTTGAATACTCTATACATCAGAATTTATGGACAAACTACATCTGCCACGATTTTTCAATGTGCAAATTTAAACTTACCAAACTCAATGTTTTTACACCAAACAATAAAATAGGGATATCTATTAACCAGTTGATCAACTGCAACAGCACATATGTGATTTACATCATCCTTTGCTCCTGTCCTACAATATATGTGGAAAGCACTATTCGACCACTAAAAATGAGAATGCAGGAACATTACGAGAACATACACAAAACAGATGCTGGTCTACGTCTTACGGAAAACTATACCAAGTATCAAGAACACGTTCGCCAATTCACATTCTTTGGCCTGGAAGACATCCCACAACATACTAGCAGTGGAAAACGCAAACTTAGGATGCAACAGAAAGAGAGCCAATACATATTACGACTGGACACTGTTTGGAATGGCCTCAATGACACAGAATTACACCTTTGGCTCAAATAATCTGGGAACTGACATCACATCCCTGCACCCGACCTACAATTACCAGTATTACAGAAAAGACTCCCACTAATATTCTTCCAAACTTCAACAATTATTAGATAATTCTCTCCAGTTCATAAATGAACACACTGGCACTACTTGGTTATAATTTCCTTGAAATAAATATGTCAATCTAATTATCAATTTGTTCTGGGTATTTCATCCTGTGGTTGAACACTTTTTCAATTAGTAGACAATGATTATATAATACAATACTGTTTTAAGTGTTATGTAATAACATGGCTTAAATTAGCATAAAATGTATATCTTGGGAATCTGAAGCACCTTTGCTATCTGTCTGATATGTTGCTTAATTTCAAGATGATAGGCGTGGCTCAAATCCACCCGAGTGACTTACCGCACTCACCTATAGTCACTATATAGGAAGTCAGCCGGACAGTGGAGAAGAATAAACAAAAGTCTTTATTAGGCCAAATAACACTCATATGAGAGGGCCCTGTCCGACCTCACTCCTAGGAGTGCGAACGAGAGGACTGACTCTCTGCATCACAGCAATACATTATAATGCAATACAGTAACGAGGGGTACGCCCCTTATGGAAAGTTACCGAGCCTCAGACCAGTGAACAATGCTCTCATAGAGCAGGCATCTGCACCTGCAAGGGATACATTATTATCTCTACTCAAGGCCATGGAGCTAGGCTTCAGCGTCTCTGGGCATGAGAACATTACTGATAAAGAGACTTGTTAGTTTCGGCCACAGTAAGCTGAGAAACGAAAACTGCTGTCTTAGTACATTTCTGTATTCCTGCGGGAGGGGCATATGAGCGAGCAGGGCCCGCAGGCACAGAGGGTTACACAAAATGGTGGCACACAGGCTAAGCTAAGAAACTAATATGGTCACACGTACATTTGAACATAAGTAAAAAGCAAGAATAGTAATTCAGAATAGGTGCATATACGAACTTCATTAGTTAGTCATATGATGCTAACTCGCACATCATCACAGGGCAATTGGGGTAACGAAAAGTGAATTCTATCAGACCCTCCTTTTAGCATCATTGGCTAACTATAGCCTCATTTATTTGCAAAAGGTAGTGCCGACATCCATTCTAGGGGCAGGACTTTATTTCTTTAGTCTAGAACATCTTCTGCAATAAACATCAACCAACTTGCATCAGCAGGAATTTCAGTAATCATAGAAGTGGTATATTGACCAGGTAACTTCTTTTTCGGACGCATATTCGCAACCCACATTGAACAACATGGAGGGAGGCAGTATATGCAAAGGCAGCAAGTTAGAATTACACTCACCACACTAACCAAACCCATCAATATTTTCCAACCCCAGGAAGAGAAGGCACCCCAGAGCCACCCCTGTAGGGACCATGTCCCATTATCCTGATGTAGTTCAGTCGCTAATCTATGTAATTTTTGTACTGCCAAGTTAACAGTCGGGGCTGAGTCAGGTATATAAACACAGCAAGATGTCCCGATGACGCGACAGGCCCCGCCCCTATCAGCCAATATGACGTCAAGCACCATCCTGTTCTGGATCGTAAATAATCTCATAGCCTGAATCTCGACAGATATGTTAGTCGTAATGTCAGCTTCGGTGAGGACTACCTTTTCCATTACCCTAGACAGTCGTCGGATAGCCCTGCTGTTAAATATCGGACCCCAGAGAGGTAACAAACCCTTAGAAAAATCAGTCCATTGTTGGTACGAGGTGTCCGTCTGATCAACGTCATCTACCTGAAGTTCCCTCCTTTTGCGCTGCTCTTGTGGCTGCTCCTGAGGACTGGGGAATCGACGATGAGTTTTGTGGTAATCAGAGGGAGCCACATACACAGGGGGAATCATGTAGGCTAGGTAGCACACCCCACCCCAACCCTCGGGCAACCATAAGTATCCATTATCACCGCAGACGAAATAGATACTGGGTGGGGCAATCAAAGAGGGGCTAAGAGGCAAGCGTATTGAAGCAGTCACATTACAAGAGCTATTACCAACTTTGATGGGACCCCTTCCCTCTATACAGAAAAATGGAGAAGGACCCACCACAGCCAGGGGTATCAGAGACTTGGAACTGTCGTTACTCTTCGGGGGGTGTCTGTAGGACAGAGTGGCATTCAATTTCAGGAAACTATCCCTAAGTCTGTCAGTATCATTTGGTGTCAGGAATCGACCCAGCCTTTTCTCACACGTCTCTATAAAAGTCTGGTCAAAACATCCATCAGTATATATTCGTCCAAGGGAAGATGGAGGCAGAGGGCGTACTCGCATCGTCATTGTCCACCCCCTGTTCTGTAGTCGAGGAGTCAGGGAATCTGGCTGCTGGAAATATTTAACAAGACCTATAAGAGTATACCACCCCACACAACTATTCACCGGCGTCAAAGGGAGAGCAAGGAATCTGTCTTTCTTATAGGCAGCAGAAGGTAAAAGCCCACAAACCCAACAATCTGTCAAGTTGGTAGTGGCGTGTGCATGGTGCAAAGTCTTAATAAAAACATTGTCTTTGTAACTTTTTCTTAACATTCTTTCACCATAATCAACAGTAATCATATTATGTTCAGGAACGGCAGTGGGTGTGGGTGCAAACACATGAACGGGGTAGGCTTTATCCAGGAAAAACAATATTCCAAGAGTCACTAGAAAGGCAATCAGAATAATAATTATAACCACTATCTTTCCCTTTCGTGGAAGGGCCAACCAGGGGGAATCAGGCTCAGGTCTCGGAGGAGCTGCAAAGGGCTGCTCCTCATCAGGAATGGGCCGTCCAAAGGGATACATTCTTAATATTTGTTCAAAATATATCAAAAATCAAAAAAAAAAAAAAAAAACACTTCTACTAAAAAAATAGTCCCAGACAATCCTCAACCGGCCAGAGGGGTTCTTCAACCCTTAAAAGGGATCTTCTCCCTGTGTCCTTCAAAGCCTCACAGGCAGGCTTTTACCGTCCATACCTAATTCCAACGTCGCTGTTCAACAATTTGGAAACAAGGGAAGCACTTAATTCGGGCCCCGCACCACTCTATAGTCTCATAGCACCCAATCTTCGGCTAAACACCAGGGCTCTTACAAGTCCATCCCTAACACTAAATCTTCTTATTCAGAATGTCCACTAAGCCCTTCTTCCAGTGTTTAGTCCATCATATTTCAGCACTGTTACTTATTTTCTTCGGGGCCTCAAATCGTAGCGAGTGCTCCCTGGCACTTCGGGGTCAGTGAACAAAACAGGTGAATCTGTGGCAGATGCTGAACTCTCTGGTGTCTCTTCACTAGTGGCAACAGGAGTAGTAGAGCTCACTGAATTCTCTATTCCGCTTCGCTCTTCTCCAATCAGTGAAGCATCCGAGAAAGGAACATACCTCGGAATAGACTCATTCTCTTCGTCAGCGATGCCATCCTGTACCCATTTGTCATAGGGCAGCGGAAGCGGGACTCTTTTCACATGTGAGGCATGCGTCCACGCCTTCCTTCCGTCGACCCGAAGTGCCGTACGCGTGGTGAGGAGTACCTGGCGTGGTTCCGACCACCTCGGCTCCAGACAAGACTTCCGCTGATATCTTCTTACGACCACCCAGTCCCCTGGGTGGATGGAATGTCCAGGCCCCTCCGGCAACGGCTTCAGAGTGTCTGCTACCTGCTGATGAATAGAACGAAGATCTTTAGTCAAAGCATACAGATAATCTGTCAACAAAGGGTATGGTACTTCAGAAAAACATTTAGGCCTGGGCACTCCCCAGATATTGGCCGGACGGCCAAATACCACCTCGTGGGGGGAGACGCCCATTTTCGCATTCACAGTGACTCTCGTTGAAAGCAAAGCTAAGGGAAGGGCATCTGGCCAACGGAGACCTGTACTCTCACATATTTTGGCCATCTTTAGCTTGAGCGTGCCGTTAAAGCGCTCCACAAGTCCTGCTGCCTGGGGATGTAAGGCTGAATGAAACTTTTGAGAAATTTGCAAACCTTTGCATATTTGCTTCACTAATTCTGCATTAAAGGACGTGCCATTATCACTCCAGATCACCCTAGGTAATCCGAAACGGGAAAAATACTCCTTTATTAACATTTTTGCAGTAGAGATGGCTGTGCAATCCTTTGTAGCATACGCCTCCACCCACCTACTAAAAGCACATACGACTACAAGGACGTACTTCAAGTTATTGACCCTTTCCATTTCGATGTAATCCATCTGAATCACCTCGAAAGGGAAAGAAGGGGGTGCAAAATTTCCAGTTGGGACAGGGGTACCCTTTCCAGGGTTGTGTCTCAAACACACCATGCATTGACGAACCAAGTGAGTGGCCACTTTAGAGATATTCTTATTGCTCCACACTGGGTCTAACAGTTTACATATTCCCTTTGCACTAACATGGGCAGGCCCGTGCGCCATCGTCACTACTGGGAGAACGTACGCATTCGGAAGCAACCATCGTCTCTTATCTGTCACATCTGTCCAACATTCATCCGCATCCAATCGTCCCTGCCCATCCTTCCATGCTCTCAATTCCTCTTCTGTCGCTTTGCCCTGTATGTTCTTGACACTTTGTACAGTGTCTGCGAACATATGAACATCTGGGACCCATCTAGCTGGTCCTGCCACAAACATCCGTGGTAATTTTTCTCTAGCAGTTTCCTTTGCTGTCTCATCAGCGAAAGCATTGCCTCGTCCTACATCATCCACTATTGTCTTGTGTGCGCTACATTTTATCACAGCCAATCGTTTGGGTAGTGTCAGTGCTGTTAGCAGTCGTAATATCAGTGGACCATGTTGTATGCGTTGTCCGTGAGAAGTCAGAAATCCCCGTTCTGCCCAAAGTCGCCCATAATTATGAGCCACGCCAAAGGCGTATTGGCTGTCAGTATAAATGTTCACATCTAGCCCCTCACTCAATTCACATGCTCTCAGTAAGGCAATAATCTCCGCAGCCTGGGCAGAATTGTAAGGTATCCTAGAAGTCTCCACCACCGTCTGTAACGTTGTTATTGCATATGCTGCTGTCGATGTACCGTCTGGTAATTTAAAACAGGACCCATCCACATACAGCTCCCCGTCTGGTTCGTCCAAGGGCCTGTCTGTCAGATCCACCCTCCCCTTTGTCTCCTCTTCAGTCCTGAACAAACAATCATGTATGTCATCGTCTTTTGTATCTGTATCTGTGGGGATAGGTAACAAGGTGGCAGGATTCAGTGTAGCACACCTTTTGATCGTAACATGGGGTGCAAAAAGAGTCATCTCATAACCCGTAAGACGAGCACTAGTTAAGTGCTGCGTCTGTGTTC
This sequence comes from Lissotriton vulgaris, assembly GCF_964263255.1. NCBI lineage: Eukaryota > Metazoa > Chordata > Amphibia > Caudata > Salamandridae > Lissotriton > Lissotriton vulgaris. The sequence goes on from NC_141696.1 coordinate 1,577,505,695, forward strand.
TGTTCAACAAAATGTCCACAGCATGCGGTACCATGACTGTGAGGTCTGATCCCAGTACGAGCCCTGCCGACTGTCTTATAGAAACCGCAGCAGCCGCCGTGGCTCTCAGACAGCTCGGCAGCGCTCTTGCCACATTATCGAGCATTGCAGAGAAGTAAGCACAAGGTCTCTGCTTCCCCCCAAAACACTGAGTTAAGACAGACAGCGCGCAACCTTCCGCCTCATGTACGTAAAGGACAAAAGGCTTCTGGTAATCAGGTGTCCCAAGAACTGGTGCAGAACATAAAGCCATTTTTAGTGACTCAAACGCTTCTTGACATGCGGGGGTCCAGGGTAGGGGCTCGCGCACTTCCTTGGTAGTCAGATACAATAGGGGTTTTGTTAGTAACGCATAGTTAGGTATCCACTGGCGACAATACGATGTTATGCCCAAGAACGCGCGCACCTCTCGCTGCGTGTTACGTACCTGCATGTTAGTGATCGCTTTTATGCGCTCTGGCGTCAATCTCCTCCCCACTTTCGAAAGGAGGTGACCGAGGTAGGTGACCTCCGTTCGACAGTATTGAAACTTTGGAAGGGACACTTTATGCCCTCTTTTGGCCAAATGATGCAGTAATTTCACAGTAGCATCCCGACAACCTTTCTCGTCGTCCGATGCTATCAGGATATCATCCACATACTGCAACATGACGTTGCCAGGTGGAAGTTCCAGTTCATCCAATTGTGCCTTTAGAGCCTGACTATATATGCTCGGACTCTCCGTGTACCCCTGTGGAATTCTCTTGAAGCGTAAGCTTCGGCCAGCCAATGAGAATCCGAAGAGGTAACGGCTGTCTTCATGTACTGGAATACTGAAGAAAGCATTTTTCAAGTCTAAGACAGAGAAATATTTGGCAGAAGGGGGTATCATGGTCAATATTGTAGTAATGTCCGAGACCACCGGGTACTGTGGCTCCACTACTCCATTTACGTGTCGCAAATCAATCACAAATCTATAAACATCAGGAGTATTATCAGTAGCTTCAGGTGACCGTCTTTTAAGGATAGGTAAAATAGGACTGTTACATATGTTCGAATCAGTCTCTTCCACTACCCCAGACCGTATTAGATCTTGTATTATTTGTAGCAGGGCCTTCTCTCCCTCCCTAGGAATCCTGTATTGTGGAACTCTGGGCAATTTCGCTCCCACCTTCACTCTTATGGTCACCGGGGCAATATCCATTTTACCTACATCTGTATCATTGACAGCCCACAAGCTGTCGGGTATGCCTTGGAATTCAGGTGGTAATGGGTCGTCTTTCGAAAAACACTGCAATGGGCGGGCAACATTCGGACCCAGAGTAAGGTACACGCCGTCCGGAGAACAATAGATGGTGGCGTGTAATCTTTTCAATAAATCTAAACCCAGCAAATTTTCTCCACAATTTGATGTCAATAGAAACGGTGAATCAACAGTAAAAGGGCCAATCGTTAACGTGAGAGGTTTAGAAATGGGGCTAATCACCGGAGTTCCTGCGAAACCCACGGAAATGTTATTTTTGCCAGACAGAGCCGCCCCTGGGACCCGAGAACGAGCCACTGAACTTTTCATTGCACCCGTATCCACTAGAAATTTTTGTTGAGACCCCATTAAGTCAGCTTCGACATAAGGTCCCCTCTGATCAACTTCCATAAGTACTGGTCCCATGCTCTGTCCTACGCTGTCCTAGTTGTGGGAGAACCCTGTCAAATCGTCCACTGAGTAATCATCGTTATAGTACTGACCACCGCCCCTCTGCAACTGTTGTCTGTCTGCACCATTGTCAAAGTAATTGCCTCCCGGTCTCCCGCCTCCTTCTGACCGCGCAGCCTGTCTCCCAAAATCACCACTACCTCGTCCTCGTCCTCTTCCTGGACCGCCGCCCGACTGAAGCAGTGGGCAATCTCGCCACCAATGCCCCTCCTGCTTACACTTCGCACACTGATTCGGTCCCAGCCTTTCCCTACTCTCGCCTCTCCCAAAGCCGCCTCCCCGACTCGGCACTGCGCCCCTTCCTCTGCCTCTAGCCACTTGCTGCAACAAAACTCTCGTCTTTAAATCCTTAGCCTTCTTTTCCTGCTTGTCCTTACTTTCATTTTCTCTGTGCTCATAATACTGTGCCATGCTGAGAATACCCGAAGGAGAGGACGTTGTCCACGTGCTCTCCGACGCTTGCAGTCTTGCGGATATTTCAGGCAATAAGTTCACGACAAACCTATTAACAAATAGTCGTAACCCTCCATCTTGTGACACATCTTGCCCACTAAAGTCAATGAACGTTTCCTCAAACCTCGTAAAGAAGTCCGAGACTGCCTCATCCTTCTTCTGCTTACATGCCGTCAACTTGTCCCAATCTACCTTTTTCGGGGGAATGAGTGAATGCATATATTTTATTATGCGCCCTGGCAAAGCTAAAATCTCGGCCTTCGGCTTCTCCCCTGGCTTACGCTCCTTATCCCAATCTTGCAGCTCCTGCCACGTACCTCCTAACTCTTCTGCATGATCAGTACCTTTCACCTGTCGCCACACATCAACCGGGACCAAAAGCCTGAAAAACAATTCAACATCAGCCAACGTCATCACAGTGGAAGACGCCGCTTCTGTAAGCTCTTTGTAATAGGCAGTCGGGTTCTTTCTAGAATCCGGTAGCTGGGCTTTCAATGATAATACCTCACTTCTCTTCCATGGCGTATACACCCATTGCTCCTGGAAATGCGCATCTATCCTGTTCCTGGTAACAGCCTTCGTTACTGGATCTAGCAACTCGGGGACCTCGGGATGGAAAATAGGGTGCACCTCGCGCATCGGGTGGAGACCTGGGAAATGGGGTGCGCCGGCAGAGGGCAATTCATTCCTGTATTGTAATAGTGCACGTAAACTACTCATCACTTCTTTCACTCCTGTATTCGTTCTGTAGGCTCCGGCCTGTATATCTCGTAAGACCGCTGGAGCCACACCTCCATACCCCTGCTCCCATAGTGGTATCAATACGTTGGACATGTGCCACAAAGCGTGCTGCTGCATCAAAGGCTCAAAATCTTTCATAGTGGACCAAATATCTTCAAACGAATAAATATTATTCCTGGCCCATTGACATGCCTGATTAGCCACCATACTCTTTTCATCTAAACCAACCGTAGAACGCGTGAGCAACTTCCGTACCTGCGAGAGTAATCCGCTACCTGCGCCTCGACTCGGCGTTAGCATCTCCATACTGGGGGTGGTACTAGCTGAAACACTAGGGAGTGCCAAAGAAAATTGGGAGGGTGCAGGTGAGGTGGTCTGGAGTAAGGAAACGAGGGGTGTCGAGGGCGAAGATTGTTGGGGGGCACTGGCTGAAGGACCCAGAATTGGGGAGGAGATTGGCAAGGAGGGATACAAGGGCTGTGGGGCATAAGGGAGAGGGGGTCGGGTATTCAAAATGTCTTCCATCTCATCCGGGTCGTCCTCCCGTACCACATAACTTTTATTTTCTTTCAGCCTACAAAGTCTATCTGCGCGCTCCATACGTAGCGCATTCTCATTTCCCACCTGCTCTCTCGCCTTCTGCGCCATAGTCTGGGTGGACTTTTTATACGCTTCTTTCTCATCTCGCAGCTTGCGTTTCCTGGCCTCTTTCTGCCACACTCGCAAAGAGTCGAACATACTCTGACGACTACGCCTAGCAAACAGTTTGTCTTGTAAGTAGTCCAACTTAGCTTCATCGAAAGAACCCGTCAAAGGCCATTGTGAATCCACATTATCAGCAGTGTACCGGTGCCACAAAGTACCAAACAAAATCGGGACCAGTCCATGTTTGACATACATATCAAAGCTCGGAGTCCCTTCAGGGGGTGCAGGTTGGCTCTCGGCCGGTCTAGTATCTGAGGGTCGACAACAGCATCCAAAACATCGTAACTTACTAAAACACGACATCTTTACTTCGGTGTGAAAGAAACACTTCACCACAGACCACGTTACCTTGAGTCACTAGCTCGAGCTCGTTCATACACACATATAAACATACATTAGGAAACCATACGCACACATATACAATACCTCCAAACACGTGTTACCAAATGGGACAAGGCCCGTCGACCAAGTCCTGGGGAACCTGGACTCTACCGCAGACCGAACAGTACACTAACTGTTCTGAGGACGGGGAACAGATCCGCCACCCGTGCGGCACTATGGATCACTGCGCACTTTACCGCGGGAAACCCAGATCTCACCTCCACTGAACCACCACACTAGGAGTTCAGGGTAAGCACCGGAGTCTACCCACAATGAGCCACGCCTTCACCACAGTACCACCCGGTCGGATCGCTACCAACAATTACATCTAAATACGTCCCCAACCTCGTCAAGTCTGTCAGAGCACCAACTCGTACTCTGAGTTCCCCGGAGCACACTAGCCCCAGGAGCACACCGGCTCCTCAAACCATTAGAGACACTCTAGTCTCCCGGAACACTCCCGTTCCTTAAACAATCACAGGTGGACCACTCACCTTCTGTAGGCGGCACCGACCTCTACCGTTCTCCACCTCCGGCTGCCAGGACCAACACGGTCAGCTTCAAGTTCCGCCTTCTGGACCCCGGCGTAAGATCCGAACCGGGACCTCTCCCGATCAGCAGGGTGGGGCAGCGCTGCGAGAACCAAGCTCGGCATCAGATGGGTACCCGGGCCCACCGTGCCGACCAGCGGGTCCCCGGTCTTCTGCTACCCACTTACGGGTGAGAAAGATCCTTATCGCGGGGTCCCTATTCGGGCGCCATCTGATAAGCGTGGCTCAAATCCACCCGAGTGACTTACCGCACTCACCTATAGTCACTATATAGGAAGTCAGCCGGACAGTGGAGAAGAATAAACAAAAGTCTTTATTAGGCCAAATAACACTCATATGAGAGGGCCCTGTCCGACCTCACTCCTAGGAGTGCGAACGAGAGGACTGACTCTCTGCATCACAGCAATACATTATAATGCAATACAGTAACGAGGGGTACGCCCCTTATGGAAAGTTACCGAGCCTCAGACCAGTGAACAATGCTCTCATAGAGCAGGCATCTGCACCTGCAAGGGATACATTATTATCTCTACTCAAGGCCATGGAGCTAGGCTTCAGCGTCTCTGGGCATGAGAACATTACTGATAAAGAGACTTGTTAGTTTCGGCCACAGTAAGCTGAGAAACGAAAACTGCTGTCTTAGTACATTTCTGTATTCCTGCGGGAGGGGCAGATGAGCGAGCAGGGCCCGCAGGCACAGAGGGTTACACAAAATGGTGGCACACAGGCTAAGCTAAGAAACTAATATGGTCACACGTACATTTGAACATAAGTAAAAAGCAAGAATAGTAATTCAGCATAGGTGCATATACGAACTTCATTAGTTAGTCATATGATGCTAACTCGCACATCATCACAGGGCAATTGGGGTAACGAAAAGTGAATTCTATCAAAGAGATTCAACACTGTTTCATCAAACCTCAGGTCACTAATGAATTATTATGCAACCTCTCTAGACACCTTTCAAATGGGACCATTTTATATAGCGCACATGACCATACTCTATTTTCAGCAACTGCCCCTCGGTAAAAGTGTTCTGACTTCTCCTTTCCAATATGATTTATATGACAATTAATTAAAGTTGTTTTTGATTACTTCTACCTGGGATTTTGATCCCTTCTGAATTGAACCATTACTAGGGGGTGTCTACACGTCAGAGAAATATATTGGACATTCCAAACAAAGGTTTCACATCTGAACTCGATTACCGCGAAGAGAGCCAGTATTCCCTATTAAATATCGATAGTCATTCAATATGGCTGCCATATGTACTTTTTTCTATTCCCATCCTGCTTTTCAGTAAGGGAGCAGATTATCACTGATCAGACCAGTTAAAAGTAATAAAAGGATGTGTAGCTAATTGCCCGTTTACTCTGTAATCCAATAATCATAAGAACTCCGTTCTTCACTGTACCTATCACCACCCGTCTAAAATGGCCACTCCGCACACCTGCTAAAAAGTTAACTGTCAGGCTAGCAGCTCATTTTGGACTTCGTTTGCCCATGATACACTTCAGGTTTAACTCATATTTATGGCTTACCTGCTGCTCACCCAAGACTCTCCATACACAGACCGCGTGAGACTGTATCCCACGGACCAAGATACCAATGACTGCTTGTATTTCACCAAACAGTTAGGACTTTTTTGGGACACCCCGCTTTGGGAGTGACAACCTTTTTCCAGACCCATCAAGGCACTATCTATTTGATATTTTAATGATGCCTGGTTTCCCGCCAGTACCACCACCACCCCCAGTGGTATTATGACCATTTAGTGTCCGCACAACTCACAGAGATATATAATGCACAGCGTATGTATGTATAGATATAACTTCTGCTCATAAAACCATTGTTGTTGGTGAATCATAGTTTATGGTGCATTACAATTGTGTGTATACCAGGTCACATTGTATGGGACATAAGGACACGTACCATAGCATGCTTATCAGTTTGTAATATTTTTCATTATGTTTTGATTTTTTATTTATATGTAAACCATATTTTTCAGCCTTGAAAAGGCTCCAGGCCTGCACGCCTCGACGAGGCGAAACACGTGTTGGCTGTTCTGCTTCGGCTGTTCTGTTACTATTACAAAGTTATCGGTCTTCCACAGCTTTCTTCTTTTTGATATATTTGTACACAAACAAGTTTGTTCTGCACATAAATGTAAAAAATTATGACATATTGCATACTTTAAATTCTAATGTGATTATCCCCAACTTACTAAACAATTTAGAAAAAACCCATTTTAAGATTTCTCTGACTTTTATGGAACCAACCAGCCATTTTATGTTCCAAATAATTACGTTAATTCAAACTCTTTCAACTACAGTTTGGCACCCCGTAGAAATTGCACCTCACATATGTAAGGCAAACGTATCCTTCTTCACTGGATATTTCCTTTTTCACATATCTGTTCCCTAAACCTTTTGTCTTCTCTGCCACCAGTACTGTTGCCTAAGTCGAGCTCCTCCGCATTCCTCTTAACCTGCAAACCCCAACTATCAGTGCATGATTTAAGATCTTCTTGATTGAAGTATACTAAAATTACCCCTTCCTATGCTTTGTGCCACTCATTGTTATTTACAACGTGTGGTATGGGCAACCGCGGTTCTCCAGAGTGTCGAGGCGAGGTTTGTTTTGCAACAGACTGCAAGGACACCACTGCTCTCTGGATTATGAAGAAGAGAGATTTGCCATTGTGATCAACCCCCACTGTGACCAGATCCAACACAGCCTATCACAACCCTCGCTCTTGCAGTTTCTACTTGACCAACACATCTGCTTCGAGCAGCTCCTAAACTACCCTTGTAAAGTAAGGGAACAACAAAATTGAAGAATCCTCATAGAGCAAATATCTCTTCTATCTGGCAAGTCATCGACCAGTGGCCTGGTCGTGATAGTTCAGCAACCTCGCTATAAGGGCTGATGAGTCAAGGAGGAGCACGGGCAGGTGCAGAGGTGCCAGGGCACCATGGGCATGCTCTACTGGAAGCATCATGGAGACACTACTTGGTCCGAATTGTTCTTTCAACATATTGTCAATGAACTGAGCCAGGTAACTAGTATTCATGGATTCGGGGAGCCCTACTATACATAGGATATTTGGTCTAGATCTCACCTCAAGGTCTTCATTTCTAATGCATGTGGCTTTCGGGTCTTTCTCCAGTTTTTTCAGGTTCCCCTTCTGCACTTGCATCATCCTCAATGTCAAAGATGTGCTGCTCAGAAATATCCAACATTCAGCTTGGCTGCCTAAAGTCCCTTTCGTTTTAGCTCGACCAGCAGATAAAATATGTGTCTTCGTTCGATGTGCTGAAGGTTCTGCACCTGGGTTGGCAGGTGAAGCAATGCCTATGTTCAATCTGTAAATATATACAAGCAGGATGCTGCTTACAAGGAGCTGGGAAGCCTTGGGAGCTGAGTGTGACCCTGTGGTTTGTGAAGGAGTGTAGTGCGGTGATTTGATAAAACAGCACAATACTAGGGACAAGGATTGCACCACTGCACTCAGAGCCTGACGGCGCAGTACATGAGGACAGGAAGCAGTCACTCAGCTCAGATCTTTATTGCATTCTATTAAATCACCATCATTTTCAGAAGCTTCTGCAGAAAGCTAGTGCCTGGTAAGCCCACAGACCTACACAGCCCTTTGACAGTGTGGCGTTGGATGGAACAGGCATCTTCTGAAAGAGGGTTCTAAGCACTGCGAGCCGCTGTCTGCAGGCTGCATTGTGCACTTGCAGACAAAGAGGAAAGGATAAGGTTTGAACACTTTCACGTCATGACTAGGGATGGCGTAGGCATATTCTCCGCTAGATTGATACGCACCGCAGGCAGCCACCCGCGGGCTGCATTGTGCGCTTACAGTGAGGTGGGATCTTCGGGCACCAGATATAGGCACAGTCAAGCTGTAGGTTGCACTTACAGTCACAGCGCCTGCGGGCGAAGTCTGTGTAGATGCTCTCCCCCAGAGGAACCAGGTCATTCTTAAATAGGTCACATCTTAGGTACTTGGAACCTTTGCAGGGACAGCCGACATGTTGTTCGCAGCACTGCTCATTCACTTTTTGGCACCTGAATGCCTGAATAGCACAGTTCTCCTTTGAGCACTCCTCTGAGCTGACCTCTGGGACCAGGACGGAGGCCAACCAGAGGCAGAGACAGGGCAACACCAGCGCTTGAACCAGTTTCTGAAAAAGAGAAGACGAGGCGTTGTTAGCTGCGATGCGCTGCGAATGATACAACACATCTTTTGTGACTATACATAGTGCCAACATATGTTAAATATGAAAAATCTACAAGGCAAACATTAGGCTGCTACATAGGACAACCATGTAACAAATCTAACAGTCACATAAAGTATGTCTTCATCATAACATATCTTATTGAATCATTTTCCATGTGTGATGTTTAAGCAAAAGCTGTGAATCCACCTGGAGGAATTCTTTTACCAGGACAAATCTCAAACACTGCCGAAACATCTCCACACAACATCACCCAAATATCTTGACAGCAAAGATACATCATGTGACCTACAAGATCACCAAAGCAACAACACACCAAGGGGCAGCTTTATTAACATTTTGACCAGGTTTGTGTCACAAAAGTGAGACAGACATGCATAAAATGTTTACTTTAAATGTACTTTCCATAGCAAAACTTGATTCTTTTACTTTGCATCAAGGGGGCATCGCAAAGTTGGTATTTGGGCATTCCCAAGCTACCACCCATGGTCTTACCATATCTACAAATACTGATAGACACATCTTTGTGGCAAACAATAATGTCTCTGTGGGGCAGGCATTAAAAGAGATACATGCTTTAATTTCTTCAAACCTTTATGATTGTGCATGTGTGCTACACTGCACAGCGCACACCAAAGTGGAAAACATTTGTAAATGTAAATGTAAATGTAAATGTGTAGGCATTTATATAGCGCACTACTTACCCGTAGGGTCCCAAGGTGCTTCGACCGCTGCGAAACCCTTCCTGGCTTCCCTGAGAGATGGTCCCTTAATGGGTATCTCCAGGGTGAGACCAGGCATCCCCGGTGGTCTGGTGGGGCCGTTAGTGAAGATGAGGCAAGCTAATGCCCAGAGTTGCCGAGTGTGATCGCTGATCAGAGTGGGCACCGAGGCGAGAGAATTATCGAGTCCGCTGACCCTGGTCCAGAAACCTGCCGCGTCGGGAATCGAACCCTGGTCCCGGGCCGTCCTCTGCTCTCGGGTCTGCCGCCTCTAACCAGTGAGCCACACTACTTCACTAGGCACAGTATTTTGTGCTGGAAGGGTACCGTCCAGGACATACACCTGCAATCGTGCAAATGCGTGTGTGTAGTGCTAGGCAGCCTGATTGTGCACCAACGCTGTGTGTGTGAGGGGCATCAAAATGAAAGATGCAAGGAAGTACATGCAGGAGGGAGGAAAAAGAGGGAGCTGAGGAGGAAAGTGAAGAGATGGGAGGTATGCAGATGGAGGATTTCAGGAAGATGTGGGGGCAAAATGGTGTCAGTGTCTAACAGAGAGACCGCAGAAAAATGTGGCATGAAGGAAAAAACGTGAGTGACTGAAACACTCTAAAAGACCTATACCCTTTCCAAAGACCTTAGTATTGTTTAATTCACAGTCTGATATTTTCAAATGTAAACACTTTTAGTTCTAATTATTCCAAACAAAACTTTTGTTACTCATTTATCTGATACTGCTAACACACACTGTCCCGCCAATAGCTCTGCTCGTTTTAGGTTCATGTCTGTTACAATGTTATATATCTGGATGCAATGAAAGAACGCTGAGAGATGCAACAAAAAATACTTGTTGGGTGGCACACTATGGGAAGCATAGGGCTTTAGTTTTAAATGTTTAAGTCACATCCTAACCTACAATGGCCATGCCTCTTGGAAAAGATTCCTAGTTACGCTTTTTAGGCTACACCCCGTTTAGTGACCCGCTCACTTTTTTCATCCCACGTAAAGCCCTGGCCAAAAATTCATAGAAAAACAGCCTATGAGTTGATGCGCTCACTTGGAAATTCTGGCCAAATATCCCATATGTGGGACAGAACCCCCGTATTTACGATGAACACCTTACTTATCTCCGGCGCCGCTCTTTCCGGTGGCTAGTCTATCTAACCGCAGATTCTTCACCTTAGAATACTTCCAACGCGCCAGGTTTGACCCAGATATTTTTCTGAGCATTACCACTGCATGAAAGCTGCTGGTTCCATGCGGCTCTGCGTCGACTCCAGTCTGGGAGGGAGGTGAAAGGCAGCCAACGGCCCCTGATCAATCCCCTACATTGAGCTAGAGATTACGCAGGCCGGGGTGCAAGTCCCTTCCTGTGACTGTGACAGAAGAGCCTCCTGAAGCCGTAGCCTGATTGGAGGAAAGAGGGTCATGACCAGAAGTTCCGGGTACCACACTCTTCTGACCCAAGACCAAGGCTGGAACATCGGGATCATAGCCCAAATGACCCAGACTCGTTCAACCAGAGGGAAGGCTAAAAAATGCAGCACATCTACGATGGATCCAATGAAAGGGAGCTTCTGCGAAGAGCAGTGCGCACACTTACGGGACAATGTCCCTAACACAGCCATCCTCGATATATCATACCTGTAACTGTTCACTGTTCACATTGGAGAGTAGCTAGTGCACCCTTGTGCACACTCAGAGCACGTGCACCCTGCAAACTGCACTGTGCCTACATCTCGGACAGTGTTCCTAACACAGGGATTCACCTGTCTGCACACTCACCCATCCTCCATATGTGATACCTTGTACCAGTTCACACTGTAGTGAGTGCACCCTTGTGCAAACTCAGAGCACACACACACTGAGAAGAGCACTATGTGTACAACCAGGAAAATGTCTCTAACACTGGGGTTCACCTGTCTGCACATTCAGCCATGTAAATGTAAATGTAAATGTCATGGTACTTATAGAGCGCACTGTCACCAGACGTCACCTTGCGGTGTCGCCTATTCGGCTTCCTGGCGCTGATACTCATACCGCTGGGGAACCCCTCCTGGCTTTCCCTGTGAAGTGTCCACTCCTGGGCACCCCCAGGGTGAAGCCAGGCATCCTTAGCGCTGTTGGGGCCGGTGTGGAGGCTAAGCAAGCTATTGCCCAGAGTTGCAGCGTGGGGCCCGTTATTAGAATAGGCACCGAGGCGAGAATTAACAGGTCGGAGGTAATTGAGCCCGAGACCCTGCCGAGGCAGGAATCGAACCCTGGTCCCTGGCCAGAACTCTGCATCAGGGTCTGCCGCTCTAACCATTGAGCCACACTCCTCCACTTAGCCAGCCATCCTCCATATATTATATATAGGTTTTCCTGTTTTCAGTTTCTATTTTTGGTAAATTCTGGTGGGGTTTTTTCAGTGCTTTCAAGCGATTTCAGTACCTTAAAAAATCTGTGGTCATCAGTGGTTATACATTTTCGCGCCATTAAAAACTACAGAAACAGTGTTTTCCGGTGTTTAGAGAACGTTTTGCTTTTAATATTGCTTGCTTTCTGCACTAATAGCGCATGGTATATAGTCAGTGTAAGTATAGTGTATATGAGTTCCAAATAGATTTTTGTAAATTAAACTTATTGTAATACACCATTCAATACTTCTTCAGTGAGCCTTTGGTCATGTGCGGTCGCTCTTTCCTTTCCATGTAAACTTCTGTGAAAAAGCTCTCTCAACATCGGCACTTGAGATGGGCAACTCTAAGACAGCCAGTACACAATTTGTTAACTCTGGCCACTGACATAGCTTTCCATGCCAGTACTGGTTCACTTGAAGATTGTGGTTCTCAGGGCAGGTTCTGCAACATTTGCACTGATCTGGGCGCTTATGCCATCAGAGTTATTGAAGCGGTCAAAAATGAAGCAGCACTTTCGAAACTACGGAGGAAATTCCCTTTTACGGAAGGGATCTAGAACGGAGTGCCACAGTGAGGTTTCATTGACTTCAAATGCCATGGTTGGTGAAAGGACATTTCTATTGTATTGTATATTGGATTTATATAGCACTTATCACCCAGGGGTCTCTAAGCGCTTGCCTTGGGAACCCGTCCTGGCTTTTCCCTGTGAGATAGCCCCTACAGGGCATCCCCAGGTGAAAGCCAGGCATCCCGCCGCGGGGGGACGTTGTGGAGATTAAGCAAGCTTAATGCCCAGAGTTGCAGAGTATGAACCCATGATTAGGTCAGGCACCGAAGCGAGAATTATCGAGTCCATGGACATTTGAGCTCAAGACCCTGCCGCGTCGGGAATTGAACCCTGGTCCCGGGTCTGACCTCTGCTTCAGGGTCTGCCTGCTCTAACCAGTGAGCCACACTTCTCCACTCTATGCATCATTGCAAGCCATTTCTCATACATTGTAAAATAAAAGTTCCTGAATTGCTCTTCAACATGGCTTTGCTTACCAAGTGGCAAGCACTCTAACATGGAACATGTTGCAGTGCTAAAGTCACTGAAGGTGTCGCCCAGCCTACTCTCAAGGAGAGGTTTCACATCTACACCAATTATGCTGAACACTTGGCAGGCAAGGGTGTTTTCAGACTCTATTTTTTAGGTCTTACCTAGTGACACGGTGCATGCGCTGCTTGCTTTGGCGAGATCTATAGTTGTCGATTTAGCTTCGGAAGGGGGACAGGAGATGTGCAAGCGCAGAGACAGGAGATGTGCACGTGTTCAGCGCGCGGCCTTTGAGCACAATGCATGCATGGCGCACTTTCGCATTCTCCACTTTAACCAATGAGACACTTATAATGTAGCAACATGGAGGTACATTGTTTACAACGTTCTACAATTAATGTTTATTGTGTGATTCATTAAAACCTTTTCAAAACACATACAACTTGTATTACAAAATTATGAACTAACGGTTGCATTAAAATTATTTACAAGAAGCTGAGAAAATAGTTCTGCAGCGTGCCTCTGCATGTGGCAGACAATCACGGAAGCATGAGATCACTCAGCAATGTGCCTGCAGTGCACACATATGCCTCCTACACTATAGGAGGCTGTCTCAAGCTGGGACTGACACTGAACTGGACGTGCAGCGCAGATAAGGAGCCCGGTCAGGTCAGAGTACATTGATGGGGACGCTCTTGTTTCTATTTGTTGCCCTGCACAGTCTCTTAAATGTATATGACCGAGGGAAAAGCCAATATATATATTGATTGCTAATTCTTTTCAAGAAAGTCCCGCGTTAATACGAGGTTGCACCTTAAACAGACATTTCGCGAACAAGGACTGGATCCTCGTGGGCAGCCCTTTCCTTACAAATTGAATGACAATCCCTGCCACCTGCATTTGATTTTGATTTTGGACAAAAACAATACATACGACAATCTGGAGTCTACACATTGAGTTGGAAGCTAAGCAGTTTCTGCTCGCTGGTGTGTCTTAAGCGACGAGGTATCACAAATGACATCTCTTCAAGACTTCAGGATGAGTACTCTCTTTGTGTAATCTTTTGTGGTTAGACCTATTTTCTTTCGCTCAAGGATATTTCACGCATGCAGGCGTTAGAATAATACGTCCCTCGTTTTATTTACTTATTGCGTGTTTTCTATGTGTTTTAATGGCATTTCTTTTAAGATTCAGCATAATATCTGATTACATTTGTTTTCATAATCAGAACAAAAAAAAACATGTTATCTATTAAAACATGTATAAATATACATTCTGGGTAAACTTACAAGGTCAACCCACACATCTGTTATTATTTCACTTCATTATTTTAACAGTTCAAAAGTCTTTTGGCAAACCTATTGTCTCTTTTCCTTGCCATGTTTTAGTAAAAAAAAAAAAACAAGTCCCTGAATACGCACATGATGATTCTATCTGTGACACATAACCCCTCAACGGCACCTATTGTGTACAAGAAGCTGTCTTCCTGGCACATCAGCCTAAAACTAAGGGATAGCCGGAGAAGCCCTCTGATGTCAGAGAGTAATGCTCATGCAAATAGCTCAGGATCCTCTTGCAATTTCACATGAAGCGTAGGTTAGGAGAGTGGTTTGACTTGCGTACATATGGGAATTTTACTTGATGTGATGGGAGAAACGTTGTCGATTTGCTTGGTGCTGTCTGATGTTCTCTGCGTATTGACAAAACATTTGAACTTGCATTTGTGGTGCAAGTAGGACATAGTTGGGTCTGAGACAGAGTTGACTGGAAGGTGGGCTTTACAATACCTTTTCTTTTGTTGTAGTATTCTCTGATGCCTGCCTTGTTGTTTTATCTTAGTTACCTAGAGGCTGTTGCCTCTAGATTGCACTGCAATAGGTCTCACATTTGCGAGAGTTTAGGATATTGTCATTGTAAACGACAATGCCCTTAATTTATCTGTTTTAAAAACCAACACCATAAACAAAAGGCATTGTCATTTACAATGTCAATAGCTAAAAACATCACAAATTCTAAACCTATTGCATTGCAAATGCTTGTTTTATTATGTCCACTACAGCAGTTATGTTTTCCTGTAAAAATCTAAGAATGCAGTAGAGGGCACTTTTTTTCACATCACTATCAATATGCGACCAAAGATCCTCACATTTCTTGCCTTTGGCGTCATTACTCAGCAAATATTTTGTAAACGGTTGCCACATGGATAACATAGCATTCATGGCCCCTTGGGCTGAGAACCATCAGCTAAGGGACACAGTTGGATTGACTCTTTCTTTGATGCCACATAAAGCACAAAATTATAAGTATTTGCGTTTCAGTTCCTGTGCATAAGAAAACAGTGCAGCAGAATGGACTACAAAGTCAATAGCATTCCTCATTAACTCTGAAGATTGTAAAGATGCTTGCAGCATACCTTCGAACAAGTGGCAAGGATCTCCTACAGGCGAGCACCTCAGCTCAGCTATCAATTTTGACAGGTCATCACACAACTTTTTTATATGCATAGCAGAATCACTGCAAATACAAACAATATCACTCCAATCTTTGTTGTACTTGGAAAGAACCTTTTTTGCAGAGCATTCAAAGTGACACCGAGTTCCATGTTTTCCAAAGGTCTGGTGTCATGTGTTAACCAGTATCCCAGATGCTTGGTGATAGCGCTCTTTTCCCATATACTGGTCACTATACCTTGCATTGAATGTTTAAAGCATGAGGTGTTGGCAATCAATACTGACTCACTAGAAACTGGGGGATGATGTATTGAGGGTTTTTACCCATTCTCTGTGGGTAAATGTGATGGGAAAGATTCTTATGCAACCAACTATTTTACCAATCAGTGAAAGGATCAAATGCTGCCAAAATATCAAATATGATTTTGATATTTCTGATTCTCTACAATTTATAAAATAATTAAACAAGACCTAAAACATGCTTCTAAACCCTGCGTCTTTAGACCAAAGACCACAAAACTGAAAAAAACTAAAGGAAGAAGAAACAATATTTTAGTGGCATCCCTGAACAACAAGCACTCAAGCAGAATAATGTTAGCCCAGACTTTCTTACTGCTAGCTTGTATAACAAAGTTACATTGTATTGGCCCCTTCAGGAAGAAATAAAAGACTCTTTTAATCTCTTTTTCCTTTCTTTGAATGGCATTGTGTTTGCAGTTGTGCAGGTGTTTTTTCAGTGCTTATATGTTTTCACTGATGAAGGCTATTTCCCTTTCCGTGGAGTTTTCTCAGTTACTATAAGTTTAAACCTAAAACCAGACAACCTAATCATACCTGTAACTGTTCACACTAGAGAGTAGCTAGTCCACACTCGGAGCTCGTACACCCTGCAAACAGCACTGCGCCTACATCCTGGACAGTGTCTCTAACACAGGGATTCACCTGTCTGCACACTCACCCATCCTCCATATGTGATACCTGTAACAGTTCACACTGTAGTGAGTGCACCACGTGTGCAAACTCAGAGCACGCACACCCTGGGAAGAGCATGGTGTGTACATCCGGGACAGTGTCCTTACACTGAGATTCACCTGTCTGCACACTCACCCATCCTCCATATGTGATACCTGTAACAGTTCACACTGTAGTGAGTGCACCACATGCGCACACTCAGAGCACACACACCCTGGAAAGAGCATGGTGCGTACATCCGGGACAGTGTCCTTAGACTGAGATTCACCTGTCTGCTCCCTCAGGTGCCCTCCATATGTGATATCTGTAACTGTACACACTGGAGAGTAGTGAGTGCACCACACGTGCACGCTCAGAGCACACAACCCTGCGAATAGCACTGTGTGATATCCGGGACAGTGTCCCTAACACTAGTGTTCACCGGTCTGCACACTCAGCCGCCCTCTATATGCGATACCTGTAACTGTTCACACAAGCCCTACAAACATCTTTTAATCGCATGCCCTGGCTAGCAGGTGCTACCATGTGGAACTCAATGGTACACATTTCACCAGTTTTGGAATGTTGACAGGCGGAGCCCATCCTGTCAAGAATTGAAATAATTCCCTGCAAGTTGAACACGGATCTCTGCAGCAGGCACATTAACACAACGAGCTAGAGACAGTTTCTACTTACCCCCATGGTGAGTGTGTTTGCCGGTGCGGGTGTCTGTGCTGCAATGTGTGCTCCTCGGCAGACTCCTCAGTGACTTGAGTATCCAGCGCAGCCGCACACCAGGTTATATGCACACTCCAGAGGCCATGCCCCCTCCTGGGACACTCCAGAGGCCACGCCCCCTCCAGGGACACTCAATAGGCTACGCCCCCTCCTGGCTTGTTAGTCATGACTGAAGTAGCAGATCCAGTTCTTTCCTGTCCTGGAAGCTGACCTGCAGCCGAGCCCTAGAAAGGACTTGTGATCAATGTGGCTTTTTCACACTCCTGCTCCCAAGGGGGGGCATCTGCCGAAGCACAGTGGGGTCCTTTCACCAGTCAAGAACACACAGGAATTGTGCAGATTCCTGCCTGTGTCTACGTGCAGCCGCCCCTATTTCACATGATCACCATCAAAGTGCAAGGGAACTCACCAATATATAATGTCAGTTATTCCTTCCTGAAGATGCAGGGGGTGGCACTGGCGGAGGGGGTGGGTGTGTCTGTGCTTGTTGGAGTGGGGGGGGGAGAGGTGCTAAAGAAGTTTGCAACTGGTAGAATGGCTAGTGGTGACCCCCTGCCCCCGTCAGGATGGGGACGTGTGTAAAAGTGTGAAACCGTCATAATAATTCAGATCAGTGCACACACATCAACAAAACAATCCCAACCCCAATTAAATCAGGAAACAAAAATAAACGAAGAGAAAAAGGAAGACAGTGAGCTGTGCGGGTACGGTCTGATGTCATCTGCCCCGGGGAGAAACCCACAGAAACGGTCAACTCATAGTCTGTGGAGCTACCACATCAGAGGGGCCAATGACAGGACAGCAAATGGAAAAGACATGGAATGCCATTAGCCCGGGTCAGCACCCCCCCCCCCCTCCAGAAGCATTCACCAGCACTCACAATGCCCTCTCCGTGCCTGGCGCCAGGCAGAGGAGGCCCAAGGGGCAGCTGCCCCAGATGGTCGGTGTTGTTTCCCAAAGTTATGGCAGCTTTGGGATTGGCAAAAAAGTAGGCTTGCCCTCAAACATTGCTCAAATTTATGCTATTTACAGCATTGCAAAACCCCCACCTTTACTACGCAGCAGTTCTTACCATCAGAGAATTTGCTTCTGGCCTCCTGGACAACAATGAAGGTGTCACGGAGAAACAGTTCTGTTCTGTTGTGTTACTGATATTTATAGAGCGCTCATACACCGAGCGGTTTCACGGACAAACACTTCCAGGATCCTGCAGTTTGCCCATCTGCGTTGATTCCACCAGACCCAATATTCTAAAGTTGTTGCGGTGCGACCTGGCCTCCAGATCCTCATGGCCCCAGCTGCCCATGGCTGCAATTTCACAAAGTGTCCTCTTGTTTGCCAACAATCTGGTGGACTGTGCCGCACCATCATCTTCAACATCCAGGATCCGGCACTCAGCGACATCCATTCGCTCAGCAGTGTTTATCCGAAGGCTCCAATAACTTATCAAGAGGGGAAAGCACTGCGTCTAGTTTTCCTCCAATGGCCAGATGTTCAAATCACTCCGAGTTGTAGTGTTCCTTGTCACAGTCCTTACTAATGAGGCTGTGGCTCCGACGTAGACCACCCCAAATATCGAATAATAACCTTTTTATCCCAGAGGCTGAAACCCCACCCCTATACTCTGATGACATACAAGAGTGACTCACCCTTCCCACATCCTGTTATTTCAAGCAATAAAATGGAAGCACATAGCTAAACCAGAGTAAGGAGCCAGGAGGGCGGGAGGGAACGTAGGACTGTTACGAGGTAGTACGATTTGGAGTAATGAAGAATTCGAACATTACCTCCCCCTCTGTCTTCCTTGTCCCAGTCCTTACTCGTGAGGATGTACTCAAGCTGTACTCCCTTTAATGCTTCTACTACATAGAAAGAAAAACACAAAATCCCAGAAGCATAATCTATGCAACACCTACGGTCTGTTTTGTGTTGCAATGTAATCCAATACTGCAGAAAGAACTCCAGAACTATAGAAGTAGTGCTGGAACCTCCCAACTGCAGCCTATAATGTGATACAAACGTATTTGGGGAGGCTCAAGTGGCCACATTACACATTTCTTTGAGAGAACAAACTTATGTGCTCATGTTGACCTTCGTTTTACTGAACCTAAAGGGGCGTGGCCACACAAATCATATGCGGTCAGAACTGTTTGCTTCACCCGTCAACTTGCGGTAGAAGAGTGTGGACGCAGCCCTCTGATGAAAGTCCCCATGGTAACAAGGAGGAACTGCACTCGGCTGAATTTTATAATTAGTACAACACCTTATGGCCGTTCAAATTGCTCACCCACGCGCACAAAGCACTACACAACGAAGGAGCGGCACCTCAACAAACAAGTAATGCAATAAACCCATCAAGGCGGCTCTAACTTTACTAAATACACTTGGTGCTGAGGAAAGTCAAAGAGGCAAGACCCTCAACTGGTAATGATTTCCTGCAACACAAATACGCAGAAACTTCATACTAAATCCAGAGATGCTCAGAAATCTCCCTCAGATATTAATGGGAAAATTAACCATAAAGTTATAATTTTGAAGAGTCTGCATTGCATTAATCGGTTTAATCTTTTAGGATCCAGAATAGGTCAGATGTCGCTTGAAGGTTTTTTAACCAAAAATACTGCCATCCCCCATTCTTCCTGGGAACAGGAGGAAGGCATTCTTTTTCAGTAGGTCTTCTATACCCTGAAACACCGCTTTACATTCTTGAGGGTTGTGAGTGGTGGTAAAGTATTAGTCTAGCTCATCCTGAAACTCTATTTTGTAACCTGGGCGTGCAATGTCCAATACCAAGACATCTGATATTGATTTTCCCAAGATTTCGAACAACTCAAAAAGACCTCCCACTGGTTCTGCGTGTAGGAGAGTAGGGTCTGCAATCCTATGATCACCCAGATTTTTTGCTTTTGTTTCACTGGTTTACGACTTTCTCTGGCTGTGGGCCTGCTAATCAGACCCACAGCCTGGCTGTTCTCTTTCTAAATTACGACATGTACCCTAGGTGCATTTACCAATTGGTACTGGGCCACCTTATCAGACCCTGTAACTCAGGGCATAGGTGTACCCAGGGCCGCCAGGAGCTGCAGCATGAATTATGCCACCCCTGGCTGGCCGCCTAAATTTGACACAACTGGCTGCATGACAGCTGGGGCGAAGTCGTGTAATCACACTTTGCTTTAGATATAGTAGCCCTATATCTAACCATACAATGGACACTCGAGTTCCTATCAGTCACTCCTATGGCAGGCCTTGACAATCCTGAAGGCAGAGTGCATGGGCTCGTGTGAACTAGGCTCTGGCCCGAGCCGAGCCCGGTTGCAGCTTGCGGAACCAAGACCCAATGGCTGTTCCATGATAACGCGTACCCCATCGGTAACTTCGGTGTCGCATTATCAAGGCATGTCGAGTAAGGTGTCATACGAATCGGGATGCTGCCCTCTCACCAACCCTGGCGACGAGGTTAGCATTCCGCCCTTCTAGAGGGACACGACATGTACGTAACTGTGAACCCCGGTTAAAGTTAACTAAAGCCTCAGCTCCACAAAATGGATGCTGCCACCACAGACACGAGTCTGACCTCCTGCTGCTGGGAGTCCTTCCAGCGGGGAGAGCTTGGACAAAGGGTTTCCTGTCGAGGGCGGTGTTCGCACCGTCCCAGACAGGGTTTGTGTATTCTGGGTAGGTAGGGCTTTTGCGAGAAGGTGACTGCGGAGTGGCACCCCGGTGCTCACTACGCATCTGCCGGTCAGAACCAGTTCCAGGGGCACCTGCCCTGGCCTGGGGAAAGTCCGGCAGGGGAGAGGGGTGTAACTACCCCCCTTCCTGGTCCCACCCTTAGGGCAGGACCTAGTCATGTACCCACCCCTTTCTTTAGGATAAAGACCGGAGCGGGGACCCTTCCAAATTAGATCATCTTTGAATCAAGAATACTTTCTACGAAAGGACTTCGAGACTCTTCTCAAGATTTCTCCCTTGTGACTAAGGAGTAGTCACCCTGCATCAGCGGGCACCATCTAAGAACTCTGCGGTTTGCTGCAAGTCCTTCCTCAAGGATCCGACGGCCCAGCTCGACGAGAACCGGCTTCCCTGGCACCTCTGACCTCTACCCACGTCATCAGCTCAGCTGTGATCTGTGGGTGCGACGAGACCTCGAGGGACCGGCCATCATCAGAACCTGCACGCTCTTAAACCAGCACGACCATCGAAGCAATTCCCTGGTGAGTGCTCTGGGGTCCGAGAAGCCCCGACCCTGAGCCGCTCCAGCACCGAAGTGCAGTCTCCCAGCATCTCCACGATCTGCGTGGGGCCCTTCTGCTCGCTGCTCAGCACGTTGTCTGGTCACTAGCCGCTGGCTTGTGCCCTTCTGTGACGACATCCGAGAATCATCACTGCTGGTCTGGTTGCTCCAGACTGGCCCTTGCTTCCATCCTTGCGAGAAGCACCCCGGACCCTCCTGGTCCACTCAAGACGCCATCTTAGGCCCATCCCGTGGCCCTGAGATTTGCCAAGGCTTGTTGCCCCATCCTGGGCCCAGCGACGCCGACAGCATCATCCTTCGTGGGACAGCTCGCACCTCCACCGTGGTCGCCGACAACGCCTCCTGGTCCGTGAGACTGCAGAGCCTAGCGTCGCCCACTCACCTGGTCGAGGTGACGGCCAACCGGTGCCTTCCTGGTACCCTCTGACTACTGGCTAGTAGTACGAACTTGGTCCCCTCTGCTTTCAGGTATCATCAATCTCTGATCCAGGCTTGGATCTCTACGAACTATTCATCACTGGTCGCCGGCCAGCAACTCCTTTTCTTCCGGCTCCTGGCTCGTCAGCGAAGACCCCGACGCCTGTAAGACTTGTGCAGCCGCAGCCCTCGTGGCTAGGTAACTCGGCATTTCGGTGCCTGCATAGCCTCTTTACTCTAGGGTCCCGAGTCCCTCGCTTCCGACTTGCCTTATCGGGTCTGCCCGAGACCTTAAACTTTCCGTGTCCTCGGACACTTGTTTTAATTGTGCACTTGAAGTATTTTCCTAAGAGATTTGGTTTGTGCTTAGTACCCTGTCCTCATAAAGAGTACAGGGCTGTTGTGATTCTTAATAAATATCCTGTTTATTTTCATAACACTTGTGTGGTGTCCTTTCACTTGGTGTTCAAGGGGTACATGTGTGGTAAACAGCTGGCTTAACGCGCCCTCTCGAGTCTTTAGCCTTAGACTGCTCGTATCCACGCTACTAGGATAGCTGGTCTATAGGTTGACTTACAACCAAACACCATAAGGGTCGTTGGAACGATACATAGCGGTCGCTAGAATAGCGAACGTTGCATATCGGGCCAACTTCTCACATTGGTGAGCAGCGGTTGGGATTTGAGCTTGCTGTTGTTTTACCACACGTATCCTAAGAATATCTTGTTGAAAGATCACATAAGTACTGTTAGTACATATAACTAAAGCTTAGAATACTCTGAGTTCTACTGAACCAGCTGTTGCAGCTCCTCAAGGCTTAGCACACCTTGGTTGCAACTCTTAGCAAGGGAACAGTAGGTAAACACATAGTGTAGGTAGGTGCATCACTTACACCACACTAGAAACAGTATGTCGGACAAAGGAGGAAACTCTGAGTCTCCCCTTGTGTCAGTTGACCCTCCACAGGTCATCCCTTCAAGATATACTGTGCTGAGCTTCAAGGAGTTAAGACAAGTGTGTCACTCCAGGAAGATCAAGCAGGGGTCTAACCCCACCACGTCCTTTCTGATTGGTCTCTTGGAGACTTATGATGCCAGAAAAGCTGAGACCCGTCTTAGCTCTTCTAATCCAGAAGGAGACATGCCTCCCCTCGAGGGAACCAGAGACGATCCTGACCTCATCCACCTCGCAACTGAGAACGAAGATGTGGAGGATGATGAGGATGAGGATCCCTCTGGGGATGAGGCAGATAAGGGACAGGTAGAAGTCGTCAGACTAAGCAGGTCCAACTTAAGCAAACATGATAGCGGTACTGGGGGACCCCTGGGGCCACTATCAGGTCAGCTTAACATTGGGAATGGACGAGCCCGATCTCTGTCAAGAGACTCTGGCAGATCCCTTCAAACCAATGGCTCTCGCAACTCTTCTCAGAGAGGGATGACGTCCCCTCAGCGGAGAGTGTACGAAACTAAGGAAAGGGCAGCTAATCTGAGGATCGAAAGGGAAGAACTTGCCCTGGCCAAAGAAAGGCTTGCCTTTGCGAGAGAGCAACAGTTAAGTGGGGTAGTCCCCACTGGTGGCAGCAATGTACCTAGCAATAGGGAAAAGAGTTTCGATACGAAACACCTTGGTAAGATAGTGCCCCCCTTTAAACAAGGGGACGACATCCACAAATGGATTACTGCTTTGGAGAGGGCCTGCACTGTGCAAGGTGTTCCCCAGAGTGGGCAGCTATCTTGTGGCTCTCCTTTGAAGGTAAAGGAAGAGACAAGCTCCTCACCACAAGGGTGGAGGATGCGAACGGTTACCAAGTCTTGAAAAATACACTCGTTGAAGGGTTCGGCCTAACCACTGAGCAGTACAGGGTGCTGTTCAGGGATACCCAGAAAACGCAGTCTCAAGATTGGTCTGACTTTGTCGATTGTGCCACTAAGGCTTTTGAGGGCTGGTTGCTGGGCAGTAAGGTTACTGATTACAAAGGATTGTATAATTTGATGATGAGAGAACAAATTTTAAACAATTGTCAGAACCAGTTGTTGCATCAGCATCTTGTCGACTCGGATCTGACCTCTCCTCAAGAATTGGGAAAGAAGGCAGACAGATGGGTTCGCACGAGAGTTAAACAGAACCAGGGCCAGAATCAAGGTGGTCAGAAGAAAGCAGACCAGAAGGGTAAAGATTCTAAGGGGGAACAAAATGACCAGAAGTC
Organism: Lissotriton vulgaris; assembly: GCF_964263255.1. Lineage (NCBI taxonomy): Eukaryota > Metazoa > Chordata > Amphibia > Caudata > Salamandridae > Lissotriton > Lissotriton vulgaris. The sequence goes on from NC_141696.1 coordinate 1,577,529,688, forward strand.
TTCGACAGGTCCCCAACAACCCAAAGAGGGTGGGGGTCAGGCTCCCCAAAAGAAGAAAGAAGGCCAATCCAAAAGATGGTGCCAGTACTGTAAAAGTAAATCTCACTGGTTTAGTGAGTGCACCAAGAAAGGAGGAGGGCAGACTCCTGCCACTGCAGCCCCTAAGGCACCTGTGCCCCCTAGTACAGTCAGCAGTGGTAGTGCGCCTCCCAAGGGTTTAGTAGGGTTAACCCTGGGTTCTGAGGGGCGTGACAACCTAGTTGGCACACTCACTCAGGCTGTCCTTGTCAGTACAGGGGACGCGGACGTGTCCACTGACATAAGTCCCAATACCTTGGGCAAATACCGACAGACGCCTTTCATAAATGGAAAGATGGCTCAGGCCTATAGGGACACTTGTGCCAGCGTCACCATGGTGACGCCTAACTTTGTGGACCCTGGACAGATCATGCCAGGTACAGAATTCCTGGTGACCAATGCAAGCAATGTCACTACCAATCACAGTATGGCAATTGTAGCTTTCTCCTGGGGAGGGGTAACTGGCCAAAAGAAGGTTGTAGTTAGTCCAGACCTCCCAGTGGATTGTTTGTTGGGCAATGATTTGGAGTCATCACAATGGTCGGAAGTGGAGCACCGGACTCACATGGAAATGTTAGGCTTGCCAGCACATGTGTTCGCTGTGACCAGGTCACAGGTCAGGAAATGCCCCACTGAACAGGTGCTGGATCCTGGAACAACGGACCAGACACCTCCCAAGAAAAAGAGCGGTAGGGTTAAGGCCGCGCCTTCCCCCTTGCCCCAGGTCGTGGATCAAGTCTCAGAGGAGGCTGACCTACAGGAATTGAGGGAAACTGAGCCGAGAGAGTTCGAACTTGATCGAGTTGAATTCTTGGGTTCAGGGGGACCCTCAAGAGAGGACCTGGGGAAGGACCAGTTAGACTGCCCTTCTCTTGAACCCCTCAGACAGCAGGCTGCTGCTGAGGCTGCTGGGAACGCCACAGGTACCCACAAGGTATACTGGGAAGATGGACTCCTGTACACTGAGTCAAGAGACCCCAAGCCTGGCATGACCAGGAGGCTGGTTGTACCCTTGTCTCAGCGTGGTTTCCTACTTGCCTTGGCCCACGAGATTCCCTTAGCAGGTCACTTAGGCCAGACGAAAACGTGGGACCGGCTTGTCTCACACTTTCACTGGCCTCATATGAACGAAGATACCAAGGAGTTTTGCCGCTCCTGTGTCACTTGCCAAGCCAGTGGTAAGTCAGGTGGCACGACAAAGGCCCCCCTTATACCAATGCCTGTGGTGGGGGTGCCCTTTGAACGGGTGGGGATCGACATCGTCGGTCCCATGGAACCACCGACAGCATCAGGGCACAAGTTTATACTGGTGGTAGTGGATCATGCCACCAGGTATCCTGAAGCTATTCCCCTTAGGACCACTACAGCACCTGTTGTGGCAAGAGCCCTAGTTGGAGTATTCTCCAGAGTGGGCTTCCCTAAGGAGGTCGTCTCCGACAGAGGTGCAAACTTTATGTCGAGCTACTTAACTGCTATGTGGAAGGAATGTGGTGTCAACTACAAGTTCACTACACCCTATCATCCACAATGCAATGGGCTTGTTGAGAGATTCAACAGGACCCTTAAAGGGATGATTCATGGACTACCTGAAAAGCTTCGGCGTAGATGGGACGTCCTGATCCCCTGCCTCTTGTTCGCCTACAGAGAAGTCCCACAGAAGGGGGTTGGCTACAGCCCTTTTGAACTTTTGTACGGGCATCCTGTAAGAGGACCCCTGTGTTTGGTGAAGGAAGGATGGGAGAGACCTCTCAAAAAGCCTGCAGCCAACATAGTGGACTATGTGCTTGGCCTCCGCTCGCGGATGGCTGAATACATGGAGAAGGCATCTGAAAACCTTAAGGCCAGCCAAGAACTCCAGAAAGCTTGGCATGACCAAAAGGCTGTCTTGACTGTTTACCAGCCCGGACAGAAGGTGTGGGTGTTGGAGCCAGTAGCCCCAGCAGCACTCAAGGACAAATGGTCCGGGCCCTACACCATCCTGGAGAAAAAGGGAGAGGTCACCTACCTGGTCGACCTGGGAACTCCCCGGAGCCCCCACAGGGTGCTTCATGTCAACAGGCTCAAGGCATATGTCGACAGGAAGGACATGAGTTTGCTCATGGCCCTAGATGAGGGACAGGAGGAGGAGAGTGACCCTCTCCCCGACCTGCTCACTCAGAATCCTGACGATGGATCGGTAGATGGTGTTGTCTTTTGTGGCAGCCTCTCCGAACATCAACAGAGAGACTGTAAACAGGTTCTTCAGTCTTTCAGACATATGTTTTCTCTAACACCCAGCCAGACCGATTGGTGCACCCATGAGGTTGACACTGGTGACAGCTTGCCCGTTAAGAGTAAAATCTACCGGCAGCCTGATCACGTTAGAGACTGCATCAAGAGTGAAGTGCAGAAAATGTTGGAGCTGGGAGTCATTGAACCCTCGGACAGCCCTTGGGCTAGTCCCGTGGTTCTAGTGCCGAAACCTCACACCCAGGGTGGTAAGAGAGAGATGAGGTTTTGCGTAGACTACAGGGGTCTCAATGCAGTCACTAAGACTGACGCCCACCCAATACCAAGGGCAGACGAGCTTATCGATAGATTGGCTTCGGCCAACTACTTAAGTACGTTTGACCTGACAGCTGGGTATTGGCAAATCAGGTTAGCTGAGGACGCCAAGCCTAAAACCGCATTTTCAACCCCTGGTGGGCATTATCAGTTCGTGGTGATGCCCTTTGGTCTGAAAAATGCACCTGCCACCTTCCAAAGGTTGGTGAATCAAGTCCTTACTGGGCTGGATGACTTCTGTGCGGCGTATCTTGACGATATTGCTGTCTTTAGCTCCACCTGGGAGGATCACCTGGTCCACCTGCGGAAAGCGTTAGAGGCTCTGCAAGCAGCAGGCCTCACTATCAAGGCCACCAAGTGCCAGATAGGGCAGACACAGGTTGTATACCTGGGCCACCTTGTAGGTGGAGGCCAGGTTCAGCCACTGGAGAGCAAGATACAGTCAATCAGGGACTGGGCTCCTCCAACCACCCAGACTCAGGTTCGAGCTTTCTTGGGCCTGACTGGTTACTATAGGAAGTTTGTCAGGAACTATGGTTCAATTGTGACACCATTAAACGAACTGACAAGCAAGAAAATGCCAAAAAAGGTTCAGTGGACAGCGAGCTGTCAAAAAGCATTCGATGACCTAAAGCAGGCCATGTGCACGGCGCCTATCCTCAAGAGTCCGGACTACTCCAAACCATTCATTGTCCAAACAGATGCTTCTGAGTTGGGTGTGGGAGCTGTTCTTTCTCAACTGAATTTTGATGGTCAAGACCAGCCCATTGCTTTTATAAGCAGAAGGCTGACCCCTAGAGAGAAGAATTGGTCAGCTATTGAGAGGGAGGCCTTTGCTGTGGTTTGGGCCCTGAAGAAGCTGAGGCCATACTTGTTTGGCACTCACTTCAAGATTCAGACCGACCATAAGCTCCTCTTGTGGCTAAATCAGATGAAGGGTGAAAACCCCAAACTGCTAAGGTGGTCCATTTCCCTACAGGGGATGGACTTTACAGTGGAACATAGACCTGGTACTGATCATGGCAATGCCGATGGGCTCTCCAGATATTTCCACTTAGAACAAGAAGACTCACCTGGTCAAGGTTAGCTTATTGTTCCGACGTTTGGGGGGGGGGTCATGTAGGAGAGTAGGGTCTGCAATCCTATGATCACCCAGATTTTTTGCTTTTGTTTCACTGGTTTACGACTTTCTCTGGCTGTGGGCCTGCTAATCAGACCCACAGCCTGGCTGTTCTCTTTCTAAATTACGACATGTACCCTAGGTGCATTTACCAATTGGTACTGGGCCACCTTATCAGACCCTGTAACTCAGGGCATAGGTGTACCCAGGGCCGCCAGGAGCTGCAGCATGAATTATGCCACCCCTGGCTGGCCGCCTAAATTTGACACAACTGGCTGCATGACAGCTGGGGCGAAGTCGTGTAATCACACTTTGCTTTAGATATAGTAGCCCTATATCTAACCATACAATGGACACTCGAGTTCCTATCAGTCACTCCTATGGCAGGCCTTGACAATCCTGAAGGCAGAGTGCATGGGCTCGTGTGAACTAGGCTCTGGCCCGAGCCGAGCCCGGTTGCAGCTTGCGGAACCAAGACCCAATGGCTGTTCCATGATAACGCGTACCCCATCGGTAACTTCGGTGTCGCATTATCAAGGCATGTCGAGTAAGGTGTCATACGAATCGGGATGCTGCCCTCTCACCAACCCTGGCGACGAGGTTAGCATTCCGCCCTTCTAGAGGGACACGACATGTACGTAACTGTGAACCCCGGTTAAAGTTAACTAAAGCCTCAGCTCCACAAAATGGATGCTGCCACCACAGACACGAGTCTGACCTCCTGCTGCTGGGAGTCCTTCCAGCGGGGAGAGCTTGGACAAAGGGTTTCCTGTCGAGGGCGGTGTTCGCACCGTCCCAGACAGGGTTTGTGTATTCTGGGTAGGTAGGGCTTTTGCGAGAAGGTGACTGCGGAGTGGCACCCCGGTGCTCACTACGCATCTGCCGGTCAGAACCAGTTCCAGGGGCACCAGCCCTGGCCTGGGGAAAGTCCGGCAGGGGAGAGGGGTGTAACTACCCCCCTTCCTGGTCCCACCCTTAGGGCAGGACCTAGTCATGTACCCACCCCTTTCTTTAGGATAAAGACCGGAGCGGGGACCCTTCCAAATTAGATCATCTTTGAATCAAGAATACTTTCTACGAAAGGACTTCGAGACTCTTCTCAAGATTTCTCCCTTGTGACTAAGGAGTAGTCACCCTGCATCAGCGGGCACCATCTAAAAACTCTGCGGTTTGCTGCAAGTCCTTCCTCAAGGATCCGACGGCCCAGCTCGACGAGAACCGGCTTCCCTGGCACCTCTGACCTCTACCCACGTCATCAGCTCAGCTGTGATCTGTGGGTGCGACGAGACCTCGAGGGACCGGCCATCATCAGAACCTGCACGCTCTTAAACCAGCACGACCTTCGAAGCAATTCCCTGGTGAGTGCTCTGGGGTCCGAGAAGCCCCGACCCTGAGCCGCTCCAGCACCGAAGTGCAGTCTCCCAGCATCTCCACGATCTGCGTGGGGCCCTTCTGCTCGCTGCTCAGCACGTTGTCTGGTCACTAGCCGCTGGCTTGTGCCCTTCTGTGACGACATCCGAGAATCATCACTGCTGGTCTGGTTGCTCCAGACTGGCCCTTGCTTCCATCCTTGCGAGAAGCACCCCGGACCCTCCTGGTCCACTCAAGACGCCATCTTAGGCCCATCCCGTGGCCCTGAGATTTGCCAAGGCTTGTTGCCCCATCCTGGGCCCAGCGACGCCGACAGCATCATCCTTCGTGGGACAGCTCCCACCTCCACCGTGGTCGCCGACAACGCCTCCTGGTCCGTGAGACTGCAGAGCCTAGCGTCGCCCACTCACCTGGTCGAGGTGACGGCCAACCGGTGCCTTCCTGGTACCCTCTGACTACTGGCTAGTAGTACGAACTTGGTCCCCTCTGCTTTCAGGTATCATCAATCTCTGATCCAGGCTTGGATCTCTACGAACTATTCATCACTGGTCGCCGGCCAGCAACTCCTTTTCTTCCGGCTCCTGGCTCGTCAGCGAAGACCCCGACGCCTGTAAGACTTGTGCAGCCGCAGCCCTCGTGGCTAGGTAACTCGGCATTTCGGTGCCTGCATAGCCTCTTTACTCTAGGGTCCCGAGTCCCTCGCTTCCGACTTGCCTTATCGGGTCCGCCCGAGACCTTAAACTTTCCGTGTCCTCGGACACTTGTTTTAATTGTGCACTTGAAGTATTTTCCTAAGAGATTTGGTTTGTGCTTAGTACCCTGTCCTCATAAAGAGTACAGGGCTGTTGTGATTCTTAATAAATATCCTGTTTATTTTCATAACACTTGTGTGGTGTCCTTTCACTTGGTGTTCAAGGGGTACATGTGTGGTAAACAGCTGGCTTAACGCGCCCTCTCGAGTCTTTAGCCTTAGACTGCTCGTATCCACGCTACTAGGATAGCTGGTCTATAGGTTGACTTACAACCAAACACCATAAGGGTCGTTGGAACGATACATAGCGGTCGCTAGAATAGCGAACGTTGCATATCGGGCCAACTTCTCACACTGCGTAGTCAGGATTTTTAAGCGGTTGACTGCTCAGCTCTTGCTGATTCATGCCGGAATTTATCTAAGGGAGTCACACTCCCTCCATGACCTGTCCCTCGAAAGGACTGAAAAGAACTTCTCAAACCTCTTTGAGAAGCAAACCCATGTGTACCAGAAAAACCACTCCCTCTTGCAGAAAATTGAGGAGGTGCCATTAATTTTCTGTCCAAACGTGCCTTATAGCTGAGATGGCAGAAGGTGAGGTGGAAGCTGGAGCAGAAGGAAATCAAAAAAGATATCCACTCAGAACCCGACCTTCTGCTCCTCGGCCGTCAGTCCCTCTGAGGAGTCGGGACCTTCCTGGATCACTTCCGGTAGGGATAGAAAATCTTACAACAGGGAGTGGACTGTATAAGAAGCATAAGAAGATGCTCTCATGGCTGGGCCTCCCTCTCTCCACTGATCTCCCAGCACTGCTCGGCCTCCCTCTCTCCACTGATCTCCCAGCGCTGCTCGGCCTCCCTCTCTCCACTGATCTCCCAGCCCTGCTCGGCCTCCCTCTCTGCACTGATCTCCCAGCCCTGCTTGGCCTTCCTCTCTCCACTGATCTCCCAGCCCTGCTCGGCCTCCCTCTCTCCACTGATCTCCCAGCCCTGCTCGGCCTCCCTCTCTCCACTGATCTCCCAGCCCTGCTCGGCCTCCCTCTCTGCACTGATCTCCCAGCCCTGCTCGGCCTCCCTCTCTCCACTGATCTCCCAGCCCTGCTCGGCCTCCCTCTCTGCACTGATCTCCCAGCCCAGCTTGGCCTTCCTCTCTCCACTGATCTCCCAGCCCTGCTCGGCCTCCCTCTCTCCACTGATCTCCCAGCCCTGCTCGGCCTCCCTCTCTCCACTGATCTCCCAGCCCTGCTCGGCCTCCCTCTCTGCACTGATCTCCCAGCCCTGCTTGGCCTTCCTCTCTCCACTGATCTCCCAGCCCTGCTCGGCCTCCCTCTCTCCACTGATCTCCCAGCCCTGCTCGGCCTCCCTCTCTCCACTGATCTCCCAGCCCTGCTCGGCCTCCCTCTCTGCACTGATCTCCCAGCCCTGCTTGGCCTCCCTCTCTCCACTGATCTCCCAGCCCTGCTCGGCCTCCCTCTCTCCACTGATCTCCCAGCCCTGCTCGGCCTCCCTCTCTGCACTGATCTCCCAGCCCTGCTTGGCCTTCCTCTCTCCACTGATCTCCCAGCCCTGCTCGGCCTCCCTCTCTCCACTGATCTCCCAGCCCTGCTCGGCCTCCCTCTCTCCACTGATCTCCCAGCCCTGCTCGGCCTCCCTCTCTGCAGTGATCTCCCAGCCCTGCTTGGCCTCCCTCTCTCCACTGATCTCCCTGCCCTGCTTGGCCTCCCTCTCTGCACTGATCTCCCAGCCCTGCTCTGCCTCCCTCTCTGCACTGATCTCCCAGCCCTGTTTGGCCTCCCTCTCTCCACTGATCTCCCTGCCCTGCTTGGCCTCCCTCTCTGCACTGATCTCCCAGCCCTGCTCGGCCTCCCTCTCTGCACTGATCTCCCAGCCCTGCTTGGCCTCCCCCTCTCCACTGATCTCCCAGCCCTGCTCGGCCTCCCTCTCTCCACTGATCTCCCAGCGCTGCTCGGCCTCCCTCTCTGCACTGATCTCCCTGCCCTGCTTGGCCTCCCTCTCTCCACTGATCTCCCTGCCCTGCTTGGCCTCCCTCTCTGCACTGATCTCCCAGCCCTGCTCGGCCTCCCTCTCTCCACTGATCTCCCAGCCCTGCTCAGCCTCCCTCTCTCCACTGATCTCCCAGCGCTGCTCGGCCTCCCTCTCTGCACTGATCTCCCTGCCCTGCTTGGCCTCCCTCTCTCCACTGATCTCCCTGCCCTGCTTGGCCTCCCTCTCTGCACTGATCTCCCAGCCCTGCTTGGCCTCCCCCTCTCCACTGATCTCCCAGCCCTGCTTGGCCTCCCCCTCTCCACTGATCTCCCAGCCCTGCTCAGCCTCCCTCTCTCCACTGATCTCTCAGCCTGCTCGGCCTCCCTCTCTCCATTGATCTCCCAGCCCTGCTTGGCCTCCCCCTCTCCACTGATCTCCCAGCCCTGCTCAGCCTCCCTCTCTCCACTGATCTACCAGCGCTGCTCGGCCTCCCTCTCTCCACTGATCTCCCAGCCCTGCTCGGCTTCCCTCTCTCCACTGCTCTCCCAGCACTGCTCGGCCTCCCTCTCTGCACTGATCTCCCAGCCCTGCTCAACCTTCCTCTCTCCACTGATCTCATAGCCCTGCTCGGCCTCCCTCTCTCCACTGATCTCTCAGCCCTGCTCGGCCTCCCTCTCTCCACTGATCTCTCAGCCCTGCACGGGCCTGCCTCTCTCCACTGATCTCTCAGCACAGCTCGGGCCTGCCTCTCTCCACTGATCTCCCAGCCCCGCTCGGCCTCCCACTCTCCACTGATCTCCCAGCCCTGCTCGGCCTGCCTCTCTCCACTGATCTCCCAGCCCTGCTCGGGCCTGCCTCTCTCCACTAATCTCCCAGTGCTGTTCTGCCTCCCTCTCTGCACTGATCTCCCAGCCTCGCTCAGCCTCCCTCTTTTCCCTGATCTCCCAGCCCTGCTGGGACTCCCTCTCTCCACTGATCTCCCAGCACTGCTCGGCCTCCCTCTCTGCACTGATCTCCCAGCCCTGCTCAGCCTCCCTCTCTCCACTGATCTCCCAGCGCTGCTCGGCCTTCATCTCTCCACTGATCTCCCAGCGCTGCTCGGCTTCCCTCTCTCCACTGATCTCCCAGCACTGCTCGGCCTCCCTCTCTGCACTGTTCTCCCAGCCCTGCTCAGCCTCCCTCTCTCCACTGATCTCCCAGCGCTGCTCGGCCTCCCTCTCTCCACTGATCTCCCAGCACTGCTCGGCCTCCCTCTCTCCACTGATCTCCCAGCACTGCTCGGCCTCCCTCTCTGCACTGATCTCCCAGCCCTGCTCAGCCTCCCTCTCTCCACTGATCTCCCAGCGCTGCTCTGCCTCCCTCTCTCCACTGATCTCCCAGCCCTGCTCGGCTTCCCTCTCTCCACTGCTCTCCCAGCACTGCTCGGCCTCCCTCTCTCCACTGATCTCATAGCCCTGCTCGGCCTCCCTCTCTCCACTGATCTCCCAGCCCTGCTCGGCCTCCCTCTCTCCACTGATCTCTCAGCCCTGCTCAGCCTCCCTCTCTCCACTGATCTCTCAGCCCTGCACGGGCCTACCTCTCTCCACTGATCTCTCAGCACAGCTCGGGCCTGCCTCTCTCCACTGATCTCCCAGCCCCGCTCGGCCTCCCACTCTCCACTGATCTCCCAGCCCTGCTCGGCCTCCCTTTCTCCACTGATCTCTCAGCCCTGCTCGGGCCTGCCTCTCTCCACTAATCTCCCAGTGCTGCTCTGCCTCCCTCTCTGCACTGATCTCCCAGCCTCGCTCAGCCTCCCTCTTTCCACTGATCTCCCAGCACTGCCCGGCCTCCCTCTCTGCACTGATCTCCCAGCCCTGCTCAGCCTCCCTCTCTCCACTGATCTCCCAGCGCTGCTCGGCCTCCCTCTCTCCACTGATCTCCCAGCGCTGCTCGGCTTCCCTCTCTCCACTGATCTCCCAGCACTGCTCGGCCTCCCTCTCTGCACTGATCTCCCAGCCCTGCTCAGCCTCCCTCTCTCCACTGATCTCCCAGCGCTGCTCGGCCTCCCTCTCTCCACTGATCTCCCAGCCCTGCTCGGCTTCCCTCTCTCCACTGCTCTCCCAGCACTGCTCGGCCTCCCTCTCTCCAGTGATCTCCCAGCCCTGCTTGGCCTCCCTTTCTCCACTAATCTCCCTGCCCTGCTCAACTTCCCTCTCTCCACTGATCTCATAGCCCTGCTCGGCCTCCCTCTCTCCACTGATCTCCCAGCCCTGCTCGGACTCCCTCTCTCCACTGATCTCTCAGCCCTGCTCGGCCTCCCTCTCTCCACTGATCTCTCAGCCCTGCACGGGCCTGCCTCTCTCCACTGATCTCTCAGCACAGCTCGGGCCTGCCTCTCTCCACTGATCTCCCAGCCCCGCTCGGCCTCCCATTCTCCACTGATCTCCCTGCCCTGCTCGGCCTCCCTCTCTGCACTGATCTCCCAGCCCTGCTTGGCCTCCCTCTTTTACCTGATCTCCCAGCCCTGCTGGGACTCCCTCTTTCCACTGATCTCCCAGCACTGCTCGGCCTCCCTCTCTGAACTGATCTCCCAGCCCTGCTCAGCCTCCCTCTCTCCACTGATCTCCCAGCGCTGCTCGGCCTCCCTCTCTCCACTGATCTCCCAGCCCTGCTCGGCTTCCCTCTCTCCACTGATCTCCCAGCACTGCTCGGCCTCCCTCTCTCCACTGATCTCCCAGCCCTGCTTGGCCTCCCTTTCTCCACTAACCTCCCTGCCCTGCTCAACCTCCCTCTCTCCACTGATCTCATAGCCCTGCTCGGCCTCCCTCTCTCCATGATCTCCCAGCCCTGCTCGGCCTCCCTCTCTCCACTGATCTCTCAGCCCTGCTCGGCCTCCCTCTCTCCACTGATCTCCCTGCCCTGCTCGGCCTCCCTCTCTCCGCTGATCTCTCAGCCCAGACCGGCCTCCCTCTCTCCACTGATCTCCCTGCCCTGCTCGGGCTCCCTCTCTCCACTGATTTCCCAGCCCTGCTCGGCCTCCATCTCTCCACTGATCTCGCAGCGTTGCTGGGTCTCCCTCTCTCCACTGATCTCCCAGCGCTGCTGGGTCTCCCTCTCTCCACTGATCTCTCAGCCTTGCTTGGCCTCCCTCTCGCCACTGATCTCCCAGCTCTGCTAGGCCTCCCTCTCTCCACTGATCTCCCAGCCCTCCTCGGCCTCCCTCTCTCCACTTATCTCCCTGCCCGGTCTCCCTCTCTCCACTGATCTCTCAGCCCTGCACGGGCCTGCTTCTCTCCACTGATCTCTCAGCCCATCTCGGGCCTGCCTCTCTCCACTGATCTCCCAGCCCTGCTCGGCCTCCCACTCTCCACTGATCTCCCAGCCCTGCTCGGCCTCGCTTTCTCCACTGATCTCTCAGCCCTGCTTGGGCCTGCCTCTCTCCACTAATCTTCCAGTGCTGCTCTGCCTCCCTCTCTGCACTGATCTCCCAGCCTCGCTCAGCCTCCCTCTTTTCCCTGATCTCCCAGCCCTGCTCGGCCTCCCTCTCTCCACTGATCTCCCAGCACTGCTTGGCCTCCCTCTCTGCACTGATCTCCCAGCCCTGCTCAGCCTCCCTCTCTCCACTGATCTCCCAGCGCTGCTCGGCCTCCCTCTCTCCACTGATCTCCCAGCACTGCTCAACCTCCCTCTCTCCACTGATCTCCCAGCCCTGCTCGGCCTCCCTCTCTCCACTGATCTCTCAGCCCTGCTCGGGCCTGCCTCTCTCCACAAATCTCCCAGTGCTGCTCTGCCTCCCTCTCTGCACTGATCTCCCAGCCTCGCTCAGCCTCCCTCTTTTCCCTGATCTCCCAGCCCTGCTGGGACTCCCTCTCTCCACTGATCTCCCAGCACTGCTCGGCCTCCCTCTCTGCACTGATCTCCCAGCCCTGCTCAGCCTCCCTCTCTCCACTGATCTCCCAGCGCTGCTCGGCCTCCCTCTCTCCACTGATCTCCCAGCACTGCTCGGCCTCCCTCTCTCCACTGATCTCTCAGCCCTGCACGGGCCTGCCTCTCTCCACTGATCTCTCAGCCCAGCTCGGGCCTGCCTCTCTCCACTGATCTCCCAGCCCCGCTCGGCCTCCCACTCTCCACTGATCTCCCAGCCCTGCTCGGCCTCCCTTTCTCCACTGATCTCTCAGCCCTGCTCGGGCCTGCCTCTCTCCACTAATCTCCCAGTGCTGTTCTGCCTCCCTCTCTGCACTGATCTCCCAGCCTCGCTCAGCCTCCCTCTTTCCCCTGATCTCCCAGCCATGCTGGGACTCCCTCTCTCCACTGATCTCCCAGCACTGCTCGGCCTCCCTCTCTGCACTGATCTCCCAGCCCTGCTCAGCCTCCCTCTCTCCACTGATCTCCCAGCGCTGCTCGGCCTCCCTCTCTCCACTGATCTCCCAGCCCTGCTCGGCTTCCCTCTCTCCACTGATCTCCCAGCACTGCTCGGCCTCCCTCTCTCCACTGATCTCCCAGCTCTGCTTGGCCTCCCTTTCTCCACTAATCTCCCTGCCCTGCTCGGCCTCCCTCTCTCCACTGATCTCCCTGCCCTGCTCGGCCTCCCTCCCTCCGCTGATCTCTCAGCCCAGACCGGCCTCCCTCTCTCCACTGATCTCCCTGCCCTGCTCAGCCTCCCTCTCTCCACTGATCTCATAGCCCTGCTCGGCCTCCCTCTCTCCACTGATCTCCCAGCCCTGCTCGGCCTCCCTCTCTCCACTGATCTCTCAGCCCTGCTCGGCCTCCCTCTCTCCACTGATCTCCCTGCCCTGCTCGGCCTCCCTCTCTCCGCTGATCTCTCAGCCCAGACCGGCCTCCCTCTCTCCACTGATCTCCCTGCCCTGCTTGGCCTCCCTCTCTCCACTGATTTCCCAGCCCTGCTCGGCCTCCATCTCTCCACTGATCTCGCAGCGTTGCTGGGTCTCCCTCTCTCCACTGATCTCTGAGCCCAGCTCGGGCCTGCCTCTCTCCACTGATCTCCCAGCCCCGCTCGGCCTCCCACTCTCCACTGATCTCCCAGCCCTGCTCGGCCTCCCTTTCTCCACTGATCTTGCAGCGTTGCTGGGTCTCCCTCTCTCCACTGATCTCCCAGCGCTGCTGGGTCTCCCTCTCTCCACTGATCTCTCAGCCCTGCTTGGCCTCCCTCTCGCCACTGATCTCCCAGCTCTGCTAGGCCTCCCTCTCTCCACTGATCTCCCAGCCTTGTTCCGTCTCCCTCTCACCACTGATCTCCCAGCCCTGTTCGGCCTCCCTCTCTCCACTGATCTCCCAGCCCTCCTCGGCCTCCCTCTCTCCACTTATCTCCCTGCCCGGTCTCCCTCTCTCCACTGATCTCTCAGCCCTGCACGGGCCTGCCTCTCTCCACTGATCTCTCAGCCCATCTCGGGCCTGCCTCTCTCCACTGATCTCCCAGCCCTGCTCGGCCTCCCACTCTCCACTGATCTCCCAGCCCTGCTCGGCCTCCCTTTCTCCACTGATCTCTCAGCCCTGCTCTGGCCTGCCTCTCTCCACTAATCTTCCAGTGCTGCTCTGCCTCCCTCTCTGCACTGATCTCCCAGCCTCGCTCAGCCTCCCTCTTTTCCCTGATCTCCCAGCCCTGCTGGGACTCCCTCTCTCCACTGATCTCCCAGCACTGCTCGGCCTCCCTCTCTGCACTGATCTCCCAGCCCTGCTCAGCCTCCCTCTCTCCACTGACCTCCCAGCGCTGCTCTGCCTCCCTCTCTCCACTGATCTCCCAGCACTGCTCGGCCTCCCTCTCTCCACTGATCTCCCAGCCCTGCTCGGCCTCATTCTCTCCAATAATCTATCAGCAGTGTGAGACATCACCAGTCTAACAGACCTACCTGCTCGGCCTCCCTCTTTTCACTGATCTCCCAGCCCTGTTCGGTCTCCCTCTCTCCACTGATCTCCCAGCCCTGTTCGGTCTCCCTCTCTCCACTGATCTCCCAGCTCTGCTCGGCCCCCCTCTCTCCACTGATCTCCCAGCCCTCCTCGGCCTCCCTCTCTCCACTGATCTCCCAGTGCTGCTCGGCCTCCCTCTCTCCACTGATCTCTCAGCCCTGCTCAGCCTCTCTCTTGCCACTGATCTCCCAGCCCTGCTGGGCCTCCCTCTTTCCACTGATCTTCCAGCCCTGCTCGGCCTGCCTCTCTCCACTGACCTCCCAGCCCTGCTCGGCCTCCCTCTTTCCACTGATCTCCCAGCGCTGCTCGGCCTCCCTCTCTCCACTGATCTCCCAGCCCTGCTCGGCTTCCCTCTCTCCACTGATCTCCCAGCACTGCTCGGCCTCCCTCTCTCCACTGATCTCTCAGCCCTGCTCGGCCTCCCTCTCTCCACTGCTCTCCCAGCACTGCTGGGCCTCTCTCTCTCCGCTGATCTCTCAGCCCTGCTCGGCCTCCCTCTGTCCACTGATCTCCCAGCCCTGCTTGGCCTCCCTCTCTCCACTGATCTCCCAGCCCTGCTCGGCCTCCCTCTCTCCACTGATCTCCCAGCCCTGCTTGGCCTCCCTCTCTCCACTGATCTCTCAGCCCTACTCAGACTCCCTCTCTCCATTGACCTCCCTGCGCTGCTCGGCCTCCCTCTCTCCACTGATCTCCCAGCCCAGCTCAGCCTCCCTTTCTCCACTAATCTCCCTGCCCTGCTCAACCTCCCTCTCTCCACTGATCTCATAGCCCTGCTCGGCCTCCCTCTCTCCACTGATCTCCCAGCCCTGCTCGGCCTCCCTCTCTCCACTGATCTCCCAGCACTGCTCGGCCTCCCTCTCTCCACTGATCTCCCAGCACTGCTCAGCCTCCCTCTCTCCACTGATCTCCCAGCGCTGCTCGGCTTCCCTCTCTCCACTGATCTCCCAGCACTGCTCGGCATCCCTCTCTCCACTGATCTCCCAGCCCTGCTCGGCCTCCCTCTTGCCACTGATCTCGCAGCCCTGCTGGGCCTCCCTCTTTCCACTGATCTTCAAGCCCTGCTCGGCCTCCCTCTCTCCACTTATCTCCCAGCCCTGCTCGGCCTCCCTCTTTCCACTGATCTCCCAGCCCTGCTCGACCTCCCTCTCCCCACTGATCTCCCCACTCTGCTGAGCCTCCCTCTCTACCGATCTCCCTGCTCGGCCTCCCTCTCTCCACTCATCTCCCAGCGCTGCTCGGCCTCCCTCTCTCCACTGACCTCCCAGCCCTGCTCAGCTTCCCTCTCTCCACTGACCTCCCAGCACTGCTCAGCCTCCCTCTCTCCACTGATCTCCCAGCCCTGCTCGGAGTCATTCTCTCCACTAATCTATCAGCAGTGTGAGACATCCCCAGTCTAACAGACCTACCTGCTCGGCCTCCCTCTCTCCACTGATCTCCCAGCGTTGCTCGACCTCCCTATCTGCACTGATCTCCCAACCCTGCTCGGCCTCCCTCTCTGCACTTATCTGCCAGCACTGCTCGGCCTCCCTCTCTCTACTGATCTCCCAGTCCTGTTCGGTCTCCCTCTCTCCACTGATCTCCCAGCCCTGCTCGGCCTCCCTCTCTCCACTTATCTCCCTGCCCGGTCTCCCTCTCTCCACTGATCTCTCAGCCCTGCACGGGCCTGCCTCTCTCCACTGATCTCTTAGCCCATCTCGGCTCTGCCTCTCTCCACTGATCTCCCAGCCCTGCTCGGCCTCCCACTCTCCACTGATCTCCCAGCCCTGCTTGGCCTCCCTTTCTCCACTGATCTCTCAGCCCTGCTCGGGCCTGCCTCTCTCCACTAATCTTCCAGTGCTGCTCTGCCTCCCTCTCTGCACTGATCTCCCAGCCTCGCTCAGCCTCCCTCTTTTCCCTGATCTCCCAGACCTGCTCGGCCTCCCTTTCTCCACTGATCTCTCAGCCCTGCTCAGCCTCCCTTTCTCCACTGATCTCGCAGCCCTGCTCGGCCTCCCTCTCTCCACTGATCTCCCAGCGCTGTTCAGCTTCCCTCTCTCCACTGATCTCCCAGCACTACTCGGCCTCCCTCTCTCCACTGATCTCCCAGCCTTGCTCGGCCTCCCTCTTGCCACTGATCTCGCAGCCCTGCTGGGCCTCCCTCTTTCCACTGATATTCTAGCCCTGCTCGGCCTCCCTCTCTCCACTTATCTCCCAGCCCTTGACGTAAATAATTAATTTACTATCTTAATTTCTATGCAGGTAAGTACTTAATCAATAATAACTCAGATCGGAAGAAAAAAGACAGAGTCCGTGGTGTTAGAGTTCTTAGGGGTTTTATTCCTTAAAAAGGAATGGTCAAGACCAGGATATCATATTCTGACCACCACAGGGGTGTCAGAAGGGACTGAGCAACATTTTATTGACAATACATAGCTTATATACTTAATTTACACCATAGGAAGTAATGCAGTAGGCGTAACAGCTGAGAGAAGGCAAGATAACAGTATCCACGTGTTACTAGTACGTAATCAAGAGGCGTGGACTAGGCGTGAACTGGAGGTGTGTGCTAGAAACGTCACAGATAGGTGTCACAGGTGGGTGGCACTAAGCAGAAATGTGGCAATGTCAGCAGAAATTGGAAACTTGGATGCGCGCGCAGCTGCATGACGTGTGAATGACGTGAAGCTGGAGGGTGCAGGGGACTTGACATTCGAGCTGACGGAAAGAGACAGAAGTCTGGCATGTCAGATCAACTTGTACTTTTATCATATCTGATATCTGATGTTGTAGGAACTAAGCTATCTGGGCGGAAAGGTCTCTGGGGCAGAAGTTATTCTATACTGACTGAGAGTGCGTGTATAAGCGCCTAAGTGTCTGCAGGAGAAGCGTGGGGGCATGGGCCTTCCATGGGAGCATGGTAACAGAGGCTATGAATTACTTGAATTACTTGCACAGAGACAGGCCGGCCCTTCGGTTCTGCAGCTGGGAGGATGTTTACTTAAACTAGTAGGCAGGAATGCATTTTCGAGGAGCAGATCAGATAATTCGAAGGTTGAAGTCAGTCTTGGCAGAAAACAGGCTGAGCTGAGCGTGAGGGGCCGCGCTGGAAGTAAGTCAGAGTTCACGGGTACAGAGGCAGCCTGGGCTGAGGCCCTCGGAGTCAGAAGCCAGAAAAGAGGCTCGGTGGCAGAAATTCAGGGCCTACTCAGCTAGAGCTGGAAAACGTAGAAGTACACCACAAAAAGACGTTGGCATGGCATACTTAGGAACGGACTATTCAACCCATTCAGGGTGGGTCTGAAAGAGGACATGTTAACGTTGGACGCAAATGTGTTTGCGTCTTCATAGCTGACACAGGAGGGAAGTTACATGTACTTTAAGCTGATACATGGAGTCGGTGGGGTACACAATAGGGAACATAACATGACCAAAATTTATATTTCCTCACCCTGCTCAGCCTCCCTCTTTCCACTGATCTCCCAGCCCTGCTCGACCTCCCTCTCCCCACTGATCTCCCCACTCTGCTGAGCCTCCCTCTCTACCGATCTCCCTGCTCGGCCTCCCTCTCTCCACTGATCTCCCAGCGCTGCTCAGCCTCCCTCTCTCCACTGACCTCCCAGCCCTGCTCAGCTTCCCTCTCTCCACTGACCTCCCAGCACTGCTCAGCCTCCCTCTCTCCACTGATCTCCCAGCCGGCTCGGCCTCATTCTCCCCACTAATCTATCAGCAGTGTGAGACATCACCAGTCTAACAGACCTACCTGCTCGGCCTCCCTCTCTCCACTGATCTCCCAGCGCTGCTCGACCTCCCTATCTGCACTGATCTCCCAACCCTGCTCGGCCTCCCTCTCTGCACTTATCTGCCAGCACTGCTCGGCCTCCCTCTCTCCACTGATCTCCCAGTCCTGCTCGGCCTCCCTCTCTCTACTGATCTCCCAGTCCTGTTCGGTCTCCCTCTCTCCACTGATCTCCCAGCCCTGCTCGGCCTCCCTCTCTCCACTTATCTCCCTGCCCGGTCTCCCTCTCTCCACTGATCTCTCAGCCCTGCACGGGCCTGCCTCTCTCCACTGATCTCTTAGCCCATCTCGGGCCTGCCTCTCTCCACTGATCTCCCAGCCCTGCTCGGCCTCCCACTCTCCACTGATCTCCCAGCCCTGCTCGGCCTCCCTTTCTCCACTGATCTCTCAGCCCTGATCGGGCCTACCTCTCTCCACTAATCTTCCAGTGCTGCTCTGCCTCCCTCTCTGCACTGATCTCCCAGCCTCGCTCAGCCTCCCTCTTTTCCCTGATCTCCCAGCCCTGCTCGGCCTCCCTTTCTCCACTGATCTCTCAGCCCTGCTCGGCCTCCCTCTCTCCACTGATCTCTCAGCCCTGCTCGGCCTCCCTCTCTCCACTGATCTCCCAGCGCTGCTCGGCTTCCCTCTCTCCACTGATCTCCCAGCACTACTCGGCCTCCCTCTCTCCACTGATCTCCCAGCCCTGCTCGGCCTCCCTCTTGCCACTGATCTCGCAGCCCTGCTGGGCCTCCCTCTTTCCACTGATCTTCTAGCCCTGCTCGGCCTCCCTCTCTCCACTTATCTCCCAGCCCTGCTTAGCCTCCCTCTTTCCACTGATCTCCCAGCCCTGCTCGACCTCCCTCTCCCCACTGATCTCCCCACTCTGCTGAGCCTCCCTCTCTACCGATCTCCCTGCTCGGCCTCCCTCTCTCCACTGATCTCCCAGCGCTGCTCGGCCTCCCTCTCTCCACTGACCTCCCAGCCCTGCTCAGCTTCCCTCTCTCCACTGACCTCCCAGCACTGCTCAGCCTCCCTCTCTCCACTGATCTCCCAGCCCTGCTCGGCCTCATTCTCTCCACTAATTTATCAGCAGTGTGAGACATCACCAGTCTAACAGACCTACCTGCTCGGCCTCCCTCTCTCCACTGATCTCCCAGCGCTGCTCGACCTCCCTATCTGCACTGATCTCCCAACCCTGCTCGGCCTCCCTCTCTGCACTTATCTGCCAGCACTGCTCGGCCTCCCTCTCTCCACTGATCTCCCAGTCCTGTTCGGTCTCCCTCTCTCCACTGATCTCCCAGCCCTGCTCGGCCTCCCTCTCTCCACTTATCTCCCTGCCCGGTCTCCCTCTCTCCACTGATCGCTCAGCCCTGCACGGGCCTGCCTCTCTCCACTGATCTCTTAGCCCATCTCGGGCCTGCCTCTCTCCACTGATCTCCCAGCCCTGCTCGGCCTCCCACTCTCCACTGATCTCCCAGCCCTGCTCGGCCTCCCTTTCTCCACTGATCTCTCAGCCCTGCTCGGGCCTGCCTCTCTCCACTAATCTTCCAGTGCTGCTCTGCCTCCCTCACTGCACTGATCTCCCAGCCTCGCTCAGCCTCCCTCTTTTCCCTGATCTCCCAGCCCTGCTCGGCCTCCCTTTCTCCACTGATCTCTCAGTCCTGCTCGGCCTCCCTCTCTCCACTGATCTCCCAGCACTGCTCGGCCTCCCTCTCTGCACTGATCTTCCAGCCCTGCTCAGCATCCCTCTCTCCACTGATCTCCCAGCGCTGCTCGGCCTCCCTCTCTCCACTGATCTCCCAGCACTGCTCGGCCTCCCTCTCTCCACTGATCTCCCAGCCCTGCTCGGCCTCCCTCTTGCCACTGATCTCGCAGCCCTGCTGGGCCTCCCTCTTTCCACTGATCTCCCAGCCCTGCTCGACCTCCCTCTCCCCACTGATCTCCCCACTCTGCTGAGCCTCCCTCTCTACCGATCTCCCTGCTCGGCCTCCCTCTCTCCACTGATCTCCCAGCGCTGCTCGGCTTCCCTATCTCCACTGACCCCCCAGCCCTGCTCAGCTTCCCTCTCTCCACTGACCTCCCAGCACTGCTCAGCCTCCCTCTCACCACTGATCTCCCAGCTCTGCTCGGCCTCCCTCTCTCCACTGACCTCCCAGCCCTGCTCAGCCTCCCTCTCTCCACTGATCTCCCAGCCCTGCTCGGCCTCCCTCTCTCCACTTATCTCCCTGCCCAGCCTCCCTCTCTCCACTAATCTCTCAGCCCAGCTCGGCCTCCGTTTCTCCACTAATCTCCCTGCCCTGCTCAACCTCCCTCTCTCCACTGATCTCCCAGCCCTGCTCCGCCTCCCTCTCTCCACTGATCTCCCAGCCCTGCTCCGCCTCCCTCTCTCCACTGATCTCTCTGTCCTGCTCGGCCTCTCAGCCCTGCTCGGCCTCCCTCTCTCCACTGATCTCCCAGCCCTGCTCGTCCTCCCTCTCTCCACTGATCTCCCAGCCCTGCTCGGCCTCCCTCTCTCCACTGATCTCACTGCCCGGCCTCCCTCTCTCCACTGATCTCCCAACCCTGCTCGTCCTCCCTCTCTCCACTGATCTCCCAGCCCTGCTCGGCCTCCCTCTCTCCACTGATCTCACTGCCCGGCCTCCCTCTCTCCACTGATCTCCCAGCCCTGCTCCGCCTCCCTCTCTCTGCTGATCTCCCAGCTCTGCTCGGCCTCCCTCTCTCCACTGATCTCCCAGCTCTGCTCGGCATCCCTCTCGCCACTGATCTCCCCACTCTGCACTCTCCACTATTACTTCTAAGACATCCAAACAGGTGTTACATAATTCATCATTTTAATTAAGAAAGAGTGAGAGAACAAGGGGAAAATACATTAGCGTCATGATACATAGGACTTTACTTCTGTATCTAGACTAAACCAATTCTATAATTCCTCTGTGTTCAATTACACAGAGGAATTGTAGAATTGGTTTAGTAAGTAATATGTAGATATGAAATAAATATTTTGATTGTGATATTAAAAGGCAACACAAGACAATCATGCTAATAGGATGTTTTGCTTATGATTTAATCACTTGTGTTTGTTTATATGGTGTATTATATACTCAAGATTGTTGTTAAATGTTTTGTGAACCACTGTACATAAGTATTTTCTGCATATAGACTTTCATGTCTCTTCTGCTTTGAAAATACTTAAAAAAAAGTTAAAAAGTTGAAGAATATGTACTAATAAGGTACTAGATCAAATAAAAACAATACAGTTTGGTCTAGCGGTAATTCAAAGGCGGTAAAAATCATAAAGGTCCTGGCAAGTTTTCCTTGTTACAGTTTTATGGGATGACAGCACTAATTAAGTGGGATCTATGACAGAATTTCGACTACAAAAATATCGACCTACAAGAATATCGAGTCAACAATATCGAGGGCAAAAATATCGACATCCTATCTACAACATGGTAAGTACAAAAATATCGAAAAAATAATATCGTTGTAAAAAATATCGATGTTCAAAATATCGATTTTTTTTTTAATATATATAAATGTAAAAGTAAGTATATAACACTAATAAATAAAATATACATATTTAAAAGTATCTAATAATGTTTAAAATTAATAAATAAAACATATATATTAATAATACATTAATTAAATATATACAGTAAAGATATAATATATATGTACTGAACAATAAGTATTAATAATTAATTTACTAATTTATAAATTAATGAAATATATTCTAATTTACTAATACATGTACAAACATAAAACAATAACATACATAAAATGTAAGTAATATAAAAAATAAAATAAACATGTGATATTTTAACAATTAATTATATAAAACGTTGGATAGTGTAAGGGTAAAAATTACTATTCCTACTCCAGAGAGTGGAACAGTAGGGAAAGCGTTTGATAGCGTAGGGATAAAATTACTATTCCCACTCCAGAGAGTGCAACAGTCGAGAAAACTGACCCTGAACCCAAAAACCACCCCTTTACCCACGAACTGAAAACTGACCCTGAACCCTAAAAATACCCCTTTACCCAAAAACTGAAAACTGACCCTGAACCCTAAAAATACCCCTTTACCCAAAAACTGAAAACTGACCCTGAACCCTAAAAATACCCCTTTACCCAAGAACTGAAAACTGACCCTGAACCCTAAAAATACCCCTTTACCCAAAAACTGAAAACTGACCCTGAACCCTAAAAATACCCCTTTACCCAAAAACTGAAAACTGACCCTGAACCCTAAAAATACCCCTTTACCCAAGAACTGAAAACTGACCCTGAACCCTAAAAATACCCCTTTACCCAAAAACTGAAAACTGACCCTGAACCCTAAAAATACCCCTTTACCCAAGAACTGAAAACTGACCCTGAACCCTAAAAATACCCCTTTACCCAAAAACTGAAAACTGACCCTGAACCCTAAAAATACCCCTTTACCCAAAAACTGAAAACTGACCCTGAACCCTAAAAATACCCCTTTACCCAAGAACTGAAAACTGACCCTGAACCCTAAAAATACCCCTTTACCCAAAAACTGAAAACTGACCCTGAACCCTAAAAATACCCCTTTACCCATGAACTGAAAACTGACCCTGAACCCTAAAAATACCCCTTTACCCATGAACTGAAAACTGACCCTGAACCCTAAAAATACCCCTTTACCCATGAACTGAAAACTGACCCTGAACCCTAAAAATACCCCTTTACCCAAAAACTGAAAACTGACCCTGAACCCTAAAAATACCCCTTTACCCAAAAACTGAAAACTGACCCTAAACACTCAAAATACCACTTTACCCAAAAACCCAAAAATGACCCTGAACCCTAAAAATACTCCTTAACCCAAAGTTAAATAATATTATTTAATTAGCAATTAATAATTAATTAACAATAACAATAAAGTAAATATATTAGCACATAAGCTGTAATTAATATAATTTAATAATTAATATCATTTTTCCCCAATTAATTAATTAACAGTAACTAAAAATTATATATATAAATAAATTACTCTAATAATGTAATTTACTAACTAATATTATTTAATTACCAATTAATTACTAATTTAAAATATGTACAAAATTATATTAATTAATTAACTAATTAATGTTAATTATTTGCCAATTAATTAGTTATAAATATTTAAAAACATATATTAATTAATGAATTATTATTAAATTACTCCCCACCCTATTCCCCTATAAACCCACATCCCGCTACAGAAAATATATATCAATTAATCAATTAATTATTTCCCAATTAATCAATATTAATTAGCAAATAATTATAATTAATTAATTAATCCTACTAATTATTAATCAACTTACCATAATTAAATTACTTCCCACCCTATTCCCCTATAAACCCACAACCCGCTCCGGTACTAAAACATCAAATTTCCTTATAAATTTCTATATTATTATAGAAAATGTATACACATATAATAGTAATTATTTTAAATACTTAAATTAAACATATAACACATACATAATAAAAAACTATAAAATAATACAAATATCGATATTAGTGTCATCGAAATTATTAACATCGATATATATGCTATCGATATTACTAACTTCGATATTACTTACATCGATATTAAGTATTTCGATATTACTTACCTTGGGTCGATATTCTGTCCTACGATATTCTTGCCTTCGATATTATGCTCCTTCGATATTTCAGACTCGATATTATGGTAGGTCGATATTTCCAACTCGATATTTTGACTGTCTACCAATTAAGTGATCAGTTCATTTGACTGAAGCTTATCCTTCAAGAGTTGAACAAATAAACTTGTTGGAGTGCGTAATAATTATCTGCCCAAACCTGGTTTAATGTGTGCAGTCGTCTTTTAGAAGCTGCCAGAATTTTATCGAGATTACCAAAGTTGTACTATGGTGTAAAAGTTGTGCTACATCTAGCATCAACAAGCGTTGGCATAGCCAATAGGTCTCGCCCTTGGGACCTTATAAGTTTTTAGCCATACAACAATTAATGTTGTTGCAGTAAGGATATTGTGCTGCATAACTAAATATAGGGTCCCAAAGGCGAGACCTATTGGCTATGCCAATGCTTGTTTTCTCTTGCCAGTGGAAGAACAGATTTTTTGTTAATTGAACCGGACCAGCAGGGGTGGGGTGGGTGGAGAGGTCTACAGGAGGAGGTGGGAGGGGGATAAACTCTTCGGGCGATGGCATTATTCACTAATATATCTGTGTTATGTGTTATATTTGGATAAAATTATAATAAAGAATGTATTTATTTAAAAAAAAGGAAGGGGCGTGTTAAGGGCCTCGCAGTGGAATGTGTGAATGTTTTGTGATTGAAAGGCAGTTGCAAAACATTCACATTTTACCACCAACTTCAAGTTGGCGGTAACCCATTTGCAAAAGGGAAAGGGCCCTCAAAGGACTCCTTCCACTCTGTGAAAGTTTGTTAAAAAGTTTGTTCAGGAGGAGGAGCTACGTCAGCAAGCAAGATGGCTGCTTAAGCTCCCGGCTCCGCCGACCTCCGTAACCCGCCAGGATATCCTGTATATTATCCTGACTTTACGCCTAGTCTCTGTGTGCATGAACTGTTCCGCACTCCGATGGTGAAATCCGGAAACTTTTATCGGCTTGTTTGACGAAGTTCCATTGAGTTGAAGTTTGCGGCCTACTCCAGCGGTGGAGCCGGGGCCTGGAGTACTTTCATAGCCGGGCTGTAGTGCAACAACATCGGCCAGGAGAATCGGGCTGGGTCCGGTCGACCGGAGTGGAGGCGCTAATTGAGCCCGAATTTGGCAGCAATCGTTTTCATTGCTCAGCATCGACCGAGGGGTGAGTCTGCTTGCTGCCGGCTGCGGGTGGGGGCCCCCGTCCCGCGGACTCGGTTTGCGCCCGCCGGGGTTCGGTGGTTCTGGGTCTCTGGCCTGCAGCCTTAACTGGGCTGACCGTGGCTGCGGACAAAGACTGGTCACCCTTCGCAATTGCACGTTCGTGGTCCTGTCTGTAACCCCCAAGGATGCCTGACTCACCCGGGGAGGTGATTGGGACTGATATCGGGCATGAGACTATGGATCGAACGGTGCATGAGCCATCGCTGAGGTGAATACTGGCAGAACTTTGGGCATTTTGCTCACATGTGGATACTTTGTTGAGCAAATTGCACACGCGCCTATCTGAAATGCTCCTGGTGGAACCGGGCCCAGCCTTATTGTCGGACCAGGAATCTGCAGCCATTCATACCGCGGCCATTTTTACTCCGTGCGAGAACCCCGTGAGGAAACAAGTATTGGAACCATCGGACGGTGCCCTGGGAAACGGTGTTCCCGAGGATGCCATGGTATTGCTAAACCTTCCACCACCACCGGCTTTGGAGATATCATCAGGCGTTCCCCTCCCGGAGACTTTTGTTTGTGACTTTCCATTCATTTTGTGGTCATCTTCTCCTTCCCTGGTGACGCTGCGACTCCTGTGCAAGACACATTGGGACTGTTCAACTAGGAGGGAGAATTTGTCGGCGTCTACAGTTCCTGTGGACTCACTGCCTGCCGGTAGCCATGGGCTAATTTCTGATGACTCTCTTCTCCTTTATTTCTTCTTTGTGTGCCTTTGGGTCTCGCTAGGAGGGGTTTGTGTTCTTGTTCGGAAGGGCCAAGGTTAAGATCGACTGGGTCGGGAAGGGTTAGCATGGCTTTCACAAGTGTTGGACCTGCAACTGTTTGCTCTAAGAGGCTGAGCGGTGTCTCACGGTACCCTCTAATTTCTTCTATATTGTTGTCTTAAACTTGTCTTTTAGTGATAGGGGGTGGCTGTTTCAGGCGGGGGGTCTACAGGGGCTGGGAGCCCACATGGAAATGCCCTCCTCCGTTCTTTCTCCTACCTTTGGGGTTTTAGTTATTAGGGGCGACAGGCCCGCTGCTAGTGGGGTCAGGCTGTAGCCATTTGCAGGGGTGCAGGGTGGGGGGCTGGAGGTTTTTTTTTATTTTGCCTTTTTTATTTTCTATGGCCTTTCTTTCCTTCTCTCTCTTTTCTTAAAGGATCAGTATAGCTACGAATCATTTGGATTCTTATCGTGTGCTTGTATTTCGTGCTTATGTTCTTATGATATCCTGATTCCTGGGTGGGCAGGCTCCGAGTACTGGCGCAACATGGAATGTATATTTTGTGTTCTTTTGTACCGATCTATATGCTCTGGCCCCAATTCTCCATTATAGTGGTTATTACATGCATATCCTGTTTTCTTGCCCTGTCCCCCGCATTCTGTTTGATTGCATGGCACCTGATCCTCTCTTATAAAATATAAAATGAAACCTCTGTCTCATCCTGGAATCCAGTTGTGCATTCTAATACAAGTTTTATCCTGAATCGCTGCCGGACCTTTGGGTTGTCGGCTGATGAGCTGTGTCATACTGTGATATCGGCGATTTTAATTTGTCTAGCGGCCGGCCCCCGTGGTTGTAGGCCCATACTTGTATTTTTACTGAATGCTTGTAATGGCAGGGTTTTTGGCTTTATTTAGCAGTGATAATAGATCATTATTCTTGCTCGCATCTAGTATAGGTATTCTTAGCCTGTGTTGGTCCTTTTAAGCCTTTTTCCAGACCTAGAAGAGGATAGCTGCTTAATATGCCTTTATTCTTGCCTTAAACTGTCTATTGCCTATTGGCTTTGACATATTAGACATATTGGTATGGTTCATGTAGGTATTCTGACAGAGCTAAGGAGCATTTCACCCCTTTCAGGCCTAAAGCTAGAGAGACTCCATCTTGATGGAAGCAGAGAGGCTTTTTAGGGCAAAGGCAATGTTTTCAGTTAAGGCTGTTGTGCTGGAGGGAAAATCCAGTTAGGACTGCTTCTTATCCGAGAAATGTGTTTTTCTCTTGGGCCCAGACGTAACATGCAGAGGCGCACTGCGGTTGCGTGGAAGCCTGGGAGCTGGCACAGGAATTCGGTAGGAGACAGCCCTCCTGTGGAAATTTCCATGAGGGGAGAGGAATCCATATTAGTGAGCTACAGGAGAGGAGGAGTGGTCAGTTCAGTTTTGGAAGTGTGCAGTTCAGCGTGGTGCTCAGAACAACTTGGAGCATAGGACTGCTGGGAGCCCAGAACAACTTGGAGCTCCAAATAGCTTGCAGAGAGAGAGAGGATGTCTGCTGGGAGCTGCAGAATAGAGTGCAGTTCTTGAATGGAGAAAGAAGGCAGACGATTGCTGAAGATGAGGAGAGAGAAAAGCAGTGCAGAGAGCATCAAAGAAGGCTGTCAGCTGGAGCAACTGAACCAGAGGCGTGGTGATGTGGTGAAGGAGGGAGAGACAGAGAGAGCCCTAATCCCACCAGAGGCAGAGAGAGAAATCTTCCTTCTAATAGGTGAGGTAGTCTGAATTAGTTACATTTACACTCTACACTTAATCTTTTCCCTTTTTTAGCGGAGTGTTCCTGTTATGTGTAATCCTTCTCTTTCAAGCGGTGTGTTCTACCTATAGTCTTTGTCAGATCTGTGTTGTACTAATAATAAGTGACCCCATTAATTAGTGAATTAGTGTGCATGAGTTCTTTTATGATAAAGTTATCCTGGCTTCAAGCCAGTTGCTGTTGAGCCACTGATGGATAAGAGGGGGGTAGGAGCGCTTAAATCAGAGAACAACTCTAGCACATAGTGTGTATATCTTTGTCCTCATACAGTAAGAATAATCTTTCCTGGTAAGTATTGCTGTTTGAACAGATGCTACCCCTGATCAGGTAAGTAATAGTGAGGGAGAGAGGAGACTTGCAACCAAGGGACTAAGTTAGTACACCATCCTATAATAAAATAACCCCCAGTTTATAACTAACTGGTGTGTAGTTCCTATTCTTGTTCACTAAAGGTAAATGGCACTTCTAGGTGTTTGCTAGATGCATGAATGGATGAGTAATCCCAATCAGGTGAGTGGTGATCACATAAATAGGGAGTGAGTGGACCTTTGATGCCAAGAGCAGGTAATACATAATAATCTGAAACCATATCCAAAGTCATCATTGTAGTTTCATCCCGAGTAGACAGCTGAGATAATATCCCAATATATATATATATATATGTATAGGTGTTCATAGGAATGTGGTCGTCGTTGATATGCGGCGTTAATGAGAGCGCTGGGGAGGATTACCAGTGTGTAGGGCTGCCGGATTGCAGCCCGTGTGTAAGTGAGAGCGGTGAGAGGGAGATCACCGTGTAAGTTTCGCAGGATCGCGAACGATTTGGAAAAGGAGAGCACTGGGGCTGCAGACCCACGTGTGTAGACACGCCGGATTGTGTGTCAGATCTGCCCTAGGGTAGAACGGTCTGGGTCAGGGTGGCCGCGAGACCAACTGATGTAAATAAGTGTGGTGTAGGGTATGGATATCCCTAGTAATCAGTGAGTATTCTTAGTATCCCTATAGATTTAGTGGTGTTTTTAATAATATGAGCTTGTATATTGCGAGTTCCCTATCCTCAGGTAGGTACCAGGTGCCTGGATATAGAGGAGTCCTGAGGACGGAAGGTGAGTACGTTTTGGCTGGGTCACAGGGGCCCCTGGGGGCTGATCCCATCTAAACAGAAAATCCAGCCATTACATTTTGGCGTAGTCGGACAGTTTACGAACTCTGTGTGCCTGGCCATGTGCTTAGAGAGTTGGCCATGTGTTCTGAGGGAGTGCCCTGAACGCTAGTTCCATCTGGCTTAATGTTGCAGTTTATGTAGCCTGTTAGACCTATTGGCTTGAACAGTTGCAGCGTGAGGAGATTGTATTTCATCATGACATTTGGTTTATTCAGGGTGGAAGGAATGGTTTTCATCTTGGTGTTTAAACTGTCAGAGTTGAAGGATGGCGTTACATGAGGAAGCCAGTTACATCTATGTGATGGTCCAATTGTATAAATGTGTGTAAAAAATGCTTTTAAATTGCCCATTCAATTGCTTGCTGCATCTGCTTATGCTGTGCAATGTGAAATGTGTTCATTGTTCTATGATCTGTGGAGTTCTTTGAATATAGCTCCTTGTAAATATGACTTGTGAATAGCGCCATATTAATGTGACTTGTGAGGTGCAGGTTCTCATGTTGATCTGTTGTGTTCCTTGTGCATTGCGCCTTGGATACATTGTTTGTGAAAAGCTTGCCTTGTAAATATGACTTGTGAATAGCGCCATATTATTGTGACTTGTGAGGTGCATGTTCTCATGTTAATCTATTGTGTTCCTTGTGCATTGCGCCTTGGAAATGTTGTTTGTGAACGGCTTGTCTTGTAAATATGGCTTGTGAATAGCGCCATGTGGTCATGGCTTGGACAGGG
Organism: Lissotriton vulgaris; assembly: GCF_964263255.1. Taxonomy (NCBI): domain Eukaryota; kingdom Metazoa; phylum Chordata; class Amphibia; order Caudata; family Salamandridae; genus Lissotriton; species Lissotriton vulgaris. Next base: position 1,577,558,497 of record NC_141696.1, read on the forward strand.
CATGTTATCATTACGTTTGGCAGGAGAGAGCTGGATCTTTCTCGGGTGCTTGGGGATAACGTTTTTGAAAATATGTACGTGTCATTTGTAAACGTGAAGAAATGTGCTAATGATTTTCCCATGTAAAAATGGACGTTGGGAAATGTTTCCATTTGAGCTGCCAAAGGGTTAATATCTTGAGTTGAGATGGCAGCCTTTATTTTTTACATGCTGTCAACATGCATGGTTATCTGACCTGACTATAGAAGTCAGTGAATTATTTTAAGGATTTTTGATGGTTTGATTTTGACTTTTTTTTTTGGTTCCTTGGTCAGCCTACGTGCTTTGTCAGTTTCTTGACGGAAAGGTAACATCTTGTGTTTTGAGAAGGGTTCTGTTCATTTCACATTCCTTTTGAAATGCGTCTACGTATTTGTGTGGGTTCACCTTGGAACTGAAGTGCTTATAAATGAACAAGTGAATTACGGAGAAAGCTGTGTTCTTTTAAAATGAGTGAAATGTTAAAAAGATAGCCCGTTAGAGTGCACGCTACGAGCTGTTTTCATTAATTATTTCTGTGAGGGGTTTCCATCTAGACAGGAATGTGTTGGTTTTACAATAATAAATCTTGCCCGACTGTGCATGGTAACATGTGCTTTTAATTAGTGACTGGCAACTATTTGCCTTCGAAATGAAAATGTTAAAATCAAAATGTATGTTTTTATAAATGTGAACTTAAATACAATGTTGAAATGTATCTGCATTTTTATGCTGTTTTACAAATTATTTCTCTTTGACAAATGGACCCTAAATAAGTGAAATGTCTTGCCTTTAGTTGAGTTAGTTGGACAAACGTCTTTTTAAAAAAAAATTGGACCTTTTTTAATTGGCAATGCACTGTAACTGAATTGTTTTTGTTAAATTCGAGCTTCTGTTAGTTACAAAATAAGGCAGGAGAAATTTGTTTTTTGACCTTGGCAAGACCAGCTGGTCTGCGCAGACGAACTTTTTTTTCATTCTGCAAGTTTCGATCACGTCCCAGTGTGTTATGATGGGCTACAATCCAATTTTCTTCCGCGCACGGCTTGTTTATTTAAGGGCGGGGTGGCCTGGCTCTTCAGACTCTGACCAGGGAAAATGGGAGGCTTGCAGTGCCCTGCTGATGCTGTCACCATTTGGGCGGTACTCCAAAATTTTTTTTTTTTCACACTGTAGCATGGCTCTTGCCCAGAAGGGTGGGACTGGCTTAGTTAGGATTAGGGTATGTTAGGCCCCACTCAATGTTACTAAAAGTTAAATTTTGAATGTTTTTAATTAATTAGGATATTTTCTTTTCAATAATGAAAGGCACCCGGGGTGCTTTTTAAATGGAAAATTTTATTTTACAAGAATAATGATACTTCTTCTCTTGTTTCTAGGATTGTTGCAGTTGGGGTGCGTGCGTGCGTCTGCCCACTCCCTTTATTTGTTTTAGCTTTTTATTTTCATGTTATTATTTTAGTTTATTGTTTTGGATGATGGAACCAGACCAGACCAGACCAGACCAGACCGGGTGATGGATGGCCGCATTGGAGGAAGTGTCCAGGATGCAGGGTGGTGGCCTACACTGAAGAATTTGGACATTAAATAATCCCTTGGACAATCAGGCCCCACTTTTAAAGCAAAAAAACGTGTCACCTATTATGACTAAGTTATTTAATTCCCTGGCCTGCAATTTTGACATCACTACAAGCAGGCCCCACTTTTTAAAGAATATGTCACCTATTATAGTTTTTCCAAATGAAGGACTTTTTTCAATGATGGTGCGCACATGTGTTCCACCGTGTGATTTAAAATGTTTTTTGTTACTGTTCTTACATTTTCACCTTGAGTGATCAAAGGGTGGTTACTTTAAAATTTAGATTGTTCTGGGTAGAGTGTCTTTTAGTATGATTACGTATTAATGTTTGCCCAGATCTTGCAATTGTATTTCTCAGATTTCACTTTAAATTGACAAATGTCGGCAGGTAGGCCTCATTTAGGCCTATTGTTATTTTCATTTCACATATTAGCACCTACACCAATAGTTTCATGAGTCATCATTAGCTTAAGTTGCCTATAGTACGTAAGGCTCATTTAGGCCCTTTCTTGTTCTCTCATTAGAAGTTGAAACACATTTAGTTTTTAAATTCACAACTGTAGGTAGGCCTTATTTAGCCTTAACTTGTCCGAAGTAGGCCCATTTAGGCCCCTTGCTGTTTTCATTCAACACATAAGTCCCTACATCACTAGATTTCACCAGTTATCATTAGAAGTTGAGGAACATTTAGTTTGAGGATGCTTTGGTTAGTTTCTTTCGTTATCAGATCCAATCTCAGATATGTTTTAGCATTCAAGTCAAGGGTGCTTTGATTTGTTTTTAGGTTTCTGTTCCCTACAATTGAGTTTCAGGTGTAATTTTCTTGAGTTGTCATTGTTTTTAGGGAGTTTTTTAGGTTTTGATTTGTTGATAGATTGTGTTGATGTTTGTTTATTTAGATGTTATTGTTTGTCAGATGTTCGCAAGATAAGGATCTAAGGGTGGTTGGCAGAGTTTTTTGGGCTTTATTTAGCAGTGATATAGATCTTAATCTTGCTCACATCTAGGATAGGTATTTTTAGCCTATGTTGGATAGATTATGTTGATGTTTGTTTAGATGGTTGTTGTTGTTTATAAGATGCTCGCAAGATAAGGATCTAGGGTGCAGTGTAATGGCAGGGTTTTTGGCTTTATTTAGCAGTGATAATAGATCATTATTCTTGCTCGCATCTAGTATAGGTATTCTTAGCCTGTGTTGGTCCTTTTAAGCCTTTTTCCAGACCTAGAAGAGGATAGCTGCTTAATATGCCTTTATTCTTGCCTTAAACTGTCTATTGCCTATTGGCTTTGACATATTAGACATATTGGTATGGTTCATGTAGGTATTCTGACAGAGCTAAGGAGCATTTCACCCCTTTCAGGCCTAAAGCTAGAGAGACTCCATCTTGATGGAAGCAGAGAGGCTTTTTAGGGCAAAGGCAATGTTTTCAGTTAAGGCTGTTGTGCTGGAGGGAAAATCCAGTTAGGACTGCTTCTTATCCGAGAAATGTGTTTTTCTCTTGGGCCCAGACGTAACATGCAGAGGCGCACTGCGGTTGCGTGGAAGCCTGGGAGCTGGCACAGGAATTCGGTAGGAGACAGCCCTCCTGTGGAAATTTCCATGAGGGGAGAGGAATCCATATTAGTGAGCTACAGGAGAGGAGGAGTGGTCAGTTCAGTTTTGGAAGTCTGCAGCGTGGTGTGCAGTTCAGCGTGGTGCTCAGAACAACTTGGAGCATAGGACTGCTGGGAGCCCAGAACAACTTGGAGCTCCAAATAGCTTGCAGAGAGAGAGAGGATGTCTGCTGGGAGCTGCAGAATAGAGTGCAGTTCTTGAATGGAGAAAGAAGGCAGACGATTGCTGAAGATGAGGAGAGAGAAAAGCAGTGCAGAGAGCATCAAAGAAGGCTGTCAGCTGGAGCAACTGAACCAGAGGCGTGGTGATGTGGTGAAGGAGGGAGAGACAGAGAGAGCCCTAATCCCACCAGAGGCAGAGAGAGAAATCTTCCTTCTAATAGGTGAGGTAGTCTGAATTAGTTACATTTACACTCTACACTTAATCTTTTCCCTTTTTTAGCGGAGTGTTCCTGTTATGTGTAATCCTTCTCTTTCAAGCGGTGTGTTCTACCTATAGTCTTTGTCAGATCTGTGTTGTACTAATAATAAATGACCCCATTAATTAGTGAATTAGTGTGCATGAGTTCTTTTATGATAAAGTTATCCTGGCTTCAAGCCAGTTGCTGTTGAGCCACTGATGGATAAGAGGGGGGTAGGAGCGCTTAAATCAGAGAACAACTCTAGCACATAGTGTGTATATCTTTGTCCTCATACAGTAAGAATAATCTTTCCTGGTAAGTATTGCTGTTTGAACAGATGCTACCCCTGATCAGGTAAGTAATAGTGAGGGAGAGAGGAGACTTGCAACCAAGGGACTAAGTTAGTACACCATCCTATAATAAAATAACCCCCAGTTTATAACTAACTGGTGTGTAGTTCCTATTCTTGTTCACTAAAGGTAAATGGCACTTCTAGGTGTTTGCTAGATGCATGAATGGATGAGTAATCCCAATCAGGTGAGTGGTGATCACATAAATAGGGAGTGAGTGGACCTTTGATGCCAAGAGCAGGTAATACATAATAATCTGAAACCATATCCAAAGTCATCATTGTAGTTTCATCCCGAGTAGACAGCTGAGATAATATCCCAATATATATATATATATATGTATAGGTGTTCATAGGAATGTGGTCGTCGTTGATATGCGGCGTTAATGAGAGCGCTGGGGAGGATTACCAGTGTGTAGGGCTGCCGGATGGCAGCCCGTGTGTAAGTGAGAGCGGTGAGAGGGAGATCACCGTGTAAGTTTCGCAGGATCGCGAACGATTTGGAAAAGGAGAGCACTGGGGCTGCAGACCCACGTGTGTAGACACGCCGGATTGTGTGGCAGATCTGCCCTAGGGTAGAACGGTCTGGGTCAGGGTGGCCGCGAGACCAACTGATGTAAATAAGTGTGGTGTAGGGTATGGATATCCCTAGTAATCAGTGAGTATTCTTAGTATCCCTATAGATTTAGTGGTGTTTTTAATAATATGAGCTTGTATATTGCGAGTTCCCTATCCTCAGGTAGGTACCAGGTGCCTGGATATAGAGGAGTCCTGAGGACGGAAGGTGAGTACGTTTTGGCTGGGTCACAGGGGCCCCTGGGGGCTGATCCCATCTAAACAGAAAATCCAGCCATTACAATGCTACAATAAAGGTTTTTCAAAAAAAAAAAAAAGTTTGTTCAGGGCAGGCATTGGACCAACAGACCACTGCCTACCATAAAAAAAATTAAAAGAAAAACATTTCATTTTTCTTTTTGAAATGTATCCCATTTACCTTTAAGGAACACGAGCTGCCTGTAAAAAAAAAATCTTTGCTTTATTTAAAAGCAATCCCAGACATGGCGGTCTGCTGACACAAGCAGGCCACCATCCCTGTGATTTTAGCTATTCCCAGTGGATCGTAAACCATGACATATTTAATGAATATTACTGAGGTAGGTCTATTTGTGCCCCACTGGGAATGGGTAGATGTGTGAAACGCACATCTGTACATCTGTACATCCCTGTTTGCAATTACCAGATCGCGAATCGCAAACATTTGCTATTAGGTTATCGCAAACACAAAGCTTGGTGCATCTGGGTGTAAGTTTTGTAAGGATAGGGGAGGATAGGAAATACAGTCCACTGGATCTCTATCGGGTTTCAGAAGAACTGTTATTCTCTCAAAGATTAGGGTAATAAGTCCATCTCTCTGGCTTCTTCAAAGTCCTCCAGTAGTTGTGGAGCTTTCATGTCAGAGTAGTCCTTGGAGAACACTGCAGTCAATCCGTTTGACCCCAGTGCCCTTCCACCGGAGAGGGCCTTTGCTTCTGCCTTACAGACCAAGGTGCACACGATTGTTCTCTCTCATGCACGTCCAACCATGCCAGCATGGCCTCAGCCATTACACTATGCAATTCATCATCCGTGCTATCACCTTTTGATGTGTAGAGGTCTGTGTAAAAGTTTGTAAATTGTTGTAATTCGTCTTCTGTCTTGTACCCTCACTGTCGATAGTTTAATGCTCAAGCCAGTGTTCTACTGGGCCTGTCCCCTTACCCATAATATTCATAAGGCACTTTCCCGGATATTATATTTCTCTATTGGCTACTTCTCAAAATGTTAGTAGCGTGGCATGCAGTTGTCTCCCCACAGCACCACAGTGTGCTAGAGTGCACTCTTTCTACTCTCTTCGTGTCTGTTTCGAGGCGGAAGAGTGTTTCTTCATAGATTTAAGGACATCCACATATTTTGAGACAGAATGACCTCTAACATAGACTTTGAAGTACTCCCAGACAGTAGGATATTTTGCCACTGAGCCTGCTTTGAGTTGGAGGTACTCCCCAATGGCTTGTCTGAGTTCATCTCCAAAGAACCCATCTAATGAAGTTTTGGAAGGAAATATCCATGGATGATGAACAGAGTCCAGTTTGGAAAGTAATACTGTCAGGCGCACTGCGGAGTGGTCTGAAAGTGCACACAGGAGGATGGTGATGTCTAATGTACGTGTGATAACATCTCCAGTCCTCAATCAACTATCTATTTAGGAATGGGCATTGAGCGTAGAGGAATAATGGGTTTCACCTCTCTTTTTGGGGTGTGTCGACACATGTCTATCAGGTGGTATTTATTCTATAATTTGTTGTAAAGCTTCTATGGAACGAGAGATCTGTAAAGCTGCGTGTGCAGAATAAGATTCAAGTCCTTCCCTCAAAGTACAGCATGTGCCTTAGAGTGCTGCATTTTAACATCAATTGCTCTAAGAATACGTGTGTGTCAACATTGGAACCACAAGCATTGGTAAGAGTCCACCTATCATCTCCAATGATGCCTTAAAAAATGATGGGCGGATGTATCAACATTAGGCATTGCGATTCCCAAATCGTGATTATTAGCTCATCAGAATTTGGAAATTGAAATGCATATAGTATGACAGTTTTCTTTTTTTAAATTGAGATTCCTAGTGGTTCCCAAATCAACCTACTTCATGAATATTATTGAGGTAGGTTGCAATTCGCCATTCACTCAGGAATCACTGCTATCACAGGGTTGATGGCCTGCTGGGGTAGCAGACCACAATATATGTGTTTGCACTTTAAATAAACAGACTTTTTTTGTTAGGTATAGCCTGATTCCATGCAGTCAGCAAAGTATTAATGTTATGCAACCAGAATTCAGTCACAAAACATTAATACGTGCAATTCCAGTCGGTATTTGGAAGGGACACCCTAAACACACCCTTTCCAAATCCATACTCAGAAAAGAAACAGCAATAATAAAATACTATGATTCCAAGACCCTCTTACCTCACCACTTACATTTAACCACAGGGATTCAACATTCTTGAGCTAATATGAATCGTTATATATGGCTGACTGCTATATTAGAAGAATACAAAGAAATAATCAGATTGATGATGTATTCAAGTATAACAGGTTCAACTCCATCATCAAAACCAAATCCTTCTTCATCTGAGGGTACATTCCTGGCACTATCAAATGCCTTGAAAATAAATTTGAACATCTAATTGGTGGGAAGCAACCTCTCTTAGAAAAGGCATTGAAGCTGATTGGATCCCAAGGGGATTGCAAATATCAATTCGGCCAACCCCCAGAATAAAAACTGCAGATCCTGTCAACCTTAAGAGATGGGAGACAACCCAGAAAGAAGCCTCCATTAATATGATAAAACAAATAATTGAAATAGCGGAAAAAGAGTGTGTAAAACATTAAGGTAAAGAGGATGAACTCACTATGAGAAGTGAAGATGCTAACTGGGGATAAGAGGCTCAAATTCAAATTCAAATTCAAATTCAAATTCAAATGCTTTATTCGGTATATAAAATATAACCATGTAGCATACAGAAAAATAAAAGAAGAATTTTAAATTATTTTATTTTTATTTTAAAAAACACAGTTACCACACTACACAAGAGAGTAAACATATGTCTCCTCAAGAGGGTAAATGTAAGCATATTTAAATGTGCAAATTTGCGTCTTTTGGTCAGGACATCTTAGCAAATAATTTGAAAAATTGGCTCTATAAAGTGTCAGAGTGCATTAACCCAGTTTAAAAAGTAAAATGAATGAGACCCCCTTAAGTAGTTATAGTACACATTTCATTTTAGGTATATAGTTGCTAAAATCTTTTTTAAAAAATGTTGAAAAAAAGTAGCCATATTAAAAACCAATACATACAGTGACAACATACAAATTTGTTAAGAATTGCAGGAGAATCTTAATTATTCTGGATCATATAATGATCGCTTTCCTACGAGAAATACATCTTAAAATGTAGGTAGCTACATGAAAACATATATCCGAACTGTTTAATTCAAACATTAGCCGCAAAGCATCTGTAGTAGTTCTTTTGTTATATTTTAAGAACATACAGCTAGATTCATGAAGCCAAATTGCGATCGCAATAGATGCGAAAAAGCAATTGCGATCGCAATTGGTAGAAAAGGTATGCAACAAACAAAATAGCGAATTCGCTATATATTTATGCAAAATCGCTATGAAATTCGCAGAAACCAGGCAGAACACAATCAGCGAATCGGTAATAGCGAGAAAGCAGGTATTCTGCGAATAAAAGTGCGAAATCGCTAAAGAAACGCTATCGCAATTCATGAAAAATCGCAAATTGCGAAAAACACCAAAATCGCAATTAGCAACGCGCAAATTAAGGAGAAACCAAACCAGGTGGTAACCATGAAAGAAAAAAAAAACCTTCTGAAAAAAATTATTGCTAAGTACCCACAGCTGCTGGCTTGAACAAACACACTTAAGGACATGCAGCTGGAGCCTCAGGACTCTCACAATGCCAGGACTCTACATGGTGGTCAGGTGGCGAAGGCTACAGCGAGCAGCAAGGAACAGACGACGTATCCAGGAGCGGATATTCCGTCAGCGGGTCACCCTACTGGGCCAAACCAGGGAGCAGATCTACGCAAAGTACCGCCTAAGTGGGGCAATGATAATCAAGCTGATCCGGGACCTAGACCCCCTCCTGCAGCACCCAACAAGGAGGACCAACGCCGTCCCCACACATGTGCAGGTATTGTGCAGCCTGCACCTACTGGCCTCCGGAAGCTTCCAGGGAATAGTCGCTGTTGCAGGGGGTATGTCCCAGCCCACCATGTCCCGCTGCCTAAGGAGTTTCCTGGAGGCCATGCTGACCCGCCTACACCACTACATTTCATTTCCCACCAGCCAACAGGACTTGAACGAAACCAAGCTGCAATTTTACAATGTAGCCCAATTTCCACACATCATAGGATGCATTGACTGTACCCACATCCACATCTGCCCACCTGCACAAACAGAATACATGTATCGGAACCGCAAGTCCTACCACTCCCTCAATATACAGATGGTGTGCAATGCAAAGACAATCATCACGGACATAGTAGCACAGTACCCGGGGAGCACACATGACTCCTTCATATTCCGGCACAGTGGCCTCCACAAACGACTGGCCAGGGGAGACTTTGGTGAAGGACACCTACTGGGTAAGTACACATGCCACACAACAGTACAATATGCTAATGACGCTGCGCTGCACAGGCACTCACCCTCTGCTCCTATTATGCAGGTGACAGCGGCTACGCTCTCCGTGAGTACCTACTCACTCCATACCTCAACCCAGCAACACCACAGCAACGGCGTTACAATGCAGCACACATTCGCACAAGAAATTGCATTGAAAGGACATTTGGGCTTTTGAAGAGCAGATTCCGCATACTGCACAAGACCGGTGGGGCCATCAAATACGATCCAGAGGTCTGCTGCCGCATTGTGGCCGTGTGTGCTATCCTACACAACATTGCTACCAAGCACAGGATACCTGTAGACATCTCAGGCAGTGAGTCAGAAGGGGACAATCGTCCACCTGCACATGTGCGTCATGCACGCGGGGAGAATCCAGCAGAAGGACACAGGCGCCGCAACGAAATCTGCATGAACTATTTCTAGTGGACCCACTCCCCTCACCCATTACGCAACTCATGCATGACAACATTAATAATGACATGATGCACTTTACGTTATTCAGAATTTTAGTTACTGTTACTGCACAATAAACTTGGCATTCTGAAAAGTGTTCAAAGATTGACATATTGCGTCATATGTCCAGGTGAGTCTGAATGGCATGCTTGTTGTGTCAGCATGTGGCCTCTTTGGAATGCACCACAGTTCAGTGGCATCTGCGGGTAGTTGCCCCAGACCTCCTCTCTACGTCCTCCTCCTGATTTTGCCTTGCGGTGGCAGAGGGCCTGCTGCTGCGGCAGGGTGCCACGACCGGTGGTATGGACTGGCTGCTGTGGCTTGATGTTGCCTCACTGTTGTCGTCTGCCCCCCCACCCCCCTGGCCATGGCCACTGGCCTGCATGCCCTGCATGGCCACTGATATGTTCTCCAGGGCTGTAGCTACGTCCTGGCAGCACTGCACCATTTGCACCTGCATAGCCAGGGATCGTCGCGAGAGCTGTGAGGTGGCGTTACCAATGATGTGATTTGACCTCGTGTACGCCGACAGGCGGGTCAACAGTTGACGGTGTCGACGGCGATTCACATTGCGCTGACGGGACATTGCCTGAGTGTTGGCCTCCACAGCTGCAGTCATTTGTGCGACGTTACGTGCCGTCTTATCCAGTTGGAGGTGGATGGCGGCTAGGTGTCGGGCCTGGGTCTGGTGAACACTCAGCATCCTGCGCTCAATAGAGAGCCCACCTGCTCTAACAATTCTGCCCCTGCCAGCGCGGGATGTATTGGTGCGCTGCTCCCTGACCAGACCGCTCGTCTGGCTCCTCACAGCAGCAGGGCGGCGGGTTTGTTGGCGACCTGCTGCTGGTGTTGCAGGCCGCACTGCTGGCTATGTGCTGCGTGGTACGACTGCAGCGCCTGTTGTCACGGGGGTGGGACGGGCCGCAGGGGCGGTTGGTGGGATGACCGGTGTTGTTGCAGCTTGCCCTGATGGTCCGGGCTGTGGAGTATGGTGTGTATCCCCCTCCGTGTCCTCCGTGTTCTCCTGAATCGCCAGGGTCTCACTGTCAGTGCTGGGGACATCAGCGCCACCTGTGATTAAAGTGGATGTTGATTAGTGGCATGTTACGTACACAGTTAGGCTTGGTACATGCATGCAGTCTACCATTCCCTGTCTGCCTGCAGGATTGTCTGTCACTGGACATGTGGGGCTCTAAGGTACAGGTTGGTAATTGAGCCAGACTATGTGTCCCACAATGCATTTGCGCTATGGAGCTGTACATTGGCTGCATGCTTGGGGTTTGTAATGGGATGCACTGGAGTCGTGGACAATGTTAGGGGACAGGGGGTTGCAGTCGCATGGCACTTACCTGGTGTGTCTTGGGTGAGTCGGGAGGAGTCAAGCCGGGTCACACCCACGCAGGCCTGTGGGTCGATGGTCTCCTCCACCTGGTCCTCCAGTGGGGTGTTCGGTGGGACGGTGGGCCCCCTCCACCTGTCGCCAATTGCTCCCCCAGCCTCTCTGCAATCTTTTCTTTTGCCCGCCCTCTCAAGTCATACCAGCGCTTTTTCAGCTCGTCCACCGAGCGCTGGGTCACCCCCACGGCATTAACTTTGGGGCGGATGCGCAGCCATATGCGTCTTTTGTCCACCTCTGGCACCCTTCGGGAGTCTTTGCCAAATAGGCGGTTGTGATCCCTGGAGACTCCTTCAATTAGGTGTTCGAGCTCCTGCTCCGAAAACTTAATTTTGCGTTTCCTCCCACTGGTGGAAGCTCCTGCTGCATCCTCTGCCATGGCTGCCACTGTGGTGTCTCCTGCTGTGGTCCTGTTGGAATGCTGGAGGGGAGCTCTGGTACTGCTGCCTGTGCTTCAGCCTCTCACTGCTGAATGAGGGTGGGAACTGCCTACTTCCTGGTTGTGATGTCATCACTGTGCTCAGGATGCGACTTCCCGTTTTTGCAATTTGCGATATCGGTAATTACGAAATCGCAATTTCAACTGGGGTATCGGCCGATTCTACGATTATTTACCGATTTCGGACTTCTCGCAATCGGCGATTGCGATCGCTTGCGAATCGCATTTTTTCATCGCAAAACATCATGAATGCCGTTCTGCGATTTCTAAATTGCGATTCGCATTTACTCGCAATTTAAAAATCACAGAATTGGACATTGATGAATCTGGCTGATAGGCTTTAAATATAGTTTCCTTATGGGAGTAAAAAAAACTGACAGAAAAGCATAAAATGGCAGCTGCTCTGTTTAGATGTCCCGTCACATGGGCAGGGCAAGACACTGTTCCTTCCAGTACGGGGAAAAGACACAAGATGGTGCACAGTACCTAATCTCAGCCGTGTCAATACAAAGCGATGGGAACTTCTAGTGACAGTTGTCAGGTATTGTTGAAGGCCTGCTTTATCATTATGTTCATTATAGAATACGTATGTGCTTTGACTTGCATATCTTGCGGCCCTAGTCTTTTCTGCATTTTTCAAAAACAGATCTTTTAACTCCTTTTTAGAGAAAGGTACACCTAATTCCGGATTATGGAAAGGGTCAAAGTCGTAAACTGACTTGAACCAGAATCGGATGTGTCTAAACCAGGGAATGCGCATGTGATGTTCCAGTTTTAAACGATCCATAATTACAGTTTGGGTGAATTCTGTTTCGGTTTTAGACCATTTGGACCTCCATAGGGAGAGTGGACATAAGGTGGCTAAGTCTCCGATAAAGGGTAAGCCCACTTCCCTATGTATGATCTCGATGGAAGCAGATGCCGGGGTACATAGTAAGCGATTCAAAAAAAAGATTTTCCTGACGTTGAATCAGTTTACAGCTATTAGTGTTATGTCCCCATAAACCGGCCCCATACAGTGCAGAAGACAGACATCTAAAATGTATATATGGATAATTTCTTTAATTCTCTGGTTCCCCAGTTTGGTTGCAAATCTAAAAATGCTATTGGTGTTTCTGGACATTTTTAGCTGTACACATTCCTGTTCGCTGTTCCAGCCCCCGTCTCCGGAAAAGGTTATCCCTAAGTAGCAAAATTTCTTAACAGGCTCTAGCCTGACTTTATCTAAAAAGAAAGTTCTTTTCTGTTCAGTTTTTTCCCCACATGCCATTGTAAACGTTTTACTTTTGTTAATTACCAGTTTACGTTTGGCTATGAACGTAGAAAAGTTATCAATAAGATGTTGCAGACCATTTTGCGTACGCGATAAAAGGACCGCGTCGTCTGCATAAAGCAGAATTGGAATGGGTTTACCATCAATTATTGGGGAATCAGCAGCTGGTGTTCTAAGTGTCGCATCTATCTCATTTATAAACAGGGAGAACAAGAGTGGTGCTAGGACGCATCCTTGTCTTATTCCTCTTTTAACTTTGAAGTAAGGAGTACACTCGCCAGCCATCCCAAAGCGTACTTTACATGTTAATATATCCTATAATCTAGCAAGATAAGTAGCTCAAAAGAATTATGTCATTCTCAATAAAGTTATTGACAAGTACGCAGAACCTAATATAAGAAAGTGATATAGAAAAATTCACTGGGACCAATTGTGATATCAACTTAGATGGGTCTCCAAGTTTGCCAAAAAATACAATAGCTTACCAGCAGGACTATCAACGACTACACAATCTACACATCGTCCAACTACCTCAGAAATTGAATCACCAAGACCAGAGGTGGAAGCCAGTACATCAAAACTAGAAGTTGATTTATGAGGAGAATTCACCAGACATCCACTAGCTATAAGGAATGAAAACAAGAAAATACCTACTTTCTAAAAGTGGTATTTTCAAACACAGATAATTAAAACCAGCTTTGCTAAAAGATGTATTTTATTCTGCTGAGCTCAGGCATACCAAACTCGAATTTCTAACATGTTTCCTGGGACAGTTGGGACTGTAAGGTGTAATAGCCAGTCTGCCCATTCTAGCCTATGGAGAACAGATGGCCTTGCAGCAGTGAAAAACAAAATGGAGGGTAATTCACTACCAGGACATGCTACGCATATCAAGCCAATATACAGTTCTAGACTGCACACAGACACTGCAGTGGCAGGTCTGAGGTACACTTTACAAGCTGCTTCTGTGGGTGGTGCAAACCAGCGCTGCAGGCCCACCAGCAGCATTTGGGTTACCAGCCCTGGGCACACACAGGCCACACTACTAGGTACTAACAGGTAAACCAAATAAGCCAATTAGGGATATACCAATTCACAGTCATATTTACACAGGGAGAACATATATACTTTAGCTCTGATCAGCAGTGGTAAAGTGCCCAGAGTCATAAAACCAACAACAACAGGTCAGAAAAAATACAAGAGGCAGGCAAAAAGTTTAGGGATGTCCCTGCAAAAAGGGCCATTTCCAACATAAGGTATATGCTTGGATAAGGCAAGCGTGGTTACACTTGCGATGTCGGGACATGCTTGGCTGAGGACACGGTGCTCCGACTGTTTCCCCTTCTATACGTGATTTGGAGAATGATTAGGCCAAATATATAAAAAAGAAAAAATATTTCTCTAGGACCATATCCAGGAAAGAACAACAGGCCCTTATAGATCTACAAAATAACGCAAAAAACGTTATAAAGGAGGCAGACAAAGTCAGTGTTGTAGTCCCACATGTGGACGACTATTTGAAAGAAGCCCGACAATAACTCAGAAATTCCACTTGCTAATTGAAACAGAAGAATAAACCTCACAAAGAAATAAAACTTCAACTTAGAAATAAATTAGGGGAATGGTATCATCAACAACAGCTGATCTTTGAAGAAAAAACCTCACTGTACATTGAGCTTACAAGGATAGTTTTTATCTACTACCTAAAATTCATAAAAGGGGATTCCCACCAACTGGTTGTCCCATAATCGCTGGACTCAAGTTTGTGTGCTCAAGAGTAGGACAAGTCATGGGACCCCGACTACAACCCTTTGTGAAGGATCTTATTCTTCATCATACATTTGGGATACCAATGATATCTTCAAAAAATCGGACAATATTGACGGCCAGACAAACAACACCCTGGTTACTATTATGTTGTCAGTTTATACACTTCAATTCAAAATGAACATGGGATCACGGATGTCAACAAAGTGCTATCAGTACATTAGCTCGAATCAAGAAACATGATTATCGTGCAGCTACATTTTTGTTTCAGACACAACTGTTTTCAGCTTTAACAAGGAATTCTATCTACAGGTACAAGGAACAGCAATGGGGGCGAAATTCGCCCCACAGTGCACCTGCATTTTCATGGGATAAGTGGAAAAATTCTTAATGTGGGATGACCAAGGCTGCACATCGCATTCCATTTACTGGGGTCGGTATATTGACGATATGCTCTGTATCTAGAAAGAAAATCAGGACAAACTCAAAACATACCTTATTATCAATAACAAATAGAATATTAAAACCACTTCAGAATTTTTGAAACCCAAGATTAACTTTCTGGATATCAATATATATGTGGAAAATAACAAACTACAAACCATCTTGTTCCTCAAAGATACAGCTGCCAACTCCATTTTACAGATAGAGCCCTATCGCAGAGCTAAGAACTTGAATACTCTATACATCAGAATTTATGGACAAACTACATCTGCCACGATTGTTCAATGTGCAAATTTGAACTTACTAAAGTCAATGTTTTTACACCAAACAATAAAATATGGATATCTATTAACCAGTTGATCAACTGCAACAGCACATATGTGATTTACATCATCCTTTGCTCCTGTCCTACAATATATGTGGAAAGCACTATTCGACCACTAAAAATGAGAATGCAGGAACATTACGAGAACATACACAAAACAGATGCTGGTCTACACCTTATGGAAAACTATACCAAGGATCAAGAACACGTTCGCCAATTCACATTCTTTGGCCTGGAAGACATCCCACAACATACTAGCAGTGGAAAACGCAAACTTAGGATGCAACAGAAAGAGAGCCAATACATATTACGACTGTACACTGTTTGGAATGGCCTCAATGACATAGAATTACACCTTTGGCTCAAATAATCTGGGAACTGACATCACATCCCTGCAGCCGACCTACAATTACCAGTATTACAGAAAAGACTCCCACTAATATTCTTCCAAACTTCAACAATTATTAGATAATTCTCTCCAGTTCATAAATGAACACACTGGGCACTACTTGGTTATAATTTCCTTGAAATAAATATGTCAATCTAATTATTAATTTGTTCTGGGTATTTTATCCTGTGGTTGAACACTTTTTCAATTAGTAGACAATGATTATATAATACAATATTGTTTTAAGTGTTATGTAATAACATGGCTTAAATTAGCATAAAATGTATATCTTGGGAATCTGAAGCACCTTTGCTATCTGTCTGATATGTTGCTTAATTTCAAGAGATTCAACACTGTTTCATCAAACCTCAGGTCACTAATGAATTATTATGCAACCTCTGTAGACACCTTTCAAATGGGACCATTTTATATAGCGCACATGACCATATTCTATTTTCAGCAACTGCCCCTCAGTAAAAGTGTTCTGACTTCCCCTTTCCAATATGATTGATATGACAATTAATTAAAGTTGTTTTTGATTACTTCTACCTGGGATTTTGATCCCTTCTGAATTGAACCATTACTAGGGGGTGTCTACACTTCAGAGAAATATATTGTACATTCCAAACAAAGGTTTCACATCTGAACTCGATTACCGCGAAGAGAGCCAGTATTCCCTATTAAATATCGATACTCATTCAATATGGCTGCCATATGTACTTTTTTCTATTCCCATCCTGCTTTTCAGTAAGGGAGCAGATTATAACTGATCAGACCAGTTAAAAGTAATAAAAGGATGTGTGGCTAATTGCCCGTTTACCCTGTAATCCAAAAATCATAAGACCTCCCTTCTTCACTGTACCTATCACCACCCGTCTAAAATCGCCACTCTGCACACCTGCTAAAAAGTTAACTGTCTGGCTAGCAGCTCATTTTGGACTTCGTTTGCCCATGATACACTTCAGGTTTAACTCATATTTATGGCTTACCTGCTGCTCACCCAAAACTCTCCATACACAGACCGCGTGAGTCTGTATCCCACGGACCAAGATACCAATGACTGCTTGTATTTCACCAAACAGTTAGGACTTTTTTGGGACACCCCGCTTTGGGAGTGACAACTTTTGCTACTCCTTTTAGATTAGAACAGACTCTATAATGGTTACTTTTTGTGCAGATCTTGCAATTATGGCTCATTGTTTCAGATCTCAAGTATTTTTTGATTATGTCTTTAAACCCGATTAGACTACTCATAATCGCTTGATCTGGAGGCCCACATATGATGCTACACTTTGCCCTTTCTCTCTGAAAATACTTTTTTGGGACCATATACTATTCAACTAGTTGCTTCTATAAACTAGCTGATTCTAAAAAGAAAGGTCTTTTTTCCAGACCCATCGAGGCACTATCTATTTGATATTTTAACTGATGCCTGGTTTCCCGCCAGTACCACCACCCCCAGTGGTATTATGACCATTTAGTGTCCGCACAACTCACAGAGAGATATAATGCACAGCGTATGTATGTATAGATATAACTTCTGCTCATAAAACCATAGTTATTGGTGAATCATAGTTTATGATGCATTACAATTGTGTGTATACCAGGTCACATTGTATGGGACATAAGGACACGTACCATAGCATGCTTATCAGTTTGTAATATTATTCATTATGTTTTGATTTTTTATTTATATGTAAACCATATTTTTCAGCCTTGAAAAGGCTCCAGGCCTGCACGCCTCGACGAGGCGAAACACGTGTTGGCTGTTCTGCTTCGGCTGTTCTGTTACTATTACAAAGTTATCGGTCTTCCACAGCTTTCTTCTTTTTGATATATTTGTACACAAACAAGTTTGTTCTGCACATAAATGTAAAAAATTATGACATATTGCATACTTTAAATTCTAATGTGATTATCCCCAACTTACTAAACAATTTAGAAAAAACCCATTTTAAGATTTCTCTGACTTTTATGGAACCAACCAGCCATTTTATGTTCCAAATAATTAAGTTAATTCAAACTCTTTCAACTACAGTTTGGCACCCCGTAGAAATTGCACCTCACATATGTAAGGCAAACGTATCCTTCTTCACTGGATATTTCCTTTTTCACATATCTGTTCCCTAAACCTTTTGTCTTCTCTGCCACCAGTACTGTTGCCTAAGCCGAGCTCCTCCCCATTCCTCTTAACCTGCAAACCCCAACTATCAGTGCATGAATTAAGATCTTCTTGATTGAAGTATACTAAAGTTACCCCTTCCTATGCTTTGTGCCACTCATTGTTATTTACAACGTGTGGTATGGGCAGCCGCGGTTCTCCAGAGTGTCGAGGCGAGGTTTGTTTTGCAACAGACTGCAAGGACACCACTGCTCTCTGGATTATGAAGAAGAGAGATTTGCCATTGTGATCAACCCCCACTGTGACCAGATCCAACACAGCCTATCACAACCCTCGCTCTTGCAGTTTCTACTTGACCAACACATCTGCTTTGAGCAGCTCCTAAACTACCCTTGTAAAGTAAGGGAACAACAAAATTGAAGAACCCTCATAGAGCAAATATCTCTTCTATCTGGCAAGTCATCGACCAGTGGCCTGGTCGTGATAGTTGAGCAACCTCGCTATAAGGGCTGATGAGTCAAGGAGGAGCACGGGGCAGGTGCAGAGGTGCCAGGGCACCATGGGCATGCTCTACTGGAAGCATCATGGAGACACTACTTGGCCCGAATCGTTCTTTCAACATATTGTCAATGAACTGAGCCAGGTAACCAGTATTCATGGATTTGGGGAGCCCTACTATACATATGATATTTGGTCTAGATCTCACCTCAAGGTCTTCATTTCTAATGCATGTGGCTTTAGGGTCTTTCTCCAGTTTTTTCAGGTTCCCCTTCTGCACTTGCATCATCCTCAATGTCAAAGATGTGCTGCTCAGAAATATCCAACATTCAGCTTGGCTGCCTAAAGTCCCTTTCGTTTTAGCTCGACCAGCAGATAAAATATGTGTCTTCGTTCGATGTGCTGAAGGTTCTGCACCCGGGTTGGCAGGTGAAGCAATGCCTATGTTCAATATGGAAATATAAACAAGCAGGATGCTGCTTACAAGGAGCTGCGAAGCCTTGGGAGCTGAGTGTGGCCCTGTGGTTTGTGAAGGAGTGTAGTGCGGGGATTTGATAAAACAGCACAATACTAGGGACAAGGATTGCACCACTGCACTCAGAGCCTGACGGCGCAGTACATGAGGACAGGAAGCAGTCACTCAGCTCAGATCTTTATTGCATTCTATTAAATCACCGTCATTTTCAGAAGCTTCTGCAGAATGCTAGTGCCTGGTAAGCCCACAGACCTACACAGCCCTTTGACAGTGTGTCGTTGGATGGAACAGGCATCTTCTGAACGAGGGTTCTAAGCACTGCAAGCCGCTGTCTGCAGGCTACATTGTGCACTTGCAGACAAGGAGGAAAGGATAAGGTTTGAACACGTTCACGTCATGACGCGGGATGGCGTAGGCATCTTTTCCGCTATTTTGATACGCACCGCAGGCAGCCATCCGCGGGCTGCATTGTGCGCTTACAGTTAGGTGGGATCTTCGGGCACCGGATATAGGCACAGTCAAGCTGTAGGTTGCACTTACAGTCGCAGCGCCTGCGGGCAAAGTCTGTGTAGATGCTCTCCCCCAGAGGAACCAGGTCATTCTTAAATAGGTCACATCTTAGGTACTTGGAACCTTTGCAGGGACAGCCGACATGTTGTTTGCAGCACGTGTCATTCACTTTTTGGCACCTGAATGCCTGAATAGCACACTTCTCCGCTGTGCACTCCTCTGAGCTGACCTCTGGGACCAGGTCGGTGGCCAACCAGAGGCAGAGCCAGGGCACCACCAGCGCTTGAACCAGTTTCTGAAAAAGAGAAGACGAGGCGCTGTTAGCTGAGATGCGCTGCAAATGATACAACGCATCTATTATGACTGTATGCAATGCCAACATATGTTAACTATGAAAAATTTACAAGACAAACATGAGGCGGCCACATAGGACAAGCATGTAACAAATCTAACAGTCACATAAAGTGTGTATTCATCATAACATATCTTATTGAATCATTTTCTATGTGTGATGTTTAAGCAAAAGCTGTGAATCCACCTGGAGTAGATCTTTTTCAGGACAAATCTCAAACACTGCCGAAACATCTCCACACAACATCACCCAAATATCATGACAGCAAAGATACATCATGTGACCTACAAGATCACCAAAGCAACAACACACCAAGGGGCAGATTTATTAACATTTTGACCAGGTTTGTGTCACAAAAGTGAGACAGACATGCATAAAATGTTTACTTAAAATGTACTTTACATAGCAAAACGTATTTCTTTTACTTTGCATCAAGGGGGCATCGCAAAGTTGGTATGTGGGCATTCCCAAGCTACCACCCATGGTTTTGACACGCCATATCTACAAATACTGATAGACACATCTTTGTGGCAAACAATATTGTCTCTGTGGGGCAGGCATTAAAAGAGATACATGCTTTAATTTCTTCAAACCTTTATGTTTGTGCATGTGTGCTACACTGTACAGTGCACACCAAAGTGGAAAACATTTGTCTAGGCACAGTATTTTGTGCTGGAAGGGTACCGTCCAGGACAAACACCTGCAGTCGTGCAAATGCGTGTGTGTAGTGCTAGGCAGCCTGATTGTGCACCAACGCTGTGTGTGTGAGGGGCGTCAATATGAAAGATGCAAGGAAGTACATGCAGGAGGGAGGAAAAAGAGGGAGCTGAGGAGGAAAGTGAAGAGGTGGGAGGTATGCAGATGAAGGATTTCAGGAAGATGTGGGGGCAAAATGGTGTCAGTGTCTAACAGAGAGACCGCAGAAAAATGTGGGATAAAGGAAAAAAAGGGAGTGACCGAGACACTCTAAAAGGCCTATACCCTTTCCAAAGACCTTAGCAATGTTTAATCCACAGTCTGATATTTTCACAATTTAAACACTTTTAGTTCTAAATATTCCAAACCAAACTTTTGTTACTCATTATTCTGATACTGCTAACACACACTGTCCCGCCAATAGCTCCGCTCGTTTTAGGTGCATGTCTGTTACTATGTGATATGTCTGGATGCAATAACAGAAAGCCGAGAGACGCAACAAAAAATACTTGTTGGGTGGCACACAATGGGAAGCATAGGGCTTTAGTTTTAAATGTTTTAAGTCACATTCTAACCTACAATGGCCATGCCTCTTGGAAAAGATTCCTAGTTACACTTTTTAGGCTACACCCCGTTTAGTGACCCACTCACTTTTTTCATCCCACGTAAAGCCCTGGCCAAAAATGAATAGAAAAACAGCCTATGAGTTGATGCGCTCACTTGGAAATTCTGGCCGAATATCCCATATGAGGGACAGAACCCCCGTATTTACGATGAACACCTTACTTATCTCCGGCGCCGCTCTTTCCGGTGGTTAGTCTATCTAACCGCAGATTCTTCACCTTAGAATACTTCCAACTCGCCAGGTTTGACCCAGATATTTTTCTGAGCATTACCCCTGCATGAAAGCTGCTGGTTCCATGCGGCTCTGCGTCGACTCCATTCTGGCAGGGAGGTCAAAGGCAGCCAAAGGCCGCTGATCAATCCCCTACATTGAGCTAGAGATTACGCAGGCCGGGGTACAAGGTCCTTCCTGTGACTGTGACAGAAGAGCCTCCTGAAGCCATAGCCTGAGTGGAAGAAAGAGGGTCATGCCCAGAAGTTCCGGGTAGCACACTCTTCTGGCCCAAGATCAAGGCTGGAACATCGGGATCATAGCCCAAATGACCGGACTCGTTGAACCAGAGGGAAGCCTTAGAAATGCAGCACATCTACGATGGATCTAATGAAAGGGAGCTTCTGCGGCGAGCAGTGTGCACACATCCGGGACAATGTCCCTAACACAGGGATTCACCTGTCCGCGCATTCAGCCATTCTCCATATATCATACCTGTAACTGTTCACATTGGAGAGTAGCTAGTGCACCCTTGTGCACACTCAGAGCATGTACACCCTGCAAACAGCACTGTGCCTACATCTCGGACAGTGTTCCTAACACAGGGATTCACCTGTCTGCACACTCACCCATCCTCCATATGTGATACCTTGTACCAGTTCACACTGTAGTGAGTGCACAACATGCTCACACTCAGAGCACGCACACCCTGGGAAGAGCATGGTGCGTACATCCGGGACAGTGTCCCTTACACTTGGATTCACCTGTCTGCACACTCAGCCGCACTCCATATGTGATATCTGTAACTTTTCACACTGGAGAGTAGCTAGTGCACCCTTGTGCACACTCAGAGCACTCACACCCTGGGAAGAGCACTGTGCGTACATCCGGGGCAGTGTCCCTAACACTGGGGTTCACCTGTCTGCACATTCAGCCATCCTCCATATATTATCCATAGGTTTTCCTGTTTTCAGTTTCTATTTTTGGTAAATTCTGGTGGGGTTTTTTCAGTGCTTTCAAGTGATTTCAATATCTTAAAAAATCTGTGGTCATCAGTGGTTACACATTTTTGCGCCATTAAAAACTACAGAAACAGTGTTTTCCGGTGTTTAGAGACATTTTGCTTTTATTATTGCTTGCTTTCTGCACTGATGGCGCATGGTATATAGTCAGTGTAAGTATAGTGTATATGAGTTCCAATTAGATTTTTGTAAATTAAACTTATTGTAATACACCATACAATACTTCTTCAGTGAGCCTTTGGTCATGTGCGGTCGCTCTTTCCTTTCCATGTAAACTTCTGTGAAAAGGCCCTCTCAACATTGGCACTTGAGATGGGCAACTCTAAGACAGCCAGTACACAATGTGTTAACTCTGGCCACTGTCATAGCTTTCCATGCCAGTACTGGTTCACTTGAAGATTGTGGTTCTCAGGGCAGGTTCAGCAACATTTGCACTGATCTGGGTGCTTATGCCGTCAGAGTTATTGAAGCGGTCAAAAATGAAGCAGCACTTTTGAAACTACGGAGGAAATTCCCTTTTACGGAAGGGATCTAGAACAGAATACCACAGTGAGGTTTCATTGACTTCAAATGCCATGGTTGGTGAAGGGACACTTCTATGCATCCTTGCAAGCCATTCCTCATACATTGTAAAATAAAAGTTCCTGAATTGCTCTTCAACATGGCTTTGCTTACCAAGTGGCAAGCACTCTAACATGGAACATGTTGCAGTGCTAAATTCACTAAAGTTGTCGCCCAGCCTACTCTCAACAAGGACATGTTTCACATCTACACCAATTATGCTGAACACTTGACAGGCAAGGGTGTTTTCAGACTCTATTTTTTAGGTCTTACCTAGTGACACAGCGCATGCGCTGCTTGCTTTGGCGAGATCTATAGTTGTCGATTTAGCTTCGGAAGGGGGACAGGAGATGTGCAAGCGCCAGGACAGGAGATGTGCACGTGTTCAGCGCGCGGCCTTTGAGCACAATGCATGCATGGCGCGCTTTCGCATACTACACTTTAACCAATGGGACACTTATGATGTAGCAACATGGAGGTACATTGTTTACAACGTTCTACAATTAATGTTTATTGTGTGATTCATTGAAACCTTTTCAAATTAAAACACATACAACTTGTATTACAAAATTAAGAACTAACGGTTGCATTAAACTGCGGAGTGCCTCTGCATGTGGCAGACAATCACGGAAGCATGAGATCACTCAGCAATGTGCCTGCAGTGCACACATATGCCTCCTACACTATAGGAGGCTGCCTCAAGCTGGGACTGACACTGACCTGGACATGCAGCACAGATAAGGAGCCCGGTCAGGTCAGAGTACAGGCTCATTGATGAGGATGCTCTGTTTTGTTTTTGTTGCACTGCACAGTCTCTTAAATGTATATGACCGAGGGAAAAGCCAATATATATATTGATTGCTAATTCTTTTCAAGAGAGTCCCGCATTAATACGAGCTGCACCTTAAACAGATATTTCACGAACAAGGACTGGATCCTCGTGGGCAGCCCTTACCTTACAAATTGAATGACAATCCCTGCCACCTGCATTTGATTTTGATTTTGAACAAAAACAATACATACGGCAATCTGGAGTCTACACATTGAGTTGGAAGCTAAGCAGTTTCTGCTCGCTGGTGTGTCTTAAGCGATGAGGTATCACAAATGACATCTCTTCACGGCTTCAGTATGATGAGGAAATATAAATTTTTGGTCAAGTTATGTTCCCTAACGTGTACCCCACCGTCTCCATGTACCAGCTTAAAGTACCTGTAACTTCCCTCCTGTGCTAGCTATGAAGACGCAAATACGTTTGCGTCCAACGTTAACATGTCCTCTTTCAGACCCACCCTGAATGGGTTGAATATTCAGTTTCTAAGTATGCCATGCCAACGTCTTTTTGTGGTGTACTTTACACGTTTTTCAGCTCTGGCAAAGTAGGCCCTGAATTCTGCCATCGAGCCTTTTTCCTGCCTTCTGACTCTGAAAGCCTCAGCCCAGGCAGCCTCTGTATCCGTGACCTCTGCCTTACTTCCAGCGCGGCCCACCGCGCTTAGCTCAGTCTGCTGCCTGCCAAGACTGAATTCAACCTTCGAATTATCTGGTCCGCTCCTCGAAAATGCATTCCTGCCTACTAGCTTAAGTAAACATCTCCCCAGCTGCAGAGCAAAGGGCCCGGCCTCACTGTCTCCGTGCAAGTAATTCATAGCCTCTGTTACCATGCTACCATGGAAGGCCCCATGCCCCCATGCTCCTCATGCAGACACTTAG
Organism: Lissotriton vulgaris; assembly: GCF_964263255.1. Lineage (NCBI taxonomy): Eukaryota > Metazoa > Chordata > Amphibia > Caudata > Salamandridae > Lissotriton > Lissotriton vulgaris. The sequence continues at coordinate 1,577,582,973 of NC_141696.1, forward strand.
GCGCTTATACACGCACTCACAGTCAGTATAGAACAGCTTCTGCCCCAGAGATCTCTTCCGCCCAGATAACTTAGTTCCTAAACATCAGATACCAGATATGATAGAAGCCCAAGTTGATCTGACATGCCAGACTTCTGTCTCTTTCCGTCAGTGTAAAATGTCAAGTCCCCAGCACCCTCCAGCTTCACGTCAATCACACGTCATGCAGCTGCGCGCGCATCCAGGCCTCAGATTTCTGCTGACATTGCAAGATTCTGCTTTTTGTTGCCACCCATCTATGACACTTACATGTGACGTTTCTAGCACACACCTCTATGTTCACGCCTAGTTCACGCCTTCTCATTACGTATCATTACCACGTGTGTGTTTTATCTTGTCTCTCTCAGCTGTTACGCCTACTGTATTGGTTTCTATGACACGTTTTTTGTATATAAGCTATGTATTGTCAATAAAATATGCTCTATCCCTTCTTACACCCCTGTGGTGGTAAGAACCCGATATCCGGTCTTGACCATTCCTTTTAAAGGAATAAAACCCCTAAGAACTCTAACACCACGGACTCTGCATCTTTTTTTCCGATTGAGTTATTATTGATTAAGTACTTATCTGCATAGAAATTAAGACGGTAAATCAAATATTTACCACAATATTCTGGCGCCCGAACAGGGACCCCTCCCCCACCTTACGCGCCGGTTGGTGCGTTGCAAACTCTGTCCCCTGCCATCAGTTAGACGGAAACTACGCGTACCTGCAGGATTTCCTGTATCTCCCTCTGGCCCACGGAGGTGACGAAGACTGCAATTAGCACCCAGACGAGGCGGTGAGGAGTGCGGAGGATCCCGACCAGAGCCTAGTCGAAAGAAGCAAGGTCCGAGGTGTCAAGAGGCCCACCAGTTTCCGAAGTATCCACGTGTCGAGTCGAGTCGAGTCCGGTCCAGTCCAGTCGAGTTTTCCGAGGCCTTCTGTTTTCCGTGCTTCCTGGTGAGTACCATTGCTGGGACGTATCTAGACGGGTTTGGGTACACAAGTCCGGTCTGCACTGTTTTAGACAGTGTATCTGTACTGTTTAGCAGTATATCCGATGATTCAAGTTCTTGCACTGTTCTCAGCAGTGTATCTGTGCTGTTTAGCAGTACATCCAGTATAGGGGGTAGTCATATGTGTTTTTAAATGTTTTTATGTTATTAATGTCGTTGTATGAGTGACTGTTTTTAAATGTGCATTATTGTGTTCTTGTGTAACTAGTCGTGTCTAGAGTTAAGCAGCAAGGATCGAGCATTCAGTACTGAGTAAACAAAATGCCGTTTTTCAATAAATTAAAGCAGATAGGAACTAGGAAAGGGATACTAGAGGAAGAAATTCCTATCCCCCCTAGGGACACACCTGGAAATTTCATGTATCAGAAACACGGCATAGATGCCATACTGTATCTAGATTTATGGGCCGATTATACGAAGCATCTAGACGAAAGACATAGATGGCCCATTACCGGAACATGGGATGCCGAGTGCATCATGAAGGTAGAAGAAGCACTATGGAAAAAGAAAGCTAGACAATCGCAGAAAGACGCCATAGAATTCTGGCGTAAGGAATCACATAAACGTACAGAAAAAGAACTCCGTAGAGAAGATAGACTTAGAGAAGCACCGGATAGAGTCCGGGAAAATGAATTAGTTACTGAAGGGATTCGAGTAAAATCAGAACAAGTAGACCGTGCACGAAATAACCTCGTAAATGGTATGTATCTTGTGACCGAGGGTTCGCCTGAAGCCACTTCAGAAATGCCGAAAAATCTGCCGCCGCCATTGGTTCCAACTAAAGTAACTCACAGGACCACTAAAGACATATTTCTGAACTCCTATTTAGAGGATGTAGCACCCGCTTACACTAATCTACCTGCCCGCGTCCCGCCTACTGACGGTGGCGGAGGTGGCAACCCGCCAGTACCACAACAAGGTTCCCCCGTCCGACAGATTCCCCCTGTTCCTCCACCTCCACCACCCCCTCCCACACCTAAAATTAATATACCAAAACTGTTGCCTGATTCTACTAAAAGACAAGTTCAAATACAGATACCGACTCCACAAAGAGATAATGCTCAAGCTTCAGCCTCAGGAGGTGCGTCCGGGGGTTACCAGACCCCGCCACCAACACACAGATTACACTTGCAGAAGCCCTTTACACTCCACTCACCCCGTCTCGACCCACTTAAAGAACCGCTTCAAGTTTGCAGATACGATCCAGTACCCGGTAAAGACGATAGGATGTTCATAGCATCACTACGCTTACGACAAGCTACAGATTACCTACTGTATTTCTCGGGAATGAAAGAGTACCTAGACAGAATATATAATTTTGTCCGGACTGGGGAAGACCGCGACAGTATTAAGGAAGCCATGGCACATCAGAAAGTTGACACTCAAGCGTATATACTACGTTTTTTTCATAAATTGCTTAATAAGAGAACGAGACAGGCCTGGGACAGAACAGGATGAGCTGGACGCCCTAAACAAGTGGGGTCAGAATATATCTGAAGGAAGACATGATAAAGGGGGTTGCATAGCTAGTATGTACAAGAAAATAAGAAAAGCAGTAATAGAGATACACGAAAAAGAAAAGGAAAAGGAAAAAGAGAATGCCTCCTCTGAGGAGGAGGAAGAACCTGAAGAACCAGGAAAGACTACTGATACGATAGCGTATGTAGGTAAGGGAACTTATCTTAGGAAAGGCATCCGTCCAGAAAGCAAGAGAGTCTTCCTCTCTGGCATAACAAAACCGAATTCTCCTGAACACCAGTTTCAGGAGACTGATAAAATGCTCCGAGAACGAATGGGGTACCATGTACTCAATTCTATGGATGAACAAGAACTAGCCCGGTCAGCAGTACTGTGGGCTGACAATCCGAATATATACAACGATGACACAGTAGCACAGACATTTCTGAACCTTTCCCCAGACGAGCAGAAATTAGCAGGTGTATACATGATTCAGCACCTCCTCACGTTATTCAGAAATCAACATTCTGATCCAGGTCCCTTACACGATACATTAGAAGCACTACTCATGGATAGATGGAGAGGCCTAAGTACCAAGTTAATTCAAATAATTCTAGAACAACGACACAGATATAACACATTCTTAGGTTCACAATATGTTCCCGCTCCGCCCCCAGAAAGAAAAATGTATCATATGGAGCGCCTGCATGGCATTGAAAGCCAGAACCCCTTACGAGAAGTACATCCAGTCATGGGTACCGATAATAATCTGAAACGTGTGTATGTACACACACCTCTGACCAAGTTAGAACTATTGGAAATGAAGAAACTAGTACCCTGTCATGATAAAGACCCTGCAGGTTTTCATAGAGAACTTAAAGACATGTTACTGATGGGGGATTACACATATGAAGATATCATGAAAATGTTAAAAGTACTGTTGCCCACTGGCATCTACGAGAAACTCAAGGAAAAAGAATGGGAAGTGGGAGACAAAAAGATTGTATGGGCAGAAATAGAAGACGAGGAGGAAAAACGTACCCCAGGGCTAGGCCTTGGGGAGAAAACTAAAGCATTACCAGGTTTGATAGTACAGGTTCTGCCAAGATTACTGACAACTAGAAAGGAAGACTGGGATGCCATCTCGTCCTGTAAACAGAAACACGATGAAGATACTAGTGACTTCTATTCAAGATTCGAGAAATGTTTCATTATTAATAGTGGCCTTAAACCAAGTAGTGAGTCATACCCGCATCTTTTTGTATCAAAATTAGTCGAGAATTCCCTGCCATTAGTTAAGAACCGAGTATACAAAGTTGAAAGTACATGGCAGGCAAATACGCCATCCCAGATGTTACAGATGTTACAGTACCACCAGAACAGAATTAGAGAAGAACAGGATCAGGAACAGAAACGCATGAAAGACACGAAAATGAAAATGTTAGTGGCCCAGTCGGTTCCAGCCGAAGGCCAAAGAAAGGGTACGACCCAGACAGGTCATTCCGCAGCTCCCGTTAAAGGGACATGCAACTATTGCAAGCAGCCAGGTCACTACGTACATGAATGTCCAGTCCTGAAGCATAATATATCGACAGGTAAAACTAAAGAAAGACCGCATCCACCTAGACAAGATCAGGGTCATCAACAGACTTCACAGAATGTACAGCCCATGCAGAATACACAGCCTATGCATGTCTCACCACATGCAACACAGACAGTAGCGGTACCACAGAGACAGTCACAGCCACAGCCCATTGCCGCGACTCAGCAAGTTTCACAACAGATGTACCAGTATGCCCAATCTGATTACCCCGATTATCCACGATACACATGAAGCAGCCTAGAGAGGGAGGGTGGCTTGCCTCTTATTGAAATTCCTGTAGATCAAGAGGGTCCTTATGTACACAGTCAAGTATTGGGAAAAGACAGAAAGTTTTTAATTGACACAGGGGCAAGTCGCACAACAATAAGCCATGATGAAGTCCCAGGGGCACCCCTCTCAGGCTCACAGAATGTTTCCCTTGGTTTTTCAGGACAGCCTATTGTAAATGAAGTATCGAAACCCGTTCCCCTGGCTGTGGGTCCATTATCACGTGTTACAGACCTGTTACTCACGAAATCATGTCCAGAAAACTTGTTAGGAATAAAGACATTGAAGGCTCTAGGAGCTGTTATATGCTGTTCTCCGGAAGGAGTCAGACTTTTCTTGAGGGATTTTAAGGGTCATTATGTATTACGAGAGTTTGATGTCAGATTGAAAGTTTTACCAGATCACTTGTGGGCAAAAGGCCCAACTGATGTAGGTTATATGCACATTACACCATATCGTGTTACCCTCACACCAGGTGTTGTTTTACCCAGAATCAGACAATACAAGTTACCACCCGATGCTGTAGTGGCTTTACTGGAAATCGTTGAAGAGCTCATTGCCCAAGGAGTGGTCGTAGAGACCGACTCCAATGTCTGTAATTCACCCATCATTCCGATTCTTAAACGTACTGATCCCAATGCACCGCCAGTATATCGGCTGGTGATTGATTTAAGAGAGCTGAATAAATGCATTGTTCCACAGTACCCTGTGGTTCCCGACATCCCTATTGACTGCTATTGATTCAGAAGCAACGTTCTTTACTGTAATTGACCTCAAGAACGCCTTCTTCAGTGTGCCTATTGATCCAGAGAGCCAATATCTCTTCGGATTCAGTTTAAATGGACGAAGTTTCAAATTTTCCCGCGCACCTCAAGGATTCACAGAAAGCCCCAGCATCTATAGCCAAGCACTGAAAAGACAACTTGATTGTATCATAATGCCAGTTAACACCGCTTTACTGCAATACGTCGATGATCTGCTGATCACCGCACGAAGTGAACCCGAATGTGAACAAGCATCACTGACAGTTTTACATTTTCTGGCCGACAAGGGACACAAGGTGTCTCCTTCGAAGCTACAATTCTGTGTTCAGCAAGTTGTGTACTTGGGTCACTTGCTGTCCAAAGTGGGGAGACAGCTCACTCCCGATCGCATTCAGTTAATTGTAAATATGCCGCAACCCCAGACACAAAAAGAAGAGCGGGCCTTTATAGGCCTCACCTCGTACTGCAGACAATGGATTCCCCAGTATGCATTTCTAGCCAAACCACTCATTCAGTTAACAACGCAGGAGGCAGCGACTCCGACTGCCCTTCCTTGGACTCAGGAACATACACAAGCTTTTGAAGAACTAAAGAAAGCTTTATGCCAAGCACCAGTTCTAGCGACACCATGTTACAGCAAACCTTTTACACTTTTTGTTACAGAACGTGATGGTACAGCGTTGTCTGTCCTCACTCAAGACCAAGCAGGTTCACATAAGCCTTGCGCTTATTTTTCAAGTACATTGGATTCAGTAGCCCAGGCACTCCCTGCGTGCTTGAAGTCAGTAGCAGCAACAGCGCTAGCAATCAGACAGAGCGATTCAATTGTTTTAGGACATCCATTAACAGTTCAAGTTCCACATTCTGTAGAGGTTCTTTTAAACAGAACCCAGACTCAGCACTTGACTATAGCACGACTGACAGGTTATGAATTGACGCTCTTCCAGCCACACATAGAAATCAGACGCTGTAGCATTCTGAACCCCGCAACATTGTTACCTACAATTATGACAGATCCAGCCCGCATGATTGCATAGAGATCATTAATGCAGTAACAAAGCCTTGACGAGACTTAACAGATGTCCCACTGACAAATCCAGACCTGACACTTTACGTGGATGGTTCATGCATGAGAACAAGTACGGGAGAATTAGTGGCCGCGTATGCAGTGACCACTGAAACTGAAGTTAAAGAAACACATCGTATTGACACACTGTCTGCTCAAGCGGCGGAGCTTATCGCTCTGACCCGAGCTTGTATACTAGCCAAGAACAGAAATGTTAACATATACACTGATTCCCGTTATGCGTTCGGAGTTGTACACGACTTCGGCATGTTATGGCAAGAAAGAGGTTTCTTGACCTCCCATGGTGCCAAGATCCAACACAGTCCGCTCATTCAAGCACTGTTAGAAGCAATACATTTGCCCTCGGGCATATCAGTCATGAAGTGTAAAGCACATACTAAAGTTACAGATTCTGTTTCCCAGGGTAACGACCTGGCAGACCAGACAGCAAAACATACAGCATTAACTCACACCCAGACTACTGATGTGACAAAGACAATAGTACCAACACAGTGTATGACAGTCAGGGATCCCACCCTAGATGTAATCGATATTCAGACACATGCCACTCCAGATGAAATAAAGAAATGGACTGAACTAGGAGGGATTCAGACAGATCAAGGATGGATGACGAAGGGAAAATCTACATGGTTTCTCCCCGACTCAATGGTTCAAGTCATAATCAATACAGCACATAGTCCTGCACATCTAGGAGAAAAAGCGATGTTAGACAGTTTACAGAATCTCTGGTACAACAAACACTTACGAGCAGCAGCAAAACAGAAAGTGCGTACTTGCATGATCTGTTGTCTGTTCAATCCAGGTAAAAGCGTTCCTGTAGAGCAAGGGGGATTCCATCCTCCCGATCACCCTTTTGAAGTCCTCCAGATGGATTATATCCAGATGGACCGTTGTCGAGGTTTCAAATATGTCCTCGTAATTGTTTGTGCACTTTCCCGTTGGACCGAAGCATATCCAGTCCCAGATTACACTGCCCCGACCACTGCCAGGCAGCTGGTTCGAGAATTTTTCCCACGATACGGCTTGCCTCGTGTCGTGTACTCAGATAACGGACAGCCATTCTCATCCGAACTCATGAAGCATGTCTCCCTTCTGCTAGGATATCAGTGGAGATTCCATTGTGTCCGACATCCCGAAGCCGCAGGCCTTGTAGAAAGGCATAACCAGACATTAAAGACCCGTCTTGCCAAAGTTTGTAAAGAGAAAGGGGTCGACTGGATAGTCGCCCTGCCAGTTGCATTGTTTTACATGAGAATGGTTGCCCACTCGAGATCAGGACTATCCCCGTACGAAGTGGTCTTTGGCAGACCACCGAATATGTGGGGGACGCCCATGCCTAAGAAAATTACTGATGTTGATTGTAATATGCTGACAGATTACCTTGCCTCCTTGATGTCTGCACTCCAATCATGTCGTTCACAGGTTGCCGCAGCCTTCCCTGACAACACTGATGTAAAGCCACACGATGTCCGTCCAGGTGACACCGTCCTAATAAGGAACTTTGACAGGAAAAGTCCGCTGGAGCCCCGCTGGAAGGAGCCGAAGACCGTCCTTCTTACTACGAGGACAGCAATCAAAGTGGAAGGCAGAAAGGGGTGGATCCACACGAGTCATATTAAAAAGTGCAACGAACTGAAACCAGACACAGACTCGTCCACCCCCACCAAAGACTGTATCGAAACTAGTGACTTTAAGGTTCCCGAACGAGAGAAAACTCCCCAAGAGGAGTACAGACTGAAGCTCCGATCTAGCAAGTCAGACAGTTTAATTGTTTAAGTCCTCCCCTAGGTGAATCGGTTAAATAGTTTCTGACATGTATCCCCTAGATCGAGATAGAGAGAGAGAGAGACAATTCAAGAAACGTGCATATTGCAAATCACTCCGCAGTCACTGTATAGTGACATTATTGATTATGTTTTTTCTAAGTCTTCTGATTATTGTAACAAGTATATTGCTTCCTATATACTATCCTATCTTCAAGCGTGAACAATCTGCTTACAATGTTTCTGCTGAACATTCTTTTAGTACATTACCGCCTCATGAACTGTCTTACAGACTTGCGCTGCGCAACAATACATTCATTAGTATGTTACATCACTCCCATCAGACCAGCAATGATACAAACTGTTGGATATGTGGCCGACTCCCTCCCCATCAGAAATACAAGGGAGTTCTGCCCCTCTTTCCGTACCCGTTCTCTCACAATGGCTCCTGTGGTGCATGGAGTAGATTGATCAATTCTATAGATTCTGATATTGCTGTTACCCTCGAGGGGGGCTGGATTTGGGGAAACTTGAATTTAGTTCTGTTCGACGTCTGTTACCCTGACAGTAATGGACAATCCGTTAGAATAGGAACTGATCTAGAAAACGAAGTATATGGATTAGGTAATTACACAGTTAACCTTATGATTCTCACTATTGAGTCCGAAGCTGCACCCGTTCTCCCCGCTATGTCAGTATTACCAGTCACTGGTCATCTTTGTGTTAGGAAGAAGGGTTCAGTACACTTAGGTCATAGTAAGTGTACTACTGTGGTCGAATTCACTGATGAGGGTAGGTCCTCATTTCGAGCTACACGTCATTCTTACTTTGTTTGTGGCCATACCGCATACATACGCTTACCTCCAGATTGGGATGGTACCTGTTACATTGCCTTCCTTCTGCCCCCTGTTTTCCTAGCTCCTCCTGATTATCATAGAAACTCAAATCTAGTGAACCTTAGATTCCGAAGAGACCTCCCGATTGTCGACTATACTGAAACGGCATGGGAGCAATACACAGATTTCAATAAAGGATTCTTTTTCTTCACAGGCCCCGTCCAAAACAGTAAATGAATACGTAGATTAACTAGAACACTTGAAGCAGTAGTACATGAAACTGCCTCCGCCCTAGGTAACTTAACAGAGGAGCAGTCTGCTATGCGGATTGTTGTCCTTCAAAATCGTCTTGTTATTGACGTCATCTTGGCAGATAGGGGTGGAGCTTGTAAGGTCATCGGGTCAAGTTGCTGTGTTTTCATTCCAGAAAACGCGCCATCTGTATACAAAGCTATTACACGACTTCATAAGATTGCAAGTTTGATACATCAGAATCCAGGCACCTGTACTTGGTCCGGTTGGTTCTGGACAACGTTGACCGCTTGGGGATGGAAGATCCTATCCTTCCTAGGCATTGCCCTTGTCATAGTATTCAGTTGTTGCCTGTGCCTACAGTGTGGGCCAGCTATTTGTGGACTGTGCGCCACATCGTGCATTGAACATTCCAGTTTTCTCTCAAACCGTCAAAGGAAGAAAGACGAGCAAATGATGTTACAAGAACAGACTGATCGATTCATGAGGATCGAGATATCATGAAGGGTCCGTAGGGAACAAGGAGGGAATGAGGAAATATAAATTTTTGGTCAAGTTATGTTCCCTAACGTGTACCCCACCGTCTCCATGTACCAAGCTTAAAGTGCATGTAACTTCCCTCCTGTGCTAGCTATGAAGACGCAAATACGTTTGCGTCCAACGTTAACATGTCCTCTTTCAGACCCACCCTGAATGGGTTGAATATTCAGTTTCTAAGTATGCCATGCCAACGTCTTTTTGTGGTGTACTTTACACGTTTTTCAGCTCTGGCAAAGTAGGCCCTGAATTCTGCCATCGAGCCTTTTTCCTGCCTTCTGACTCTGAAAGCCTCAGCCCAGGCAGCCTCTGTATCCGTGACCTCTGCCTTACTTCCAGCGCGGCCCACCGCGCTTAGCTCAGTCTGCTGCCTGCCAAGACTGAATTCAACCTTCGAATTATCTGGTCCGCTCCTCGAAAATGCATTCCTGCCTACTAGCTTAAGTAAACATCTCCCCAGCTGCAGAGCAAAGGGCCCGGCCTCACTGTCTCCGTGCAAGTAATTCATAGCCTCTGTTACCATGCTACCATGGAAGGCCCCATGCCCCCACGCTCCTCATGCAGACACTTAGGCGCTTATACACGCACTCACAGTCAGTATAGAACAGCTTCTGCCCCAGAGATCTCTTCCGCCCAGATAACTTAGTTCCTAAACATCAGATACCAGATATGATAGAAGCCCAAGTTGATCTGACATGCCAGACTTCTGTCTCTTTCCGTCAGTGTAAAATGTCAAGTCCCCAGCACCCTCCAGCTTCACGTCAATCACACGTCATGCAGCTGCGCGCGCATCCAGGCCTCAGATTTCTGCTGACATTGCAAGATTCTGCTTTTTGTTGCCACCCATCTATGACACTTACATGTGACGTTTCTAGCACACACCTCTATGTTCACGCCTAGTTCACGCCTTCTCATTACGTATCATTACCACGTGTGTGTTTTATCTTGTCTCTCTCAGCTGTTACGCCTACTGTATTGGTTTCTATGACACGTTTTTTGTATATAAGCTATGTATTGTCAATAAAATATGCTCTATCCCTTCTTACACCCCTGTGGTGGTAAGAACCCGATATCCGGTCTTGACCATTCCTTTTAAAGGAATAAAACCCCTAAGAACTCTAACACCACGGACTCTGCATCTTTTTTTCCGATTGAGTTATTATTGATTAAGCACTTATCTGCATAGAAATTAAGACGGTAAATCAAATATTTACCACAATGAGTACTCTCTTTGTGTAATCTTTTGTGGTTAGACCTATTTTCTTTCGCTCAAGGATATTTCACGCATGCAGGCATTAGAATAATACGACCCTCGTTTTATTTACTTATTGCGTGTTTTCTATGTGTTTTAATGGCATTTCTTTTAAGATTCAGCATAATATCTGATTTCATTTGTTTTCATAATCAGAACAAAAAAAAACATGTTATCTATTAAAACATGTATAAATATACATTCTGGGTAAACTTACAAGGTCAACCCACACATCTGTTATTATTTCACTTCATTATTTTACCCGTTCAAAAGTCTTTTGGCAAACCTATTGTCTCTTTTCCTTGCCATGTTTTAGTAAAAAAAAAAAACAAGTCCCTGAATACGCACATGATGATTCTATCTGTGACACATAACCCCTCAACGGCACCTATTGTGTACAAGAAGCTGTCTTCGTGGCACATCAGCCTAAAACTAAGGGATAGCCGGAGAAGCCTTCTGATGTCAGAGAGTAATGCTCATGCAAATAGCTCATGATCCTCTTGCAATTTCACATAAAGCGTAGGTTAGGAGAGTGGTTTGACTTGCGTACATATGGGAATTTTACTTGATGTGACGGGAGAAACATTGTCGATTTGCATGGTGCTGTCTGATGTTCTCTGCATATTGACAAAACATTTGACCTTGCATTTGTGGTGCGAGTCGGACATAGTTGGGTCTGAGACTGAGTTGACTGTAAGGTGGGCTTTACAATACCTTTTCTTTTGTTGTAGTATTCTCTGATGCCTGCCTTGTTGTTTTATCTTAGTTACCTAGAGGCTGTTGCCTCTAGATTGCACTGCAATAGGTCCTGGAAAAAAGACCCAACCACTAGCACCAAGGACGCCTTCAAAAACGCCACCCGCACTCACCACCAACTAATCCGAAAGGCCAAGAAAACAGCATTCAAGGATCGACTTGACAACAACGCCCACAACAGCAAGGAACTTTTCAACATCGTCAAGGAATTTTCCAATCCCTCGGCCAACTCCAACGACATCACCCCCTCTCAAGCCCTCTGCGACTCCCTAGCCTCATTCTTCCACAACAAGATTGCAGACATCCACAACAGCTTCGACAACCAACCCGGAAACCAACCCACCCAACCATTTGCTGAACATTCTCCCCCCGTGAACACCCTTAACGACTGGAACCCAATCTCCACTGAGGACACCATCCGCCTGATGAATTCCATCCACTCAGGATCCCCCAGAGACCCATGTCCTCACCACATCTTCAACAAAGCAGACTCCGTCATAGCACCGCACCTCCGAGACGTCATCAACTGCTCCTTCAACTCCGCCACCTTCCCGGAAGACTGGAAACACGCTGAACTCACCGCCCTTCTGAAAAAACCCACAGCGGACCCCACCGAACTCAAAAATTACCGCCCCATTTCGCTCCTTCCATTCCCGGCCAAAGTCATCGAGAAAGCTGTCAACAACCAGCTCGCCGCTTTCCTCGAAGCCAACAAATCCCTCGACTCCTCACAATCTGGCTTCCGAGCAAAACACAGCACTGAGACCGCCCTCATCGCAGCAACAGACGACATTCGAACTCTACTAGACAATGGAGACACAGTCGCCCTCATCCTCCTCGACCTCTCTGCAGCATTCGACACAGTCTGCCACAGCACCCTTTTACAACGCCTCAATAACATCGGAATACAAGGAAAAGCACTTGAATGGATCACCTCGTTCCTCACCGGAAGAACCCAGAGAGTCCGCCTTCCACCATACAAGTCCGAGGCCACTGAAGTCATCTGTGGCGTACCACAAGGATCCTCACTCAGCCCCACCCTCTTCAACGTATACATGAGCCCCCTCGCGGCCATCGCCCGCCAACACAACCTCAACATCATCTCTTACGCGGATGACACTCAACTAATCCTTTCTCTCACCAATGACCCCAGCACTGCCAAAACTAACCTACACGAAGGAATGAAAGAAGTTGCCGAATGGATGAAACAAAGCCGTCTGAAACTGAATTCAGACAAAACAGAAGTCCTCATCTTAGGTACGTCCCCCTCTGCATGGGACGACTCTTGGTGGCCGGAAGCCCTTGGAAAAGCACCCATCCCGACAGACCACGCACGGAACCTAGGCGTCATCCTGGATTCTTCACTCTCGATGAACAGACAAGTCGGCGCCGTGTCCTCATCGTGCTTCAACATTCTTCGCATGCTCAAAAAAACATTTCGCTGGATCCCCACCGAAACCAGGAAGACGGTCACCCATGCTCTGGTCACGAGCCGACTGGACTACGGAAACACCCTCTACGCAGGTACTACCGCTAAACTCCAGAAGAAACTCCAACGAATCCAAAACGCCTCAGCCAGGATCATATTAGACATCCCGCGCAACGAACACATCTCTGGTCACCTGAAAGACCTCCACTGGCTACCCGTCAATAAGAGAATCACTTTCCGACTGCTAACCCACGCACACAAATCACTCTACGACATCGGACCAGAATGCCTCAACTCACGACTGTCCTTCTACACCCCCTCCCGCCAACTACGTTCTTCCAGCCAAGCCCTCGCCACTGTACCTCGCATCAACAAGACCACCATGGGAGGCAGATCCTTCTCATACCTGGCTGCTAAAACATGGAACTCACTCCCCGCTTACCTGCGCCTTACCCAGAACCACCTAGCATTCAGAAAGCAACTTAAAACGTGGATATTTGACAAGTAATCCTCCTCCCCTTCCTAAGCGCCTTGAGACCCTCTGGGTATGTAGTGCGCTATATAAATTCTCTGACTTGACTTGACTTGACTAATTTATCTGTTTCAAAAACCAACACATAAACAAAAGGCATTGTCATTTACAATGTCAATAGCTAAAAACATCCCAAATTCGAAACCTATTGCGTTGCAAATGCTTGTTTTATTATGTCCACTACAGCAGTTATGTTTTCCTGTAAAAATCTAAGAATGCAGTAGAGGGCACTTTTTTTCACATCACTATCAATATGCGACCAAAGATCCTCACATTTCTTGCCTTTGGCGTCATTACTCAGCAAATATACTGTAAACCGTTGCCACATTGATAATATAGCATTCATGGCCCCTTGGGCTGAGAACCATCAGCTAAGGGACACAATTGGATGACTCTTTCTTTGATGCCACATAAAGCACAAAATTATAAATATTTGCGTTTCAGTTCCTGTGCATAAGAAAACAGTCCAGCAGAATGGACTACAAAGTCAATAGCATTCCTCATTAACTCTGAAGATTGTAAAGATGCTTGCAGCATACCTTCGAACAAGTGGCAAGGATCTCCTACAGGCGAGCACCTCAGCTCAGCTATCAATTTTGACAGGTCATCACACAACTTTTTTATATGCGTAGCAGAATCACTGCAAATACAAACAATATCACTCCAATCTTTGTTGTACTTGGAAAGAACCTTTTTTGCAGAGCATTCCAAGTGACACTGAGTTCCATGTTTTGCAAAGGTCTGGTGTCATGTGTTAACCAGTATCTCAGATGCTTGGTGATAGCGCTCTTTTCCCATATACTGGTCACTATACCTTGCATTGAATGTTTAAAGCATGAGGTGTTGGCAATCAATATTGACTCACTAGAAACTGGGGGCTGATATATCATGGGGTTTTACCCATTCTCTGTGGGTAAATGTGATGGGAAAGATTCTTATGAAACCAACTATTTTACCAATCAGTGAAAGGATCAAATGCAGCCAAAATATCAAATATGATTTTGATATTTCTGATTCTCTACAATTTATAAAATGATTAAACAAGACCTAAAACATGCTTCTAAACCCTGTGTCTTTAGACCAAAGACCACAAAACTGAAAAAAACTAAAGGAAGAAGAAACAATATTTTAGTGGCATCCCTGAACAACAAACACTCAAGCAGAATAATGTTAGCCCAGACTTTCTTACTGCTAGCTTGTATAACAAAGTTACATTGTATTGGCCCCTTCAGGAAGAAAAAAAAGACTCTTTTACTCTCTTTTTCCTTTCTTTGAATGGCATTGTGTTTGCAGTTGTGCAGGTGTTTTTTCAGTGCTTATATGTTTTCACTGATGAAGGCTATTTCTCTTTCCGTGGAATTTTCTCAGTTACTATAAGTTTAAACCTAAAACCAGACAACCTAATCATACCTGTAACTGTTCACACTAGAGAGTAGCTAGTCCACACTCGGAGCTCGTACACCCTGCAAACAGCACTGCGCCTACATCCTGGACAGTGTCCCTAACACAGGGATTCACCTGTCTGCACACTCACCCATCCTCCATATGTGATACCTGTAACAGTTCACACTGTAGTGAGTGCACCACGTGTGCAAACTCAGAGCACGCACACCCTGGGAAGAGCATGGTGTGTACATCCGGGACAGTGTCCTTACACTGAGATTCACCTGTCTGCACACTCACCCATCCTCCATATGTGATACCTGTAACAGTTCACACTGTAGTGAGTGCACCACATGCGCACACTCAGAGCACACACACCCTGGAAAGAGCATGGTGCGTACATCCGGGACAGTGTCCTTACACTGAGATTCACCTGTCTGCTCCCTCAGGTGCCCTCCATATGTGATATCTGTAACTGTACACACTGGAGAGTAGTGAGTGCACCACACGTGCACGCTCAGAGCACGCACACCCTGCGAATAGCACTGTGTGATATCCGGGACAGTGTCCCTAACACTAGTGTTCACCTGTCTGCACACTCAGCCGCCCTCTATATGCGATACCTGTAACTGTTCACACAAGCCCTACAAACATCTTTTAATCGCATGTCCTGGCTAGCAGGTGCTACCATGTGGAACTCAATGGTACACATTTCACCAGTTTTGGAATGTTGACAGGCAGAGCCCATCCTGTCAAGAATTGAAATAATTCCCTGCAAGTTGAACACGGATCTCTGCAGCAGGCACATTAACACAACGAGCTAGAGACAGGTTCTACTTACCCCCATGGTGAGTGTGTTTGCCGGTGCGGGTGTCTGTGCTGCAATGTGTGCTCCTCGGCAGACTCCTCAGTGACTTGAGTATCCAGCGCAGCCGCACACCAGGTTATATGCACACTCCAGAGGCCATGCCCCCTCCTGGGACACTCCAGAGGCCACGCCCCCTCCAGGGACACTCGATAGGCCACGCCCCCTCCTGGCTTGTTAGTCATGACTGAAGTAGCAGATCCAGTTCTTTCCTGTCCTGGAAGCTGACCTGCAGCCGAGCCCTAGAAAGGACTTGTGATCAATGTGGCTTTTTCACACTCCTGCTCCCAAGGGGGGGGCATCTGCCGAAGCACAGTGGGGTCCTTTCACCAGTCAAGAACACACAGGAATTGTGCAGATTCCTGCCTGTGTCTACGTGCAGCCGCCCCTATTTCACATGATCACCATCAAAGTGCAAGGGAACTCACCAATATATAATGTCAGTTATTCCTTCCTGAAGATGCAGGGGGTGGCACTGGCGGAGGGGGTGGGTGTGTCTGTGCTTGTTGGAGTGGGGGGGGGGAGAGGTGCTAAAGAAGTTTGCAACTGGTAGAATGGCTAGTGGTGACCCCCCGCCCCCGTCAGGATGGGGACGTGTGTAAAAGTGTGAAACCGTCATAATAATTCAGATCAGTGCACACACATCAACAAAACAATCCCAACCCCAATTAAATCAGGAAACAAAAATAAACGAAGAGAAAAAGGAAGACAGTGAGCTGTGCTGTGTGTTACACAAGCGGGTACGGTCTGATGTCATCCGCCCCGGGGAGAAACCCACAGAAACGGTCAACTCATAGTCTGTGGAGCTACCACATCAGAGGGGCCAATGACAGGACAGCAAATGGAAAAGACATGGAATGCCTTTAACCCTGGTCAGCACCCCCCCCCCCCTCCAGAAGCATTCATCAGCACTCACGATGCCCTCTCCGTGCCTGGCGCCAGGCAGTGGAGGCCCAAGGGGCAGCTGCCCCAGATGGTCGGTGTTGTTTCCCAAAGTTATGGCAGCTTTGGAATTGGCAAAAAAGTAGGCTTGCCCTCAAACATTGCTCTAATGTTTGCTATTTACAGCTTTGCAAAACCCCCACCTTTACTACGCAGCAGTTCTTACCATCAGAGAATTTGCTTCTGGCCTCCTGGACAACAATGAAGGTGTCACTGAGAAACAGTTCTGATCTGTTGTGTTACTGATATTTATAGAGCGCTCATACACCGAGCGGTTTCACGGACAAACACTTCCAGGATCCTCCAGTTTGCCTATCTGCGTTGATTCCACCAGACCCAATATTCTAAAGTTGTTGCGGTGCGACCTGGCCTCCAGATCCTCATGGCCCCAGCTGCCCATGGCTGCAATTTCACAAAGTGTCCTCTTGTTTGCCAACAATCTGGTGGACTGTGCCACACCATCATCTTCAACATCCAGGATCCGGCACTCAGCGACATCCATTCGGTCAGTAGTGTTTATCCGAAGGCTCCAATAACTTATCGAGAGGGGAATGCACTGCGTCCAGTTTTCCTCCAATGGCCAGATGTTCAAATCACTCCGAGTTGTAGTGTTCCTTGTCACAGTCCTTACTAATGAGGCTGTGGCTCTGACGTAGACCACCCCAAATATCGAATAATAACCTTTTTATCCCAGAGGCTGAAACCCCACCCCTATACTCTGATGACATACAAGAGTGGCTCACCCTTCCCACATCCTGTTATTTCAAGCAATAAAATGGAACCACATAGCTAAACCAGAGTAAGGAGCCAGGAGGGCGGGAGGGAACGTAGGACTGTTACGAGGTAGAGTACGATTTGGAGTAATGAAGAATTCGAACATTACCTCCGCCTCTGTCTTCCTTGTCCCAGTCCTTACTCATGAGGGTGTACTCAAGCTGTACTCCCTTTAATGCTTCTACTACATAGAAAGAAAAACACAAAATCCCAGAAGCATAATATATGCAACACCTATGGTCTGTTTTGTGTTGCAATGTAATCCAATACTGCAGAAAGAACTCCAGAACTATAGAAGTAGTGCTGGAACCTCCCACCTGCAGCCTATAATGTGATACAAACGTATTTGGGGAGGCTCAAGTGGCCACATTACACATTTCTTTGAGAGAACAAACTTATGTGCTCATGTTGACCTTCGTTTTACTGAATCTAAAGGGGCGGGAGCACACAAATCATATGCGGTCAGAACTGTTTGCTTCACCCGTCAACTTACGGTAGAAGAGTGTGGACGCAGCCCTCTGATGGAAGTCCCCATGGTAACAAGGAGGAACTGCTCCTTTCTGCACTCGGCTGAATTTTATAAATAGTACAACACCCTATGGCCGTTCAAGTTGCTCACCCACGCGCACAAAGCACTACACAACGAAGGAGCGGCACCTCAACAAACAAGTAATGCAATAAACCCATCAAGGCGGCTCTAACTTTACTAAATACACTTGGTGCTGAGGAAAGTCAAAGAGGCAAGACCCTCAACTGGTAATGATTTCCAGCAACACAAATACGCAGAAACTTCATACTAAATCCAGAGATGCCCAAAAATCTCCCTCAGATATTAATGGAAAAATTAACCATAAAGTTATAATTTTGAAGAGTCTGCATTACATTATTGGTTTAATATTTTGGGATCCAGAATAGGTCTGAAGTTGCCTAAAGGTTTTTGAACCAAAAATACTGCCATCCCCCATTATTCCTGGGGAACAGGAGGAAGGCATCCTTTTTCAGTAGGTCTTCTATACTCTGAAACACAGCTTTACATTCTTGAGGGTTGTGAGTGGTGGTAAAGTATTTGCCTAGCTCGTCCTGAAACTCTATTTTGTAACCTGGGCGTGCAATGTCCAATAAATACCCAGACATCTGATATTGATTTTCCCCCAGATTTCGAACAACCGAAGACGACCTCCCACTGGTTCCGCGTAGTCAGGATTTTTAAGCGGTTGACTGCCCTGTTTTACCGGAATCTATCTAAGGGGATCAAACTCCCGCCATGACCTGTCCCTCGAAAGAACTGGAAAGACCTTCTCAAACCTCTTTGAGAAGCAAACCCATGTGTATCAGAAAAACAATGCCCTCTTGCAGAAAATTGAGGAGGTGCCATTAATTTTCTGTCCAAACGTGCCTTGTAGCTGAGATGGCAGAAGGTGAGGTGGAAACTGAAGCAGAAGGAAATCAAATAAGATATCCGCTCAGAACCCGACCTGCTGCTCCTCGGCCGTCAGTCCCTCTGAGGAGTCGGGACCTTCCTGGATCTCTTCCCGTAGGGATAGAAAATCTTACAACAGGGAGTGGACTGTATAAGAAGCATAAGAAGATGCTCTCATGGCAATGTTTGAGTTCATTCATTTATTTGAGAAGTTTTTTATAGCGCTGGCTAGACCCGGAGGAATCAGAGCGCTTTACATGAGGATCAGTGGTTTACAAGTTACAAAATTACGTCAGTTACAGGAGCCCAGTATTGAAGCAGCAGAAACTTTTTGTTACTGCTGTGTCCACTTTCTTATCAACCCATCTGAAGGAGATGCACTATCTTGCATCACCACCTACACCTCTGGATCTGGATCAATGTGCTTACTCTTAGAAAGCGCTTTGCTTCCTTCCTCCTCCGTGACGGCAGGAAGCACAAAGCAGGTAGCAGATTCCCTCCTTTTGAACCCTCCCAAATCTCATGCACTGAAATCTCGCAAGATCTGGAAGCAATAAAAAAAAGTCCCTTTTTTATTTTTAACCCATATGTGCAAGAGCCAAGGCTACCTCGGGCAATTCTCATCCCTTAAGACTGAACTACCTAATTATTTATCATTTATTTAAAGGTTTTATGTAGCGCTGACTAGACCCAGAAGTATCAGAGCGCTATACATGACTATCAGACAATAATTGCAGGTTACATCTTTACAAAGGTTACAAGGTTATTAGAGCATGGCAACATAGTGACAAGTAAGGTTGAGACAAACAAACAGGAACCTATAGGTAAGGGAAAAAGCAGGCAAGGGGAGATATTCCGGGGAGGGGGGGGTAAGAGCAGGGGAAGTAGACAGAGAATGGAGAAGAGGAAAGAAGAGGGGAGGGTTAGAGACTAGGCCGGGCAGCAAATTCCGTTATGCTTGCGGAATTTGCAGAATTTGGGTAATTTCGCGTTCTGCGGAGATCGTAAAATTAACAAAAATTCTGCGCTCCCGACTTCGCACATTTTTTTGCTTGTTTGCATTCTCAAAATGCGTGTTAGTGAGATATTTCCCCCCGAGCACGCAAACAGCGATTGTGAACAGGATAAAAGCATTGCGAACAAGCAATTCCGCGTGTTCGCGGAATTTCTGCATGTTCGTGGAGATTTTTTACCGTTTCGCGAAGATTTGCATAACGCAATTACCCACATTACGCCCACCCCTATAGAGACACTGCATGGCAAGAGGAGAGG
The DNA here is from genome assembly GCF_964263255.1 of Lissotriton vulgaris. Taxonomy (NCBI): domain Eukaryota; kingdom Metazoa; phylum Chordata; class Amphibia; order Caudata; family Salamandridae; genus Lissotriton; species Lissotriton vulgaris. The sequence continues at coordinate 1,577,603,202 of NC_141696.1, forward strand.
GAGGGTGACGGGGACACAAACCGGTAGACAAGTCAGAGCTGCTCCCAAAGTCCACCAGTAAGCTGTGATCCCAGGGGGAGTGGTATCATTTCCCATCTCTGTTGCGAGAGGCTCCCTAAGCGTAGTGGACTCTCTCAGAGGGGTCTCTGAGACTCCAAGCCCTACATACTGGATCCTTCCCCAAAAAAGGGGAGAGGGAGTGCTTTGGCAAGGGGTGCCGTACCATACCTCAGCTGTGAGTGGCTCCCTTGGCGCAGTGGACTCTCTCAGAGGGGTCTCTGAGTCTCCAAGGCCTACATACTGGATCCTTCCCCAAAAAAGGGGAGAGGGAGTGCTTTGGCAAGGGGTGCCGTACCATACCTCAGCTGTGAGTGGCTCCCTTGGCGCAGTGGACTCTCTCAGAGGGGTACACTGAGACTCCAGCGTATATATCTTGGATCTTTCCCCACCAAGGGGAGAAGGAGTGCTTAGTCAAAGGGCACAAAAGGACATGGCGCTAGGCAGTGTAGCGGGCAAAGGGAAAGATTCAGTTGAGAGGGGATAGGAGCAAAGGAAGTAGAAAAAGAACAAAAGAATGCTGAATAGGAACAGATAGATAGATAGGAGACAAGGAAAAAGCAGAGTAACAGAAATAAGATGTGGGGGGTGAGACAGGGAGACGGGGAGAAAAACTGTTCCCAAAGTCCGGCTGGGTAGGTGACGGTCAGGGGATGAACCAAAGCCGATCTCCTCAATAGATGAACAGGGCAGCTCCACTGGGCGTCGGACATAGTGCTCGGATTCCGCTGTCAGGATGGAGATCAGGAGTATGCTCAGAGATTGTCATTGTGCGTTGATTAGGTGGTGGTCGCTTCCACCCCTCGATCGCCTCTGCGCCATTGCTGCCTCTTTGGTCTGTTTACTCTGCCCCTGGGTCCCAACAGGCGCTCCGGTTCCAGGCACCTTCTCTTCTAGTTTTAGAAGTATTCTTCTGTGGGTTCTTGAAATTTCTGCTTCTTTGCTTCAGAATACGTGGCAGAAATATAATGGAGGTCCCTCGTCGCCAATATTAAAATGATAAATGTTCAGAATATATGATAAATCCATATACTTATTTTAAGATATGCAGAAGAAGCACAGCACGTCTGTTACGATGTAGATCTTCTGTAAAAATAGTTTTTCATGGAATCTGGAACCCAACATGTAAGATGCAGGCACGCATCATACATTCCAGGCTCGAGCAACCAGAGAACATGAATAGACATAGAAAACATAATCTAAATGAATAAAGAATGTAACACATGGCCATATGCAAATCAGTCTGACCCTGTGCCTCATGGGAACAGTCCAGCCCGAACTGCCAAGCCATGCCTTCCTTGGACCGGATACAAGCTTCCTAGGACCGGTTTCTGGCATTCCAGCCGTCTTCAGCCAGGCTGGCTTGAATCCAGTGGCAAAGTGAGCAAGGGACTCACGTCTGAGCATACCCTGCCAACATATGGCGAACAAAGCGGTACAAAAGGGGGTGGTGATGGACGGAGCATCTGAACCAATCAAACACTCACACCCAGTCAACAGATCTGGGTTTAATCCATCCCCGTTCTTTAGCTCACTCTGCCACCCCAGTTCAGACATGGCCATATGCAAATCAGTCTGACCCTGTGCCTCATGGGAACAGTCCAGCCCGAACTGCCAAGCCATGTCTTCCCTGGACCGGAAACAAGCTTCCTAGGACCGGTTTCTGGCATTACAGCCATCTTCAGCCAGGCTTGCTTGAATCCAGTGGCAAAGTGAGCAAGGGACTCACGTCTGAGCATACCCTGCCAACTTATGGCGAACAAAGCGGAACAAAAGGGGGTGGTGATGGACGGAGCATCTGAACCAATCAAACACTCACACCCAGTCAACAGATCTGGGTTTAATCCATCCCTGTTCTTTAGCTCACTCTGCCACCCCAGTTCATATGCAAATCAGTCCGACCCTGTGCCTCATGGGAACGGTGATGGTTTAAACCCAGATCTGTTGACTGGGTGTGAGTGTTTGATTGGTTCAGATGCTCCATCCATCACCACCACCTTTTGTACCGCGTCCCGTGACATTAGACAGACTCTTAGCCGTAGGAGTAGCTGTCCACGCGCTGTCCAGATTCACATCATTTTTGAGCACCGCCTGCAAAATAGTCTTTTGAGAAATCATAATTTGCACAAATGTATCATCAGCTGTGAGTAATATGCCGTGTCTCCTCACTTCTTTAACATATATGTCCACCCTCCTGCCTCTTTGATCTGCTCCTTTGGTCTAGAGTTAGAGGCTTATGCAGACAAAGCTCAGTTCATTTTTCATCTCAGTGCCCCCCACCTCCCAAAATCTCCAGACGTACTGCACAAAGCACTTTATCAGAGCCCGGATTGGAGCTGTGGTATCCTTAAGTTCTGCGATTCGAGCCAACACCGCATCCCTGAGTAAGCCTTGGACCGCTCTACTCACTGTCTGAGGGTTGAGTGTTAAAAGGGTGCACTTGTTACTCAGCCCAGGTCACAGGCTCCAATTGACACAATAGAAGCCCAGTCAAGTCTGATCCATGAGAGCCACAAACCAGTGCAGAGACCAGGAAAATCATGCCCTGCACCTCCTCCCAGTGATTAATATTACACTTCATCATTATTATTTTTACCATAAACACCTCCACCCTTCATGTTTTATTTAGAGGGGTCACTCACATTGTATACATCTTCCTCCATAGTTTTCTTTGCACAACTCTCTGTTAACTCTTTCCATTAACTACTCCCCTTTATACTGATCTGTATCCCATTAGATTGTTTTCTTCTAAAGTTTTTGTTTACTCAGTTTAATTTCACCTAGGTTTTAGATTTGTGTCTCCTAAGTGAATTAAACTGAAAAATGGACTCGCTGAGCCTGATGTAGTAACTGTTCAAACAGTGGCAGCACACACATTTAGAGACGCGCCTTGGTACACACTACAATGAAAGGATCTGGCAAAGAAGCTGAAAGACTGGAAAAACCCTGATGAGAGTTTGTGAACATGACGGTGAGATTTGAACTTTCCCAAGACTTCGTTAAGTGGCCGGGCAACAACCAGCAGACTGGGCTACGGAAACGCCCTCTACGCAGGAACCACGGCCAAACTCCAGAAAAGACTACAACGCCTACAGAATGCCTCTGCACGCCTCATCCTTGACATCCCCCATCACACTCACATCACAGCCCACCTCATAAACATGCACTGGCTCCCAGTCAACAAGACGATCCCCTTCAAGCTCCTCACCCATGCTCACGAAGCACTCAACAACGCCGGCCCAGCATATATCAACAAACGACTCACCTTCTACACCCCGAACCGCCAGCTTCGTTCCGCTGACCTATCCCTCACCACCGTTCCACGCATCCAGAGGACAACGACTATGGCAAATATTTCTCTTACCTCGTCACCAAGACATGAAACACCCTCCCCACCCATCTGCGACAGACCCAGGACCTGCTGACCTTCAGGAGGCTTCTCAAGACCTGGCTGTTCGAGCAATAGCTGCAGCCTCCCCCCTCAGCGCCTTGAGACCCTCGCATGTGAATAGTGCACTCTACAAATGATTGATTGATTGATTGAGTCCAATCTCACCATGTCTCTAGCTCTCTCACCACTGATGAACTAGAAGACATACATCTATCATCAACATTATCTAACTGATCCCACAAAGGTCCACCAATAAGCCAAACTGCAGATGGTTTTGAATAGATACCTCATGTACAGTAACAACAAACAGGTGGGTTTAGGGTCCTAGGGAATATTTAACAACCACACAGTTACTACCCCCTAAACATAATATGCACTACAAAAAGAATAACTGTGGGTCTACAATGAATCTATGTGTGTCAAGATGACTTGATGTGTACTCTAAGTGTGTTAGTAGAGCACACAACAGGATATCACACTGTGTGGGAAGATATCCATCAGTTACTCTTCCTTTGCCGCCATTTCATCATTTGAACCACTTCCCAAAGTGGAGAGTCTTTGTTGTTACCACCTCACTTAGTGTTGGATGGGAATGGCTAGTTCTATAGGATAAGGGGCACAAGGAACTGGTGTTAGTAACTGAAAGCAGTGCATGAAAAAGTTGTGGAAATGGAAAAGTGCTCTATTAAAAATGGAGAGTGAGCGCAAAAATATTTTATTCTGGTGCCGTCCACTTCCAAAGTTAAAAACAATACAGTGTAAAAAAGCCAGTAGGTTCACCTAATAGCTACTGACCGGATGTATTGGTCAACATGTTTCTGCGGTTATTTAAAGAACCACAAGGTATCTACCACTTCTTCAGGACCTATGTATTTGCTAGTGCTTGAAAATGAAATACAACAAAACTGATACAGATATCACCTGTTCAATCCTGGTAGTCCTCCTCCGATTCAAGAGGAACGTGCTTCTCCTCACCTGGCAACAGCTCAGGAAGATAGTGCACCGCTCTGCCCGTCGGTACACCTTGCAGCCATCTGGGCTGTATGGGGAGGTGCAAGGTGTACCGACGGGCAGAGCGGTGCTATCAGTACACTAGCTCAAATCAAGAAATCAATCAAGATTATCGAGCTGCTACATTTTTGTCTCAGACACAACTGTTTTCAGCTTTAACAAGGAATTCTATCTCCAGGTACAAGGAACAGCAATGGGTGCAAAATTCGCACCACATTATGCCTGCATTTTCATGGGAGAAGTGGAAAAATTTTGAATGTGGGATGGCCAAGACTACAAATCGCATATCGTTTACTGGGGTCGGAATATCAACGATATGCTGTGTATCTGCCAAGGAAATCAGGACAAACTCAAAACATATCTTGTTAACAATAACAATTGGAATATTAAAACCAGTTCAGAATTTTCTAAACCCAAGATTAACTTTCTGGATAGCAATATATACAGTTGTGGCTCACAATTACCAGTGTGGGGGGAGGAGGGGGGGGTTGCGCCGGGGTGAGGAAAGGAGGGGAGTTTAAAATTAAATAAAAATAAAACTTACCAGGTCTGTGCTGTCCCTGCTGCTGGCTGGGGTCCCGCGTTGATGGCTGGTGCCTTCAACTTTTGCTGAACAGGTCCAGGAACAGCCACGTCACTGGCGGCAACCCTCTCGCCAATACTGACACTGCTCCAGCAGCACCAGGATTGGCTTAGCAGGGATTCTCGCCGCCCGCCTGCCCATTAAGAGACTGAGGGTTCCGGCATTGATCAACCCTCGCTCTCCTAATGCGCATCCGCCAGCCAAACTCAACACTAGTGAACATGACTGGTCTGGCCGGAAAAATTCTCCAACCTAAACCCAGAATGCGCACTGGTGCTGCTGCCTGCTGTGCACTCCGTGCCACCCCCTGGTCTGACAATGCATGTCAGTCAGCATGATGCCAGACCGCCCACCCCCTTCACATTCTCAAGGGGGTGGGCGGTCCGGTGTCATGCTGACTGACATGCATTGTCAGTTCAGCCATAGCAGCCGCCGAGGGAGCTGTGCAGTTGTGGGTCAATGCCCCAGTGCCCTAAGGAGAGAGGTGTGGCGCCGCGGCCAGGGCGACTAATGCTGGAATCTGAGGTGCACGGTTCGATCCCCAGCACAGGTGGCAGCTTAACCCAGCACCATGTGACTCTGGGCAATAGCTTGCTTGATCTTCCTGACCGCCTTCAGTGCCTGGAGACCCTTACAGGTGATTGTTCGCGCTTTACAAATGTGGATTATTAATGGACACACCACCACAGATATATCTGTGGAAAATAACAAACTACAAACCATCTTGTTCTGCAAATATACAGCTGCCAACTCAATTTTACAGGCAGAGCCCTATCGCAGAGCTAAGAAATTAAATTCTCTATACATCAGAATTTACGAAAAAACGACATCTGCCAACCTGCTCAATGTGCAGTTTTGGACTAACCAAACTCAATGTTTTTATACCAAATAATACAATATGGATACCTACTTACTAGTGGATCAACTGTAACAGCACATACGTGATTTACATCATCCTTTGCCCCTGTACTACAATATATGTGGGAAGCACTATTCGACCACTAAAAATGAGAATGCAGGGACATTACAAGAACATACTCAAAACAGATTCTGGTCTACACCTTAGGGAACACAATACCAAGTATCATGAACACAATCACCAGTACACATTCTTTGGCCTGGAAGACATCCCACAACATTCTAGCAGTGGAAAACACGATCTCAGAATGCGACACAAGGAGAGCCAATGCATATTACGACTGGACACTGTTCGGAATGGCCCCAACAAAGACACAGAATTACACCTTTGGCTCAAATAATCAGAGAACTGACATCACATCCCTCCACCCGACCCTCAATTACCAGTATTATCGATAACACTACCTCTAATCTTCTTCCAAACTTCAACCATTATCAGATAATTCTATCCGGTTCATAAATTAACACACTGGACACTACTTAATTATAATTTCCTTGAAATAAATATGTCAGTCGAATTATCAATTTGTTCTGGGTATTTTACCCTGGGGTTGAACACTTTTCCAACTAGTAAACAGTGCTTATGTAATACAATATTTTTGTAATTGGTGTGAATTGAGTTATTGCTAGGGACTGTCTACGCGAGAGACAAATATATCGGACATTCCAAAGGTTTCACATCTAAAGTCAATTACAGCGAGGAGAGCCAGTATACTCTATCAAATATCGATGCTCATCCAATATGGCTGCCATATGTACTGTTTTCTACGTGTCTACTCCCAAGTCTTCATCCTGATTTTCAGTAAGGAAGCAGATTATAACTGATCAGCCCAGTTAAAATTAATAAACGTATGTGTACCTAATAGCCGTATACCCTGTAATCCAAAAATTCTTAAGGACTCCGTTCTTCACAGTACCTCTCATCACCCATATAAAATGGCCTCCCCCGCTGAAGTTGACTGTGAAGCTAGCAGCTCATTGTGGACTTTGCCCATGATACAGGTTTCACTCATATTTAGAGCTTGCCTGCTGCTCACCCAAGACGCTCCATACACATACCGTGTGAGACTGTATCCACAGACCCAGATACCTATGACTGCTTGTATTTAACCGCACAGTAAGGAATTTGTGGGACACCCCGCTTTGAGAGTGACATCTTTTGCTACTCCTTTTAAATAAGAATGGACTTTAAAATGGTTACTTTTTGTGCAGATCTTGCAATTATGGCTCATTGGTTCAGATCTCCAGCAGGTATTGAGCGTGTCTTTAAAGCTGATTAGACAACTCATAACCGCTTGATCTGGGGCCCACAACTGAAGCTATTCTTTGTCCTTTCTTTCTACATAGACTTTTTGGGACCATATACTATTCAACTAGTTGCTTCCACAAACTAGCAGATTCTAAAAAAAAGGTATTTTTTTCCTGACCCATCTAGGCACTATCTATTTGATATTTTAACTGATGCCTGCTTTCCCGCCAGTAACAACAGCCCCAGTGGCAATATGACCACTTAGTGTGCCACACCAATTACACAGAGATATAATGCACAGTGCACATATGTATAGATATAACTTCTGCTCATAATACCATTGTTATTGATGAATCATAGTTTATAGTGCATTACAATTGTGTGTATACCAAGTCACATTGTATAGGACAGGACGGGTTCCATAAGCAAGCGCTTAGAAACCGCTCGGTGATTTGCGCTATATAAATTCCTGTACATTTACATTTACATAATTACACGTACCATAGCATGTTTATCACTTTGTAATATTTTTATTTATGTTTTCATTTTTTGTTTATATGTAAACCATATTTTTCAGCCTTGGAAAGGCTCCAGGCCTGCACGCCACGACGGGGAGAAACACTTGTTGGCTGTTCTGCTTCGGCTGTTCTGTTACTATTGCAAATAACCAAGCAATAAATAATTTCCAGCACTAAGTCATCGGCCTTCCACAGCTCTCTTCTTTTTGATATAGTTGTATAGAAACAAGTTGGTAATGTACATAAATGTAAAAAATATATGACATATGGCATACTTTAAATTTTAATGCGATTATCCCAGACTTTCTAAACAATTTAGAATAAACCCATTTTATGATGTTTACAGATATATAGAAACATAAATAATATAATACTGGGATTCTAGGAACCTCCAACCTCACCAAGTACAGAATTGGTAAGTATCCACAAAACCAAAAAACAATTTGGTAGCATATTACCGAATTGCAATTTGGGATTAATACATACCAAAATGCTTTTTTGTATTCACAAATAGCCGATTCTGCTAATCCGGTCTTTTGTGAATGCAAACAGGCTTGATACAGCCGGTCATAAGTACCTGCATTTTGTATCCACAATGTTTAAACTTAATTTAAAAGCTACATATTTACTTAAGAGTAGTGCCAGATCTCTCGAGTAGGAGTGTTATGATGTGAAATTATAAGGCTGTGTTCTCGAAGATTGGGTGAATGTCTTTTCTGTCTTTGTAGTGAAATGTGCCTCTTGAAGGTACACTATGTCCACACCTCGTCTTCTAAGATTTCTCTGACTTTAATAGGAATTGTCCAGCTCTTCTATGTTCCAAATAATTAGGTTAATTCTAACCCCTGCGACTACAGTTTGGCACCCCGGAGAAATAGCACCTCACATCTGTATGGCATACTTATCCTTCACTGGATATTTTCTTTTTCACATATCTGTTCCTTAAACCTTTTGTCTCCTCTCCAGCCACCAGTACTGTTGGGAGTGGTATTTCTCTAAGCTGAGCTTCTCCTCATTACCCTTGTCCTACAAACCCCAACAATAAGTGGTGTAACCTAATCCCATCGTAACTTTCCACCTGTTCTGTTCAACTAGGTAAAGAGCCATGGTCAAGCAATAGTAAGTGCCAACCTCACCATTTCCCCAGCCTGCCGGCTACACTATTCCCCCTCTGCATATTTCTATAGCATAGACAGGCCTGGAAAGTCTGATCATACTAAACCAACATATGCAACATTTTCCATCTGTGGCGTGAAGTTTAGCAGTACAATTAAGTTATGATTAACAACTGGCTTACGGTGGCGGGTGACGAATTTGCCCCCTTAAGGCGGCTTACAGTCAAACGGGCCCACGCAGCCAATCGCTGGTTCACTCCCGACCTCAAAGTAAAGAAACTAGCTGCAAGGAGGGCCGAGCGAGTTTGGAGAAGAACTTACGACTCCGCACAAAAGGCAACTTATCTGTCTGTCTTGCAAACTTACAAAAAGGGTATTCTCGAAGCAAAAACTGAATACTATACCAACTGGATAATGACAGCGTATTCCCAATCGAAGGAAATTTTTTCCACCGTCCACGAACTAGCATCATCCAGCAGAGCCATGGTCACCATCCCCCCTTCCCAGTCCCTCTGTGACTCGCTCAACGAGTTTTTCATTGACAAGGTTGCTAAAATCAAACACAACATTCCCCTGCCCTCTCCCACCTTTGTCATCCCCTCCCCACCCCCTACTACCCTCAAATTGACCAATTTTCCATTACTAACCAATGACACCCTCCTCCCTTTGCTCCATCGGGTCAAATCAGGCTCTCCTCTGGATTTCGCTCCTGCTCGTATCCTCAAGGAAATTTACTCAGCCTGCCCCACACCACCTTTGACCCTTCTCAATGATTCACTTACACACGGTTCTGTCCCCTGCCCACACAAATCGGCGATTGTCATTCCTATTTTTAAAAAACCTGACGCCGACTCATCTTCCCCCTCCAATTACCGCCCCATTTCACTCCTGCCTTACCTAGCAAAAGTCCTTGAAACCCATATCACCACCACCTTGAGCACCCATATTGAGGCAAATCATTGCCTCTCCCCCTGTCAAGCCGGTTTCCGTCCCCTGCACTCTACAGAGAAAGTGGTCATCTCAGTAATGGACAAATTGCGTGAAGGCATCGACACCAACCTTCCGCAAGCCTTGATACTCCTAGACCTGTCCGCCGCTTTTGACACGGTGGACCACTCCATCCTCCTCAACCGTGTCAGGGCGGCGGGCATAGAAGGCGTGGCCTTTTCATGGCTTGAGTCCTTTCTTGCTGGGAGAACTCCAGCGGTACGTTTGACTGGCTTCGCTGCGGCCTCCCGCAAGGTAGAGTGCGGGGTCCCCCAGGGCTCATCACTTTCCCCTCTTTTGTTTAACCTATACATCTTTCCCCTCATTTTTATGTTACAGCAGCTGGAGGTCACCGTGTTCAATTACGCGGATGACCTCCAGTTAATCTTCAACCTGTCTCATACATCTTCATCCGCCCTGAACGTCCAGACAGTAATAACGTTCATTCAAGATTGGATGAACTGCAACCACCTCAAACTCAATCCAGACAAGACTGAGTTGGTCCTGACCGGAGGTGGTTGCAGTCCATGGTCCCCCTATTTTTGGCCCCCTTCCCTTGGTGCTCCACCACTCCCTGTGCCCAAAGTAAAAACCCTTGGGATCCTTCTTAACTTTCAACTCACTGTCCACTCACAAGTTAGTTCCGTGGTTTCCTCTTGTTTTTTTTCCCTCAGAATAATCAGGAAAGTTTCCCGTTTCTTTTCTCCCTCTGCATTAAAAGTAATTGTGCTGGCCATGGTACTGTCTTGCATAGACTATGGCAACATAGTCTATAATGGGGCCCCTGCCTACGCGATCCATCGCTTGCAACTGGTGCAGAATCAGGCGGCCCGCCTGATCCATGGCCTACCCAAATACCATCGGGCCACCCCACTGCTTAAAACATTACATTGGCTCCCTGTGAAAGAGCGCGCCCTTTTCAAACTTGGCTGCCTCACTTACCAGGCCAGATCGGGTACTGCTCCCAAATTCACCTGCTCTGCTATTAAGCCCTACTGCCCAGGCAGAGAACTTCACTCCACTCAGTTAGCCCTCCTCACCATTCCTCGCTTTAAAAAACAGAAGGCGGGCGGAGCGAGATTCGCTGTCCTGGCTCCAACCTTTTGGAACTCCCTCCCGGCTACTCTGCGCACCTCACCTTCTGTTTCGGAAGAACCTTAAAACCTTCCTTTTTACGCAAGCTTACTTGACTTAGATCCCTCTAGTTGCTGCTGTCCACTGTTCACCACTAGCGCCATGAAACCGCTGGGTAAACGAGCGCTGTACAAATGTTTTTAAATTCAAATTATGATTGGCCCGACAGCAGCAACGAGCCCTTAGCATTGGTCGACAACATGAATATCGAAAATATACAGCCTTAAGATCTGCATGTTTTAAGATCTACTTGATTTGAAGTACACTAAAACCGCCCCTTCCATGCGTTGTGCCACTCATTGTTATTTACAATGTGCGGTATGGGCAACCGCTGTTCTCCAGAGTGTCGAGGCAAGGTTTTTTTCACAACAGACCTCAAGGACACCACTGCCTTTGGGTTTATGAAGAAGAAGGATTTACCCTTGTGATCGACCCTCAGCATAACCAGATACAACACAGCCTATCACAACCCTCGCTCTTGTAGTTTCTACTTGATCAACACAAATGCTCCGAGCAGCTCCTAAACTGCCTTTGTAAAGTCAGGGAACAACAAAATTGAAGAACCCTCATAGACCAAATATCTCTTCTCTCTGGCAGGTCATCGACCATTGGCCTGGTCGTGATAGTTGAGCAACCTCGCTATAGGTGCTGATGAGTCTAGGAGGGGCACGTGGCAGGCGCTGCTGAGGCGCTAGGGCACCATGGGCATGCTCTACTAGAAGCATCATGGAGACACTACTGGGTCCGATTAGTTCTTTCAACACATTGTCAATGAACTGAGCCAAGTGACCAGTATTCATGGATTCGGGGAGCCCTACTATACATAGGATATTTGTTCTAGATCTCCGCTCAAGGTCTACATTTCCTTTTTTAAAAAATATTTTTATTGGACTTTTATATTTTCAAGCACAGCAGCATAACAAAGTAAATGTACAGAAATTGTCTGAGATATGTACATGATAAGAGGAGGGAAACACAGAGCTTATACCAAAACATTAAAAGAAAAAGAAACAGCATTTTCACCTATAAAGTTAACATCCATATTGATCATACAGAAATGGAAATAAATCCCCAATATGTGAAAAAGGAAAAAAATATTAATCATTACTGCTTCTCCTTCCAACTGTAAATGGGTTCCCATATACGCTTCCCAAGTGCTCTCCCCCTTTTGCCCTTCCTCGCATTGATCCCCTTCTCAAGGTTATAGGCAGAGAGCAACCTAGCAAGCCATTGTTGGAAGGTTGGTGGTACTTTATCCATCCATGCCGATGCATTGCAAATACGCAGAACCGACATGCTCATAAATAGAAAGTAATGTGACGGACATTGCTTATCTTCACTATTTATCCCTAGTATTATTATAGATGATGTGAGAGAGATCTTAATCCCTAGAGTTCTATCAAGAAAGTTTCTGTAGCGCTCCGCAAACCCTGTAGGTGAGGGCAGGATGCAAAAATGTGTACTATTTCAGCATCCGTGCTATCACACCGTGGATATCTAATACCCGTTGCACCCCCCCCCCCCCTTGTGCTATCCTTGCAGGCGTGTAATATAAGTAGTAGATTGTTTTATACTGCTGGGCTTGAAGCCCGGCAGACCATAAAATAGTCTCACCTAAATCTAATGAATCTTGAAAACAGCCTTGATCTATCCCTAGTTTATCTGCTCACTTGTTTCCATATTTTGCAAGATCATAAATTTTGAACGCAGATAGCTCGGCATAGAACTTTTGTATGGTGCAGTCCACGCCACCCTTAATAACATCCATTATTTAGTTTTTACCAAAGCCAGAGGGCCCGCCTTTTTTCTTTCATAATAAACTTCGAATTTGAGATCTTAAAAAAATTTCTTTTGCCAATAACATAAATAAGCTGTATATCTGAGAACTGGTGAATTCCATCCGGCCCCAATAGATCACCCAATTTCCGAATTCCACGCCGTCCCCATTCTACCATTACTGAGTCTGCAAAAAATGTCCACAGGGAGGGTTGGATTCCTACATATCTGAGTATAAGCGTGCCAAGTCCCCTTTTTTCCCGAAACGACGTCCACACCTTATAAGCAGCCATCAAGGTCTTAAACCTGGTTCTTTTAAAATAGCTAGGGCTGGTGTATTTAAAGAAGCAATTCTCCGCCTCCCCGCGAATCAATAAAGAATACATATCTATAGATCCTGACTTGACCTGCGGATCAGACGCGTCCCCCCTAACAAACCACATATATACTCAAAGGCTGCTGCCCAATAATACATTTTAAAATCAGGGATGCCCCATCCTCCCTTTGCCCTAGGTAAAGATATGAAACGTAATGCCCTCCTGGTTTTCCCATGAGGCCAAATAAGTCTATTGGCAAAATATCTCTTCTCTCTGGCAAGTCATCGACCAGTGGTCTGGTCGTGATAGTTGAGCAACCTCGCTATAGGGGCTGATGAGTCTAGGAGGGGCACGGGGCAGGGGATGAGGCACCAGGGCACCATGAGCATGCTCTACTAGAAGCATTATGGAGACACTACTGGGTCTGAATAGTTCTTTCAACAAATTGTCAATGAACTGAGCCAGGTGACCAGTATTCGTGGGTTTGGGGAGCCCTACTATACATAGGATACTCGGTCTAGATCTCATCTCAAGGTCTTCATTTCTAATGCAAGTGGCTTTGGGGTCTTTTTCCAGTTTTTGCAGTTTCCCCTTCCTCATTTGCATCATCCTCAATGTCAGAGAAGAGCTACTCAGAAATATCCAACATTCAGCTTGGCTGCCTAAAGTCCCTTTCGTTTTAGCTAGGCCAGCAGATAAAATAACTCTCTTAGGGGGGTGTGGCTTAGCCAGTGATGGTGTAAGACATGCTTTTGGGGAGCTCCAGCTGGCTGCCACTATTATAAGCAATTAAAGTGGAGCAGGGGAGCTACAGATGCCACCTCTGGGGTGGACATTGACTGCTGAGACCAGGGCTACCAGGTGAGGGGCTCCACTCTGGCTGTGGTCCGAGGTACAGAAGACGACGGGGACCTGGAGGCCCGGTGGAGCGGACCGCCATCTTGCAAGGTCCCTGATGGAGCCCTCCCTGGGTCCGGGTGATCCCTCAAGGCCCCTGCATGTTGGGGAACGAACAGAACGGAGACAGGGAGAATCAGCGGTGCTGCTACCCCCGACTGACTGGTGGCAGCTGGGGGGGTTGAGCTGGCGACAATTTGTTGGTCGCGCTAACGGAGCGCGCATTGAAGTTGGCGGAGGCGGGCGGTGTCTGGGAGGCCCAGTGGAGACTGCCCTGCGATACACACCTGGAGGCAGTGACTGTCATCCTCGGGGCAGACACGGATTGCAGTGACCTGGGGAGGGTGCGGGGCTGCACACTGCTCGGCAACAGCCCACGGCGAGGAGGAGGACCGGGAACCGGTGGCCTGGCGGAGCTAGCCGCCATTTTGTGTGGTTTCTGGCGGGGCCCTACCTGAGGCCTGGTGATCCCTCGGGACACCTGCAGGCCAGAGATCAAGCTGAGCGGTGGCAAGGTGCCTGACGACGCTGCTACCTCTGAGTGTCTAGTGGCGGCTGAAGAGGACTGGCTGGCAATACTACAAAGGCCATGTCGGAGAAATCTGCATCAGGGCTGGCAGAGGCGGGAGATGACATGGCCGGCCTGGCGGGACCTGCACTGAGGCGCACGCCTGGAGGCTGCCAGCAGTGCGGGTCTTGGCGGGGCTGAGTGCTGGTGCTGGCTTGGAAGATCATCGGAGCTCGCAGCAGGTACGGCACGGCAGAGGCTGGAGGCTACGAGTGAGAGGCCCGACAAGGCACAGGCTCCGTCTCCATTTTGTGACTCCTCCACCGGACAGCTTTGGGGACACTAGGCTGCTCGTTGCTGCACCCGGGAAGCCTGTGATCCCCGCGACGCTGGTTGGAGGGGTGTGGAGGGGCACAGCAGAAGGCAACTGCATGCTGGCAACCAGGCGGCGGAGGGGGTGACGCCTGGCCCAGAGTGGGCATCCCGCCATTTTGTGGTCTGCACATGGAGCTGCCTGGAGGCCCGGGATACTTATTACGCCGGTTGGAGGCGCACAGAACATTTGAGCTGTTGCAAGTAGGAGGCGCGGCAGAGAGGCCTCATATACTGTGAAAAACCCTAATACCCTGAGCTGGGCGGATTGAGGGGAAGCTGCAGACCTGTCCGGGTCTCCCCCTGATGATCGCGGCAGCCGCCATTTTGCGACATCCTGGACCGGCGCTGCTACAGCGGGACTCCAAATTATATTCAAAATCACCATGGCCATTTCCCCGAATTCTCAGAAACACACATACATTCAACAGTGGGACCCATTACACTGCACACTTACTCTGTTCAAGTAATTCGGCTTCACAGATTTGGCCAACGAACCAGGAGTCCTACTATAACATTGGCGGAGTGTCTAAACCTATTTAACTATTTTTATTTACACCTGCAATGTAAAACAATTTACCATGGTTTAATTTTAAACACCATTTTATTCAGACACACCACCTTATGGCAATGGATCTGCTAGAACGAAAACTAGGCGTAGGAAAAACCAAAGACCAGCTTTTACTTCTCCATTTATTTAATTTTTATTCAATGGAAACTTTTAGTATGTCCGACATTTAGGCATTTATTTAATTCTTTATTCATTAAGAACCTTTAACTTTATTTTTCAAAATGATCATTTATTTTAAAGCTCAGAAATAGACATTTATTTTAAAGTTCAGTAAACGTTTAGCAAAGAAACATATACAGCCTTATTCATGAAGGGGCCGTTTTGCGAGCCCCTAATAGCGAATCATAGCGATTCGCTATTAAGGACTCGCAAAACGGTAATCATGTAGGAATCGCATAATAAAATGCGATTCCTACTGATTCCTTATTTGCGATTAGCAAATTGCTAATCGCAAATAAGGAATAACTCGCCATTCATTCCTATGGGCCAAAAGGCCCATAGGAATGAATGGGGAGTATTCCTTATTTGCGATTAGCAATTAGCTAATCGCAAATAAGATTGCGATTTGAAGGGTGCCAGGGGTGTCCACAGGACACCCTGTAGCACCCCTCAAATGAAATTTCACACAGGTGCTGCACACACACATGTCCAAAGGACATGTGTGTGTGTAACATGCAACTCAGAAAAATGCATTTAAATGCATTTTTCTGAGTTATCGCAATTTACCGCGAGGTCTGACCTCGCGGTAAATTGCGGCAAGAAATTGCGAATTCGCAAATTTAAATTGGATGTTGAATTGCATTTAAGGAATCTCTAATAGAGATTCCTTAAATGTAATTCCTCGCACATTTGCGACATCGCAATTAGCGATTTTTGCATTTGGGATGCTGAATCCCAAATGCAAAAATCGCACTCGCAAAGGGCCGGATTCTCAGAATCCGGCCCTTTGCGAGCCGATTTAGCCTTCATGAATAAGGCTGATAGTTCCACATTCATTCTCTCCTAGCATCCTTAGCCAACACCCTCATCTTATCCTAACAGTCCTGCAAAGAAAAATAATCAGTCAGGAAAAACAAAGTCTTACATCCAGAATTCAATCTTCAATCCGGCAGCATCTCCAGAGGAAATCGAAAGAGCGACCCCTTCTAAGCAAAATCAGGGGGTTTTATACACTATTTCCTATCTTAATCTATCTAAAAAGTAACTAACATCACCAATTCGAGTTCTGATTGGGCAAATTTGGGGTAGATGAGTACTTCCTCATCATTACAGTATGTTTTTCACGATGAATCAGCAGAAAAATAAAGGGGCTTTGTTTAGGACAGTTTGTGGCCTAGGCGCTTCCTTCACGTGAAACATAGGGAAAAGTTCTCAGGCTCCGAGCATGACATCGTCGATGCTTGGCACCCATCCTAGGTTCTGGGGCAAGGCGCCCTTGAACCTCCCATCCAAGCACAGTCAGCTCACTCGCGCTTGCAGGCTTGGGATGCACATGCGCAGACCAATACTCGCTCGCAGTGAATCAGAGTGCCCTTTTTCTGTATAGGCCTCACGAGCCACATTTTGGAACTATCATAGAAGCAAACACAAATTCATGTTAATTATGGTAATGAAACCCTTCTGTTTACCTCCCACCATTCTAATATTCCCATTAGTTGTTACCTAGCAAATAAGCCACATAAATGCGCTTTATACTTACATATCCAATGACTTTTTGGCACAAAATGTGTACAATAAGCACATTTAAATTGCGTTTGTTTATAATTAAGCTGTGCATTATTTCACATCACAATAACAACACAAATTAGCTAATTTTTATTATTGCATCCTGCAAGCAAGATTAATATTCCCATATGTTCATGTATGCATATTACTCTAAAGTTGGCTATTCAAGCACATCACACCGTTAGTGAATGTTAACGTTATGGAATATTGATTTCGAGAGGGGTATACAAAGTTTTGCTTTTACCACCTCGCTCCATAAATTCCCTCATCTGGTGATCCTATCACCAAACATTTCTCAAAATTTTGGAAAATTTAGCAGAACATGTTTCAAGTTCTTCATATTAGTATAATCTATACTCTAGCATCCTTCTCTTTTATTTCTTTAAAAATCGTTTCCCTAATATCTTCCATCTCTATTTCATTGTTTTCTCTTTCCCTTGCTTTTCTTTCTTGGCTTGTCTTTTTTATTGATTTTCTAAAATATCTTCTACTTTTGCATATACAACATAGTCTTATCAGAAAAATCACTATTACTACAATTGTTATAGGAATTAGTATTTTACCTATTATTGAACTACCTATCTCCTGAAACCAATGCTTAATTGCTGTAAGACTTCTAGCTAATTTTTCAAGAACACCTTCAACCTCCAGTGGTTCAATCTCTTTATGTAAATTTGTAATGTTTGTAATATATCTTTCTTAAATTTTGACTTTTATCTGGAATATAAATACAACAATGTTGCACTTTCAATATTCCAGAGACTCCTCCCTCTTTTACTAAAATTATATCAAGGGCAAGTTGATTTTGCATTACCATTGCTCTCATGGCAACCATTTCAGTATCAACCATCAGGAAACCTCCTGCAGTATCTGTTGGCAATCGATGAACTATCGTGGGCAATTTTCGGATTCTATTTGTATTGAATGAAATTCCCACTGCTGG
The DNA here is from genome assembly GCF_964263255.1 of Lissotriton vulgaris. Classification (NCBI taxonomy): domain Eukaryota; kingdom Metazoa; phylum Chordata; class Amphibia; order Caudata; family Salamandridae; genus Lissotriton; species Lissotriton vulgaris. The sequence continues at coordinate 1,577,621,274 of NC_141696.1, forward strand.
TATCAGTGCTCCAAAGACATCACCTATTATTTCTAATACACTCTCTCTTCTTTTCCTACTAAGAACTTTGCCTATCTCATGTTTACCATTAGTACCTCTATCTACATGAAAATTTTTAGGCAAGACCAATCCCACATAACAAGTTCCATACCAATGGTCAGGTAACTTATAATAAGCTCTATTTCCACAAATAAAATAAACACCCGGGAAAACAGGGTCTTTTCCTCCTTTAAATCCCCAACCCCCTATAATTCTATAAGTGTCTTTACATTGACTTGCACCCACAAAATAATTTAGAAAAGGGGGTGGTGATGGACAGAGTATCTGAATTAAGCAGAACACTCCTACCCAGTCAACAGATCAGGGCTTGATCCATCACCGTTTTTTAGCTCACTGCACCATCCCAGCTCAGAACCTGGCTACATGCAAATTAGTCTGTCCCTGGCCCAGTGCATCATGGGAACAGGGCAGACCAAACTACCAAGCCAATTCTTTTACTGGAAAGGAAACAAGCTTCCGGGGACCGGTTTCTGGCATTACAGCCGTCTTCAGCCCGGCTTGCTTGAATCCTGATGGTGCAGTGAGCAAGGGACTCATGTCTGAGCATACCCTTCCACGCTTATGGTGGGCAAAACGATTCAGAAAAGGGGGTGGTGATGGACAGAGTATCTGAATTAAGCAGAACACTCCTACCCAGTCAACAGATCAGGGCTTGATCCATCACTGTTTTTTAGCTCACTGCACCATCCCAGCTCAGTACCTGGCTACATGCAAATTAGTCTGTCCCTGGCCCAGTACATCATGGGAACAGGGCAGACCAAACTACCAAGCCAATTCTTTTACTGGAAAGGAAACAAGCTTCCGGGGACCGGTTTCTGGCATTACAGCCGTCTTCGGTCCGGCTTGCTTGAATCCTGATGGTGTAGTGAGCAAGGGACTCATGTCTGAGCATACCGTTCCACGCTTATGGTGGACAAAACGATTCAGAAAAGGGGGTGGTGATGGACAGAGTATCTGAATTAAGCAGAACACTCCTACCCAGTCAACAGATCAGGGCTTGATCCATCACCGTTTTTTAGCTCACTGCATCATCCCAGCTCAGAACCTGGCTACATGCAAATTAGTCTGTCCCTGGCCCAGTACATCATGGGAACAGGGCAGACCAAACTACCAAGCCAATTCTTTTACTGGAAAGGAAACAAGCTTCTGGGGACCGGTTTCTGGCATTACAGCCGTCTTCGGTCCGGCTTGCTTGAATCCTGATGGTGTAGTGAGCAAGGGACTCATGTCTGAGCATACCGTTCCACGCTTATGGTGGACAAAACGATTCAGAAAAGGGGGTGGTGATGGACAGAGTATCTGAATTAAGCAGAACACTCCTACCCAGTCAACAGATCAGGGCTTGATCCATCACCGTTATTTAGCTCACTGCACCATCCCAGTTCAGAACCTGGCTACATGCAAATTAGTCTGTCCCTGGCCTAGTGCATCATGGGAACAGGGCAGACCAAACTACCAAGCCAATTCTTTTACTGGAAAGGAAACAAGCTTCTGGGGACCGGTTTCTGGCATTACAGCCGTCTTCGGCCCGGCTTGCTTGAATCCTGATGGTGCAGTGAGCAAGGGACTCATGTCTGAGCATACCCTTCCACGCTTATGGTGGACAAAACGATTCAGAAAAGGGGGTGGTGATGGACAGAGTATCTGAATTAAGCAGAACACTCCTACCCAGTCAACAGATCAGGTCCCCGGAAGCTTGTTTCCTTTTTGATTTCGAAAATAAAACAGATTTCAAACAACATATCTCTCTTCGTTCGATGTGCTGAAGGTTCTGCACCCGGGTGGGCAGGTGAAGCAATGCCTATGTTCAATATGTAAATATATACAAGCAGGAGGCTGTTTGCAATGAGCTCGGAAGCCTTGGAGCTGAGTGTGGCCCTGTGGTTTCTGAAGGAGTGCAGTGTGGTGGATTAATAAAACAGCACAATACTAGGGACAAGGATTGCACCACTGCACTCAGAGCCAGACGGCGCAGAACAGGAAGACAGGAAGCAGTCACTCAGCTCAGATCTTTATTACATTCTATTAAATGACCATCATTTTCAGAAGCTTCTGCAGAAAGCTAGTGCCGAGTAAGGCCACAGTCCTACACAGCGCTTTGACAGCATGGCGTTGGATGGAACAGGCCTCTTCTGAACGAGGGTTCTAAGCACTGCAGGCTGCTGTCGGCAGGCTGCATTGAGCGCTTGCAGCCAGGGAGGTAAGGGTTGAACACTTTCACATCATGACGCGGTATGGCGTATACATCTTCTCCCCTAGGTTTCTACGCACTTCATGCAGCCATCCGCAGGCTGCATTTGGCGCTTGCAGGTAGATGGGATCTCCGGGCATGGGATGACTTCACAGGCAAGCTCCAGGTTGCACTTACAGATGCAGTGTCGGCGCCCATAATCTGTGTACATGCTCCCCCCCAGAGGAACCAGGCCGTTACTATACTGGGCGCATTCTGCGTATCGCTGCTGATCGCAGGGACAGCCGACATACTCTTTGCAGCACTGCTCATTCGATTTTTGGCACCTGAATGCCTCATTAGCACAGTTCTCCTTTGAGCACTGCTCTGAGCTGACCTCAGGGACCAGGACGGAGGCCAACCAGAGGCAGAGGCAGGGCACCACCAGCGCTCGAACCAGTTTCTGAAAAAGAGAAGACGAGGCGTTGTTAGCTGAGATGCGCTGCGAATGATACAAATCATCTATTATGACTGCGTGCAATGCCAACATATGCTGAATATGTAAAATCTACAAGACAAACATGAGGCTGCTACATAGGACAATCATGTAACAAATCTAACAGTCACATAAAGTGTGTCTTCATCATAACATATCTTATTGAATCATTTTCTATGTGTGATGTTTAAGCAAAAGCTGTGAATCCACCTGGAGTAGATCTTTTTCAGGACAAATCTCAAACACTGCCGAAACATCTCCACACAACATCACCCAAATATCTTGACAGCAAAGATACACCATGTGACCTACAAGATCACCAAAGCAACAACACACCAAGGGGCAGATTTATTAACATTTTGACCAGGTTTGTGTCACAAAAGTGAGACAGACATGCATCAAATGTTTACTTTAAATGTACTTTACATAGCAAAACGTATTTCTTTTACTTTGCATCAAGGGGGCATCGCAAAGTTGGTATGTGGGCATTCCTAAGCTACCACTCATGGTTTTGACACAAAGCCATTTCTACAAATGCTGATAGACACATCTTTGTGGCAAACAATAATGTCTCTGGGCCCGATTCACACAACTAACTTGGTATACACAGAAAGGCATTTAGGAGTCCTAAAGTTAGGAGTTCTAACTTCTGTGAATACCGAAATGAGTAAGTGCCTTCTGTGAATACCAAAATGGTAGTAAGTTTAATATTTTGTCTTAAGTTAGTTCTGTGAATCGCTTTCTCTGTGAGGCAGGCATTTAAAAGGATAAGTGCTTTAATTTCTTCAAACCTTTATGATTGTGCATGCGTGCTACACTGTACAGAACACACCAAAGTGGAAAACATGTGTCTAGGCACAGTATTTTGTGCTGGAAGGGTACCGGCCCGGACATACACCTGCAATCATGCAAATGCGTGTGTGTAGTGCTAGGCAGCCTGATTGTGCACCAACGCTGTGTGTGTGAGGGGTGTCAAAATGAAAGATGCAAGGAAGTACATGCAGGAGTCAGGAAAATGAGAGAGCTGAGGAGGAAAGTGATGAGGTGGGAGGTATGCAGATGGAGGATTTTAGGAAGATGTGGGGGCAAAATGGTGTCAGTGTCTAACAGAGAGACCGCAGAAAAATGTGGCATAAAGGAAAAAAAGGGAGTGACCGAGACACTCTAAAAGGCCAATACACTTTCCAAAGACCTTAGTATTGTTTAATTCACAGTCTGATATTTTCAAATTTAAACACTTTTAGTTCTAATTATTCCAAACCAAACTTTTGTTACTCATTTATCTGATACTGCTAACACACACTGTCCCGCCAATAGCTCCGCTCGTTTTAGGTTCATGTCTGTTACAGCACCCATACCCACAGACCACGCACGTATCCTTGTCTTCATCCTAGACTCCTCACTCTCGATGACCAGACAAGTCAACGCCGTCTCATCCTCCTGCTTCAACGTACTTCGTATGCTCAAAAAATCTTCCGTTGGATCCCCTCCGAGACAAGAAAGACTGTCACCCACGCACTGGTCACGAGTCGACTGGACTATGGAAACACCCTCTACGCCAGAAAAAACTCCAACGCATCCAAAACGCAACAGCCAGACTCATATTGGACATCCCTCGCCAAGATCACATTACCGGCCACCTGAAAGACCTCCACTGGCTTCCCGTCAACAATAGAATAACGTTCCGTCTGCTCACCCACGCACACAAGGCCCTCTACAAACTAGGACCTGAATGCCTCAACACTCGGCTGTCCTTCTACACACCCACCCGCCAACTAAGATCCTCCAATCAAGCCCTCGCCGCAGTTCCGCGTATCCAAAGATCCACCATGGGAGGTAGATCCTTCTCCTACTTGGCGGCCAAGACCTGGAACTCACTCCCCACTCACCTCCGCCATACACAGAACCACCTCTCCTTCAGAAAACAACTAAAAACCTGGCTATTCGATAAATAATGATCCCCCTCCCCAAGCGCCTTGAGACCCTCTGGGTGAGTAGTGCGCTATATAAATTCCTGAACTTGAACTTGAACTATGTGATATGTCTGGATGCAATAACAGAAAGCCGAGAGACGCAACAAAAAATACTTGTCGGGGGGGCACACTATGGGAAGTAAACGCGCAACAGGGCTTCAGCACCCCCATCGTGTGTGTCAGCCTGGGCTGAGACAGCTTCCCGGGCGCACACTCAGCCGCACCCGAGTACTTCACCGGTCTTTAAATAACCATTCAATTGTTAATGAGGCTTTGTCGTTTTTCATCTCTTGTTAGAGCTCCTGCAGCTCCACTCTGCCTATTGCTTGAACAATTAGCCCCCTTCCCCGAAATTTTCCTTAGCCCCCCCCCACCCCCCCCGAAGTTTGGCTCTAGTTGTGCCTCTGATGGGAAGCACAAGGTTTTCATTTAAATGTTTTAAGTCACATCCTAAATGGCTTTGGCCATGCCTCTCGTAGAAGATTTCTAGTTACGCTTTTTAGGCTACACCCCTTTTAGTGACCCCCTCACTTTTTTCATTCTACGTAAAGCCCTGGCCAAAAATTTATAGAAACTCAGCCTATGAGTTGATGCGCTCACTTGGAAATTCTGGCCGAATCAACCATATGTGGGACAGAACCCCCGTATTTACGATGAACACCTTACTTATCTTCGGCGCCGCTCTTTCCGGTGGTTAGTCTATCTAACCGCAGATTCTTCACCTTTGAATACTTCCAACGCGCCAGGTTTGACCCAGAGATTTTTCTGAGCATTACTCTAGCATGAAAGCTGCTGGTTCCATGCGGCTCTGCGTCGACTCCTGTCCGGGAGGGAGGTCAAAGGCAGCCAACGGCCCCTGATCAATCCCCACACATGGGACTAGAGATTACGCAGGGCGGGGTGCAAGCCCCTTCCTGTGACTGTGACAGAAGAGCCTCCTGAAGCCGTAGCCTGATTGGAGGAAAGAGAGTCATGCCCAGAAGTTCCGGGTAGCACAGGCTTCTGGCCCAAGACCAAGGCTGGAACATCAGGATCATAGCCCAAATGACCGGACTCGTTGAACCAGAGGGAAGGCTCAGAAATGCAGCACATCTACGATGGATCCAATGAAAGGGAGCTTCTGCGGAGAGCAGTGTGCACACATCCGGGACAATGTCCCTAACACAGGGATTCACCTGTCCGCGCATTCAGCCATCCTCCATATATCATACCTGTAACTGTTCACATTGGAGAGTAGCGAGTGCACCACACGTGCACACTCAGAGCACGCACACCCTGCAAACTGCACTGTGCCTACATCTCGGACAGTGTTCCTAATACAGGGATTCACCTGTCTGCACACTCACCCATCCTCCATATATGATACCTTGTACCAGTTCACACTGTAGTGAGTGCACAACATGCTCACACTCAGAGCACGCACACCCTGGGAAGAGCATGCTGCGTACATCCGGGACAGTGTCCCTAACACAGGGATTCACCTGTCCGCGCATTCAGCCATCCTCCATATATCATACCTGTAACTGTTCACACTGGAGAGTAGCGAGTGCACCCTTGTGCACAATCAGAGCACACACACTGCGAAAAGCACTGTGTGTACAACCAGGAAAATGTCTCTAACACTGGGGTTCACCTGTCTGCTCTTTCAGCCATCCTCCATATATCACACCTCTAACTGTTCACACCAGAGAGTAGCGAGTGCACCCTTGTGCACACTCAGAGCACCCTGCAAACAGTAGTGTGAGTGCAGCACGGGGAGGGAAGCCCTCTCGGTCCACACGCGCTTCAAGTGCTGCAAACTGTGGCCATAGGCAACAGACAGCGCCGCAAATGGAGCACACAGTGTGCGAAGGTGTGGAGCGCCCGCGGAGGAAGTTTCTATGCAGTGATCAGCGCGGAAGATAACTTATCTTACCACCTTTACAGCGGAGAGTGTACACACGCCTCGCAAAATGGCGGCGTGCTGTGTGACCTGACGGAAACATTGCCGGACCGCTCTGGGAGGTAATGGGAAGAATGCCCTTCTAAGGACCGACTCGCCTACCAAGGTAGAGCTCAGACAGGTGACGCTAGCGGCATTAAAAGCGCCTCCCGACGGCGATCGAGCGCTGCAATCAGTGCCTCTGTCTGACCCTAAGATGTACAAAAGGGGGTGGTGATGGATGGAGCATCTGAACCAATCAAACACCCACACCCAGTCAACAGATCTGGGTTTAATACATCACCGTTCTTTAGCTCACTCCGCCACCCCAATTCAGACATGGCCATATGCAAATCAGTCTGACCCTGTGCCTCATGGGAACAGTCCAGCCCGAACTGCCAAACCATGCCTTCCCTGGACTGCTAACAAGCCTCCTAGGATCGTTTTCTGGCATTACAGCCGTCTTCAGCCCGGCTTGCTTGAATCCAGTCCCAAAGTGAGCAAGGGACTCACGTCTGAGCATACCCTGCCACACTTATGGCGAACAAAGTGGTACAAAAGGGGGTGGTGATGGACGGAGCATCTGAACCAATCAAACACTCACACTAAGTCAACAGATCTGGGTTTAATCCATCACCTAAGACCCTATGATGGCTGCGCATTCCCCCAAATAGCGGCGATCTTCGCGTCCTCATGTTAGGGGATTTATCTAATGCGCTGCTTTCCTCTCCTACACCTCCACGTCGTGACCGGGGAATTGACAGAAAGCAGGTGGCCCGTGCGTCTCTGCCCCCGCCCTCCTCTTCCCGTGGGTCAGCGAGGGCGCAGTCGACCAGAGAAGGGCACACACAGACTGGCCCACGCAGCGGGGGCCGGTGCCTGGGGGAGAGAGAGTGTGAGAGTGAGCCGCTGGCATGAAAGGCTGCCCCGGGAAGACAGCGCGCCTAGAGACAGCAGCAGGAGAGTTGCGGATCCTTAATTTTGCAGGCTGGAGTGGATGGGCCGAATCTGCTGACATCAGGGCTTCCTACCTAAGAGGCACATACACAGGGCTGCCTTAAAGCGTTACCCTGCGGGGGCCCCACTGGGTGTACCGTGTGGTAGGCCAAACATACAAAGTCCACGGTATCTCACCACCATTCTCTGATGCTTTAACTGGGACAGAGAACTTCACGCTGACATACCACGCTGCGGATTTTATCGCAGCCGCGGCCCTCGTACAAGTCAGAACAGCTGCCGCCATCATCGGCATGCACAGAGGCCACGCCCCCTCGAGGCCACGACCCCTCCTACGTTATAATTGGTGCTGAATGCGAGCGTCCAGTCAGAACCACAACTCCTGAGGCGGAAGCCGGGAGTCTTACTGCTTAGCTTGTTTTAAAATATCACACTTTGAGAGTCACATTATTGTGTTTTGTTTTTAAACTCACCACCATTCTCTGATGCTTTAACAGGGACAGAGAATTTCACGCTGACATACCGCGCTGTGGATTTTATCGCAGCCGCGGCCCTCGTACAAGTCAGAGCAGCTACCGCCATCACCGGCGTGCACAGAGGCCACGCCCACTCGAGGCCACGCCCCCTTCGCCTCCCTCCTCCCATAATTCATGTGTATGTGGAGGAAGCGCAGCGGGCACAACGATTGCGCGCCAAAGGCGCGCTTAAGGCAAGCTCGTCTGCGCTCGTCCGCGCCGAGACTGGGCCTAGGGCCATCCCCCCTAGATCTCAGGCAGCAAAGCCCAGGCATTACAGTGCTGTAACCCTCCTCGGACTAAGACCCCATGGAAAGGAGTGTAGCCAGCATCGGCTCCACGTAGAAGACATCCCACAAACTTGCCCTATCTGTAAATCTACCCTTAAACCCAAGCCGGCCCCAGACCAGCTACACGAGTACCGCATGTTCATGCTTAACTGTAGATCCCTACCTTAACATAGGGCGGAGTTTGCACTGCTGCTGGAAGAACGTATTCCAGACATTGTCTTCCGCCCGGCTTCCAAATCACCCGGCAGGACTGTCCTGAGGGTAGAGGAGGAGGCTTAGCAATTATCTATAAAGATCAGTTCCTCTGCCGAGTTATCCCGGAAACTATCCCTGACTGCGAGAGTTTAGCCTTCAGTCTCGAACTCTCCCCTAACAACTGCTTCTCAGGAACTCTAATCTACCGCCCTCCAGGTCCCCCCAAGCAATTCCACAACCATCTTGCTTCAATTGTGGCTGAACGGGTTAGCACCTCTTCTAACTTCACCCTGATAGGTGATCTTAACTTTCACTTTGACTCCGTAGCAGATCACACGGCAACTACACTTACAGACGACTTAGCAGCTCTGCAACTAATCCAATTTGTCAGATCTCCAACCCACGTCAAGGGTCATTTGCTGGACCCAGTATTCAGCAACTGTATAGATCTGGCAACAAGTCTACCAATTCCCCTTCCGTGGACTGATCATTTACTAGTTCCCTTTACCTGGACCACACCTAAGCCCCTAACCATCAGACCCACAGTAAGAATGGCCAGAGCCTGGTCTCGCCTTCCAGTCGAAAAATGGACCACCAAACTGGCTAGCAGCCTACCTCTCTACAATGAGGACCCCTCCCTTGCGAACCAGACATACGAAGAATGGATCACTCAATCACTTGATAACTCTCTCTCCAAAAGAAAAACCACATTGAAACGTCCCCATAAAACCGCTCCCTGGTACTCAGAGGCCCTTAGGGCTAAGAAACGCCAGTGTAGGAAAGCCGAAAGGAAATGGCGTCTGGATTTCTTACCAGGGAAAAAAACTCAATACCGAAATTTAATCAAAGAGTATAAAGAAGAAATCAAAGTCACCCAAGCTGCATACTTCTCTAATAAAATTATTTTAGCCAAATCAAAACCCAGAGAAATTTTCCAGATTGTGAAAAAACTTACAAAGTTGCTACCTAGCCTGCTTGAGACCAAATCCACAGAACACTGTAACAAGATGGCAGACTTCTTCCACCAAAAAGTCAACAAAATCTATGCATCCTTCCCCCCCCTGGCCACCCCCCTCCCAGCCCTGACCAACACAACTTTGGCACACCCTTCATCTCAGTATCTTCCCACACTAGACCACTTTCCCCCTCTTAATCTTGCGTCCCTGGAATCAGTGGCTCGGAAAGTTAAATCTGGTTCCCCTGACGATCCAGCCCCGCCAGACATTGTCATGTCAGCATCCCAGGTCACTTTGCCCATTATAATGGACCTCCTGAACTCTTCTATCACCTCCGGCACGGTCCCGCCTGGATGGAAACGGGCCATGGTTCGAGCCCTACTAAAGAAACCCAGCTTGGACCCTTCAGACTTTAGCAACTACCGGCCAATCTCTCTACTCCCCTGGCTGAGAAAAGTCTTGGAGAGATACATCAATGGCCAACTGGTCGATTTCCTAGAAATCAACCAACTGTTAGACCCCACTCAGACAGGCTTCAGACCCAAGCATGGAACTGAAACCGCCCTTCTCAGGGTCACCAAGGAATCCAGAAACATCCTGGACCAAGGAGGATCAGTGGCAGTGATCCTCCTCGACCTCAGCGTGGCCTTTGACACGGTCAGCCACGACATTCTGCTGAATCGTCTGACTAGTATTGGTATCAAACACAAGGCATGGCTATGGTTCGAGTCCTTCCTGAAGGACAGATCCTTTCGGGTATTCGACGGCGAATCAGTGTCTACTAGCAAACCATTAAGATGCGGGGTCCCACAAGGCTCCTCATTAAGCCCTGCGCTCTTCAACATTTATATGAGGCCACTAGCTGTGGTTGTCCGTCCGTTTAGAGTTAAGATCATTTCCTACGCTGACGACACCCAGCTGGTGGTCTCATTGGCGCAGGAGGCCAACATGCCAATGGTAGGAGGGCTCAGAAAGTGTCTAGAGGAGGTAAAGAGCTGGATGTCTGCCTCATCACTCAAACTAAACGGGGACAAGACAGAGCTGATGCTTCTGGGCCCCGCTGATCCTAGTTCCTTCAATGCCCTATGGCCACCCTGTCTGGGCACCCCCCAGCTCCTAAGGATAACATCAAGAGCCTTGGGGTGTGGCTGGACAGATCCCTCTCATTTGGCGTCCAAGCTACCAAACTCTCGGCTACCTGCTTTGGCCTTCTTAGGATGTTAAGGAAGGTTCTTCATCTTTGACCCGTGGAGGCCAAGCAGGTAGCCATCCAGGGTCTGATCCAGTCTCGCCTGGACTTTAACAACGCCCTCTACCTTGCTGCTCCAGATTATACACTGCGGAGACTCCAAACAGTGCAGAACTGTGCAGCTCGCACACTGCTTCAGCTCCCTCGTCGACAATCAGTAAGAGCTGGCTTGATCAGCCTACACTGGTTGCCAGTACGCCAAAGAATCCACTTCAAAGCCATGTGTATCGCCCACCAGGCTTTCTGGGACACAGGTCCTCTGATTACCCGTGACCTAGTCTCCCTCTACCAACCAAGCAGGAATCTCCGCTCAAACCAAGCCTTCATGGCCACAGCACCCAGAATAAAAAAGGCCAGATCAGGCGGTAGGACCTTCACCCATAATGCTCCCAGGATGTGGAACGCCCTACCCCTTCATCTGAGAGCCAACCCCAATCTCTCCTCATTCCGGAAACAGCTTAAAACATTCCTCTTCAACTCTCCACAGTAATTCTCTGCCAGCCCTCCTGCTTCCACCAATCTCCTCTGTTGGTTCCTAGCGCTTGGACGCCCCCGGGCAGCAATCGCGCTCTACAAATCCACATACAATACTACAATACAATACAGTATCAGTGACTGAGAGGTGTGGGACGGGAAGAACCCATAGTACCGGTGTGGACAAAACAAGAACTATACTGGGTAACGGCCCGCAGTCATTCATCATTTTTCAGCACCAATATATAGGCACTACCCAATAACAGACTGGCTCCTGAGCAAAGAGTGTACTGAAAGAGGGGCCCAACACAAACGTCCCTGGAACCCACATTGACACCTGCAGGGAGGTAGCGCTATCCTGGCGCCATTATGCTTGCGAGTATGCCCAGAGTCAAGCCAGCGATTGTGTGCTTGTGCATAACTGTGCGTGTGATGGTGTGGACATGTACTCGGGTATTTTGTACTAAAGCATGTGATTCTATGTGTGCTTGTGTTGGTGCGCCCAGATATTTCTGTATGTATGCTTATGTCTGTGCGTGTGATGGTGTGTGCATGTACTTCAGTGTTTTTGTACTAGAGCATGGGATTGTATGTGTGCTTGCGCGTGTGGATGCTTCTGTATGCGTGCTTGTGTGCACCCTCTGTTTGCATAAGAGTGTGCGCGCACATTTGAGTGTGCTTGTGCATGTCTGTGCGTGTGATGGTGTGGGTGTGCATGTACCTGTGTGTACGTCCTTGGGTATTTTTGTTCTGGAGCTTGTGATTGTATGTGTGCTTGTGTTTTTAGTAGTTTCTGTATGTGTGCTTGTGTGTGTTTGTGTGCGTCTGTGCGTGTATGAGAGTGTGAGCGCAATTGTGGGTGGTTGTGCATGTCTGTGCATGTGATGGTGTTTGGGTGTGCATGTACTTGGGTGTTTTTGAACTAGAGCATGGGATTTTATGTGTACTTGTGTTTTTGGATGTCTCTGTCTATGTGCTTGTGTGTGTGCGTATGTGCGCATATGAGAGTGTGTGCCCACATGTGTATGTATTTGTGCATGTCTGTGCGTGTGATGGTGTGTGTACGCTGGATTTGTTATTCTCTGGCAGCCACTGTCCTGGAAATTGACTCTAACTGCCAGATGCCTGTCCTTAAGATGGCCACCAGTGTAGATTACAGACTCCTGCCTGACCCCAAGATGGCTTCCTTTGTGGTCCCCCTCGACGTTGTTTTACTTCCCTGGGACAACAATTGGACATTGATCAGACCTTGAACCTATCCCCTAACCTGCTTATACATCAGGACTTGGAACCTGTGGAACTTACCCCAGACTGTAGAGACCAAGCGATTTGGCTGATTCCCGGTGGAGCTACCATATAGCTAAAGAGGAGATGGTTTGTGGACTCCCCCCCCCTGCCATCACCTACCCAGCTGGACCTTGGGCAGATGTTCCCCTCGTCTCTATGTCCTATCTTCCTCCTTCCCCTTTACCCTATCCCCTTACCCTTCCTTGCGCCATTCACCTTGTCCCCTATGTTGTTTAAATGCTATTCTTGATACTTATGTAATTTTTAACTGCTGTAAATTGCAACATTATTGTTCCTCATGTAAAGCGCTCTGAGTCCACTGCGCCAAGGGAGCCACTCACAGCTGAGGTATGGTATGGCACCCCTGGCCAAAGCACTCCCTCCCCCCTTTTTGGGGAAGGATCTAGTTTGTAGGCCGATGTGCACACTCGGCGCACGAACACCCTGGGAAGAGCACTGTGTGCACAACCGGGAAAAAGTCGCTCACACTGGGGTTCACCTGTCTGCACACTCAGCCACCCTCCATATATCACACCTCTGACTGTTCACACTGGAGAGTAGCTAGTCCACACCTGTGCACACTCAGAGCGCGCACACCCTGGGAAGAGCACTGTGCGCACATCCGGGACACTGTCCCTAACACTGGGGTTCACCTCTCTGCACACTCAGCCGTAACACCATATGTGACACCTGGAACTTCACACTGTAGTGAGTGCACCACACGTGCACACTCAGAGCGCGCACACCCTGGGAGGAGCACTGTGTGTACATCCGGGAAAAAGTTCCTCACACTGGGGTTCACCTGTCTGCACACTCAGCTGCCCTCCATAAATCATACCTCTAACTGTTCACACTGTAGTGAGTGCACCCCTGTGCACACTCGGAGCACGCACACCCTGGGAAGAGCATGGTCCGTACATACGGGGCAGTGTCCCTAACACTAGTGTTCACCTGTCTGCACACTCAGCCGCCCTCTATATGCGATACCTATAACTGTCCACACTTGCCCTACAAACATCTTTTAATCGCATGCCCTGGCTAACAGGTGCTACCAGGTGGAACTCAATGGTACACATTTCACCAGTTTTGGAATGTTGACAGGCTGAGCCCATCCTGTCAAGAATTGAAATAATTGGCTCACTGGTTAGAGGCGGCAGACCCGGAAGCAGAGAACGGCCCGGGACCAGGGTTCAATTCCCGACGCGGCAGGGTCGTGAACCAGGGTCAGCGGGCTCGATAATTCTCGCCTCGGTGCCTACTCTAACCAGGGATCACACTCGGCAACTCTGGGCATTAGCTTGCCTCATCTCCACAACGGCCCCCCACAAACGCCGGGGATGCCTGGTTTCACCTTGGAGATACCCAGGAGGGAACATCTCACAGGGAAAGCCAGGATGGGTTCCCCAGCGGTCTATAGCGCCAGGAACGCCTCCGGGTAGCAGTGCGCTTTACAAGACACACACACACACACGATTCCCTGCAAGTTGAACACAGACCTCTGCAGCAGGCACATTAACACAACGAGCTAGAGACAGGTTCTACTTACCCCCATGGTGAATGTGATTGCAGGTGCGGGTGTCTGTGCTGCGATGTGTGCTCCTCGGCAGACTCCTCAGTGACTTGAGTATCCACCGCAGCTCACACCCGGTTATATGCACACTCCAGAGGCCACGCCCCCTCAGGGACACTCCAAAGGCCAAGCCCCCTCAGGGACACTCCAAAGGCCACGACCCTACCCCTGGCTTGTTAGTCACGACAGAAGCAGCAGAACCGGTTCCTTCCTGTCCTGAGCTGTCCTGCATCCCCTGCAGCCATGCCCTAGAAAGGATCCGTGATCAATGGGGCTTTGTCACACTCCTGCTACCGAGGAGGGGTGGGGTTGGGGGGGGGAGGGGTCCTTTCACCAGTCGAGAACACGCAGGAACTGTGCAGATGCCTGCCTGTGTCTTCGTGCTGCCGCCCTGATTCAACCACTGCCACTTTGGTGGTGATCACGTGAATCATTCACGTGATCACCACCAAAGTGGCAGTGAACTCACCAACATATGACGTGAGTTATTCCTTCCTGAAGATGCGGGGGGTGGGACTGGGGAGGGGCCGGGAGACTGTGTGAGTTGGGGGGGGGGGGGGGGGGGGGGGGGGGGGGGGGGGGGGGGGGGGGGGAGGGGAAGGAGGGGGGTGTTGTAAATGTGTGAAGCCGTCCGCACCACAATTCAAGGACCCACCCACCGTAAACAAACGAAAACAACCTCAACCCCGAGAAAATCAGGGAACGGAAATAAGCTGTGAGCTGTGCTGTGTGTTGCACAAAAGGGTGCGGTCTGACGTCATCAGCCGCGGGGAGAAACCCACAGAAACAGTCAATTCACAGTCTGAGGAGCTACCACATCAGAGGGGCCAATGACAGGACAGCAAATGTGTAGCAAGACATGGAATGCCATTAGCCCTGGGCTGCACCCCCCCTCCAGAAGCATTCACCAGCACTCACGACCCACTCTCCGTGCCTGGCGCCAGGCAGAGGAGGCCCACGGGGCAGCACCTCCCCTCCAGAAGCATTCACCAGCACTCACGACCCCCTCTCCGTGCCTGGAGCCAGGCAGAGGAGGCCCACGGGGCAGCACCTCCCCTCCAGAAGCATTCACCAGCACTCACGACCCCCTCTCCATGCCTGGCGCCAGACAGAGGAGGCCCACGGGGCAGCAACCCCCCTCCTGAAGCATTCACCAGCAACCAGCACTCACGACCCCCTCTCCGTGCCTGGTGCCAGGCAGAGAAGGCCCACGAGGCAGCACCCCCCCCTCCAGAAGCATTCACCAGCACTCACAACCCCCTCTCCGTGCCTGGCGCCAGGCAGAGGAGGCCCACGGGGCAGCACCTCCCCTCCTGAAGCATTCACCAGCACCCACGACCCCCTCTCCATGCCTGGCGCCAGGCAGAGGAGGCCACCGGGCAGCACCCCCCCTCCAGAAGCATTCACCAGCACTCACAACCCCTTTCCGTGCCTGGCGCCAGGCAGAGGAGGCCCACGGGGCAGCAGCCCCCCTCCAGAAGCATTCACCAGCACTCACGACCCCCTCTCCATGCCTGGCGCCAGACAGAGGAGGCCCACGGGGCAGCAACCCCCCTCCTGAAGCATTCACCAGCAACCAGCACTCACGACCCCCTCTCCGTGCCTGGTGCCAGGCAGAGGAGGCCACGGGGCAGCACCCCCCCCTCCAGAAGCATTCACCAGCACTCACAACCCCCTCTCCGTGCCTGGCGCCAGGCAGAGGAGGCCCACGGGCAGCACCCCCCTCCTGAAGCATTCACCAGCAACCAGCACTCACGACCCCCTCTCCGTGCCTGGTGCCAGGCAGAGAAGGCCCACGAGGCAGCACCCCCCCCCTCCAGAAGCATTCACCAGCACTCACGACCCCCTCTCCGTGCCTGGTGCCAGGCAGAGAAGGCCCACGAGGCAGCACCCCCCCTCCAGAAGCATTCACCAGCACTCACGACCCCCTCTCCGTGCCTGGCGCCAGGCAGAGGAGGCCCACGGGGCAGCACCTCCCCTCCAAAAGCATTCACCAGCACTCACGACCCCCTCTCCGTGCCTGGCGCCAGGCAGAGGAGGCCCACGGGGCAGCACCTCCCCTCCAGAAGCATTTACCAGCACTCACAACCCCCTCTCCATGCCTGGCGCCAGGCAGAGGAGGCCCACGGGGCAGCACCCCCCCTCCTGAAGCATTCAGCAGCAACCAGCACTCACGACCCCCTCTCTGTGCCTGGTGCCAGGCAGAGAAGGCCCACAAGGCAGCACCCCCCCTCCAGAAGCATTCACCAGCACTCACGACCCCCTATCCATCTCTGGCGTCAGGCAGAGGAGGGCCACGGGGCAGCAGCCCCCTCCTGAAGCATTCACCAGCAACCAGCACTCACGACCCCCTCTCCGTGCCTGGTGCCAGGCAGAGAAGGCCCACGAGGCAGCACCCTTCCCCCTCCAGAAGCATTCACCAGCACTCACAACCCCCTCTCCGTGCCTGGCGCAAGGCAGAGGAGGCCCACGGGGCAGCACCCCCCCTCCTGAAGCATTCACCACCACTCACAAACCCCTCTCCATGGCTGGCGCCAGGCAGAGGAGGCCCACGGGGCAGCACCTCCCCTCCAGAAGCATTCACCAGCACTCACGACCCCCTCTCCATGCCTGGCGCCAGGCAGAGGATGCCCACGAGGCAGCACCCCCCCTCCAGAAGCATTCACCAGCACTCACAACCCCCTCTCCGTGCCTGGCGCCAGGCAGAGGAGGCCCACGGGGCAGCATCCCCCCTCCAGAAGCATTCACCAGCACTCACGACCCCCTGTCCATGCCTAGCACCAGGCAGAGGAGGCCCACGGGGCAGCACCCCCCCCTCCTGAAGCATTCACCAGCAACCAGCACTCACGACCCCCTCTACATGCCTGGTGCCAGGCAGAGGAGGCCCACGGGGCAGCACCCCCCCTCCTGAAGCATTCACCAGCACCCACGACCCCCTCTCCATGCCTGGCACCAGGCAGAGGATGCCCACGGGGCAGCACCCCCCCCTCCTGAAGCATTCACCAGCAACCAGCACTCACGACCCCCTCTCCATGCCTGGCGCCAGGCAGAGGAGGCCCACGGGCCAGCACCCCCCCTCCAGAAGCATTCACCAGCACTCACAACCCCCTCTCCGTGCCTGGCGCCAGGCAGAGGAGGCCCACAGGGCAGCACCCCCCTCCTGAAGCATTCACCAGCAACCAGCACCCACGACCCCCTCTTCATGGCTGGCGCCAGGCAGAGGAGGCCCACGGGCCAGCACCCCCCCTCCAGAAGCATTCACCAGCACTCACGACCCCCTCTCCATGCCTGGCGCCAGGCAGAGGAGGCCCTCGGGCCAGCACCCCCCCTCCTGAAGCATTCACCAGCACTCACGACCCCCTGTCCATGCCTGGTGCCAGGCAGAGGAGGCCCACGGGCCAGCACCCCCCCTCCTGAAGCATTCACCAGCACTCACAACCCCCTCTCTGTGCCTGGTGCCAGGCAGAGGAGGCCCACAGGGCAGCACCCCCCTCCTGAACCATTCACCAGCAACCAGCACCCACGACCCCCTCTTCATGGCTGGCGCCAGGCAGAGGAGGGCCACGGGGCAGCACCCCCCCCCTCCAGAAGCATTCACCAGCACTCACAACCCCCTCTCCGTGCCTTGCACCAGGCAGAGGAGGCCCATGGGCCAGCACCCCCCTCCTGAAGCATTCACCAGCAACCAGCACTCACAACCCCCTCTCCGTGCCTGGCACCAGGCAGAGGAGGCCCACGGGGCAGCACCCCCCTGCTGAAGCATTCACCAGGAACCAGCACCCACGACCCCCTCTCCATGCCTGGCGCCAGGCAGAGGAAGCCCACGGGGCAGCAACCCCCCTCATGAAGCATTCACCAGCACCCACAACCCCCTCTCCATGCCTGGCGCCAGGCAGAGGAGGCCCACAGGCCAGCACCCCCCCTCCTGAAGCATTCACCAGCACCCACGACCCCCTCTCCATGCCTGGCGCCAGGCAGAGGAGGCCCACAGGCCAGCAACCCCCCTCCTGAAGCATTCACCAGCAACCAGCACTCACGACCCCCTCTCCGTGCCTGGCGCCAGTAAGAGGAGGCCCATGGGGCAGCACCCCCCCCTCCAGAAGCATTCACCAGCACCCACGACCCCCTCTCCATGCCTGGCACCAGGCAGAGGATGCCCACGGGGCAGCACCCCCCCCTCCTGAAGCATTCACCAGCAACCAGCACTCACGACCCCCTCTCCATGCCTGGCGCCAGGCAGAGGAGGCCCACGGGCCAGCACCCCCCCTCCAGAAGCATTCACCAGCACTCACAACCCCCTCTCCGTGCCTGGCGCCAGGCAGAGGAGGCCCACAGGGCAGCACCCCCCTCCTGAAGCATTCACCAGCAACCAGCACCCACGACCCCCTCTTCATGGCTGGCGCCAGGCAGAGGAGGCCCACGGGCCAGCACCCCCCCTCCAGAAGCATTCACCAGCACTCACGACCCCCTCTCCATGCCTGGCGCCAGGCAGAGGAGGCCCACGGGCCAGCACCCCCCCTCCTGAAGCATTCACCAGCACTCACGACCCCCTGTCCATGCCTGGTGCCAGGCAGAGGAGGCCCACGGGCCAGCACCCCCCCTCCTGAAGCATTCACCAGCACTCACAACCCCCTCTCTGTGCCTGGTGCCAGGCAGAGGAGGCCCACAGGGCAGCACCCCCCTCCTGAACCATTCACCAGCAACCAGCACCCACGACCCCCTCTTCATGGCTGGCGCCAGGCAGAGGAGGGCCACGGGGCAGCACCCCCCCCTCCAGAAGCATTCACCAGCACTCACAACCCCCTCTCCGTGCCTTGCACCAGGCAGAGGAGGCCCATGGGCCAGCACCCCCCTCCTGAAGCATTCACCAGCAACCAGCACTCACAACCCCCTCTCCGTGCCTGGCACCAGGCAGAGGAGGCCCACGGGGCAGCACCCCCCTGCTGAAGCATTCACCAGGAACCAGCACCCACGACCCCCTCTCCATGCCTGGCGCCAGGCAGAGGAAGCCCACGGGGCAGCAACCCCCCTCATGAAGCATTCACCAGCACCCACAACCCCCTCTCCATGCCTGGCGCCAGGCAGAGGAGGCCCACAGGCCAGCACCCCCCCTCCTGAAGCATTCACCAGCACCCACGACCCCCTCTCCATGCCTGGCGCCAGGCAGAGGAGGCCCACAGGCCAGCACCCCCCCTCCTGAAGCATTCACCAGCAACCAGCACTCACGACCCCCTCTCCGTGCCTGGCGCCAGTAAGAGGAGGCCCATGGGGCAGCACCCCCCCCTCCAGAAGCATTCACCAGCACTCACAACCCCCTCTCTGTGCCTGGCGCCAGTCAGAGGAGGCCCACAGGGAAGCAGACCCCCTCCTGAAGCATTCACCAGCAACCAGCACCCACGACCCCCTCTCCATGCCTGGCGCCAGGCAGAGGAAGCCCAAGGGGGCGCCGATGCGGAGCGGAGACATCTCTGTGGGGCGTAGCGCTTAATGTATTGGCTGATCTGTCCGGGTTCCTCCCCGTGCAATGTCTTGTGTAGAATACACATAGATTTGAGCTGGAGCCTGGCCGTAATGGGCAGACAGTGCAGCTGTTCTCAAATGACTTGACTAATGGGACTGAATTTAGGTAGTTTTAGTAGTAGCCGTGCGGCAACATTTTGCAGAGTCTGCAGTTTATGTACCACACTCTTTTTGGCTCCAAGGTAGAGTGAGTTACAGTAGTCAATTTTTGACAGAATCAGGGCCGTAACAACCATTTTCCTAAGGGGTATAGGGATGAAAGGGAGGATTTTCCAAAGGATTTTCAAGGTATAGAAGCAGGAAGAGGTGTTGCTGTTTAACTGGTCTGATAGGGAAAGATGATCGTCGATCAGAACTCCAAGGTTTTTTACCTTCTTTACGGGTTGGGAGCAGGGCCCTGCTGTCCCAGGCCACCAATCAGAGTTCCAGAGTGAAACGTCCCTTCCAAACATGACCACTTCCGTCTTCCCAATTTTAAACAATTGTTCTGCATCAAGCTAATAATATGGCTCATGCAAAGGTTAAAACGTGCTGCCACGATCTCTGGTTTGGGGGTTAGTGAGACAACAATTTGCGTGTCGTCAGCATAGCAAATGGCTGAAAAGCCAAAGGAGAGAATAATTTTAGCCAGTGGGGTAACATATACGCTAAATAGGGTAGGTGAAAGTGCTGAACCCTGAGGTACCTCACATGGGATGACGATAGGGGGAGATTTGTGCTCCTATAACATCACAGATTGTTGTCTATTAGTTAAATAGGACCGAAGGATGTCTGCAGCCTTATCAATGATCCCTATTTCCGCCAGCCGCTGAAGAAGTATTCAGTGATCCACTGTATCAAACGTGGCGGATAAATCAAGCATTATTAATATAGCCTTCCCGCTCTCATCTAATTGCACAAATAAGCTTTCAGTAGCTGCGATCAATGCAGATTCGGTGCTGTGCCATGGCCTGAAACCATGTTGTGCTAAATCAAGTTTGTCGTTAGATTCTATAAAAGACAGCAGTTCCTCATTTAATACTTTTTCAAGAACTTTTGACCGAAATTGTAAACAGGTGATGGGACCGTAATTAACAACTTCCAAGGGATCTAGGGTCGGTTTTTTAGAACGGGTTTTACCAGGGAATTTTTCCCACAAACCGGAAACTGTCCTTGATTGAGGATGTTGTTCAGGAGAGGTGTGAGGTTATTAGCAATAGTATCGGGGACCATATGAAAGACCATGGCCGGGCAGGGATCCAAAGGAGATCCTGACTTCATTGCAGTGATAATTTTTTCAACTCTATCCTGTGTGAGAGGACTGAACTTTTTAAAGAAAACTTGTATGTTTGATTTGTCCGTCTCATGTTCATCTTGTCTCGTTCCATTAGTATCAGTAGAGAATTCATCGTATACTTTGACCACTTTGTCATGGAAGAATTTAGCAAGTTTGTCACAGAACTGTCTTGTTGAGTTGAACGTTTGATATTACCAAAGGTGGCTAATTTCGAGACTGTCTTCAATAGTTCTCGGGGAGTATTTTTGGAGGCCATAATTTTCTCAGTGAAATAGGTAGATTTTGCCTCGGTTATGGCTTCTTTGTATATTGCTAACGCCTCTCTGTATTGTTTTTTGCCCAACACTGAGTATTCCTTCCTCCGGAGTCGTTCTTTGGCTCTGCAGATTTTTTGTTGTTGTTTTAGCTTAGTGTTATGCCGTGGGGCTGATGACAATCTATTGTTTGCACGTACACTGGATTCAGGGCCTAGACTTGAAACTGCCTGTTCAATGCAACAATTGAAATGTACGGCTGCTTGATCAGGATCAGTGTCCAGAAAGGAGCTCTGTAGTCGCAGAGTAGTTTCAAGACCAAGACTGTTTATTCGTTTCCAAGGGCGTGATACCCCTGTTCTATTTGCACCAGGGGTTCTATTTAGGAATCCATTGGTGTGGATTTCAGAGAGGACAGCACTGTGGTCTGTCCAAGGCAAGGATAGTGTTTTAGTGAAATTTGTCTCTGGGTGGTTAGTGAAAATGCCATCCAGAGTATGTTTACCCGTATGTGTATGTCTATTGATAATTTGCTTTAAACCTAAACTGAGAAGCCGTCTATTATCTCCTTGGTAACAGTATTATCGGTAGATTATAAATGAAAATTGAAATCTCCCAAAACAGAAAAATCAGAGTGTCCCATGCAGGATTCCATAACAGTTTTAATGGATTCAATAGATGTGTTTCTGGGCCCAGGTGGTCTATAGACCAAAAGTCCATTAAGGACATCAGTGCTGGTAACTTTGAAGCTAAACAGGATGGCCTCCTCCTTAAACTGGGGATTGTCAGAGAAAGCTGCTTTAATATGTGAACGGTAAACAATGGCGACCCCTCCCCCTCTTTGTCCTTTCCCATCAACCCTATATGTCATAAGCCAAAGGTATGCCCACGTTTAGGTCTGGTTCAGAGGCACTGTGGGCCCATGTCTCTGTGAGAAATAATATGTCAGGCATGTGAAGTTCAGTGAAATCAGCGAGTTCGTGCCTATGCTTGGGAAGAGATCTAGTGCTCAGTAAGACACCTGTTAAGGTACGCTGATTACCGAAACGTGTGTCGAACCGAGCAGTGTCTGCATTTTTTGGAAAATGGGGGACAGAGTGACCGTCCCTCAAGGGGAACATCCTTTACGACGTGGTTTCTACACCGCACTACCATTACAACGCTGGCTTTACAACGCAAGTTGTTACCACGACTTGCACTGGAGGGCGCCCTAGGCTAAGGAATAGTAGATTTACTATTCCAACACCTTCCCTACTGTACGTAGGCTGATGTTGGAAGAGTAAATCTTACTATTCCTAAGTCCAGCACCCTACAGCGCAAGTCATGGTAACGACTTGCGTTGTAAAGCCAGCGTTGTAATGGTAGTGCGGTGTAAAAACCGCGTTGTATTTACATACAACCTTTCCCAAAGCAAGATTACAGGTAGGACAGTACAGTGCCTGAGAATCATTTCTCTGGAAGATAGGCTGGCATGCATTGCCCTTACCTTGGTGCTGAAGGTTCATCAATGTTGATTTAGCATAAGTAATTATATAATTTTGAAACGAGGAAGTGTCGCAAGGCGCAGTCCAGCAGCGGACGGGCGCAATAGTAGTTAACAATAGTTGTGTCCGCAATATTTTTGACTCAATCTTTTGTCCCACAATATTTTTCTTTCTGATATTCTGTATAAACACCAAGTCATTATTCTGAGTTAGATATCTTGGACGCACACTGCATAATTAGTTTTTATTGACTCCTTGTATCAGTCCTAGGGGTCCTCCTCACAGCGCTGTTCACTGCATCCCTAACCACAGGCCGAGCGCCGCCTGCCCTCAAGGAAGGTATAATGGGCCTCTTTTGAAGAAGCCTGGACGGGACGCTGCCGCCCCCAGTAAATTCAGACCTACTACCCTGCGGTTCCAGTTATCGACATCCTGCAGTAGGTAAAATACTTAAATAGCAATCAGGTATGAAAGGAGCAATATTCTCAAGGATGCCCACCTAAGCTTCGGGATTGGCCAGTGTCCTGAATCAGTCTTAATAGCTGCTACGGAGGACTTTCAAAGGGCATCTGATGTGGGCAGTGCACAGACTCTGACGCTATTAGATCTGTCAGCGGCGTTTGACACTGACGTCCTCCCGTCACATTCAACAGACTCTTAGCCGTAGGAGTAGCTGTCCAAGCGCTGTCCAGGCTCACATCATTTTTGAGCACCGCCTGCAAAATAGTCTTTTCAGAAATCATAAGTCGCAAAAAAGTATCATCAGTTGTGGGCAATATGCAGTGTCTCCTCACTTCTTTAACACATATGTCCACCCTCCTGCCTCTTTCATCTGCTCCTTTGGTCTAGAGTTAGAGGCTTAGGCAGACAAAGCTCAGTTCATTTTTCATCTCAGTGCGCCCAGTTCACCAAGTACTGCACAAAGCACTTTATCAGAGCCATGATTGGAGCTGTTGTGTTCTCGGGTTCTGCGATTCTAGCTAACACCGCATCCCTGAGTAAGCCTTTGACCTCTCACCTCACTGTCTGAGGGTCGAGTGTTAAAAGGGTGCACTTGTTACTCAGCCCAGGGCATCCAAGGTCACAGGCTCCAGTTGACACAATAGATGCCCGGTAACTCCTGATCCCTGAGAGCCACAAACCCGTTCAGAGTCCAGGTAAATCATGCCCTGCACCTCCTCCCAGTGATTAATATGACACGTCATCATTATTATTTTTACCATAAATACCTCTAGCCTTCCTGTTTTTTTCATAGGGGCCACACATACCCACTCACACTATATAACTCTTCCTCCATAGCATGGCTTGCAAAACTCTCTGTTAACCCTTTCCATAACTTCTGCCCTTGATACTGATCTAACTTCCATTATATCGTTTTCTTCTCACTTATTTTGTTTACTCAGTTTAATTGCCCCCAGATTTTAGATTTTTGTCTCCTAAGCGAATTAAACAGACAAAAGGACTCTCTGAGCCTGATGTAGCCACAGTTCAAGAAGTGGCCGCACACACATTTAGAGACGCGCCTTGGATGCACCACAATGAGAGGATCTGGCGAAGCAGCTGCAAGACTGAAAAAAACCCTGATGAGAGTTTATGAACATGACGGTGAGATCTGAAGTTTCGCAAAACTTCGTTAGGTGGCCGGGAAACTTTCACTGAACTTCCCTGTATTGTGAAACCACTTCTTGCACCAGTGTTCACCAGCACCAGCTCTGCAGGGAGAGCAGAGAGGAAGCAACTTGGTTTAATAGTTAGTTTCAGAAATGACTTGTGAATGAGTATTAAAGATAAACTGTGAGTAGCAAGGAAGCAGGTCTGGTCTAAACTCGAGCCCTGGGAGCACTCACAGCTTATTTACATGTGTAAGTGGGTGTGACCCCCCCACCGTGAGCAGCACCCGCCCCACTGAGTAAACTCCGCCATCCAGTATTCATTAAAAATGGTGAATTTATTGCGATATGGAAAACACCAAGGGCCTCATTTATGAGAAGTGACGCATCGCTGCGTGAAAGCAGCGATGCGTCACTTCTCACTGCGCGCTCCTTGCGACATGATTGATGCGTCATATTTACTGTATGACGCATCATGTCGCAAGGAGTTACAGATACGTCAGTATTTCTGATGTATCTGTATGGCGCAAAAGTGACGCATTGCTGGAGTGTATCACAAAAGTGACGCAACTCCAGCAATGCATCCTTTCACATGGAGCCAGACCCATGTGAAAGGGCCTGTGTCAGTCTCACGCCTGCTGTGAGGCAGGCGCAAGATTTTGACGCAACAGCATCCTAGAAGTGACAATGACCAAGCCGGGCCTCATGCTACAGAATTATTTGAAATTCTGACTAGTCTTAATCTGACACAACATATTACTTCACCCACCCATACTAAGGGTCATATCCTTGACCATATCTGGACTCATAATCTCGTCCTGTCTTGTCCAATTATTTCCCCTTGCCTCTGGTCGGACCATCACTTGATAGAGGTCACTATATCAATTGAAGGGAGCATCAAGGCCCCTACCCTAGCTGGTGGATTGTGCCGCAAATGGAATTCCTATGACTCCCAGGGATTCCTTGACTTTGTGGCCAACACTTGCCCCACTATCGACCCTGAATCAGGCATTGGCTCTATGGAGGGTGGGATAGCCACCTGGCTGCAATCAGCTAGCGACAGGTTTGCCCCTCTCACTAAATTTGCACATACCAGACACGGCAATTCCCATCGATGGTTCTCTGAGGAACTCAAAGCATTAAAATTGAAGCTACGCCAATTAGAACGTAATTGGAGGCGTGGCTACTCTAACGCGGACCGACTAGTGTTCGTGAGGGCCCGCAAAGAATACAAAAACGCAATCATCAAAGCAAAGGCCTCACATATCTCCAAAAGAATTGACTCAGCCCGCAACAAATCTAAAGAAGTCTTCAAAATTATGAATGACTTCTCATCAGATCACAGAGTGCTCCCTACTCAGGCCCCGACCCAAGAAACCTGTAATGTGCTTCACACCTTTTTTATCCAGAAATTTGCAGATATTAAGAATACTATCTTTTCCCCCATCCCTGCCAGCCCGCTAGACTCCCCCTCTCTCAATCCCTGTTCCCTTACCCAGTTCTCAGCTATAACCCCCAGTATTCTATTAGAACTTACTACCCGTATTAAATCAGGATCTCCCAAGGACTGCTGTCCCCCCCAGTTCTCAGAGCGTTTTTTTCATCTTTACCTGATAGTATTCTTCCCCTTCTGAATGCCTCCTTGAGCACTGGTACGGTTCCTAGTGCGTTCAAGGAGGCCATACTAGTCCCCTTTTTGAAAAAAACGGGAGCCGACCCCGCTAACCCTGCCAACTACTGGCCCATCTCCCTTCTGCCCTACACCTCTAAACTCCTGGAGGCTCATGTGACTACATGCCTATCGGCATTCATAGAGAGCTCCGGTTTCCTGGAACCCAACCAAGCTGGCTTCAGGCCAGCCCACTTCACTGAAGCAGTCATCCTGAAGGTCTTTGATACTCTCCGGGAGAATGCTGACAGGGGGTCTCCACAGGCACTAGTACTCCTGGATTTATCAGCCGCGGTCGACACAGTGGATCATGACATTCTTCTCCACCGTGTCGGACAGGCGGGCATCCATGGCTCCGCCCGGGAGTGGATTAAGTCCTTCCTCTCGGGCAGAGGGCAAACAGTCCACCTAGGCTCTTTCACAGCAACTCAGGTGCCCACTACTTGCGGAGTACTGCAGGGATCCTCCCTCTCACCATTATTGTTTAACTTATACCTTCGGCCGTTAATCCATTTATTGAGAAACTGGAAATGCACTGTCCTCAATTATGCAGATGACATGCAGATCATCTTCCCCTTGGACTCCCCTGAAGCTGCATCTGATTTTCAAGCAGTAATGCTTCACATTCAACAATGGATGATCCTTAATCAGCTCAAATTAAATCCGGAGAAAACGGAACTCATCCTGCCTGGCAACAGTGCGGCTCACTGGGGCCCACAGTTCTGGCCAATAGAGCTAGGTACGCCTCCCAGCCCGTCGAGCTCAGTGAAAAGCTTGGGTGTCACCATTGATACCGACCTCTCTCTTAAAACCCATGTCGGAGCCATCATTTCGGCCAGTATATTCCAGTTACGAAAAATTCGTAAATCTCTCACCTTCTCTCGCATGATGCATTAATGCAAATTGTCATTTCCCAACAAGAGGCATGTTTTACACCGCCGCCAAAAAGTGACGCATCAGAAGCGCAAAACTGACGCAAGGCTTCATAAATGAGGCTCCAAGAGTACAGCTCTGGAATAATGCCCTGTCTCTTTCTCAACCCAGCTCCTCTGTCAGGATCTCACACAGTCTAGAACCTATGACAGAGCAGTTGGAACGAAGGAGAGACGACAAACACAAACAATACAAGAACGTGCCGACACATAAATAAAGAACAATACTAGAAAATGCAAACAAAAGGGGTAAAAAGTAGCATGCGCTATTGTCACATTCAAAATCAGACATCCATTTTGGTCTAGCTCAAACTTTCCTTTTGCATCCTTCTACCTCATTACTTTTTTCGATGCACAATCGTTCACGCTCTTCCTTTCAGAATTACCATCTTCCTAAGCTGGCACTATCTCAGAACACAATTCCAAATTTTTCCCAGGGACCAAGTCATTGGTACTGAAATCGCGAACATTGACTGAACCAGCAGCGTCCAACTCAGTAGCATCTTTATCCCTGTTCACCACACAACTACCATCGGCAGACTCCGCTTCCTTAACAACTGAGCTCCCAATTCCGCCAACATCCTCAAAACGCAAAACTCCTTCATCTACACTACCAAAACTTCCGCTGTATATTTTATGATCTCCCTTAAGAACCCCAATCCTCTTGAGATTCCACACCTTCCTGTCACTAAGGCGAACAGCATGACGTAAAACATCCACAACTTGCAAAGGTTCTGAAAATTGTCTACTGCCTTTCTTAACCATTCATGGAAGTTTCACTTTGACCCAGTCGCCCCTAGCAATAACGACACTCTGGGAACCTCTTTTGCAAGCACATTTTTCTCTCTAATTCCTATGTTCTTCCACAGTCTTTTCCCTCACTTCCTCCATGGGTACCTTAGATTCAGTGCTTTTTAAAAGCCACTCAGGATTGCATTTGGTTCTAGCACTCCTTCCTCTCATCTCTTCAAAAGGAGAGACCTCCAAAGCCTCACGGTGAGTGGTCCTGTATCTCCACACCACCCTGTGAACCCGAATCTCCCAAGCAACACCATTCTTAATCGCCATTTGTTTGTCAGCTTTCAACTCCCTGTTGAATCCCACGATCAGGATTATAAAGAGAGGGTGTTCCGTGATTGACTCCAACCTTCTCAAAATACTCCTTTGCCAAATTGGACTGAAACTGTACTCCGTTATCACTGATTAGCTGAACAAGCAAATCTTCGTCCACAAACGTTTTGTCTATAAATCGTAATAATTCCACAGAATCCAATCTTTCCATCACTTTTACTACCGGCCACCTAGAGACGATGTCAATCATAGAAATATCATAATTGGTGGGTGAACCAACCGGATCCATAATATCCACTGCTACTGCCCGCCAGGGTTTCTTAGGTATGCATGGCTCGCACTTGTTTGGTCTCAGAGTCTTTAGTTATTTATCCGCATTCACACACCACAAACATTTCCTCACCAACCTTTCTGCACACATATCCATTCCAGGCCACCAATGCCACTTTTTTGCTCTCTGTTTGTTCTTTACAATACCAAAATTGCCTTCATGACTCATCTTCATCACACGCTCTCTGAGTGTGGATGGAGGAATCACTCTCTCACCCCTAAGGACCATGCCATTGCTTACAGATAATTTGTTTTTGACTTCCCAAAAAGTCTTTAACCCTTTATCCATACCGCCCTTCTGAGGCCAACCACTCTCCACAGCTCAGTGAGTTGCTGAAGTATATTATCTTCAGTGAACTCCTTCGTCCATAGTTCTTCCTCCATACCGGGTGCACCCTGGCCATGAATAAGTACAATTTGTAGATCCTCCCATTCATCATTATTAAGTTCCCGTATTGTGTATGCATGCGGGGGAAAAAACTCTGCTTAAACGCTGCTTCTTCCTGGAACATACACCACCTTATAAATAAAATCTTGCAACCGCATAGACAACCTTGCAATCCATGCAGATACATTGAAGAACCCTTCCGTAATTAACAACTTGACAAGAGGTTTATGATCACTAGACGCAGTGTATGCTTTACCCCACACAAAGGAATGAAAATGTTCTAAAGCCCACACAAATGCCAAAGTTTCCATCTCAATAACTGAGAATTGTATTTCCATTGGTGATATGCACATGAGGCATAAGCAATTATGGATTATTTGCCATCTCTATCCAATTGCGAGAGAACACCACCCTAACCGTTATTGCTAGCATCCACAGTAATCACAGTATCAAATTCTGGGTCAACAACGGAGCTTCAGCAAAAGCATTCTTGATATCCACAAACTCTTCCTCGCACCTTTCAATCCACACAAATTTCACTTTGTTCTTTTAAAAAGTAATCCTTGGCGTAGTTTGTGGAGTTCCGCTGGACGGAACTCTGCAAAGTGCAAAAATAACTCACCCGCGCTCCATGGAGCTCCGCAAGTGATGCAGTTAATTAGAAAAAGGGCATTTGAGTTAGTTTCCAGCGCCAGGTGTTTGTTCGCGCTGTGAAATTGTTGCAAACTGCACCATGCAAGCGGATCCAAGCGAGTGCTGCGTCCTTTCTGCCGCTCAAATAGATTTTCTACTCGAGTAGCAGCTTTCTCAGCGCGAACTTACAGTTTCTCAATGCGAGCGGTCGTGAGCATATGTAACCACTTGCATTGAGAAATCCGACTGCCCACATTGAGAAATTTTACTGGGGGGTTGATTTCCCTCGTTCGCGTTCGCCAACTTGATGTTGAAGAGCACGAATGAGGTAAAATCTCACAGGAAGGTGGAATTTCCTAGCTCGCCAACTTGATGTTGACGAGCTCGAGTGAGGAAGAAAACCGCTATGGGGAGTGGAGTTTTTTGGAAGTCCACGAGCTCAGCCTAACGCAGAGTGTGGAAAACTCTGCAAACTTTGCGAGAGTTCACCGCCGAGGCTTATTTAAAAGTTGTCTATGTTAAACTCTCTACTAGAAAAAACCTTTGACAAACTTCATAGAACATTTCACAAGCCCCAAGAATGACCGAAGTTCATCCTTATTAGATGGATGTGGAGCACAGCCTTCACCAACTTTGGTTTAGTAGCAACACCATTACCACACAACACGTGACCTAAATAGGTTACTGAACACATTGCAAATTTATATTTTGTATGTTTCATAGTCAGTTAATTACTTTCTAGCACGTTAACACATTGTTGAGTAAATACCAACAAATGAATGAAGTTCTCAGGAGTTTATTGGTACAAATGAAGCACCGCCTGCATACACATCCACTGTCAAAGAAGATAGACGGTAACTGACCCTCAACACAGTTGGAGCCAACAGTACATTAACCACACACTGAGGATGTCTCGAGCGATGCACAATTGAATAACAATATCACTCGAGACCAGATTGAAATAAAAACAATGGCACGAGTCGGCGCGAGTCCATGCAGAGAAATGCACGAGCGGAGCCTCGCACTCAGCATGTACTCGCGCTGACCCGTGCAGTACAACACAACACACCTTCCCCCCTTATGAGAAAAAAAAAAACATCACTGTACATTATACTTTTTTCGTAATGAAAGCAACAAAATCAGACAACCACTTTGGTTTTTTAGTGACTCTTTTAGGTAGGGAAACAGTAACATCTTGACTGGTGGAACTGTTATCTGAACACGCAGTCGTAGTGAGAGTAGAATCCTGATTGGTAAAACCACTACTTGAGCAGCACGGTAAAACATCTGAAACATGGGAGTCCTCATCCAAAAAGGAGAAATCAGGATGTTCAGGGACAGGTTCATTACAGTAAACATCCTTGTTAGCTTTGAGAATAGCAATTCTACTCAGATTCCAAACCTTATTGTTGGATAATCTCACAGAGTTTTTTAAGACTTCTGAAACTTCAAAAGGACCCATAAATGAACTTACACCTTTCTTGACCTTCCATGGTTTCTTGACCTTTACCATCATGCCAACTTCTACCTTGGGATCTTTTTTTGAACCACATTTCTCATCAAAGTATTTTTTGTTTGAGCAATGGGTGCGAATAAGGTTTTCCTTGACTAACCTCAAATCCACCTTGGAAGGAGTGGATTTCACTAACCACGAGGGGTTCACCTTTGTCCTAGGAACTCTCCCTCTCATGATCTCAAAAGGAGAATACCCAGTCATTGAATTTATGGTTGTCCTGTACATCCACACCTTCTTAAAAATCTCTACTTCCCAAGTTTTGTCATCATTACTAGTGATCTGTATGGCTCCTTTAAGAACCCTATTGAATCTCTCTATAACCCCATTTCCACTGGGATTATATAAAGAAGTAGTGGAATGAACAATGCCAAGTCTTGAAAAATAGTCATTAGCTTTCTTGGAGATAAATTGTACACCATTGTCAGATATAATCCTTACTGGTAACCCTTCTTCAATAAAAACTTTATCTAGGAAACACAGGACTGAATCAGTATCTATTTTCTGGACAATTTTGATAATAGGCCATTTTGAGAAAATATCAATGGCTGCTATAACGTACTTGGACTCGTAGCCAATGGGACCCATTATGTCTATGGCAATGGTTTCCCAAGGATTATTAGGGATGCTATGTGTACCCATATTGGGTTTCAAAGTAACTAAAGACTTGTCAGAATTGGCACATACCACACAATTTCTGACCAATCTTTCAATAAACATGTCCATCCCCGGCCACCAAAATAAATGTTTAACTTGTTGCTTGGTTCTAACCATGCCACTATGACCTTCATGACCCTGCAAGACTATAATTCTCCTTACACCCACTGGTGGTACAATACGCTCACCTCTTTTAATGATGTTCTCGCAACATGAAAGTTCTGACCTTACTTCCCAGAAGCTTCTCAATTCTGGACTCAAATACTTCTTTTCAGGCCAAGTGCCCACTATATAACTGGCAACATTCTTTAACACTTCATCATCCTCAAATTTCTCTTTCCACAAGGTCTGATCAATAGAAATGGGACCCTCATCATGGATCATGGCAATCTGGAAATTGTCCCATTCATTATGCAAATCCTCTTGAATAGGTAAAGGCATCCTAGACATAAAATCAGCAGAAACATTTTCTCTACCTGGTAAATATTGTATATTATAAATAAAATCCTGCAAACGCATGGACATGCGTGCAATTCGGGCTGAAGCTCTTAACATGCCTTCTGTAGTAAGTAGCCGTACTAACGGTTTATGATCACTCCTAAGAGTGCATTCCTTACCCCAGACAAACACTCTGAAATGTTCTAAAGCCCAAATGCACGCTAAAGTCTCCCTTTCTATTGTGGAATACTTTTCCTCAGCAGGAGTAAGTGCCCTTGAAGCATGCGCAATGATCACTTCTTTTCCCTCCTTATTCTTTTGAGAAAACACAGCACCTAGTCCTTTTGCGCTAGCATCGGTAGTAATAATGTTTTCCAGAGAAGAATCAAAACAGGATAATGCACTTGCTGAGCAGATTGCATTCTTCACATCACAGAACTCCTTCTCACATTCACTAGTCCATTCAAAAACAACTCTATTT
Source organism: Lissotriton vulgaris (assembly GCF_964263255.1). Taxonomy (NCBI): domain Eukaryota; kingdom Metazoa; phylum Chordata; class Amphibia; order Caudata; family Salamandridae; genus Lissotriton; species Lissotriton vulgaris. The sequence continues at coordinate 1,577,653,643 of NC_141696.1, forward strand.
TTAATTAACTGCCTGATATTATATGTTCTGCACGAGAAGTCAGGTACATACCTAGCGTAGAACTCAACTAACCCTAAAAAGGACCTTACATCGTCTTTAGATAAAGGATGAGGAGCCGATTTAATCGCTTCTAAAAGTGAAGGTTTAGGCTTGATGCCTTCTGCACATAATTCATGGCCTAGGTAATTTACAGAATGTACACCGAATTTGCATTTCTCGTGCTTAATGGTAAGGCCATGTACATTAAGTGCATTCAAGACCTCTTCTAAAGCCATAATATGTTTGTCTTTATCATCATTGAACACCAAAATGTCATCCTGAAAGCAGATGGCATTTTTACAGTCTTTCAAAATATCTTGCATGACTCTCTGGAAAATTGCAGCTGCGGACGCCAGACCAAAAGGCATCCTGTTGAACCTGAAACACCCAAAGGGTGTAATAAATGCCGTCAAGTCCTTACTCTTATCATTTAACTCTATCTGGTGATACGCAGCAGATAGGTCAATTGTTGAAAAAATATTAGACCCCCCAACCACAGATAACATTTCGGAAATGCGGGGAAGAGGAAATTGGTCTACAACAATATTATTGTTAAGATGGCGAAGGTCAATGCATAACCTCACCTTGCCATTAGCTCGCCTGGCAACCACTATGGGCGAAACCCATTCAGAGGACTCTATTCTATCTATTATACCTCCTTCCACTAAAGCATTTAATTCATTCCTGACCTCCTCTCTGACAGCAAAAGGAATATTACGAGCCTTATGTATTTTAGGACAAGCATTATCCTTTAAACGGATTTCATGTTTAAAGCTGGTTAACCTTCCAATGCCTTTTGAAAAAACATTTGGGAATTTACTTAACATCAAAGAAGAAATGCCATTTTGCTCATCAATCAACATCACTGGAGTAGGACTATTAGGATCCAGTACAATGTCAAGTTTTCCAAAGTCAAACCAACTAAGAACTGAGGGACCCTTCTTTGAAACATACAATTTTGCAATGCACTTTCTGTTCTTAAATCTGAAAACTAAAGTCCTGAATCCTAAGATATCTATCCTTCCACCAGAATATCCTTCAGGATTAATATCACTTTCTTCTAAGTGACTGCCGAGTCTAGGTACAAACAATTTTTTCCAGACAGATTCACACACTATAGAATAAGGTGATCCGGAATCTGCATACATGTTAATCTTTACACCTCCAATAACCATGTCACACAATGGCTTTTTCTTGATGGAATGGTCATTTACATTTAAAACAGCAGAATCTTTTATGTTCAAAACAAATAAACAGTCATTGGAGTCATCCGTGAAATCATCCTCATCACTATTCTCATTCAACTCAATGCACTTGACTTTTTGGTTGACATTACCTCTTCTGCAGGCAGAAGTGAAATGTCCTTTTAAACCACAATTGGAACATTTCTGTTTTAAGCCAGGGCAAGTTTTGTCATTAGCCAAGTGTGATTTGCTGTTGCATCTAAAACATTTAAGATTACTCCTTGAAGCTTCAGGATTTACTTTGGAAGGAAATACTTGTTTCTTCTTGAAAGTATCCCTATTTTTACCATCATATTTTGGATTAATTTTGGCAACAACATTCTTACTGACCGAAGCATCCTTCCCTTTAACCTGTAATGCACTTCTACAAGAAAGTTCAGCCTTTCTAACAATTGACAATACAAAATCTAAATTCTCATCACCATTAATCCAAAGTCTTTCCTGTATGGTCTCATTTTTAGAGTGCATGACTACTTGATCTCTTATAAGATCTTCTTGTAGGTTACCAAATTTACAATCCAAAGCTAAAGTTTTCAGAGATGAAACAAAATTATCTACAGTCTCCTCACATAACTGTTTTCTCTGGAAAAACTTAAACCTAGAAATTCCTATGCATACTTTGGGGGAAGAATACTTATCAAAATCATATACAGCTTTGTCAAATACATTCATGTCACCATTTGCTTGTGAAGTAGGGAGTTGATTGAAGGCTTTTAATCCTTCAGGTCCCAAACAGTGTAAAAAGATACCCTTTTTTTCTGGAGCTTTCATTTTACCATTTGCATCTAAAGTCTCAATATAATTTAAGAAGTAAGCTTTCCATTCAATCCAAGGCATACAAGGAGAACTACCAGCTGACCAATAACTTTGTGGAGGGGAAAGAGTATAACCTTGAGCACACATAGTGATAAAAATAAATGATAGGTTATTTTACACTGAATATTATTAGCTAGTAAAAGCAAAACAAGTAATTAGTCTTAGTAAAAGAATTAAATAAATAAAGTACTTGAATGTCGAGGAGAAAAAAAAATAGTCAAACGAATCCTGGAAAATCAGAATAATTTTCCTGTGTTCAATTGAAGATTTTCAAAGGTTTTCTTGTACTTCAAATCACCATCCGTTTTTTATTTTGCAGCCTTCCAAGCTTTCAATCCGTTTATTTTGAAGTCACCTTGTCAGTTTCATCAAAAACAAGGAAACCAATGAAGAGCGGGGTCTCAGTTTTCGTGTGAAATACAGCAATAGCTTCCGCTTTGTTATTAACCAATCCGTGTAGAGAAAGGATTCTCAAACGCGATGAATAAACAAAGACGCGCACATCCACACGCAGATGAAATAAATCCTTCGCTCTTCGGCCGGAAATACAGTGCTTCAAGTGGTTGGTGATCGCTCAAATGAAGGTACAAGATTAAATGCAAACGTTTTAGATGTGTATAGACTTCCGATAAAAATACGTAAATAAGTATAAATTCGGGCAGGAAGTGCTTCTTTCAGGTTCAATGCTCCGTCCTTCGTCGCCAGAATTGTTGAGTAAATACCAACAAATGAATGAAGTTCTCAGGAGTTTATTGGTACAAATGAAGCACCGCCTGCATACACATCCACTGTCAAAGAAGATAGACGGTAACTGACCCTCAACACAGTTGGAGCCAACAGTACATTAACCACACACTGAGGATGTCTCGAGCGATGCACAATTGAATAACAATATCACTCGAGACCAGATTGAAATAAAAACAATGGCACGAGTCGGCGCGAGTCCATGCAGAGAAATGCACGAGCGGAGCCTCGCACTCAGCATGTACTCGCGCTGACCCGTGCAGTACAACACAACACACATCCACTAAAGCACCATCGTGCTCCTGCCTGTCCCTCCCAAACACAAGAATATCATCCTGAAAACATTTAACCTTGAGATGATTCCCAAACAGTTGGTACATCAGTCTCTAACACAATTTCTGAAATCTTAGGAAGTAGGAACTTATCAATAACTATATTGTTATTCAGATGGCATAAATCAATGCAGAGTCTAATTTATCCATTGCTCTGTCTTGCGACCACCACTGGCGAAATCCACTCATGATTCAATGGGCTCTATAATATTCGCACTGACGAATTTGTTTAATTCTTTCTCCACTACTTCCCTAAAAAGAATGGGAATGTTTCTGGCCTTATGTACTTTATAACACGCATCATTTTTTAACACAATACAATGTTCAAACGCCTTTAACATACCGATTTTTGCACAGAAAACCAGAAAAAAACTTTTAAACCTGTTCCAACTCAAGGTTTCGCTCTCATCCACTATCAAGACTGGATCAGGACTATTGGGGTCTAAGATAACATGTACATCAACTTGGTCCCTCCAGCCTAACACTGAAGGGTTTTTGTTCCGCAATCCAATATTTATCAAAAAAGGTGATTTTTTTGCGATATGGAAAACACCAACATACAGCTCCAGAATGACGTCCTGTCTCTTCCGCAGCCCCGTTCCTCTGTCAGGATCTCACACACTCTAGAACCTCAGACAAAGCAGTTGGAATGAAGCAGAGGTGACAAACATAAACAATACATGAACATGCCGGAACATAATTAAAGGAACAATACCTGGTAAAATACAAAATGAAACACAGCAGCCTTCTTCTCTATACTGATCTCCCAGCATTGTGAGATATCACCAGTCTAACTGAGCTCCCTGCTCGCACTCCCTCTCTCCACTGACTTCAGCCCACATCATTCTGCAATACAAAAGGGGATGATGGATGGAGCGTTTGAGCAAATCAAACACTCACCCCCCGTCACAGATCTGGGTTTAATCCATCACCATTTTTTAGCTCACTCCGCCACCCCAGTTCAGACTTGGCCATATGCAAATCAGTCTGACCCTGTGCCTCATGGGAACAGTCCAGCCCGAACTGCCAAGCCATGTCTCCCCTGGACCGGAAACAAGCATCTTGGGACCGGTTTCGGATTCATAATCCTCATCAGCCTGGCTTGCTTGAATCCAGTGGCCAAGTGAGCAAGGGACTCACGTTTGAGCATACCCTGCCAACTTAGGGCGAACAAAGCGATACAAAAGGGGATGATGGACGGAGCATTTGAGCAAATCTCTCACCCCAGTCAGCTGATCTGGGGTGGTGAAGTGAGCTTTGATTTGTTCAATCGTTCCGTCCATCACCCCCTTTGGTATCACATCATTCTGGAGTCCACTTTCCCCAGCCCCCTAAAAGGATCCTTGTCTGGGTTTTTAGTGACAAACAGCTAGTGTGTCTGGTTTGCTTTTAGGAAACGTCTGGGGGTCATTACAGAGACAAACTACTAAATTAAATAAAAAATAAAAAAGATAGCTATATCCACCATCGGACTTCCCAGTAGATATCCAGCATTTTGTAACCTAAGGACTGAACAGAATGACATATACTTTAATCACCAGCAAAGTCCCATTGTCGCAAGATTCGCCCTCAGTACTTGAGTGGCCTTTCCCATTTTCCTTGTAGTGCTATAAAATAATGCTTTAGAAAAGCGGAGCCAGGAACTTTATTTTACGTTTCTTTGGCTGTGAAAAAATGTAAAATCAAGTTGTGAGACATATTTTATTTATAAAAAAAAATAAAATCTCTATGAAATGCTGCTTTCATTTAATAAAATGTTCTCACTATTTTCTTTTAAATAAATAAAGTTTCTCTTCGTTTTATGCATGTTATGTGTTTCAACAATAAGGCAGTGTTTCACATGGATGTATATTTTTTTAAATAAAGTACCTCTTGCATGTTGACCACAAACCTGTGTCGGGTCCCAGGCCTGAAACTGGTTGTGCTCTTGGGCCCAGGGGTCGAGCTCTACACACTGCGGTGTGCAGCCACAGCAAACCCACCCGGACTCCTGGGCCTTATGATTGTGCTCTTCGGCCAGGGGTCGAGCACTGCGCGCTGCGGTATGCAACCACAGCAAACCCCCCCGGACTCCTGGGCCGTACGAGGCTCCGGCGACAAGGCTGCTCCAGTCGGTTCCCAGCGGCCGGTCTAATACTGCTCTTGCCTGGCTTTTGGCGCTGGCATCAGCCTGCCACCCGAACCAGATAAGTTTAATTCAGCCAAATGTGAGCAGCCTCTTTGGGTGAGGGTGGGCGAGCACTGCACGTGGCCTAAAATAAGCAAAACAATAACGAAAGGCCACTTTACTTTTAATGCCAGACATCTAGCTGCACTAAAATGGGTGTTCGGGCTGTGAGCTACTCACAGGGTGTTGGCGAGCTATCGGTAGATTGCGATCTACCAGTTGGAGATCCCTGTCTTACACCATCACCAGCAAGGTTTCTGAGGTATTCGATAATCTTTTTGTTATCAGTCTCTTTAAGTGCATCAATGAAATATTCAAATGTCTCTATTCACGCAATCCATTCATTGCCAATATTTTGCTTTTTGGCTGTATCGAAAGGTGGTGGTGGTTTCAGAAAGGCGGCAGCAGTATTGTAGACCAGCACAGAACTTAATGATCACGGTGACTTGGTGCAGGCAACTCATCCGTGAGGCCTGGCAATGTGCTGGCCTCGGGATCATCTTTAAGGATAGCTGGAAACGTGCCTTTCTTTGCTGCCATGTTTTAAAATTTCACTATTCTGAGGGTAATCCTCAGCTCTTTATTCTTCAAAGACCTGTAAAGTTGTTCTGAGCCCCAGTCCGCAGTTTTGGTGGCCGCCCATATCGGGTAAGGACGGCTCGGTCAGCACAACTATTGGCACATCTCCTTAACCCCTTCGATGCTGATGACAAGCTCAGCTCGTCATCAGCCATGGTGGTCGTGTGCGGATGACGAGCTGAGCTCGTCATCTAACGCGGCTTTTAGAAAAAAGCCGCGTAGCGGAAAAATAACCGCTGCAGCGATGCGGTTAAACCAAGTCACTGCGTGCAGTAGTACAATGACTCTCTGTAATAGGGTTGGTAAGTCATTTATTTTTCTTTTCATATTGTCAATTTGCAATTTCCTGACACTTAGTTGGTCTCCAACTTGCACTGCTTCTGAACGCAGCTTTATTTAGCAATTTATGATAATCAGTGACTGCTGTTTAAAAACATGGTTTTATCGGCCTTCAGCGCAAACACTCCATATAACGTATGACTTTATCTTATGTGGCAGCGCGGTACCTTTATGTATGACCTGACCAGAAGGTTCTCGGCCAACAAAGTGCGTTCGTTATCGTCATCTGCTTCACAGCGGCTGGAGCTGTGCTTTGCCTCCACATGCATAAAGCGTTGATTCCGTACTTCAACAATGGAACAAGTGGCACACACGAGCAGTTTGCTTACACAACGGCAAACTCTTTGGGAGAGCACTGTAGATCTTCGGGTTACTTATCCCCTATCTCGTCGTCATTTGTAGTGTCTTCCTAAGCCCCGGTGCCCCCAAACCTACGCCACACCTGGATCTTAGTATTCGCGTGTTTATTCTTCTGCATGTAACTGTGATTCTAAAGCAGCCTTCAGAGCATTCTGCTCTGACACATTCAATGCTAAGGGTAGAACCTTCAGGATTTGATGCCAAGGGTAGAACCACTCCACTGCAGTGGCAGGATTGCCGATACTGGTTAAGTGACCTACACTCTCAGAAGCTGTGACGGAAGCCGTCAGTCTCTCCAGAAGATATTTTCCAGTGTTTTCAACATTAAAAAGTAACAAGAGGTTAGTGTGCTCCATCAGGCCTGTTCAGAGTCCTGTTACGCAATCTCTAGCACCGCCCACTGGGCTTCGCTGTAGGTAGAGTGACAGCCCCCATCATCCAACCAGCGGTAGCCTTCACAGAACTTTCTAGAAGGTTCCTCATAACAAACTTACAAGGAAGTGTGCCCAATGAATGAGTGGGAAGTGGACACCGTTGTTGCGTGCCAGAGTTTACTGTCATTTGACGTACATTTACCGGCGTACTCTGTCGCACAATAAGCTTGCTTGGAGTGTGTGGTGTGATGGGATAGCTGCTAGTGATGACGAAGTCCAGCACCCTTCTTCTCTGGTGTAAATCTCAATATGTGGCTGGTGTACGCAGTTTTTGTTACAACAATGTGAGCTTGAAGTATGCATGAAACAATGTGGGAGAATGCTCCTTCCTTGGACTGGTGGCCAGGAGTGTGTCATTTGTGAAAGTAACGTGGGCTTGGACTACATGTTTCTTGTCCTAACAGTTTATGTGCGGGGCATCCATGGTGCCAGAGAAGCACAAGATTACTCGTCAGGTGGTAGAGGCCAAGGGCCATATGTATCAAGCAGAATTGCATTTGCAAACGCCAAAGTTCTGCGAATTTCGGCTTTTGCAATCGCAATTTTGCCAAATGGTATGTATGAGGCAAATCTGCATGCAAAATAAGGAATCGCAAAATTTGCGATTCCTTATTTTGCGATTGCATTGAAGGAATCGCAAATTTTGTGATTCCTTAAATGCAATGTAAGAAGCACCAAAAAAGTGCAATTTGGCCTTAACTTCAAGCTGGTGGTAATTTGCGATTTCTTTGAAAAATGCACTTTTTTGCATTTTTTAAAGTGCTATGTGAAGCACATCCATGCCCTTAGGGCATGTATGTGCGCCACATGTGCACCCATGCTTATTTCAGGGGTGCAACAGGGTGTCCTTTTGACACCCCTGCACCCTTGAAATTGCATTCTCAATTTGCGATTAGCTAAATGCGAATCGCAAATCGAGAATGTCTTCCCATACATTCCTATGGGCCTCTAGGCCCATAGGAATGAATGGGGAGGTATTCTTTAATTGTGAATCGCAATTTGAGATTCACAATTAAGGAATATGTAGGATTCGCAAAATGTATTGCAAATCCTACATACATAGCATTTCGCGATTCTCAAATAGCAATTCGCAACAAATTGCTATTTGAGAATCGCAAATAGAGATGTTGATACGTATGGCCCTAAGGCCTTACTCAGAGGTTGGCGGATGGGATACTCTATCACAAACATGGTAGATGACCCGCCAAAGGCACTTGTAATACATCGGACTGGATATCCGCCACATCCGTGTTCAACACTCGGTGTACAGCCCTATGTAGCTTGTCTGGGCAGAGTGTTCATGGCGCGTGTGGCTCTGAGTGGTGTTTTAGCGTGTGCTCGAGCTGGCATGGGTATCAGTTGTGTATTTGTGGTGGAGTGCTTTCATGTGGACGATGACCACTGGTGGGTCTGTACTTGATGGATACGGCTCCTGGACCTGTGGACGTCTGGCTGGATGCTTCTGTGTGGATGGTCGGGGACGTATGTGCAACAGAATTTACATTTATACGGATGGGATCTGGTGACCATTGAATGGGAAAAATACAATCTTACATTTACGCGCTTGATGTGGGTTAATCACCAGTGGTCTGTGGAGTTGGGGTCAGGGACCACAGTGGCTTCACACCTCTTTCTTTTCTGTTTAGAATCTATATGGATGGGAGTTGTATATATCCTTTAGTGATTCATTCGAGAGCGCGTCCCCTAGAATAGTTTTCATTTCACGAGTCGTTATTCGCGGGATGGTGACCTCTCCACCCTCCATCTTGTGAACCATTCACTAGAGAAGCTCCAGGATGGACTCCTGTCTCCATGCAGTCAAGCACAGCCCGCATGCCCCCTGCTCATACTGCCTCCCACTGACGGAGCTGATGTACTGCAGTTTTATTACCAGATGGACCAGGGAGGTCAGTCAGACTGGTGATGTTACACCCTGCTGAGAGATCAGTGGTGAGAGGATGGCTGGGCAGGGAGGTGCTGATCACGGGTGGGGGAGTGGGGTGTGTCACTTCCACTTATACATGGAAATAAGCACAGAGTGCTGCCATTACTCAAGTTTAAGACCAAACTTGTCTTGTCTTGTTCATCTTTGCGTCACTCACACGTCATTTGTGACCCCGGCGCCTGAGCCAGACTTCCTTCCGTCTGCTCTCCCTGCAGAGCTGGTGCTGGTGAACACTGGTGCAAGAAGTGCTTTCACAATACAGGGAAGTCCTGTGGAAGTTGCCTGAACACTAAGCAAAGTCTTACGAAATTTCAGATTTCATGGTCATAAGAAGTGTCATCAGGTTTATTTTTTGATCTCGCGTCTGCTTTGCCAGGTCCTTTCACTCTGGTGGTGCAAGGGTTCTTGTTTGCACTGCTGCTGCTTGCACTGCTGCTGCTTGCACTGCTGCTGCTGCTTGCACTGCTGCTGCTGCTTGCACTGCTGATGCTTGCACTGCTGCTGCTTGCACCGCTGCTCCTTGCACTGCTGCTGCTTGCACGGCTGCTGCTTGCACTGCTGATGCTTGCACTGCTGCTGCTTGGACTGCTGCTGCTTGCACTGCTGATGCTTGCACTGCTGCTGCTTGCACAGCTGCTGCTTGCACTGCTGCTGCTTCCACTGCGGATGCTTGCACTGCTGCTGCTTCCACTGCGGATGCTTGCACTGCTGCTGCTTGCACTGCTGCTGCTTGCACCGCTGCTGCTTGCACAGCTGCTGCTTGCACGGCTGCTGCTTGGACTGCTGCTGCTTGCACTGCTGCTGCTTGCACTGCTGCTGCTTGCACTGCTGCTGCTTGCACGGCTGCTGCTTGCACCGCTGCTGCTTGCACTGCTGCTGCTTGCACTGCTGCTGCTTGCACCGCTGATGCTTGCACCGCTGATGCTTGCACGGCTGATGCTTGCACCGCTGCTGCTTGCACTGCTGCTGCTTGCACTGCTGCGGCTTGCGCTGCTGCTGCTGCTTGCACAGCTGCTGCTTGCACTGCTGCGGCTTGCGCTGCTGCTGCTGCTTGCACAGCTGCTGCTTGCACGGCTGCTGCTTGGACTGCTGCTGCTTGCACTGCTGCTGCTTGCACTGCTGCTGCTTGCACGGCTGCTGCTTGCACCGCTGATGCTTGCACTGCTGCTGCTTGCACTGCTGCTGCTTGCACGGCTGCTGCTTGCACTGCTGATGCTTGTACTGCTGCTGCTGCTTGCACAGCTGCTGCTTGCACTGTTGCTGATGCTTGCACTGCTGATGCTTGCACTGCTGATGCTTGCACAGCTGCTGCTTGCACCGCTGCTGCTTGCACTGCTGCTGCTTGCACTGCTGCTGCTTGCACCGCTGCTGCTTGCACAGCTGCTGCTTGCACTGCTGCTGCTTGGACTGCTGATGCTTGCACTGCTGCTGCTTTCACTGCTGATGCTTGCACTGCTGATGCTTGCACTGCTGCTTGCACCGCTGATGCTTGCACTGCTGCTGCTTGCACTGCTGATGCTTCCGCTGCTGATGCTTCCACTGCTGATGCTTGCACTGCTGATGCCTGCACTGCTGATGCTTGCACGGCTGCTGCTTGCACGGCTGCTGCTTGCACCGCTGATGCTTGCACCGCTGCTGCTTGCACGGCTGCTGCTTGCACTGCTGCTGCTTGCACTGCTGATGCCTGCACTGCTGATGCTTGCACGGCTGCTGCTTGCACCGCTGATGCTTGCACTGCTGCTGCTTGCACTGCTGCTGCTTCCACTGCTGATGCCTGCACTGCTGCTGCTTGCACTGCTGCTGCTTGCACTGCTGCTGCTTGCACAGCTGCTGCTTGCACCGCTGATACTTGCACTGCTGCTGCTTGCACTGCTGCTGCTTGCACGGCTGCTGCTTGCACTGCTGCTGCTTCCACTGCTGATGCTTGCACTGCTGATGCTTGCACGGCTGCTGCTTGCACTGTTGCTGCTTGCACGGCTGCTTCTTGCACTCTTGCTGCTTGCGCTGCTGCTGATGCTTGCACTGCTGATGCTTGCACTGCTGATGCTTGCACAGCTGCTGCTTGCACTGCTGATGCTTGCACTGCTGCTGCTTGTACTGCTGCTGCTTGCACGGCTGCTGCTTACGCTGCTGCTGCTGCTTGCACGGCTGATGCTTGCACTGCTGCTGCTTGCACGGCTGCTGCTTGCACTGCTGATGCTTGCACGGCTGCTGCTTGCACCGCTGATGCTTGCACTGCTGCTGCTTGCACTGCTGATGCTTGCACTGCTGCTGCTTGCACTGCTGCTGCTTGCACGGCTGCTGCTTGCACTGCTGCTGCTTGCACAGCTGCTGCTTGCACTGCTGCTGCTTGCACAGCTGCTGCTTGCACGGCTGATGCTTGCACTGCTGCTGCTTGCACTGCTGCTGCTTGCACGGCTGCTGCTTGCACTGCTGCTGCTTGCACAGCTGCTGCTTGCACTGCTGCTGCTTGCACAGCTGCTGCTTGCACGGCTGATGCTTGCACGGCTGATGCTTGCACTGCTGCTGCTTGCACCGCTGATGCTTGCACTGCTGCTGCTTCCACTGCTGATGCTTGCACTGCTGATGCTTGGACGGCTGATGCTTGCACTGCTGATGCTTGCACTGCTGATGCTTGCACGGCTGATGCTTGCACTGCTGATGCTTGCACCGCTGATGCTTGCACTGCTGCTGCTTCCACTGCTGCTGCTTGCACTGCTGATGCTTGCACGGCTGATGCTTGCACGGCTGATGCTTGCACTGCTGATGCTTGCACCGCTGATGCTTGCACTGCTGCTGCTTCCACTGCTGCTGCTTGCACGGCTGATGCTTGCACGGCTGATGCTTGCACGGCTGATGCTTGCACTGCTGATGCTTGCACCGCTGATGCTTGCACCGCTGCTGCTTCCACTGCTGATGCTTGCACTGCTGATGCTTGCACGGCTGATGCTTGCACTGCTGATGCTTGCACGGCTGATGCTTGCACGGCTGATGCTTGCACTGCTGATGCTTGCACCGCTGATGCTTGCACTGCTGCTGCTTCCACTGCTGCTGCTTGCACTGCTGCTGCTTGCACGGCTGCTGCTTGCACGGCTGATGCTTGCACTGCTGATGCTTGCACCGCTGATGCTTGCACTGCTGCTGCTTCCACTGCTGATGCTTGCACTGCTGATGCTTGCACGGCTGATGCTTGCACTGCTGCTGCTTGCACAGCTGCTGCTTGCACTGCTGCTGCTTGCACTGCTGATGCTTGCACGGCTGATGCTTGCACTGCTGATGCTTGCACCGCTGATGCTTGCACTGCTGCTGCTTCCACTGCTGCTGCTTGCACTGCTGATGCTTGCACGGCTGATGCTTGCACTGCTGATGCTTGCACCGCTGCTGCTTGCACCGCTGATGCTTGCACCGCTGCTGCTTGCACTGCTGCTGCTTGCACGGCTGCTGCTTGCACTGCTGCTGCTTGCACTGCTGCTGCTTCCACTGCTGATGCTTGCACGACTGATGCTTGCACTGCTGATGCTTGCACCGCTGCTGCTTGCACCGCTGATGCTTGCACCGCTGCTGCTTGCACTGCTGCTGCTTGCACGGCTGCTGCTTGCACCGCTGCTGCTTGCACTGCTGCTGCTTGCACGGCTGCTGCTTGCACTGCTGCTGCTTGCACTGCTGCTGCTTCCACTGCTGATGCTTGCACGACTGATGCTTGCACTGCTGATGCTTGCACTGCTGCTGCTTCCACTGCTGATGCTTGCACCGCTGCTGCTTGCACTGCTGCTGCTTGCACGGCTGCTGCTTGCACTGCTGCTGCTTGCACTGCTGCTGCTTCCACTGCTGATGCTTGCACGGCTGATGCCTGCACTGCTGCTGCTTGCACTGCTGATGCTTGCACTGGTGCTGCTTGCACTGCTGCTGCTTGCACTGCTGCTGCTTGCACGGCTGCTGCTTGCACTGCTGCTGCTTGCACTGCTGCTGCTTGCACAGCTGCTGCTTCGACTGCTGATGCTTGCACTGCTGCTGCTTCCACTGCTGATGCTTGCACTGCTGCTGCTTGCACGGCTGCTGCTTGCACCGCTGATGCTTGCACTGCTGCTGCTTGCACGGCTGATGCTTGCACTGCTGCTGCTTGGACTGCTGCTGCTTGCACGGCTGCTGCTTGCACTGCTGATGCTTCCACTGCTGCTGCTTGCACGGCTGCTGCTTGCACTGCTGATGCTTGCACTGCTGATGCTTGCACCGCTGATGCTTGCACTGCTGCTGCTTGCACTGCTGCTGCTTGCACTGCTGCTGCTTGCACTGCTGCTGCTTCCACTGCTGATGCTTCCACTGCTGATGCTTGCACCGCTGCTGCTTGCACTGCTGCTGCTTGCACTGCTGATGCTTCCACTGCTGATGCTTGCACCGCTGCTGCTTGCACTGCTGCTGCTTGCACTGCTGATGCTTCCACTGCTGATGCTTGCACCGCTGCTGCTTGCACTGCTGATGCTTGCACTGGTGCTGCTTGCACCGCTGCTGCTTGCACTGCTGCTGCTCGCACTGCTGCTGCTTCCACTGCTGCTGCTTGCACTGCTGCTGCTTGCACAGCTGCTGCTTCGACTGCTGATGCTTGCACTGCTGCTGCTTCCACTGCTGATGCTTGCACTGCTGCTGCTTGCACGGCTGCTGCTTGCACCGCTGATGCTTGCACTGCTGCTGCTTGCACGGCTGATGCTTGCACTGCTGCTGCTTGGACTGCTGCTGCTTGCACGGCTGCTGCTTGCACTGCTGATGCTTCCACTGCTGCTGCTTGCACGGCTGCTGCTTGCACTGCTGATGCTTGCACTGCTGATGCTTGCACCGCTGATGCTTGCACTGCTGCTGCTTGCACGGCTGCTGCTTGCACTGCTGCTGCTTGCACTGCTGCTGCTTGCACAGCTGCTGCTTCGACTGCTGATGCTTCCACTGCTGATGCTTCCACTGCTGATGCTTGCACCGCTGCTGCTTGCACTGCTGCTGCTTGCACTGCTGATGCTTCCACTGCTGATGCTTGCACCGCTGCTGCTTGCACTGCTGATGCTTGCACTGGTGCTGCTTGCACCGCTGCTGCTTGCACTGCTGCTGCTCGCAATGCTGCTGCTTCCACTGCTGATGCTTGCACCGCTGCTGCTTGCACTGCTGATGCTTGCACCGCTGCTGCTTGCACTGCTGCTGCTTGCACTGCTGATGCTTGCACAGCTGCTGCTTGCACTGCTGCTGCTTGCACTGCTGATGCTTGCACTGGTGCTGCTTGCACTGCTGCTGCTTGCACTGCTGCTGCTTGCACGGCTGCTGCTTGCACCGCTGATGCTTGCACTGCTGCTGCTTGCACCGCTGATGCTTGCACTGCTGCTGCTTGCACTGCTGATGCTTGCACTGCTGCTGCTTGCACTGCTGCTGCTTGCACTGCTGCTGCTTGCACTGCTGATGCCTGCACTGCTGATGCTTGCACTGCTGATGCTTGCACTGCTGCTGCTTGCACTGCTGATGCTTGCACTGCTGCTGCTTGCACGGCTGCTGCTTGCACCGCTGATGCTTGCACTGCTGCTGCTTACACCGCTGCTGCTTGCACTGCTGATGCTTGCACCGCTGATGCTTGCACTGCTGCTGCTTCCACTGCTGCTGCTTGCACTGCTGATGCTTGCACGGCTGATGCTTGCACTGCTGCTGCTTCCACTGCTGCTGCTTGCACGGCTGATGCTTGCACGGCTGATGCTTGCACGGCTGATGCTTGCACTGCTGATGCTTGCACCGCTGATGCTTGCACCGCTGCTGCTTCCACTGCTGATGCTTGCACTGCTGATGCTTGCACGGCTGATGCTTGCACTGCTGATGCTTGCACGGCTGATGCTTGCACGGCTGATGCTTGCACGGCTGATGCTTGCACTGCTGATGCTTGCACGGCTGATGCTTGCACGGCTGATGCTTGCACGGCTGATGCTTGCACTGCTGATGCTTGCACCGCTGATGCTTGCACTGCTGCTGCTTCCACTGCTGCTGCTTGCACTGCTGCTGCTTGCACGGCTGCTGCTTGCACGGCTGATGCTTGCACTGCTGATGCTTGCACCGCTGATGCTTGCACTGCTGCTGCTTCCACTGCTGATGCTTGCACTGCTGATGCTTGCACGGCTGATGCTTGCACTGCTGCTACTTGCACTGCTGCTGCTTGCACGGCTGCTGCTTGCACTGCTGCTGCTTGCACAGCTGCTGCTTGCACTGCTGCTGCTTGCACTGCTGATGCTTGCACGGCTGATGCTTGCACTGCTGATGCTTGCACCGCTGATGCTTGCACTGCTGCTGCTTCCACTGCTGCTGCTTGCACTGCTGATGCTTGCACGGCTGATGCTTGCACTGCTGATGCTTGCACCGCTGCTGCTTGCACCGCTGATGCTTGCACCGCTGCTGCTTGCACTGCTGCTGCTTGCACGGCTGCTGCTTGCACTGCTGCTGCTTGCACTGCTGCTGCTTCCACTGCTGCTGCTTGCACGACTGATGCTTGCACTGCTGATGCTTGCACCGCTGCTGCTTGCACCGCTGATGCTTGCACCGCTGCTGCTTGCACTGCTGCTGCTTGCACGGCTGCTGCTTGCACCGCTGCTGCTTGCACTGCTGCTGCTTGCACGGCTGCTGCTTGCACTGCTGCTGCTTGCACTGCTGCTGCTTCCACTGCTGATGCTTGCACGACTGATGCTTGCACTGCTGATGCTTGCACTGCTGCTGCTTGCACTGCTGCTGCTTCCACTGCTGATGCTTGCACGGCTGATGCCTGCACTGCTGCTGCTTGCACTGCTGATGCTTGCACTGGTGCTGCTTGCACTGCTGCTGCTTGCACTGCTGCTGCTTGCACTGCTGCTGCTTGCACGGCTGCTGCTTGCACTGCTGCTGCTTGCACTGCTGCTGCTTGCACAGCTGCTGCTTCGACTGCTGATGCTTGCACTGCTGCTGCTTCCACTGCTGATGCTTGCACTGCTGCTGCTTGCACGGCTGCTGCTTGCACCGCTGATGCTTGCACTGCTGCTGCTTGCACGGCTGATGCTTGCACTGCTGCTGCTTGGACTGCTGCTGCTTGCACTGCTGCTGCTTCCACTGCTGCTGCTTGCACGGCTGCTGCTTGCACTGCTGATGCTTGCACTGCTGATGCTTGCACCGCTGATGCTTGCACTGCTGCTGCTTGCACTGCTGCTGCTTGCACTGCTGCTGCTTGCACTGCTGCTGCTTCCACTGCTGCTGCTTCCACTGCTGATGCTTGCACCGCTGCTGCTTGCACTGCTGCTGCTTGCACTGCTGATGCTTCCACTGCTGATGCTTGCACCGCTGCTGCTTGCACTGCTGCTGCTTGCACTGCTGATGCTTCCACTGCTGATGCTTGCACCGCTGCTGCTTGCACTGCTGATGCTTGCACTGGTGCTGCTTGCACCGCTGCTGCTTGCACTGCTGCTGCTCGCACTGCTGCTGCTTCCACTGCTGCTGCTTGCACTGCTGCTGCTTGCACAGCTGCTGCTTCGACTGCTGATGCTTGCACTGCTGCTGCTTCCACTGCTGATGCTTGCACTGCTGCTGCTTGCACGGCTGCTGCTTGCACCGCTGATGCTTGCACTGCTGCTGCTTGCACGGCTGATGCTTGCACTGCTGCTGCTTGGACTGCTGCTGCTTGCACGGCTGCTGCTTGCACTGCTGATGCTTCCACTGCTGCTGCTTGCACGGCTGCTGCTTGCACTGCTGATGCTTGCACTGCTGATGCTTGCACCGCTGATGCTTGCACTGCTGCTGCTTGCACGGCTGCTGCTTGCACTGCTGCTGCTTGCACTGCTGCTGCTTGCACAGCTGCTGCTTCGACTGCTGATGCTTCCACTGCTGATGCTTCCACTGCTGATGCTTGCACCGCTGCTGCTTGCACTGCTGCTGCTTGCACTGCTGATGCTTCCACTGCTGATGCTTGCACCGCTGCTGCTTGCACTGCTGATGCTTGCACTGGTGCTGCTTGCACCGCTGCTGCTTGCACTGCTGCTGCTCGCAATGCTGCTGCTTCCACTGCTGATGCTTGCACCGCTGCTGCTTGCACTGCTGCTGCTTGCACTGCTGATGCTTGCACTGGTGCTGCTTGCACTGCTGCTGCTTGCACTGCTGCTGCTTGCACGGCTGCTGCTTGCACCGCTGATGCTTGCACTGCTGCTGCTTGCACCGCTGATGCTTGCACTGCTGCTGCTTGCACTGCTGATGCTTGCACTGCTGCTGCTTGCACTGCTGCTGCTTGCACTGCTGCTGCTTGCACTGCTGATGCCTGCACTGCTGATGCTTGCACTGCTGATGCTTGCACTGCTGCTGCTTGCACCGCTGCTGCTTGCACCGCTGATGCTTGCACTGCTGCTGCTTACACGGCTGCTGCTTCCACTGCTGATGCCTGCACTGCTGATGCTTGCACGGCTGCTGCTTGCACCGCTGATGCTTGCACTGCTGCTGCTTCCACTGCTGATGCTTGCACTGCTGCTGCTTCCACCGCTGATGCTTGCACTGCTGCTGCTTGCACCGCTGATGCTTCCACTGCTGATGCTTGCACTGCTGATGCTTGCACAGCTGCTGCTTGCACTGCTGCTGCTTGCACCGCTGATGCTTCCACTGCTGATGCTTGCACTGCTGCTGCTTGCACGGCTGCTGCTTGCACTGCTGCTGCTTGCACTGCTGCTGCTTGCACAGCTGCTGCTTCGACTGCTGATGCTTGCACTGCTGCTGCTTCCACTGCTGATGCTTGCACTGCTGCTGCTTGCACGGCTGCTGCTTGCACCGCTGATGCTTGCACTGCTGCTGCTTGCACGGCTGATGCTTGCACTGCTGCTGCTTGGACTGCTGCTGCTTGCACGGCTGCTGCTTGCACTGCTGATGCTTCCACTGCTGCTGCTTGCACGGCTGCTGCTTGCACTGCTGATGCTTGCACTGCTGATGCTTGCACCGCTGATGCTTGCACTGCTGCTGCTTGCACTGCTGCTGCTTGCACTGCTGCTGCTTGCACTGCTGCTGCTTCCACTGCTGATGCTTCCACTGCTGATGCTTGCACCGCTGCTGCTTGCACTGCTGCTGCTTGCACTGCTGATGCTTCCACTGCTGATGCTTGCACCGCTGCTGCTTGCACTGCTGCTGCTTGCACTGCTGATGCTTCCACTGCTGATGCTTGCACCGCTGCTGCTTGCACTGCTGATGCTTGCACTGGTGCTGCTTGCACCGCTGCTGCTTGCACTGCTGCTGCTCGCACTGCTGCTGCTTCCACTGCTGCTGCTTGCACTGCTGCTGCTTGCACAGCTGCTGCTTCGACTGCTGATGCTTGCACTGCTGCTGCTTCCACTGCTGATGCTTGCACTGCTGCTGCTTGCACGGCTGCTGCTTGCACCGCTGATGCTTGCACTGCTGCTGCTTGCACGGCTGATGCTTGCACTGCTGCTGCTTGGACTGCTGCTGCTTGCACGGCTGCTGCTTGCACTGCTGATGCTTCCACTGCTGCTGCTTGCACGGCTGCTGCTTGCACTGCTGATGCTTGCACTGCTGATGCTTGCACCGCTGATGCTTGCACTGCTGCTGCTTGCACGGCTGCTGCTTGCACTGCTGCTGCTTGCACTGCTGCTGCTTGCACAGCTGCTGCTTCGACTGCTGATGCTTCCACTGCTGATGCTTCCACTGCTGATGCTTGCACCGCTGCTGCTTGCACTGCTGCTGCTTGCACTGCTGATGCTTCCACTGCTGATGCTTGCACCGCTGCTGCTTGCACTGCTGATGCTTGCACTGGTGCTGCTTGCACCGCTGCTGCTTGCACTGCTGCTGCTCGCAATGCTGCTGCTTCCACTGCTGATGCTTGCACCGCTGCTGCTTGCACTGCTGATGCTTGCACCGCTGCTGCTTGCACTGCTGCTGCTTGCACTGCTGATGCTTGCACTGGTGCTGCTTGCACTGCTGCTGCTTGCACTGCTGCTGCTTGCACGGCTGCTGCTTGCACCGCTGATGCTTGCACTGCTGCTGCTTGCACCGCTGATGCTTGCACTGCTGCTGCTTGCACTGCTGATGCTTGCACTGCTGCTGCTTGCACTGCTGCTGCTTGCACTGCTGCTGCTTGCACTGCTGATGCCTGCACTGCTGATGCTTGCACTGCTGATGCTTGCACTGCTGCTGCTTGCACGGCTGCTGCTTGCACCGCTGATGCTTGCACTGCTGCTGCTTACACGGCTGCTGCTTCCACTGCTGATGCCTGCACTGCTGATGCTTGCACGGCTGCTGCTTGCACCGCTGATGCTTGCACTGCTGCTGCTTCCACTGCTGATGCTTGCACTGCTGCTGCTTCCACCGCTGATGCTTGCACTGCTGCTGCTTGCACCGCTGATGCTTCCACTGCTGATGCTTGCACTGCTGATGCTTGCACAGCTGCTGCTTGCACGGCTGCTGCTTTCACTGCTGCTGCTTCCACTGCTGATGCTTGCACTGCTGATGCTTGCGCTGCTGCTGCTTGCGCTGCTGCTGCTTGCACCGCTGCTGCTTGCGCTGCTGCTGCTGCTTGCACCGCTGCTGCTTGCACCGCTGCTGCTTGCACGGCTGCTGCTTGCACGGCTGCTGCTTGCACTGCTGCTGCTTGCACTGCTGCTGCTTGCACCGCTGATGCTTGCACCGCTGCTGCTTGCACTGCTGCTGCTTGCACGGCTGATGCTTGCACGGCTGCTGCTTGCACTGCTGCTGCTTGCACAGCTGCTGCTTGCACTGCTGATGCTTGCACTGCTGCTGCTGCTTGCACTGCTGCTGCTTGCACTGCTGATGCTTGCACTGCTGCTGCTTGCACTGCTGATGCTTGCACTGCTGCTGCTGCTTGCACTGCTGCTGCTGCTTGCACTGCTGATGCTTGCACTGCTGATGCTTGCACCGCTGATGCTTGCACCGCTGCTGCTTGCACAGCTGCTGCTTGCACTGCTGCGGCTTGCGCTGCTGCTGATGCTCGCACTGCTGATGCTTGCACCGCTGCTGCTTGCACGGCTGCTGCTTGCACGGCTGCTGCTTGCACTGCTGCTGCTTGCACGGCTGCTGCTTGCACGGCTGCTGCTTGCACTGCTGCTGATGCTTGCACTGCTGCTGCTTGCACCGCTGATGCTTGCACCGCTGCTGCTTGCACAGCTGCTGCTTGCACTGCTGCGGCTTGCGCTGCTGCTGATGCTCGCACTGCTGATGCTTGCACCGCTGCTGCTTGCACGGCTGCTGCTTGCACGGCTGCTGCTTGCACGGCTGCTGCTTGCACTGCTGCTGCTTGCACAGCTGCTGCTTGCACTGCTGCTGCTTGCACGGCTGATGCTTGCACTGCTGATGCTTGCACCGCTGCTGCTTGCACAGCTGCTGCTTGCACGGCTGCTGCTTGCACCGCTGCTGCTTGCACCGCTGCTGCTTGCACTGCTGCTGCTTGCACAGCTGCTGCTTGCACTGCTGCTGCTTGCACGGCTGATGCTTGCACTGCTGATGCTTGCACCGCTGCTGCTTGCACCGCTGCTGCTTGCACGGCTGCTGCTTGCACGGCTGCTGCTTGCACTGCTGCTGCTTGCACAGCTGCTGCTTGGACTGCTGCTGCTTGCACGGCTGCTGCTTGCACCGCTGCTGCTTGCACAGCTGCTGCTTGCACTGCTGCTGCTTGCATGGCTGCTGCTTGCACTGCTGATGCTTGCACTGCTGCTGCTGCTTGCACTGCTGCTGCTGCTTGCACTGCTGATGCTTGCACTGCTGATGCTTGCACTGCTGCTGCTTGCACCGCTGCTGCTTGCACCGCTGATGCTTGCACTGCTGCTGCTTCCACTGCTGATGCTTGCACTGCTGATGCCTGCACTGCTGATGCTTGCACGGCTGCTGCTTGCACCGCTGATGCTTGCACTGCTGCTGCTTGCACTGCTGCTGCTTCCACTGCTGATGCTTGCACTGCTGCTGCTTTCACTGCTGATGCTTGCACGGCTGATGCTTGCACTGCTGCTGCTTGCACAGCTGCTGCTTCCACTGCGGATGCTTGCACTGCTGCTGCTTCCACTGCTGATGCTTGCACTGCTGATGCCTGCACTGCTGATGCTTGCACGGCTGCTGCTTGCACCGCTGATGCTTGCACTGCTGCTGCTTGCACTGCTGCTGCTTTCACTGCTGATGCTTGCACTGCTGATGCTTGCACTGCTGATGCTTGCACTGCTGCTGCTTGCACCGCTGCTGCTTGCACTGCTGCTGCTTCCACTGCTGCTGCTTGCACCGCTGCTGCTTGCACAGCTGCTGCTTGCACTGCTGCTGCTTGCACGGCTGCTGCTTGCACCGCTGATGCTTGCACTGCTGATGCTTGCACTGCTGCTGCTTGCACGGCTGCTGCTTGCACCGCTGATGCTTGCACTGCTGATGCTTGCATGGCTGCTGCTTGCACCGCTGCTGCTTGCACCGCTGCTGCTTGCACCGCTGATGCTTGCACCGCTGATGCTTGCACTGCTGCTGCTTGCACGGCTGCTGCTTGCACTGCTGCTGCTTGCACTGCTGCTGCTTTCACTGTTGCTGCTTGCACGGCTCCTGCTTGCACGATTGCTGCTTGCACTGCTGATGCTTGCGCTGCTGCTGCTTGCACCGCTGCTGCTTGCACGGCTGCTGCTTGCACTGCTGCTGCTTGCACAGCTGCTGCTTGCACGGCTGCTGCTTGCACTGCTGCTGCTTGGACTGCTGCTGCTTGCACGGCTGCTGCTTGCACTGTTGCTGATGCTTGCACTGCTGATGCTTGCACCGCTGATGCTTGCACCACTGATGCTTGCACCGCTGCTGCTTGCACGACTGCTGCTTGCACTGCTGCTGCTTGCACTGCTGCTGCTTGCACGGCTGCTGCTTGCACTGCTGCTGCTTGCACAGCTGCTGCTTGCACAGCTGCTGCTTGCACGGCTGCTGCTTGCACCGCTGATGCTTGCACTGCTGCTGCTTGCACTGCTGCTGCTTGCACGGCTGCTGCTTGTACTGCTGCTGCTTGCACCGCTGATGCTTGCACCGCTGCTGCTTGCACTGCTGCTGCTTGCACGGCTGAGCTTGCACGGCTGCTGCTTGCACTGCTGCTGCTTGCACAGCTGCTGCTTGGACTGCTGCTGCTTGCACGGCTGCTGCTTGCACGGCTGCTGCTTGCACTGCTGCTGCTTGCACCGCTGCTGCTTGCACTGCTGCTGCTTGCACTGCTGCTGCTTGCACGGCTGATGCTTGCACTGCTGCTGCTTGCACGGCTGCTGCTTGCACCGCTGCTGCTTGCACTGCTGCTGCTTGCACCGCTGCTGCTTGCACTGCTGCTGCTTGCACCGCTGCTGCTTGCACGGCTGATGCTTGCGCTGCTGCTGCTTGCGCTGCTGCTGCTTGCACTGCTGCTGCTTGCACCGCTGCTGCTTGCACTGCTGCTGCTTGCACCGCTGCTGCTTGCACGGCTGATGCTTGCGCTGCTGCTGCTTGCGCTGCTGCTGCTTGCACTGCTGCTGCTTGCACCGCTGCTGCTTGCACCGCTGATGCTTGCACCGCTGCTGCTTGCACCGCTGCTGCTTGCACTGCTGATGCTTGCACCGCTGATGCTTGCACTGCTGATGCTTGCACTGCTGATGCTTGCACTGCTGCTGCTTGCACTGCTGCTGCTTGCACTGCTGCTGCTTGCACGGCTGCTGCTTGCACGGCTGCTGCTTGCACCGCTGCTGCTTGCACGGCTGCTGCTTGCACCGCTGATGCTTGCACCGCTGCTGCTTGCACTGCTGATGCTTGCACCGCTGATGCTTGCACGGCTGATGCTTGCACGGCTGATGCTTGCACTGCTGCTGCTTGCACTGCTGCTGCTTGCACCGCTGCTGCTTGCACTGCTGCTGCTTGCACCGCTGCTGCTTGCACCGCTGATGCTTGCACCGCTGCTGCTTGCACTGCTGATGCTTGCACCGCTGATGCTTGCACGGCTGATGCTTGCACGGCTGATGCTTGCACTGCTGCTGCTTGCACTGCTGCTGCTTGCACCGCTGCTGCTTGCACTGCTGCTGCTTGCACCGCTGATGCTTGCACGGCTGATGCTTGCACGGCTGATGCTTGCACGGCTGCTGCTTGCACTGATGCTGCTTGCACTGCTGCTGCTTCCACTGCTGATGCTTGCACTGCTGATGCTTGCACCGCTGCTGCTTGCACTGCTGCTGCTTGTACGGCTGCTGCTTGCACTGCTGCTGCTTGCACTGCTGCTGCTTGCACCGCTGCTGCTTGCACCGCTGATGCTTGCACTGCTGCTGCTTGCACTGCTGATGCTTGCACTGCTGATGCTTGCACTGCTGCTTCTACAGACTCCGAAGCGTCCTCCTTTCTGTTTAACCAGCTTAAGTTACAAACATTTGGGGGTCATTCAATGGGACATCAAAGAGTTGGAAGAACAGAGCCTCATGATAAACAGATCAGTTTTGAGGGAACTAGTAAGGAAAAGGTTAAAGTAGATGGTAAAGCGAGAGGTAAGGTTAGACAACTAAGGGGAAGAGTTGGTTTAAGTAAAGTAACAGAGCCTTTCAGTGTTGCTTAATGTCGTCGTCATAGAAACCGTGATATCCTGCACAGTTGCACCTCTTACACTTTTACACCAGTTCACTTCAGTGGTGGTGAAAGATAGTGCTCAGACACAACAGGTCTGTTGCACAACACAGGGGGGGCAGCAAAACGCGGAAGTGGAACAGGCTTAAAATACACAACCAGTGCTTAATTTGTGCCGGTGTTTTCCGGTGCTTAGCACCGGCACTTAATTATCAGGGCCGGGTCTACGCATTTGCTTCGCAAGTCACATGATGTTTTTTCACATTTACAGTGTCTGTACTCAGTGCGTGCAGCGCAGCCGCGGCGTTTTCATTGTGAGTCACGGCGACTAGTTGCTGCTGTGTGAGGCTCTTTAATAACTAAGCCTGCCATGAGGCTGAGCCCAAGTGCAAGAGAAGATTAATAAATTAATAAATATATGTTCATCATGCCGCAGCCGTAGGCCGCGGCCCTTAGTTCACACTACAGTGCAATGTCGACTGTTGCAGACAGTGTTGCCACTTGCCGGTGGGCGTTTCGCGGACACAAACACTTTGGGCGGGCTGGATGTTGGTTCTGATGGGGGGTAGGGGCTGTGCACGCAGCGCGCGGCAGCATGCGCAGATTTTTTCACAAGGCCACGCCCCACCATAACCACCACAGCTCACCACGTACGTCCATGAGTCATCATCGTCCCTGAAGTCCGCCGATGCCCGACCCGACCGACGGCGACATTGAGCCTGGACACTATGGGCAGGGCAGCCTGTGCAGTCATCGATCAGCCAGTAGTACAGTACAGACCAGTACTACTGTCTGGTAACAAGCAGCACCAGGCCGCGGCTGGCCGCCTAATCGTACAATCAGTTAGCAGTGCAGCCAGTGTGTCTGTGCCGACCGGCCCACCAGTAACGGTAAGACGTTAAACAGTAAACTATCCAAACTAAGAAGTCTAACTACTAGCGATGCCATTCTAATACTGTGCCAAAAGCAACGCTGTGGTTTTTTGGGTTTGGGTGGTGGCATGATTGGACGGTCCGCTTGTAAGATCACTGTACTGTCGGAGCCACCCGGCCCGTCCAGACACGCACGCACGCACGCATGCAGCCCGGGGGCGGGGTAGCCCTCGGGTATAAATAAACGGGCGTAAGACCGCACGTGGTCTTTGCCCCTAAGCAATAGCTAGACTCTGTGTCGTTGTCTTAAGCACAGTGTGTAGGTTAGGCCCCACTACGCGGCCTAGGTTATCCTTGCCCCAGCACAACACTACAATCACCTGCGTGCTGGGAGGCTATGTAAGATACGATTAGGCTGCATCCGTGTGATTCATTCGTTCAGATCAGATTCACTAGTATTAGCCCGCCGCCACGCCCGCCGGCCGTAGGAGTACACTTTTGATATCTGGATAGGGCCTGCCGGCGCTGCAGTAATGGCCTGCGGGTTTAAGTAAGTTAACAAAAAAAGCCCAAGGCCCTACCGGCCCAGCCCCTGGCTCGCTGACGTCTGTGCGCTAAATCAACAAAATAAATGCAAGGAGAGAATAAAAACAAAAAAATAATAAAGTCAAATATGAAGTGTGGATTATGCCGGGCGAAAAGCCTGCTTCTTTCAAGTATAATTTCCCACAACAAACAATCCTTCTGAATGACCAGGTGAGGCAAATCAATAGCACGAGATATGAGTTAACAACTAGGTGTTGTTTTGGCAGCCTTTGCTGAACGCGAACAGAAGAACATTTTCCATGCGTTTATCTAGCCGGGCTTATAAAATTATGGAAATACCTCAGAAAGGCTGTTGAATAGTGAAACGCATAGCGGTTGAAAATTGCCTATTCGTCTTTCAAACTTCAGTGTAAACTACTTTAACTCCAAACGTGCTGGCTGGTGCGCAGCCCGCACTAATTAGATACCAGTCGACAAAACACAGTTTGGTTTCACTTTCCCAGGCCTTCCCTAAAAGACAGGCATAGGCAGGCAGCAGCAGCATTTGTTCCCTCTTCCTTCCCTCAAAGGGGTCTGAACTAATTAAGGAACAAACTACTGGTGTGTTTGCAGTGTGTTCCAGAGTGTCAGATATGTTAACTAAAAGTGTCGCTGTTTGACGAAAATTTAACTAACTAGGGGCAAGGTCACTTGGAGAGAGCAGAAAGTACACGGGGGCTCGTGGGTCACCGCCAAAGGGCCGGCCAAGGAGACCAGGGTCCGTGGCATTAGCCACAAAGGTGAGGAAAAATGTCTGTGTCGTGTGTCACGTCACCATAGGCATTGGGGTGTAAGCAAGGTTGTTCTGCTGGACTGGTATTTAGGCAGAGACAGCCGGCTAAAGCAGTTGTCAATAAGAACAAGTCTACTTTTTTTCTTCACTGTTGTCTTAGAACAGAGCCGAACTTCATTGCCTCTGCGCCAGAGTAGGTGTTTGACAGCATGCACAGCGACAAAGAAAAATGATGTACAGTAAGTTAGAAATTTCAGGAGCTGTTATCAACAAACCGAAAATGCTCTTTGAATAAAACCAAAATATGTTTCCACCTCCGATCTTTTTTCGCCGTGTTTCTTTTTGAGACGGACACTGATTCAGCTCACCAAACAATAGGGCGGGTAGTGGGCACTTACGAGGTAAGGATGACGTCCTACATTGGGTGGTGAAGCTATATCCTTGTTCATGCCCATTGCCCACATAGCAGACCAGTGTCAAGCACCAGAGAGCCCTGTACACAGAGGTGGCTTTGCCAAAACGCCCGGGTAGTGGAGGCGGCATCGCGCTCAAGTCTGGTTAAGGTAATTGAGTTTAACCTGTGCGCTCACATGCAGACTGGCCCTGGATTTGTTACCCCAAGAATCTTCTTTTCAACTCCAATAGGGTCTGTTGTGGCTTCCAACACTGTTATTGAGGTTAAAATGACTTGCGCAAATACTTCATTGGGAATTTTTAACTGAAGTTTCTCATGATGAGGCAAAGGATGCCTCTCCAAGATGGAATAGGGGGTTTTGTGCGAGTCAAGGGGGAGAGTTGCCTTTCACAGCGGGGTCGTGCAGAGGGAGAGGGCTTCATGGTTTATGCATGTGAGGGAGAGAGAGATTTTGAATACACGCGGAAGGGGAGCCAGTGATTCTAATCTTAGGCGGGCAAAAAGGGCCAGGGTGCCTAAAATGGCTGTCATGTATACACGGGTACAGGCCTTTGCCGGCAGTAGGATGTAGTTAAATGCTTTACGGTATTTAGGATATGCGCAGGAAGAGGAGTGGGAAAAGGGAAATGAACGTTGCTTATGTACATCAATATGTCTATTTTTCTACAGTCGCCCCTTTTTACATAGCAAAAGTTCATTTTCGTGATCGATGATGGTACATATAAACAGGGACGGTCGCAGAATTAGCATTGTCAATATTAGCATATGGTATATAATCATGGACAGTTGATGTGTTTGGCAGAATACGGCACATAGGAGATTGCATTTGTCGAGTTCCTATCATTTCAAAGCACTACATAGCATAAATGTCTCTGACTAAAAATGTAACCAATGAACAGTTTTGACCAGGTTGATGAGAGCGGAATTCAGCTCAAATACAATATTTCTTCGTCCCAGTGTCTTTTTGTCAGTGAGCCATCACTGGTAGGCTCTAGTCCAAGTACTTTCGTTGGCGCTGTTGAGCACCGGCGGTGGAGCTATGGGTCCAGCTCTGTTCTATCCTTTCGCGTTGCAGGGTGCGGTCAGTCTTCTGCTGTTAGACCACAGTCCTGTTCCCTAAACAATCCGGTTGGCGGCGCCTTATGCTCGGCGCCCACAGTTCTATGGCAGCACCCTATTCCCAGTGGAATGCAGTTCGTTCCTTTGGCAAAAAGTCACGTGGAGAAGAGGGTGAGTGTGGTTCAAATAGTCGATAGGGGAGAGGGTGGAGCTGGGTCAGAGTTCCTGGGACACGCAAAAAGGGACCAAGGGAGCAAAGGATAACAAGCAGGCAGGCCCGTCAATCGGGCCCAAAGAAGGGGGACGGAGACTCCAGGCACGCGTGGGTTCAGCAGACGGAGGGCTTCAAGGCGGCCCACCGTTTTTCATTTTCCACTTTGAAATTGCGGTCTCGTCCCGTATCCTGTTTTTCTACGGCTCCACCTTTGGTCGAGGTCACACGAGTCCCAAGATCCGCAGCCAGGCTGTACGTCACTTCCGACCCATCTCCTTCGGTGATCGTGAATCTTTGAATAGGTACAAGACAATGTTTCAGTGAAATGGCAAAAGAAGATATCTATGCATGCTGAATTCCTCCCTCAATTATACGCTCATTGGTCACAGTCAGAGGTCCATTACCAAGCAGTGCACGTGTCAGTATTCCTACTGGGCTCATGGCAGGTCTATTCATCGTCTTATTTATAAATCAAGTGAGGTTCCCATCAACTGTGCATTACATCATATTCAGCATTTTACAGAACATTTCCCATCAGGACTGGCTATCCCTTTTGAACAGGGCGGGGGTGCTATTATCGAGAGTCAGGCAAAACAGGGTCTTCTCGAGGGTCAACAACTACTCATGTGTATCAAGTTTATATTCGGGACAGCAATTGGGGTTTACCGAAAAATGGGGCGGGGATGCTTCGGGCGCTTGCGCTTGGGTGCAAAAAAATAAAAAAAAGGGGGGTGGGGCAATCCGGGCGTTGGGAGTTCAATCTGGTCGTTGGCGTTCGCCTCTGAAGAACAGACATAAGGTGCCATTGACATACAGTTCCCCTATAAGTGGCCAGATTTGGGGGACTTCAGTCGTCTTACCTGTCCTTTCCTTCTCAGCCAATTCAAGTTCATTCATTTTTGCAGAAAGGAGAGGCAGTAATATGGCGAGATACAATTATTTTAAGTTTCGGCCAATTTTCGCTGAACACCTTTGCGTTTAATATATATCAAATCAGACTGATGCCGGTGGGGCACAATTTTACAAATGAAAGAGAGAGAATAGGCAGACTCTCATAGAGAGTGAGAGTCGCCAGCAATCTAAACGAGCCATTCGGTACACGTATGACATGTAGGGAGAGAGAGAGAGAGAGAGAGAGAGAGAGAGACGTGTACAAAAATAGGTCATTTAGTGCGCTCACAACACGGAACAGCAAAGGTTAGGTAACATGCAGATACAGACAGAGGGAAGACATAAATCCGTACATTATACACAAACTCAGACAGGGAGGACGGCACATGTATTACACATATATAAGACATTCATGACAAGACAGGAAACAATTGTTAGCCTACAACATCTGTTTTTATCCGTATATCCTACGTATCTTTACTATCCTGTTTTATCTATGTGCTTGCTCTTTCTACCCTTCCCCCCTTTCCCTTCTCGCTTGTCACGCCTGCGAGCGTTCCCAATTACCAATACTAACACCTCGGCTGGTCGATCAGTGATTAACCTGGTCGTGCTAGTTACCCATGGTTGGATCTTAAGCCATTTTTCTGTTCCCTCCTGTGGTGGGAAGTTCTCCAGGCTGAGGCAACGGCAAGCATTGATCGGGAGAACAGTCGGGCAGCTTGGCTATATCTATAAGAGTGTGAGAAAGGGGGTAGTGCATTTTGAACATCAGCAATATTTCTAACTTCCTAGACGGGTGGTGCCGTGGCAACCCTTACCTGTATAATTTTTCTTTGTCCTTTCCCTACCTAGTCAAACGTCCAGTTACATTATTTAGCACGTCATTTCTAGTCAATTTTTCGTCATTCAGTACTTGTCCAGTTTCTATGTCAGTCCATCCTCTCAGTCGCTATGTCCTAAGGAGGAACAGTCATGTTAAGCCTACGTCTTTAAAAAGTTTATCTGTTATAACGACTAAACACAGATTTCCCCTTTTTCCTTTTTCGTCGGTGGTCCGACCGTCGCTCTTCCATACTTCAGTCGACGTTCTGACGTGACCTGCAGAAGGGAGGAAAAGAAGGGGTAGGGGGGGGCAGCATTCAAAGCACATCATCATGCAGTAGTTCAAAAATGTTTTACCTACCATATACTCGCCCTATCTCCCCGTACCGCATTCCCTTGCCCCTTCGGAATTTCAGCCCAGAGGGACCAGTGGTGTCATATAGACAATCATTGACGATCTGAGTATCTACATGAGCTACCTGGTCGTAACCGTCTTTATCGGGTGCAAGGGTGACGGTCAGAAGGCATTTTCTGTGGTGTCATTTTTAAGGGTATCTGAAAACACTTTTCCGGTTGCTTGTGGCACATAAGGTAGCTGCCAAATATCTGATCCCTTTTGATCTACATCCATCATCATACTTGATCTTCGCTCGCAGTAGTAAGGCATTACAAAACTTATTAATGCAACTGCAACGACCATGCTTTCTCCTTCAAAATACTTTTAATAAACGGAATTGGTAGCAGTTCATTTCATAAAGTGCAGCAGTGCAAATAAAATCGTATTGAAATTACCTTACAGAGCAGACATGATGCATGTCAAAAATTCATTATTAATCAATTCATAATTCATTATCCAATACTCATTCTTTATCTAAATTACACCAATTCATTTTCCAACTCATAATCAGTACCCACCCTAAGTCAATTCATTGTCCAAGCACATGCTCAATATCCTTCATATCTACTTTCATTATCCAAAACGTTATATATATATATCTCGGGGTTAAAAAGTTGCAAGGTCATGGTACAATAAAGTTCATTCAAAAACTCTCATTTTGTGTCGGCGACATTTTGGGTGGGGTCAGGCGAGTTCCAGCACAGTCAGGATGTCTCTAGTCTTGCATGGTTGGCCCAGAGCCTTCCGTTGGGAATTCAAAAAGTTTCGTGCTATAAGGTTAACAGTCTAACAATATGGACCATGAGTCAAAGAGTGGGAAGGGCGGCAACAATTTTCCTACCGGGTCATCCTGGTGTTCCTCCGGAACTGAACAAGTCTGTGCCGTGGCTGCATTTTAGCCAGTTCTAATCCGAGGCTGGCGCCGGCAGGAGTTGCACCGATGTCGTGGTTCCCGGTGAAGGGGGCGGGGGCACCCATGCAGGGGGTCGGGGGCCCCCCGGCTCTTATAGAATCTTCAAGGTCGAGGAGAGGCGATATGGAGCGAGTGCCCGTCCTGGGCAGAAGACCGCTTTATGATGTTGACCCTCTTTAAGTAAGAGCATTGGGGTGTGGCTGGAAGCCTCCACCTGGAGGGAGGTGGGGGAGGGTCGTTCGCGCCGCCTCCCCCTTCCAGCGACCCCGCGCCGTTCCTCGGCTCCGTCGTCTTCGATATCGGCCATGCCAGCCATTGATGATGGGGGGGGGTGGTCGGCGGCTGAGGCAAGACAGCCCCCCCCCTTTTCCTTGACATGTGGCGGGACTACCTGATTTGCCGCCGTTTTCGCCTTGGCTTCGGCCTTTGACAAACAGGCGATGGCATGCGGCGAATTCGAAATGTGGCGGGACTACTTGATTCGCCGCCGTTCTCGCCTTCGGCTTCTGCCTTCTTCGTGGGTCTGACCAGGCGAGAGACAGAAGGGGGGGGGGGTGGTCGGTGGCTGAGGCAAGACAGCCCCCCCCCGTGGCCTGCAGGGCAGCGGAAGAGGAGAGAAGGAGAGGACTCTGCCATTCTTTGGACCGCCTGCCCAACATCATCTCCTCCCGATCGTGGTCAGGCGGGACCCTCGTACCTCGAGGCCTCGCCTTCCGGATGGGCGTAACTGCGGACCTGTTGCACTTCGGGAGTTTTCCGGAATGGGGGTAGGTACCTATTTGATTGTTTCTATTTCATGTGACCGTTATTTGGGCGTGGCGGGCAATGAGGCAGGCATGTTGGGAGCAGGAACAGGCAGTGAAGCCTAGCTGCCTCGTGGCTATTTTTGCTGTCAAACTTTTCGCCATTTTATATTTCTTGTTACGAACTATTTCTAATGTTTCTTATTTTTTTTTGGTGAAGTCAAAAGCTCATCAGGGGGTTACTGACTTAGCCTGATTTCCTTTTTATTTTTCTTTCTCTTCCTTAGCGTGTTTCGAGCTAAAGCTTTCTGTTAGTAGGGAACGGTGATCACTTCATATTTTTATGTGTCCTTTTCACTGGGGGGGGGGGGTGGTACATCTGGACGGACCAGACGAGTCCCCTCCAATAAATGGTCCGGGGTGGAACGAGATTATCGATCAAAAGGGGAACATATATTCCTTCATTAGGGTATCATCCTGGACGGACCGAGCGATGTACTTCCATTTACCAGGGTAGCCTCCTGGACGGACCAGTCGGTCTATTTCTACTAAATGGCCCATGAGTAGAGAGCATATGTCCTCCATAAGAGTAGTCTCCTGGGCGGACCATGCGAGCTACCCCACAATAACCAACCAGTGGGGAGTGGGTAGGACTGACGAATTCACAAAGGGGCATAACCTACCCTTTTCTGCTTGCAAAGACTAGATAGAATATCTCTATTCCACGTTGTTTGCAGGCGGAAAATACCTCAAACGAAACAATGCCTGGAACAACAATGTCCAGGTTTTCAATCAATCAGTGGGGAGAAAAACAGGCATGACGGATTACAACGGGGACAAAAGTCTGCATTACCTGCCCTTCGCTATCCAAAAAGGAAGACAGAATATTTCTACTCGTCTCAGTTTGTAGACAGGGAAGATCTCAAAAGAACAACAATCGATTATTAATCGACTTCAAACAATCCAGTGGGGAGAAAGGTAGGCATGACGGCTTAATACCGGGGACAAAAGTCTACATTACCTACCCTTCTCTATCTGCAAAGAGGGACGACGTTCCTATTCGCCGCTGTTTGCAAACAGAGAATGTCTCGTTCTCAAAAGAGAACCAATATGTCAAGTAGCCCTCAGAGCTAAATGAACCAATACCAACAATGCCAGTATACAAATACCGGTTTTCAATACAAACAATCAATCAATCAGGTGGACAGAGCCACCCTACCAATCAGGCGTAAAAACACCCTACTTAATCTTACCCGGACCGGACCATACGGATAGTTCTTCGACTTCCTCCTCCAGCGCCCGATCGTTCTCTTACTCCATGTAGCATTCCTGTGGGATTCCAGTCAGGACAATAGGTCACTTGAAGAGAGGTCCGTTCAGAATTGGTGAAGTTCTGTCGATCGGCCGCCGGGCGAGGGCCCTCTCAAGGCAGGCATGCCCCGATCATTTAGACGTTCACTTCTTCGTCTGGATCTCTCTTACCGAACCCTATGTCACTGATGGGCCCCACGTTGGGCGCCAATTGTGGAAAATGCAAACCATCTTCCTATCGATGCCCAGGCTGCTGGCGCAAACCGCCTTAGTTCCCATGTTGAGTAATTACCAAAATAAAGAGACGGGCGCTGGAAGCAGGAATCAAGAGCAGAGTTTATTACTCATGAGGAGAGCCAGTCATTTCGGACACGAAACACAGTGTCTTTCGGGAGGTGCTCTAACAAGTGAGCTGAGACTCTGGCTTTTTATACTCTACAGAACACATGATAACACAATCAGGACGGTGTGACGCAAAAGGAAAGACATCCCCATAATCCTCGTGGTGATCCTACCCATATACATTCACAATGGGGGCCCTTGACCTGCTGATAAGAGGGGAGGTCAATCACGCAACTGAGTGTTTTGCAGGATGTGTACGCCTGATCATAGCCCAAGGGGTGGGGGTGGCTAAGACCAATAGAGGATCCTTTGAAGAGGAGTGACTTCATACAATAAGGGCAGTAAATGGTATCTCCTGGCTCAGGCGATGGCCTCGGACATATGTGGTCAGCCGGACTCGGGGGAAAAGGGTCATCAAAGGAGTGGTATTAATGCCGCGTGGACAATTGAGTGCGGAGGGAGGGCTTGTCAACAGAGGGGCATTCATGGAAGGGAAGGAGGTGCTGGTCAGGCGCGGCCGTGACCCTCAAGGACAGGGCTCTGCGTAAGAAGAGGGTTTATGACTTGTTTACGTGAGGAGAAGGGAGGGGTAGCCAGGGTGGACACAAGGACAGAGTCACACAGAGAGCGAGAGAGATCTTATGACCCGTACATGAGAGCGGGGGCAGTCAGGTGCAGCTGGGGGAGGGCTATGTCTGCTAAGGCAAAGGATGCCTCTCCAAGATGGAATAGGGGGTTTTGTGCGAGTCAAGGGGGAGAGTTGCCTTTCACAGCGGGGTCGTGCAGAGGGAGAGGGCTTCATGGTTTATGCATGTGAGGGAGAGAGAGATTTTGAATACACGCGGAAGGGGAGCCAGTGATTCTAATCTTAGGCGGGCAAAAAGGGCCAGGGTGCCTAAAATGGCTGTCATGTATACACGGGTACAGGCCTTTGCCGGCAGTAGGATGTAGTTAAATGCTTTACGGTATTTAGGATATGCGCAGGAAGAGGAGTGGGAAAAGGGAAATGAACGTTGCTTATGTACATCAATATGTCTATTTTTCTACAAGTGTCAAGCACCAGAGAGCCCTGTACACAGAGGTGGCTTTGCCAAAACGCCCGGGTAGTGGAGGCGGCATCGCGCTCAAGTCTGGTTAAGGTCATTGAGTTTAACCTGTGCGCTCACATGCAGACTGGCCCTGGATTTGTTACCCCAAGAATCTTCTTTTCAACTCCAATAGGGTCTGTTGTGGCTTCCAACACTGTTATTGAGGTTAAAATGACTTGCGCAAATACTTCATTGGGAATTTTTAACTGAAGTTTCTCATGATGTACAGTTAATTATAATTTTTTGAGCCCAATGCACTTAGTGCATTTTACACCGCCTGGGTGCTCCTTCAGGACTCAGGAGTATTTCTGTGGTATGTGTCCCTTTTAGTGAGTTTCTTGTGGCTGTAAGATCCCATTCGGAGCACTGTATTATCAGAATGGCGTGCTTATCTAACCTGCCCGCAGCTAGGCAATAATGTTTTAAGCCAGACTGCATGTGTGATTTGAGGCCGATGAAATATTGAGCGCCAGGTGTCCGGCACTAGCCCGGATGTCCCTAGAACACCTTTGGAATGCTCGGCTGGTTAGACCTTCACAATAGTTAGACAACCGGGAAACCCTTTTGCAGCATTGGATTTGAATACCAGCTTATAAATGTCAACTTGTTTGATAAGTTTAAAGAGAACACAGGCATTAAGTTCAATTCTTGACTTGAATCTATAGTCCACACTTGAAATGGCCACCTGAGAGCACTGCTGATTGGATGTTTTCCTGCCCCACCACATTATAAAATCACCCAACATTACTGATCCTTCTAGCACCACAGGTTCTTCCCCTAGATGCTTACCATGTTTTCTCTTAAATTCAGCAGATAGATACGCTTTTTTGCCATGAAAGACAAATGCACACCTTCCGAACGATACAAGAGAATTCCTCTACTATAATGTTGCTGTGTGCAAGACAGTACTCCGAGACCATGCTATCCCCAAAACACCATCTCCTCTCTGTTTAAGTTATTTCTCGCTCTGCCTGAGGCACATACTTACTGGTCCCTTTCCACACTCTTCTCATGCCTGACCACGTGTTTCTTTTGTATCAAAGCCAGTTGAAGATGTGGGTGGAGCTAATCGAGTAAGTGGGTGGAGCCAGTGGAGGGAGTGGGTGGAGCCAGAGAAATGTAGGTGTGGCCTCCGACAAACATTTTAGCACCTGCACTTCATATTTTACAAATTAAGCACTGTACACAACAATGTGGGTATTTCCAGTTTGCACGCCACCCTGCAAAGGGTTTCCTAATCCGTGTGGACCTCAAGTAACCTCTTTAGGAGGTAAACCAACAGAGTTTATTTAGGGTTTGGTGGTAGAGGAACAGATGCCCCCCACCCCAACCCAGTGAATCCTCCGCCCCACTTAGGGTGAACCACGTGGTTGTCGCGGCAGAGCCTCGGACGGCACTGCGGTCATACACCTGCCGCCGGCACTACGGTCATACACCTGCCGCCGGCACTGCAGTCAGACACCTGCAGCCAGCACTGCGGTCAGAAACCTGTAGCAGACACTGACGTCAGACACCTGCATCTGGCACTACACTCAGAACTCTGTAGCCGCCACTGCTGTCAGAAACCTGCAGCTTGCACTGTGGTCAGACACCTAGAGCTAGCACTGCGGACAGACTCTTGCAGCCGGCACTGACGTCAGACACCTGCAAAAGACACACAATTGATGGTCAGAATACAGAACAAATCAAAACATTCACCCCCAGTCAAGAGATCGGGGTTAGATCCATCATTCTTTTGCTCACCATGTTTTGGTTGTTTTTGCATTTGTCAGACACCTGCAGCCAGCACCACTGACAGAAACTATGGTAGTGCAAACTCCACAACGCAGATAGGTTAGTAAGCACCTTATTGGAGCATCCAGGCACCCTGAGGGTAGCTGTGGAACCAGCCACAGAACTCACCATAGAAGGCAGGATGCACATTGAAGCACAACACCATTAGATCAATAACTTTGAATGCATACAACATAAAGTTAGGCTAGCTAACGGACGGATGGACCTGCATCCTAACTTGTACTAGAACATTTCAGCGGAACACATATTGAGAACAAAGTGAGTTCTACTAAAGAAGGAACCTTACTACATACCTTCCTTCCTAATACAAAATAGGAAAAGAAAAACTAAATAACAACAAGATTGGGTGAATCCAATACCCTACTAATTCATGACAAAGTTCTCAAGCCTTTTAGGTAAAATCCTGTTCTTTTCTTTTCTAATACGTTAGGGACAGCACTCAACATGTTCGAAGCATGTCCCATCACTTCCAATACAGCATCACTCACAAAATCTGGGTCATTGCTACTATTCAAATCTCCCTGAACTGTTCCATTTACTTTTGCCAACCTGGCAATGCTCCACCAGTGCTCATTACTTAATAATATAGATATTTTTCCACCTTTCCTTACTCTAAACACATCCGAAAAGTTAGATTGCCCATTTTTTGTACATGTATAGGTAACTTGATATTGACTTTGTCACCCACTTTTAATGACATTCTTTTAGTAGAATACAGATTTGTCACGCTTTTCACTTTGTTTCCATTGTTACTTTTATCATTAACTAACGTATGCCTTTTTTAAATGTCACTAGTTTTATCATTCCAGAAGTTCTGGGTTATCGATCAATAATTTTCAAGGATTAAGACAAATCTCAACGGGTTGGCGAGGCTAGTGGTGGCTACCATGAGACCCCTCCTTGACTGCTGGTTGAAGAAGGCTGGTCCTGGATGTGCAGATCGTGGAAGGTGTGTGGCGCCCAGATCCTTTGGACCTCCAGACAGATCTTGGCCTCTGCCTTTTTCAAATATGAGGACTAAAAAATAATAATAATAATGTTATCATTAGCACATAACTAACCCTGAGCAAAGCACTATGATACGCTCGCGTAGTTTGCGCAGTTTGCGCTACTTCGCACTACGCAAACTGCATGTAGCACAGTGCAAACATGCGTAGCGTAGTGCAGCGGTCATTTTTTGCTTGCTCGTGGTTCTCCACTTCAAGTTGGCGACCGCGAGCAAGCAAAATGACATCCCGGCGAGACTTTTTCCTCGTTCGCGATCAGTAACATCAAGTTGCCGATCGCGAGCGTGGAAAATAAACCTCTCGGCGAGATTCTCAATGTGGGGAGGTCAGGTTTCGCAATGAGAAACTACCAGTCCGTGTTGAGAATGCTCCCGCTCGAGTAAAACGGGAGAAAACTACAGCTCGCACTGTGCAAGATGCCGTTTTCAATGATTGCACAGTGCCGGATGCTTGTCCGCACTGTGCAATCATTGAAAATGGCATCTTGCACAGTGCAAACAGGGTACTACGCAGTTTGCGAAGTGCTACGCGTAACTCACGTAGTGCGAAGTGCACTTTGAGTAGCTACACGTAGCGCTACTTCGCGAACTACACCCAGGGTTACACATAACCAACTCAGATTCAGCTCTTGTCTCAGTTTCCTTCCCTTGAGTTAACAGAAAAGGTGGAATCTTGGTGGTGCAGTGTGGTGTACAACAATAGGACCATATCAAATCCGCTAGATGTTTCTTGACATCTATACGTGCTTTAAGAGCCAATTGAATACATTCTTGTTAAACTGTTCTACTAACCCATTCAGATTCAGTGAATATAGCGATGTCTTTATGTACTGTACATTCACATTCTGAAGAAAGTTTGTAAACACCTTTGAGGTGAACTGTCTACCGTTGTCCGATACAATGCTCTCTGGAAAACCTTCCTTTCTGAAAATCTCTTGCAAAAACCCTATTACCGGTCCAGAACCAACTGGGAGACCCATTTCACCTCCACCCACTTAGAAAAGTAATCTATCACAACTAAAATATAAATCTTCCCATTTGAAATAACCTTATAAGAGCCTAATACATCAATAGCCAACTTTTTCCGTGGCTGATCAGAGACCGAGGATTGTAACATATAGGAATGTTGCATTCTAACGACTTTATCTTAATCCATAAACAACAAGCAATGCTTTATAAAGTTAATATTGTCATTGTCCATATCAGGACGCCAAAACAAATCCTTGACTTTTCTTTTTTTTTAATTTCAAAAGATTTTATTGTTATAGAAAAAGCAAATGAAGATACATAATACAAAGAAAGTGATACAGTTGAGATCAAGTAATCAAACAAAAAAAAAAAAGATTCATATGAAATACATCCATGAATAAGAGTATTCTGCTAGAAACAGAAAATATATTAAGGTAAAGCAAGTAACTTTAGACAGAATCTAAACTCAAAAGTATCACTATCAGCTGGTATAATCAGGAGAAGAGAGAAGAAGAAAGAAGAGGGAGGAAAAAAGAGGAAAAGAGGGAACAGGTAAAAAAAAGAGAGGGCACAGAGAAGAAGGAAAGAAGAAGGGAAAGAAGGATTTCCAATGAATAAACCCGACAGACAAGACGCCATTTAGACAGACACAACAAAGGGATATTGCTCAACCAACCCCTTTGATGACAAATCCATGTAATTATCCAAAGCTGTCCAAACCCCACTAGCAATAGACGGAGAGAGATGAGCATGATCGACCGAGGTATGAGCACTTCGTAAGAAGGAAACCCACGCCCACCAAGTATGATATGAAACAGAGGAGAAGGATTTCCAATCTATAAGAATCACTTTCACAGCAACGGTCAATAAAAGATCAAACAACTGTAACTCCATGGTATCCAAGGGGGGAGGAACTGGAGCAGCCAAAGGACCTAATAGAATTAATGGGAAAGAAAGTTGGAATTTAATACCAAAGATAAGCATGATGTGTTTATAAATGAGGTCCCAAAAGGGTTGGAGTAAAGAACATTCAAAAAACATATGTGGAAAATCACCTGGTGCTAATCCGCAACTCCAACATAAATTATCTTCTTTGAGATTGAGTGAATGTAAGCGGACAGGCGTCCAATGAAGAAGGTTGATAGAGAAAAAAATCCTTGACTTTTCTAACAATACCCGTTTGACCTAAGTGTCCCAAATTGGGAATTGAAATCAATTTATTCCTGATACCAACAGGTGGTACAACTAACTCACTTTTCAGAATTAAATTCTTGCTGAGGGTCAGCTCATCTCTAACCTTCAAATATGCACTAAAATCTTTAGACAGATGTTTTTCCAATGGCCATCCAGAAACAATATATTTGCTAAAAACTCTCAGCATTTCATAGCCTGAACTAGCCTTTAACCACTCTTCCTTTGACACCACTTGTGCCACTGAAAGTACCGCATCTTCGAACAGTTGTTACAGCACATTCTTCTTAAGGAAAACACTATTTACAGGTTCAACATCACTTGTTAGTGTTGACAAGCAGTCAGCTCTTACATTTTGCACGCCGGTACATAAGAACAGTAAAGGTATATTCATATAAGTTTGCCACCTGGATGGTGCCTTTCCAACTCCAATCTTAAACAACAAGGATATCAACGGTTTATGATCCGTCTTCAATTTAAAAGCCTAACCCCACACATATGTTTTGAAATGCTCCACTGCCCCCGCGCATCCTAGCACCTCTCGTTCTACTGTGGAATATCCGGTTTTCGTTAAAGACAGTGGCCTGGAAGCAAAGGCAATGGTGTTCTCAACCCATCCCTTAACTTGGCTCAAAACTGCACCTAAACCAGCGGCGCTGGGATCAACAGTAACTATGTTGTCAGCAGACTGAGCAAAAGGAGAAAGAGTTTACTTTCCACACTATCACTGTGGATAGATTTGACTGCCTGGGTATGTTCAGCAGTCCATTCAAAGTTGACTCCTTTCTTTAACAGCAATCTTAATGGGAGCACCATATCTACACACAGACCTAGAATGATATTCAATAATTTGTTTTGTGGTTCACTCATATTCCCTATGGACTTAAGAAGATCTTTCTAAGGAGATATACCTGTTCCTTTAATTAGATAACACAAAAATTCTACCACTGATGCAAAAAACGTACATTTGTCCAATCCAATTTTCATACCCTTT
The DNA here is from genome assembly GCF_964263255.1 of Lissotriton vulgaris. Lineage (NCBI taxonomy): Eukaryota > Metazoa > Chordata > Amphibia > Caudata > Salamandridae > Lissotriton > Lissotriton vulgaris. The sequence continues at coordinate 1,577,693,546 of NC_141696.1, forward strand.
GCTTCCGGTATTGCAAGTATCTAACTCACAGCCTCATGATGTTTGACCACAGAATCAGAATATATCAGAATGTCATCCTGGAATGCCACTGCCCCATCAGTGTTCTTGAAGAGACAATTCATCAGTTTTTGAAACATCAATGCGGAAAATGACAGTCCAAATGGCAGCCGAACATATCTGATTGTGCCATCAGGCGTTATAAACATGGAGCCCGATTCACAAAGACAACCTGAGACAAAGTATAACTTAACGACTTTTGGTATTCACAGAGGTCATTTATGAGTTGTATCTTTACGCCCACAGTCGGGCTGCAATCTCCAGCTGTGGCCGTACTCTCCGCACCCAGGCCGTACTCTCCGGCTGGAGCCGTACTCTTGGGCTCGGGCCGTACTGTCTGGCTCGGGTTGGATGAAGTGTAATCAATGGGCTGGAAGGCAATTTTTACAAAAAGGAACATTAGAAACGTGTTATAAATGGTGGAGGAGGTCATGAACATCAGTTTGGGCAGGAAAAAGGGAATGGCCGGACACTACATCATGTCCCAAAAAAGTTGACTCCTTTGCATCATGGTACAGGCAGTCCACAATTTGTGCTCCTCTCAGTGTTTACTGTAGTGTCAACACTCCAGGATGCAAAGGAGAAAACTTTTCTGGGATATGATGTAGTGCCCGGCCACACCCTATTCCCTGCCCAAACTTATTTTTATGACCTCCTCTCCTCACACGTTCCTAATGTTCCTTTTTGTAAAAATTGCATTCCGCCCCATTGATTACACTTCATCCGGCCCGAATCGGAGAGTATCACTCTTATCGGACAGTAGGCCCAGGTGCGGAGAGTACAGCCAAAGCCAGAGATTTTGACCTGACTGCGAATGTAAAGATACGACTCGTAAATGACATCTGTGAAGACCAAAAGTTGTAAAATTAGACTTTTGTCTCAGATTGCCGTTGTGAATCAGGCCCATGGTACTAAGCCTAGAATCTTCTGTTAAGTCAATTTGATGGTATGTGGCTTTTAAATCTATTGTGGTAAAATATTTAGCCCCATCTAAATTTGCTAACAGTTCCTGAACTTTAGATAAGGGATGGCATTCCACCACAACTTGTTCATTGACAGATCTCAGGTCAATACACTTCCAGAGCTCCCCATTTCTTTTAACCAAAACTGTGGGAGAAACCAATTCTGATACATCTACAGGCTCAATTACCCCTTCATCACACAACTTCTTTATCATTTCTGACAATTCATCCCTCACAGATGATGGTACATTCCTCAACTTAGGTTTGGTAGGTGTAGCTACTAATAATTCAGTTTTAATACACTTTCTCATCCACAGCCCTTTTATGCCTAACATAGGCTCCTAAAATTAATCTGCATTTTTTTTTAAAACATTATTAATACTCAAATATTGTAATTAATACCTGTCTAATTATACACTTCCCCACCCACAACATTTTAATATATAACAACCCTTTCCTAAAAATTATTTTGTATATTTTTAATACATATCCTAAGCTATTTTGAAAAATATTCAGATATATATTTAAATATTTTTTATATGAATACTCTATTATATTAATGTATACTTGTATATTAATACACTTCCCCCCCATGACTCCAATACCCCTAGCATCCCTCTCCTAATACATATTTTTCATATTTTTAGATAATATGCAACTATAAAATGTATAATTTACTTATTACTTAAAATATTTAGTTTCCATTGTTACTATTTTTATTTTAAATAATACCAATTTATTAATACACTTCTCCCCCATTACTCTTTACCTCTTATATCCCATTCCTAAAAAATAATTGATCTACTTTTTTAGTACATTATTTTAGCGTATAAAAACGTATGGCTATTTTAATTCTTCTTTATAAATCACTTAACATACTTACCATTACTTACCCATACTTACCATTATGGGTGGTAAAGGCATGCGTTGTAAAGGCATGCATTGTACAGGTATATGCGTGGTAAGGGCATACTTGGTAAAGGTAGATGCTTTGTAAAGTCTTTGTGCTAATGGCATGGCGGGGTTAAGACTGCATTATAATGGGTACTTCCTGCTTTTTTTGGTGGGTGTGAGGGAGTCTGGGCAGTTTTTAATCCATTTAATCCTTTTTTTGAAGTTGCTGATGTCCCTGTTGAGATTTTTAGTGGTTACTGGTTTAGTTCCTGTTGAGGGCGTTCAACCGGCCGCTGAGGCTTGGTGTGCGATACTGGTGGTGCATTGACTTGTGGTGATTTGGAAGTGGATGATGGAGTGGTCTATCCATGTGAGTGATGAGGTGGAGTTGTATTTGATGTTGTCGCTAATGGCGTAGATTGGGTCCAGTGTGAGTCTTGCGATGTGTGTTGAGGCTGTGAAAAGCTGGGTAAGTACGATGTGGTCCAAGTTTTCCAGGAGTGCTGCAGAGCATAGGTCTGCTTGGTCTTCTAGGTGGAAATTGAGGTCGCTGAGCAGTACGAAGTCTCTGGAGTTGATGGTGAAGGTGGTCATTAAGTCTGTGATGAGGCTGCTGAGGTTGGCTTGTGGTCCAAGTGGTTGGGGGACGAGGGTTCCCTTCAGGGTAGTTTTCTTTGGCGATTTGTAGTTTGAAGTGCATGTGTTCCATGAAGGGGGTGTACTTTTCCAAGGATGTTGAGCATTTGATGGATTCCTTGTGGATTGTTGTGAGTCCTCTTCCTGGCTTGTGAAGGCAGTCCTGTTGTACGATCTTGTAGCCCTTTGGGATTGACATGGTGATGATGGATGATAACGCGGAGTTGGGCCAGGTTTCCGTGAGGAAGAAGAGGTCTGGTGCATCGGTGCTGAGTAATTCACAGATCTCAGTTGCCTGTTTGCTGCGAGATTGTGTGTCGACTAGCATGCATGCAAGCGAGTGTTACCGTGCAGGTGCAGGTTTGTTGTGTTGTGTGGTGTTGGGTGAGGGTGTTGATGGTGTTGCTGCTTGAGTTGTGTGTGTGTGGGCTTCTGCTGGAGAACTGGCATTGGGTGCATGTGAAGGCTTCTCCCTCTTCATTGCGACGCCTACTTAAGGCGGACTCGCTTGTCTTTCATTCAGATTAGGTGCTGCATTAGCGCAGGTCGCGCTGCCAGTGCGCTGTGTTTTTAAAATTACCAGTCTTGTATTTTCGTTATTTTGCTTGGATTCTCCCTTGTTTTTACTACTATTCTGCCTGGGTACTCGTCCCCTTACCTGCACTTAATTTTTGGAAAGCGCACCGCCGTTTGGCGGGTCCGGGTCCCGGGGTTGGACTCTTCTGGGCGCCATCTTGGCTTGGGTTAGTGGAATTTTAGGCGGGCGCCATCTTGGAGCGTCCCGACGCTCGAGCTCTTCATTGCGACGCCTACTTAAAGTCGTCCTCTCCCGCGCAGCGGGACCGCGCAGTGGGACGCCGTCGCTTAGCCGGAGTCGTGCCAGAGTCCTGCCCGTCTGCGCTCGTCCGCGTCGAGGAAGCGTGAGCGGGGCCTGGACTCTGGCATTTAGTCATCATACCATCATGCAGAATACCTTGACGCTCAGGTACAATCGCGCCGCTCTGCTTTCTATTAGAGAGAGGCTCACGGTGTGTGTTCATGATCCTGTGCACCCGTTGTCGGGTCATTATGACTGTGCCTGTGGCAGTCTGTCACTTGATACCCCGTCTGGGGTGCGCTCTGTGGAAAGGAATGCCCCAAATACACGTACTAATATCTCTGAGCGTGTACTTAGCATCTGGAGTCTGAACGTGAGATCGTTGGTCAAGCACCATCAGTCCTTACGTGACATGATCGAAAAGGACTCTCCTGACCTCATCTTCCTCACTGAGACTTGGCTTCAGGATGCGGACACTGCAATAATCAATCTGGCATTCCCTTCCAACTACACAGTGTTCACTCTTAACCGCACTTCTAGAGGGGGTGGCATAGCTATGGTGATAAAATCCTGCTTCCCGACTGAATGGAAAGCTCTTGACTTACCAACGTGTGAGAGCGCTTCTTTTAAGATAGCCTTCAGTCATCAGTTTACACTTAGCGGTATGCTTATCTACCGCCCGCCAGGGAACGACACTGTCTTCAAGGCCGCTCTTGCTGACGTGGTCAGCTCTTTAGCTCCGAGATGTGCTAATTTTAACATCGTAGGCGACCTCAATATCCATTTTGATCAGGGGTCATCAGCACCTATTAATACCTTGCTAGCGGACCTTGAAGCCATGCAAATGATCCAACTAGTTACCTCCCCTACCCACACAGGAGGTCATATCCTTGACCCCTTCTTTACCACACTGGAGCGGGCTAGGGTCTCTGACCCGATGGTGGTAGGCTGGACTGATCATCTGCTGGTTAAAGTTTCATGTCCTATAGATGACCCACAATTTAAACCTGTGGACAGGCTGATCCTTAAAAGAAATTGGCATAAGCTCAAACTGGAGGAGTTCTATAAGATCTTGGAGGCGCAGCCCCTGGCCAATCTGCTGAATGTGGAACAAGGATACGAGCAGTTTCGTAACTGGGTCCTAGCCGCCCTTGACTCTCTTATACCGATGCGCTGGTCGAAATGCCATGCTAAAGTTCCCAGTCCATGGTATAATGATACTCTTGCCGAGCTTAAGAGAACGTGCCGGCAAGCTGAGAGGGCGTGGAGGAAATCCTTTGATCCCACCTTGAAATCTTTGTATTTTGCCCAGCTTAAGATCTATCACAGGGCAATCTGTCAAACCCGGGCCGCACACTATGCTTTCGAGTTTCAGATTAGCCCCAACCCGTCTAAATTAATCTTTAAGGTTCTCAAAGACCTTATGGGGAAACAGGCCACCTCGGTGGAAATCTGCACGGACTCTCACTGTGAAAGTCTGGCATCCTTTTTCGTGGAGAAAGTGCAGGCGATCTACCGAGGATTTACGTCATCTGTGCCCGATGCTGAGCAAACTGGTGTGAGGGCTACGGTTCATGAAACTCTGTCCTCCCTGCCAGTAATGTCTGACGAGGTCTTTGATACTCTGAGCCTCAAAATTAAATCCGGTTCTCCATTAGATCCGCTGAAGCCAGAGTTATTCAGACTTCTTCCTCCCCTATGTCGTGAGCCTATACTGGATCTGATCAATCTATCGCTCACATCGGGTGTGGTCCCCTCATCCTGGAAGCAGGCAGTGGTCAGCCCAATTTTAAAGAAGCCTAACCGTGACCCCCTATTACCAGAAAACTACCGTCCCATCTCCCTCCTGCCCTGGACCGCCAAGGTAACTGAGGCACACGTGAACTCCATCTTGTCCGCCCACCTTTCTCAAAATAACATTCTAGACCAGAGCCAGAATGGTTTTCGTGCACAACACAGCACCGAAACTGCACTGCTCTTTATGACCGAGCACTTGCGAACGGTGCTGGATGCTGGGCAGACAGCGGCGCTCCTCCTGTTAGATCTGAGCGCCACGGTGTCTCACGACATTCTGATCCGGCGCTTGGAGGGAGTGGGAATTGAGGGGACTGCTCTCCAATGGTTTCGCTCTTTCCTCTCGGACCGGTTTTTTAAAGTGGCTATTCCACCTTGTCAGTCCTCTTTCCATCCACTGGGGCTGGGGGTTCCGCAGGGCTCTGCGTTGAGCCCCACTTTGTTCAACCTATATGTGAAACCGCTGGCTGCAGTCGTCAGACAATGTGGCCTAACCATGACATCGTATGCCGACGACACGCAGCTGGCGGTGACACTCAGCGGTGATCCCGAGGTGAACGCACCCAGATTCCGTGCAGGACTCATAGCCGTGGCAAATTGGATGCGAACTAACTGTCTGCAGTTAAATGCCAAAAAAAACGAGGTCCTGATCTTAGGAAAGCAGGCGGAGGTCTGGGGAGACCAGTGGTGGCCTCCAGAATTGGGGGTGACTCCCATCCCAGCTGCCGAAGTTCAGAACTTGGGGGTCTGGCTGGATCCTACACTCTCCTTCACCAGCCACACGAAGAAGGTTGCAGCTACCTGTTATGGTATTCTGCGAGGGCTGAGACCGGTCCTCAAATTCTTCGAACCCCCTACTCGGCAACTGGTGGTCCAAGCCTCCATTCTTTCGCGGCTGGACTACGGGAGCGCACTGCTGCTCGGAGTGAATCAGGCGGAGGCTACTAGATTGCAAAGGGTGCAGAATGCCGCGCGCGAGCCATCGTTGGCCTTCCTAGACAGTGCTCTGTCTCTGCAGTTTTGACCTCTCTCCACTGGCTGCCGGTCAGACAGAGAATTAAATTTAAGGCTCTCTGCCTGACATTTAAAATCTTGAAGCTTTCCTCTTCTCCAGCCCTCGCTAAGCTTGTTTCCTCCTATGTTCCTACGCGGTCTCTTAGATCAGAATTTCTCCATCTGGCGGTCAATACACGGTTTAGAATGAATAGGATGGGAGGTCGCTCCTTTCGAGTATTAGCGGCAGGATTATGGAATTCTCTCCCTGTCCATATTCGAGCCTTGAACAGCCTTACTTCCTTTAGGCGCGCCATAAAAACTTTTTTGTTCCCAATCGCTGACTGATTCCTTCCTCTCCTTCCCAGCATCGATTTGTTGTGTTGTGGTACCTGATCAGGCGCCGGGACGCCCCTTGGCTGGGGCAGCTGCGCGCCTTATAAAAACTACTAACATAACATAACATAACATATTGTGAAGTGCCGCGTGGGCACCACTCGCCCACATCGCCCGACAGCACAACCTCAACATCTTCTTCTACGCCGACGACACCCAGCTGATCATCTCCCTCACTAAAAACCCTCACACCACCAAAACCAACCTCCACAAAGGAATGAAGGCCGTCGCCGACTGGATGAAGAACAGCCGACTGAAGCTAAACTCAGATAAGACGGAGGTCCTCATCCTCGGCCCCATCCGCTCAGCCTTGGAAGACTCCTGGTTGCCGACAACACTGGGAACAGCACCGACACCCACCGACCACGCACTCAACCTAGGGGTCATCCTCGACACCACCCTCTCCATGACTAAGCAGGTCAACGCCGTCTCCTCATCCTGCTTCAACACCCTCCGAATGCTCCGCAGGATCTTCAAGTGGATCCCCACCGAAACGAGAAAAACATTCACCCAGGCCCTCGTCACCAGCAGGCTGGACTATGAAAACGCCCTCTACGCAGGAACGTCGGCCAATCTCCTGAGACGGCTGCAACGCATCCAGAACGCCTCGGCACGCCTGATCCTCGACATCCCCTGCCAAAGCCACATCACACCCCACCTGAGAAACCTCCACTGGCTCGCCGTCAACAAGAGGGTAACCTTCAAGCTCCTCCTCCAAGCGCACAATGCTCTCCACAAGACCGGCCCAGCATACCTCAACAGGTGACTCAGCTTCTACACTCCCACCCGCCAGCTCCACTCCGCAGGCCTCGCCCTCGCCACAGTCCCTCGCATTCGAAGAACGACTGCCGGCGGCAGTTCCTTCTCCCACCTTCCCGCCAAGACCTGGAACACTCTCTCCACCAACCTACGGCAGACCCAAGACCTACTAGCCTTCAGAAAACTCCTCAAGACCTGGCTCTTTGATCAGTAGCAGCACCCATCCCCCAGCGCCTTGAGACCCTAACAGGTATGTAGTGCGCTTTATAAGTGTCTTGATTGATTGAGCAACCGGCGGCGCAGCGGCCCAGGGTGATCGAGCGGTGGAGCACTGCGGAGTATCCCTGGGGAGTGAGTTGAAGCGCTGGGGCCCTGAATTAATGGTAAATGTATTTCTCAGATGTGGGAGTCTCGGAATCTAACATCATACGCATGTATAGTGATCCCGGGCCATTTCTTGGTTGAAATGGTATTACTCCATGGGGCGCTGGTGTTGGGAGCTCATACCCAATTCATCAAACAGGATCTTTTGGTGGGGTGGAAGGGCAGAAAATGTATTTAAAAAAAGCAAAAGGTAAGCAGTTTTATTGTTATTCATCACTCTGTTAAGAGGCACCAATCACAGCAAAATGAAATTCAAGGGTTCTTTTATACAGCAGTGGTGAAAATGCCAGTGCAGATCTGTAAAAAGCTTACACTCCAGAATGCAAATGACTTCCTTCAATAGTGCACAGTTTCAAAACATATACATTGGTGCACCTATCTGAATCATTTATGATGGTGTCACATATTTTCACCCTATACCCTGGGCACTACTTATCTCTTAGAGCGAAGTATCAATGAGTTTCGTTTTCTTTTCTCCCATTCTGGCAGGGTGCCATCCCAAATTAGCTGTGTGAAATTTCAATTAGTAAGCATGCAATTACGCCTGGAGACATTTGCCACTCCTACATGTGTGATGCAAAATGTGCCATACCAGCATCACTGGTGACGTTATGTACCTAAAATAAATAAACGAAACACGTCATTTCCTTCAAGGAACTGAGGGGCATATTAAATTATCGCCGTTTTATCGGCAGGAAACTGCTGATAAAACGGCGATAATGGGCGTTATAGAATTCCTATAGAATCCCAGGTTAGATGTCCTGCACATCTAACCTGGGCTTCTATTGGAATTCTATAACCCATATTAGCAAGCCCATTATCGCCGTTTTATCAGTCTGATTACGAGTTTCGGCGGTGCTGTCTTCCACCACCATGCTCCTGCACCGCCGAGACTCACTGCTGCCTGCCTGCCAGATTACAACTTAAAAAGGGATGCCTGGCAGGCGGGTTGCGTGGCAGTTCCATGGTGGTGCCTGGCAGGCGGGTTGCGTGGCAGTCCCATGGTGGTGCCTGGCAGGCGGGTTGCGTGGCAGTTCCATGGTGGTGCCTCTTTCAAAGGCTCCTGCATGGACGTGTTCAGCCCATCCTGGCTTCGTAGCCATGCACACTTGCACTGTCAGCTGTTTTGAGGCAGTTCCACCCCCTTTTTATTGGATGAAAGGGTTACTTTCTATATGTTTTCTAATCTCAAAGAGATAAATGCCTTGGTCATTTAGACAGAATATCGGAAACAAAAATATTGAAAGACAAAATATAATGTCAAGAATATCAAGAATAAAAATATCAGTAATGTATGTTTCTATAAGTAAGTTTAACTATATATAACTCCACATATATGTACCTTGATGTTAAATGTATACCCAAGGTATGCAGATGCGGAGATAGGAATGATAAATCTATGCTTAACCGTTTGCGCTTACCTTCTGGATATTTTGAAGAGATATTCTGTCCACATCATATTTATGGTTTTGATATTCTATCAGTCATTCACGCTTTGTTCAACATGTGATAAAGTGTCCCTCAGTGCGTCACACTTAAGGAACTGAAATGCCACAGGGAGCCGCCTCAAAGTATGGAGATGTGGTGATGAAGAGTCGCCCAGACAGAAGAAGGCTTCGGAGAGCCATCTATGAGCTTTCAGTTTGCTGGTCGCAGTCTAACCAGAATCGTGGTTGGAAGCGGGAATCACGGATGGGTGGATACCCCTGCACTGTGCAAGTATAGCACTCTGGCATGCTTTGCCACCATAACCAAGAACTGTGCACTCCGTGGACTTTGCTGTGGGGACCAAGAACTGTGCACCTGGTGGTCACCACCATTGCGGTCCGGAAGTGTGCCCCGCAGCTGCCATTGTGCAGATGTCATCCACGCCCACCTGGCGACCACCTGCTGCACCTCACCGTCTGAACCATAAGTGAGTCCAGTGCTTCTGTGGCACCCGGCACGCGGTACCTCAATCCCAGCTCCAATGATTAAGGCTCAGTGGCCCCTGCTTGCCCTGTGGACCCCAAACGGGGTCTGGCCGTAGTGTCTGTGCGTGGAGCATATATTCGGTGTACTTTAGTCAGGAGTAACCGTTCCTTGAGTCAGGAGTACCTGCACTTAGAAGCAAGAGTGACTTCTGGCACTAAACCCCTAACTTGTCTGGACAGAAGGCCCGCTGTGTTCCATCAGCACCATCAGCACCAGGATACCCTGGCGGGTGATAATGTCCTGGTTACTCACCGGTAATCTTCATTACTCCAAGTCCTGGCGTTTCTTGATGCAGTCCTGAGTCCTGCACTCCCCCCGGGCATGGTGGTTGACTATTTTCACTTTGCTGTTTGTCTTGTGGCGCCTTTGTACTATGTTACAGGAAGTGCATTGTAGGCTCCTCCCTTTTGGCATCTTGGAGGAACTTTGTGCTTCAGTGAGGGAATTGGTTCCGTCAGAAAGGAGAATAAATCTCAAACGTCTGGACTGCACCCAGGAAGACAGACAAGGAGGTAATGCTCTTCACAAATACATATTTCACCATACTAATTCAACACTAATCCTCTATAGGTTCCGGAGTAGCGTGCTACCCGCCGAAAAAGCATCATCAGGGGTAGTAAGTGCTATATAAATGCAATTAACAATACAATACAATATGCATATAACCCATAACCAATAATCCCAAGGGCCTCGGGGGCTTCTGATTACCTGCTCACTCCCCTCCACCTGCAGCACCGACCTGGCCACCCTCCTACAGACATATGAACAGCAGACGCACTGTGCGCTCTTGGATGCATGCATGCCATACCTTACTATGGGCCCGACTACGATTCGGGCAGAACGAAAACGACACCTCCTTTCGCCTTCCATGCATTCATTTCGTTCTGCCTGATTATCAGTTGCTGTGTTTCTGCAGACCCGTTTTTTCCGGGCGTGCCAGCACCTGACTCATTTTACACCCAATAAAACCAGCTGCAAAAATGGCCTTAGCGCCGGTCAGTGGTAGAAGCGCCAAAACTCATTCCTGTCTTTTCTTACTAAAAAAGCCTTCAGTGCTTCCCACTGCTCGAAAGATGTTTTCTGTTTCCTCTCCATAGCCACCCCCACCCCCACCCTACAGAGACCCCGTAGCACACAGGCACTCCCTGCTTACAGCAGCTGGTAACTGTATGTGTTAAACCCCACAGAACTGGGAATCCCGCGTGATTTTACTGCAGGGAAACGAGCTCCACCTGGTGATTCCCGATTCCAAGGGGGTTGGCTTGTATTTGTAGATACTGCGTGGATTTACCGCACGGAATGGAACATTCCGATGCGCGTTTTCATGTAGTTTATCTGCCCGGTGGCGGCAAGTCGTGTCTGGGACCGAAGGGGCGATGCTGAACCAGTGTGGCACAGTGAGCCTTGTGTGCCACAAACCCTGTGCTGAGTGTGTACTTACAATGTACAAGTGCAGTCTGTGTGCTGGAGGGCACCACTCAAACAAGCTGGCATCTCACTGGAGGCAAGTGTGAGAGCTGAACACTCAGGGGCAGATTTACAAGCAACCTTGCGCCACTTTCCCCATGTAAACAGTGGCGCAAAGGCCTTGTAAATCTGCCCCTCAGGGGTTTATTTACAAGCCCCTTGCGCCGCTGGTACGTCACTTTTTCCCATATTATCAGATTTACAGACTGATGTCTCGGCTTCAATTGTCAGCGCCACCTCGTTCCCAATGTTGGAGTTTGTGTATTTTTAGGCCACAGATGGAGTCGGACATGGTAAAAAGAAGTGACAGTTCTGTCAGTTTGTGCGTTTACATTTCTGCTGCTTGAAGCAGCAAAGAGGCGCTTTACTCTCTGCGCTGGACCGGCGGAGCCCTCGCGCCTCTAGGTTTCGGGGCTCTTCTCATCAGCTGCCCCCCCCCCAGACATATTAGGTCCTGAATTGATTGATCAGGCAGTTGTAGGAAGCTGGGTCTCTGTACAGTGCACCGAAACGAGGTACTGTGCAGAGAGTGCAGGCTGGCGACTTTTATTGATTCACAGAGGCACAAGTAATAATATCAGCGCTGTATTTTGTGGTAGCGTGGGCGAGCAGTTTAGGCTTTTCAGAGGGCAGTGCCAAGCATTTGTCGTACTCACAAAGGCAAGAAATGAGGCACACGCTCAAGAATAAATCCAAGACCATTTTACAAAAATAACAATGATTTTTATATGAATTTCAACACCAAGAACTACGGTATCAGCTAAGTGCTTTTAGAGCTATTGATGTTCACAGATAAGTGAAATGTTCACTTAAATATGTCTTTTTGCAGTAATGTTTTCCTATGCGAAAAAAGTTAAATACTGCAAACAGTTTCTTGCAATACTTTCCAATGGGACAAAAGGCATATACTGCATACAGTTTCTTGCAAGAGGTTAACGGGGGTCCCCATCAGGGCTTAAGGTAGTAAAGGGCCAAGGACCAAAGAACCATCCGCAGTTAGTCTTTACTGCCCAGGAGAGTCCGGGTGCAGGGGCGGTCACCTAGAAACAGGCTCCAGGAGCTCCCAATGGGGGACTCGGTTTGTGAGGGCCCTGGGAGAAAGGAAGCCCAGTCCTTTCAGGTACCCGGGCTGGGGCGCTCTGGTGCAGAGTGGTTAGGTCGGCTGGGCTTGTGCGTCACCGCCACTCATGGTTGTCGGTCTCGCCGGTTGAGGGGACAAAACAGGAAAGCTGGGCCACTCTTGAAGTGGGTCTCTACGGTGCTGATGTCCCTCGATGGCTGCTCAGTCTTGGAGTCATTGGAGTCCGGATTGGCTTTGGTTGTTGCAAGGGGTCCAGTTCCCCGGGTATTGGTGCTGTGCAGCTCTGTTTCGTCCGGGTGTCTTCTCTTTTGGTGGGGAGATGGATATGACCTCCTGGAGCATGGTGACCTCTTCCTAGGTGGCTGCTGAATCAGTGAGATTGGGGAGCGGCAGAATGGTGGACTCGACGTTGCTATTTTGTGCCCCCAAGAGGCAGGGCAGTCGCTCGTCTACTACAAGGGAGATTGCTGGCAGTTTGCGGAGTGCTGGCAGTCCACTGTGATTCTTGGCAGATGCGCAGCAGCAGTAAGAGTTGGTTTGTCACAATTAGCGGGACGGGTGCAGGGAGGCAGAGTTGGGCATCGAAAAATCTGCAGCTGGTCCTCAGTTCTTCGCTCTTCTGTGTCCTACTCTTCTTGTAGCCATCAAATCTGAGTTCCTGATGTCGGGTGCCACCTATATACTCAATTTAGGGGAGTTAAGGGGAGTGTAAGGTGGTAGACAAGAGGTTACTTACCCTTGCGGTGCCTACACCCCCTGTATGACCACTTCCCATGGGGGCTAGCCACAACCCTAACCCAGTGTATTTAATTTCACCAAAAACCCAAGATGGTGGAATTCTACTTTTCATGTTTACTTCAAGTAGCCTACCTAAGAGGTCTAACTAGCCTGATAGGGAACATGCCTCCTGGATGGCTAATTTTCCCACCTGTCTGGTGCCAAATGGACACTGGGCAGGGGGTGGCATTTCCTCTGTCTGGGGGGAGCCGGGGCGCAACTCGAAGGCTGCAGAGGTCTCCTGCCTTGATATGCTGATTACTAGCTACCCTGCATGAAGGAGGTGGCAAAACCTCCGGCCAGAGCAGACATAGTTTCTGCCCTCAAAGAGTGTGGGCTCTCACCTTCAGGGGGTAAGAAACTTCACTGTGGTGGCAGCAAGTCTATACCAGTCAGTCAGTACAGTAGAGGTAGACCACTCAAATTGACGCCACGGGTCTGCTTCTGCAACCTGTGTAATGTGGTGCATGCACCCCTAACTAAGATATAGGTTCACTATATCTACCTTATCACTGCACATATAAACCTATCAGTCATCCCTATGGCAGGCCTTATCAATCCTGAAGGCAGAGTGCTGGGTTTTTTGTGAGAGGGTACCCATGCATGAGCTGAGCCCCTCTGCAGCCTTCGGAATCTATTCTTCGTAGTTGTTCTGTGATGCAGCCATACCTTATACTCTTAAGGGTGGTCAGTATTTTAAATATTGACCCAGATTAATATCGAGTTTTTACTTTTTAATATCGTAGGGACAGAATATCAAAGTCAAGTCAATATCGTTGACCAGAATATCGACCCCAAGGTAAGTAATATCGTTTAAAAAAAATCGAAGTAAGTAATATCGAAATAAGTAATATCGTAAGGAAAAATATCATTTTCAATAATATTGAATTTTTTTAGTGTTATGTATTTTAGTATGTATGTTAAACATTTTTTAATGTATTATCATAAACTTTCAAATAAATGTTAGAAATTAATAATTTTGTTAAAGTAAAGGTTACGTTTTAGTATCAGAGAGTATCAGAGTATATAGGGGAATAGAGTGGGAGTAATTTAATTATAATTAATTAGTGAATATGTTTTTAATAATTGGCAGTGATTATTAATTAAGTGTTAAATTATTAATTGGCAATTAATTTGTATTAATTATTTAATTATATTAACTATAATTAATTGGTGATTAATTTTTATTGATTGTTATAGTTAATTAATGTATTGCTAATTAATAATTAATTGGTCATTAATTTTTATTAAGTGATTATTTGATAATTAAATTATCTGATTTTTTATGTGTAGTGGGTTGTGGGTTTATAGGGGAAAAGGGTGGAAGCAATTCAATTAAATTAATTAATGGGATTGTTTTTATTACCTGGTATTGATTATTAAGTATTAGTTAATGAATTATTAATTGGTAATTAATTTGTATTAATTAGTTGATATTAATGATAATTAATGTATTAATAATTTGTATTTATTGGTAATTCATTTATTGTTAATTAATAATTATTCGTAGTTAAATATTAATTGATTATTAATATTTATTAATTAGTTAATTTATAATAATAATAATTATAATTAATGTATTATTCATTGATTAATTGATAGTTAAATTAATTGTGTTTTTTGTATGTGTAGTGCATTGTGTGTTAAAGGGGGATTACTCTTGGATGTAATTTAATGTTATTTATGTAAATATTAATTTTAATTTATTGGTATTTATTTATCTTTTTGTAATTGAATCAATAATGTTAATTTTGTATAGAAAATTATTTAATTGATAAGTATTTTAATTTAACCCCTACGCTATCCAGTGCTTTCCCTACTGTTGCACTCACTGGAGTGGGTATAGTAATTTTTACCCCTACGCTATCCAACGCTTTCCCTACTGTTGCACCCACTGGAGTGGGAATAGTAATTTTAATCCCTACGCTATCCAATGCTTTCCCTACTGTTGCACTTTCTGGAGTGGGAATAGTAATTTTTACCCCTACGCTATCCAACGCTTTTCCTACTGTTGCACTTACTGGAGTGGGAATAGTAATTTTTACCCCTACGCTATCCAATGCTTTTCCTACTGTTGCACTTACTGGAGTGGGAATAGTAATTTTTACCCCTACGCTATCCAATGCTTTCCCTACTGTTGCACTCTCTGGAGTGGGAATAGTAATTTTTACCCCTACGCTATCCAACGCTTTTCCTACTGTTGCACTTACTGGAGTGGGAATAGTAATTTTTACCCCTATGCTATCCAATGCTTTCCCTACTGTTGCACTTTCTGGAGTGGGAATAGTATTTTTTACCCTTGCGCTATCCAACGCTTTCCCTACTGTTGCACTCACTGGAGTGGGAATAGTAATTTTTACCCATACGCTATCCAACGCTTTCCCTACTGTTGCACTTTCTGGAGTGGGAATAGTATTTTTTACCCCTGGGCTATCCAACGCTTTCCCTACTGTTGCACTCACTGGAGTGGGAATAGTAATTTTTACCACTACGCTCTCCAGTGCTTTCCCTACTATTGCACTCTCTGGAGTGGGAGTAGTAATTTTTGCCCTGACACTATCCAACGCTTTCCCTAATGTTGCAATATGTAGAAAAAGTATATATAGTAATTTATATGTAGACGTTTCATTAATTTTAATATTATATGTATTAGTTATTACTTTTTTAAATATGTTTTAAAATTTATATCTATAATTTTTCTTATTATATGTATTATTTACTTATATTTACATTATTAGTAAAAAAACGATATTTTTAACATCAACATTTTTGACAACAATAATTTTTTCCGATATTGTTGTACTTACCTTTACGTAGATAGGACTTTGATATTTTTGACTTCGAAATTTCTGTGTTGATATTTTTGTAGGTCAATTTCCTGTCTGCCGATATTTTGTCAGACATTCACTCTTAAGTGCATTTTAACCTCGTGGTAAATGCTAACTTTAAAACGGCTGCACAGAAACCTATCGTGTTTGGTGTCAAACACCTTGGAATCATACCTCCACACCAGTAACTTGTGTGGGAGGTATGATTCCACCCTCCTAGAGGGAGAAATATGACAACACCGGTACACCCGGTACCAGCTTTATCGACCCTGGCATCACAAGCTGGATGCTGCCAGCCACAGACACGAGTCTGCCCTCCTGCTGCTGGATGAAACTCCATGCATTGGCTAGTGGTGGGGGTGTGGTGTCCTGGTGTGTGATGTAGGTAGTGGCTGTGTCTGGTGGTGTAATATCTGGATGTATGTGTGTAGTGGCTGTGTTTTGTGGTGTGGTGTCTGGATGTTTGAAATGTTTGAATGATTACATTGATTGTCCAGCCGGACACTCTTAATATAGCACTGATTGGAGTCTATACTTATCTTGATGACCATACTGTTCTTTTTAAGGACCATTGTTCTAATGCTAAGCTGGACCAAACACCGGCAGGGGAAGGTTGGACAATAGGTTTCCTGTCACAGGTAGGTATGACCACCTTCCAGACAGGCTTTAGGGTATTGGGGCTGGGTGGGTGCACTCTGAGAGTGCTTTGATGTCTGCACTGGGGGCACAATTGGTGTCCCTGTGCATAGTCCAGCTCCAACCGGTTGCAGGAGCCATTTGCCCCTGCTCTGGAATGAAACTGGGCAAAGGACATGGGTGAAGCCACCCCTCTGTCCTGACCCTCCCATAGGTGGGTTCCCAGAGTTTGTCCAATCCCTTCTCTGGGTATAAAGTAGGAACCCCTGGCTACAGGACTTTGGATTTACCTGAACAAAACTCTGCTACAGAAACCAAGTACTTTGACTATCCACACTGCGTTGGATGACTGAAGAATCTCCATTGGAGTAAAGGAGTTACTCTCCTCCTAAGCAGGCACCAAGACGCATCTGACCGGTTTGCAACTCCGAAGCTCCTGAGGACTCTGAAGGCTTTTGCAGCAAAGGAGGTGCGTTTCCAAGTGTCCCTGAGGTCAACTAGTGTGCTCAGAAAACCTGAGACCCGTATCTCTTGTGGGGACTGTGCAACCCATACCCCTGGGCACCGTGTCCATTTGCAGAAGCATCTGCTTTCCGGCGATCCTTGAAGCTGTGCTTTGGGCTACTTGTAGTGCAGACCCCGCGCAGTGATTCCATCAAAGATTACTAGCCTACACTCCACGAGTGTTCCATGAGCTGGTATTTTGGGATTCCTCTTGAGGTCCCTTCGCGATCCCTGGTCTATCGACCTGTGGGTCCCTGAGAAGGCAACTTTAACTTTCCGTGGGCTTTCCTGGATGCTCCAGGTGTGCCCTGACTCTTCATCACTTGGGGAGTACCCAAGACCTTGCTGGTCCTCACCGAAGCATCTTTTCTCTGACAGCGTGGGTTGCAGTTGCCAAGGCTTGTTGGTGTTCAATCTAGACACTGACCCTGCAGCACTAGATATCCTTTGTGGGACAGCTTGCCTGCAGGCTTTGGTCATCCTCAACATCTCTTGGTCCCCGTGGCTGCAGAGTCAAGCTTCACCTCTTCTCACCTGAAGCACCCGACATCGGTGGGCATTCGTCTACTGAGTCCCTGGTCACTGGCAAGTGACCCAGACTCTGTCCCCTCTGTTTTCAGGTTCTTCTCAGCTTCGATCCAGGCTTGGATCACACCAGACACTTTTCCTCTTCATGGCAGCAGCACTTTGCAGCATCACTCCATTGAAAACAACGAAGATTTCCGACACCATCAGACACCTATGCACCCGGCTTCCCTGGGTTAGGTAACTTGAGTACTCCGGTGCTCACATGGGTGCTGGCCTAACAACCTTCTAAGTTTAAAAGGGTTTGCTCAAAGTCCTCTCCTAAGTGTCCTTAAACTTTTAAATTCCATCCGTGACTTTCCCATAGAGTTGTACTGAGCTTGCACCCATGTTCTCACACTGCACGTGTCCCCGTGGGTCCCCTGTGTCGCAACCTTGGGTAGTTCCTTGGGGTCCCAGTGATTCTACGTGCTCTAGGCACTGTGTCTAGTCAAGTCGTGCTCGTTCTACCACTTTCTTAGTATATGGTTTTGTCTCCCCCTGAGGCTCACTGTGTATTGTGCTATTTACTGTCGTTCTAGTGATTTAATATTGTGTGATTTGTTCTCTAATCTCCTAAAGAAGTTAGTAGAGAGTGTTTAGTAATAAATACATATTTTTTCTAATAATACTTGTCTGGTTCTCCTTTCATTTGGTCATTCACGAGATTATGGACTGGTAAAACAAGCTGCTTTACATTCCTTCAAGACTTAGCCTGAAGGCTGCTCTCCACAGCTACTACTAGGATAGCTTTCTATAAAGGTTGTCTAAACCTACCTCAATGAGGGTCATTTGGACCGGTGCAAGGTGCCCACTTTAATTAGTGATAAGTATATACCAGGCCAACTTCTCACAAGCGCATCCCCATCTCCCACAACCTCTGGTTCCCCTGTTTCTTTACCTACCAGGTATTGTTGGAACATCTTCCAGTAAGATCGCGGTCTGGCCTGCAGGGGTTGAAGTTCACTATATGCGTCTGTTTGTGTGTTACAGTATATAATGTCTTTAGTCCAGGGTCTCCAAACCGGCCTTGGTGGGCCGGATCCATGCCAGATTTTTTGGATATCCCCATTGAGATACATTTAGTTATTTTAAAAATCTGGCATGGACCCGGCCCTCCAGGACCGGTTTGGGGGCCCCTGCTTTAGTCCATTCATCTGTTGTTGGGGTCGGGCCACTGGCCCAGTGCATCGCCACCCGCCTTTTAGCAAGTAGCAAGCCAATCACCACCAGCCGACAAGCATCATTTTTAATTCCCTTATCATACCCCAGCAACGTCAGGAAAGGGTCTGGGGCAAGCGAGAGTCCAGTGATTTCGTTTAATATATGGAATACTTTCTCCCAGAACTTTTAATATTCCAGGGCAGTACCAAGCTAAATGCTAAAAACTATCAACTGTCTCTGCGCAACGATTGCAGGAAGCCGAGTCCCCCAAGCCATATCTAAGCAGCCTATCTGGGGTATAATATGTCCTATCGATATATTTAAAATAGATGAGGCAGTGCCTGCCATTTAACAAGATTCGTCGGGTCACCTCACAGCAATATCGCCAATCATTATCTCCAATTACCCGTGCCAAATCCCTCTGCCAATCCTGTAGCACTTTCGAGTGCAGTGCCCTTCTGTTTTCTTGCATAATATTATAAATCCTAGAGACCAACTTGGAAGGGGAGGAAGAATGAATAGTGTGTGTGAGGGCTTGTACTTCAGGAGGGTCTTCAACAGTTAGTTTCTTAGGGAAAACGTTGAGGGATCTACACAAATGACCCCTGGCTGATACAGCTTTCCTGGATCTCCAATGGGTTTCACACTGGTTTACACAAACTGGAAGTAGGTTGAAAGCACAAAAAATAGGCAAAATGGACTACCACTTTGAAAAATGCCGAAACTGTGATAAAAAATTTGATTTTTGATTCAGCTCTGCATGTTCCTGACTGTTGCAAAGATGGTGACTTTAGCACATCAAACCGTTCGTTAATGCCATTTTAATGAAAAAAACTAGACACTTTTTTTTTCCTGAGCAGTTTTTCCTATTTTTCCCACAAACTCAAAATGTAGCTATATTTTGGCTATTTTCGCAATCCCTGGAATGTTTGAAAAAAGGACACAAATTTGGCATGGATAACTTATGTGGGCCAAAATTTAAGGAGGGCAAAGCGCGAACGACCCCACATAGCCTTAGCATGTGTGTGTGTGGAGGGGGGGCTATCAGCAAATGGGTTGCAATTAAATATAAGGCACCATTTTTTGCCCTCTCTCAAAGAGATTGGGTCCACTCCATTTGCTGCTTCGCTATAGTTAGAAAAAAGTATTTTACCCTCCAATTTCAACAAGCATTAGAAATGCAATAGGTCTCGCAGCATTAGAGTTAGTGCTTTTAGAATTGTTTATATCTTTTTTGTTTTAAATCTTTTGCATTTTATTTTTTGTAGGCAATGCAAAAGATTTACAAATCAAAAAAGCAATAAGCAAATGTAAAATCTTTAAGTAAAAATCCTGCGAGACCTATTGCACTGTGTGAGGGTGAGGTGTTGAGGGTGAGTGAGGGTGGGGGTGAGTGAGGAGTTGAGTGTGAGTGAGGTGTTGAGGGTGAGTGAGGTGTTGAGGGTGAGTGAGGTGTTGAGGGTGAGTGTTAGTGAGAGTGAGTGAGGGTGAGAGTGTTATTGTGAGTTAGGGTGAGGTGTTGAGGGTGGATGAGGGTGAGGGTGAGGTGTTGAGGATGAGTGAGGATGAGTGAGGGTGTGCATTTGAAGGGGAGGCGTTGAAGGTGAGTGCGGATGATTGATAGTGAGTGTGAGTGAGGTGTTGAGGGTGAGGTGTTGAAGGTGAGGAGTTGAAGGCGAGGCGTTGAGGGTGAGTGAGGGTGAGGGTGAGTGAGGGTGAGTGAGGGTGAGGGTGAGTGAGGGTGAGGGTGAGTGAGGGTGAGTGAGGGTGAGGGTGAGTGAGGGTGAGGGTGAGTGAGGGTGATGTGTCGAGGGTGAGTGAGGGTGAGGCTGAGTTATTGTGAGTAAGTGTGAGGATGAGTGAGGGTGAGAGTTCGAGGGTGAGTGAGGGTGAGTGAGGGTGAGGGGTTGAGGGTGAGTGAGGGTGATGCTGAGGGGTTGAGGGTGAGTGAGGGGTTGAGGGTGAGTGAGGGTGAGGGATTGAGGGTGAGTGAGGGTGAGGGGTTGAGGGTGAGTGATTGAGGATGAGTGAGGGTGAGGGGTTGAGGATGAGGGGTTGAGGGTGAGTGAGGGTGAGGGGTTGAGGGTGAGGGGTTGAGGGTGAGTGAGGGTGAGGGGTTGAGGGTGAGGGTGAGTGAGTGAAGGTGAAGGGTTGAGGGTGAGTGAGGGTGAGTGAGGGTGAGTGAGGGTGAGTGAGGGTGGGTGAGTGAGTGAGGGTGAGGGGTTGAGGGTGAGGGTGAGTGTGGGTGAGGGTGAGTGAGGATGAGTGAGGGTGAGTGAGGGTGAGTGAGGGTGAGGATGAGTGAGGGTGAGGATGAGTGAGGGTGAGTGATGGTGAGGGTGAGTGAGGGTGAGGGTGAGTGAGATCTTGGTCTGGAGGTAGGAGGCAATGGGTTGTTTTGCAAAAAAGCAGTTGAATGTTGACTGGAAGAGCGTGAATCTTAAGTCCAAATATTAAGTACATTCTCGTCGGTCAACAATGAGGATTTACAATTCAATATCCACCATGGGTTACGAGTGGCTTAGATTACAGCTCGGCGACTTTAAAATTCAGTACAAAGTATTAGATGTCCTTTGTCTGCTAAAATGCTAGGATGGACATTAAAATACAGAATCATTCGCTGAGACTGTTACAGAAAGACATTGACTATCACTGGAACAGAAGTTGAGGCACCTCTTTACTTGCTTAAGAATGCGTGACATAATACTAAAGAAACTGTTCAAATTTTTAAAGTACACTGACCTCAATAACACCTTAAACGCAGCCAAGTAGTAACATGCGCTCTTGCTAAGTCCATGTGCAATCTGTAATATACGTATATATTCAGGCCTATGAAATCGAGCTATGGTGAGGGTTTCAACAAATGAAACTATATGTACATCCGACAGTGCAAAATCACTAGAAACTAAGCTAAACAATAAAAAGGACAATACATAATCGGGTAGAATGCGGCAAAACATTACCTTTTAAATTATGTTTTGTTGGTGGAAGGCTAATGAAAAGGCAGTGTATTAAAAAATAATGCAGCATTATAGAGTAATTTGCGAGAAAGGCCATCTATGAGGATATTTACCCCGCACTACTCAAAGGCATGACCAATTTAATAATATCATGAAAACAACTACACGAGGCATCGGAGTGAGAACAGCCTCTAAAACAAGCTGCATTGTCGAGCCTATGGATATCGAGGCCCTTCGGCAAGGGAGATGCCACAGCCTGCTTCGGTAACTGAAGTCGATGATGCTGGATAAACACAGTGCGCAGCAACGCCTGTCGCCAGCCTATCAAATTACAGGGGAAAAGTGCTGTGTTCATCCTGCTCCTGGGAGGCCAGCATCGGACAGCTCGAAGTTAATATGACATGGAATCACTAATGCAAGGGCTCAAATAAGGATTATGTTCAAAGTACTGGCCCATCAGAAAATCAAAGAAAGAGTAATTCTGAAAACGAACGCCGTAACATCTGCGCACATTCTAGCTTTACCAGCGTTAAGGGCTGACCCCTGCTATGATGCAACCACAGCCAGAAAACTGAAACCAAGGGCGCCTCCTCTGCGCAGGGAACAAACAAAGCAACCCGGCTGGCTGTGGTGAGTCCGTGGACTCTGCTTCAAATCACCATAAAATGCCACGTGTTTTACAACTGAACATCCTTCATTCGAAATGTAGATAGCGAACTATGGTAGACCTTTAAGAGACGCAATGTCACTCTGCTTCTGCCAAGACCCGAAAAGCTAGCATCCCAATTTGTTTTCATTCACACTACCTATCTTAAGCTAGTGGAAATTAAGGAAAACAAGACGGACGGACGGAGGGGAGGGGGGAGGAGAAATGCGACACGAAGGGGAGGGGGCGGAGCGGGTTAAATTATACAAACAACAAGCTGGAGGGAAGAGAGGGGAGGGGGGAGGAGAAATGCGGCAGGCAGGCAGGGGAGGAGAGGAGGAGGGGGGAGGAGAGTAGGGGAGGCACGGGACTGAGTAGTCCGAAAAGAGGGTTTAAACCTCAGCGAAATCAATTTAAAATACAGGGCACTTACGTTTCAAATGGCAGCCCTGCCTTGAAATCGTGCAAATCATAATGCACTCAAGCTGCCAGTGATGACCAAGAAAAGAAACAACAAGCTTCTCAGCAGTGGCCGCAGGCTGCCAGTGGGAGGGAACGAGCGAACATATGGCGAGCGGCGGGAAGGGGAAGGGGCGGAACAGGGGAGGGGGCGGAACGGGGGAGGGGGCGGAGAGGGGACATGCACGCGCCCGTGACTTTTAAGGTCAATGCGCATGCGCATAAGCTTAATGCGCATGCGCATTGACCTTAAAAGTCACGGGCACTGCAAGGAATCGCCACGATTCCTTGCAGTGTGGATAAAGTGTGGATAACTCGCTATAGTCTCGCCTTGCTCGATGCGCATGCGCATCGACAGGCGAGACCTAAAAATGACCAGCCACGACAGAAAGATGGCAAACTGCATCTCGATGAGCACTCTTTACTTTAGGCAGTGGTGACTGGCACATTACACTTCAGAGTATGTAAAATAAATACATTCAGCAGGGCGAAGCATGCTCTGTTTAAATAAAAAAATTAGCTTGAATGCAAACATATTTTTAAACAAGATTTGCTTTGTTTCTTGATGGTGATGCATGAAAACTAATGTTTTTACATAAAACATTGGAAGGAGAGATAGTGTCCTGCAAATGATCGTAAATCAAAATCTATAAACAATAAATAGATTAAACAAATAAAATAGCGAACAATATTCAATATATTCTCTACATGAATTAATACCTGTGGACACAAGTTCTATTATTCTCTTTTTGCCTTTCCCCCTAACTTATCAATATATTTTTCATTGTGGTATGCAAATGGAGAACAGTTAGATCTTGACAATGTGTGTTATAAATAATTCAGTCACATTTTGGTTCTGTTATGTTATGTTATGTTATGTTACAGCATTCTTGTATAGCGCACGGCTACTCGAAAAGAGTGTCCCGGCGCTTTGCACCTGCATCTCAGAATAAAAATAACACAACACAGCGAAAGAATGAGAGAAAGAACTGAAACTGAAACAATAAGAACAGTCTAAAGATTAAAAAGCCTGTGTTTAGTGGCACTATTTCCTCTTTTTTCATGAAGCAGAAAGAGAAATGACGCGTGTTCCCCTGGCACATCATGCCAGCACCCACATATAGGTGGCATCTCCAACAACAAGAAAGGCCCCAAAACGCAGCCCAAACACTTCAAATTTATGTTATGAAAAATGACCTATTGGTGCGTTGTAGGTAGCTGCTAAGTTTGCTAGGCCCAGCCACACAAGTGGGTGCCGTTTATATCAGGAAAAGTGTGGGAATGCAGTGTGTTAGGAATTTTGTGGAATCCCGCAGATTCTGGAACTTTCCTTCAGAAATGTGAGGAAAATGCAGGATTTTACCCAAAGTTTGAGGTTTGCAGGGCATTATGGGTCTATTATTAAAAAAGGACCAGAGTTAGTAGATTTCCCTGGTTGCCGCTGACCCAGAGTCCAAACAGTGCGGCCATTCACCATCGCCATAGCAACTGAGAGGAAATTGTAATTCACCACTGCGCTTGAGGCCCATGTGCCAAAACTTTGCAGCAGAAGGATTGTTGGGGTTTTAGGAGTTGGTTTGCGGTCTAATGTCAGGATGGGCTGACCCCATCCCATTTGTTTAAATATCCTTGGCACTCAGTGAGCTGTACGCTCCCCATGGGGGCAGATTGTGGGCAACTCCTCTAGTCTTCACTTCAGGGATGGAGAGAGGCTGTTGGGGCTTTACGGGTAGGGGTCAGACCTAATACCTGAAACGGCTGCTCCTATCTGAAAAAAAAATCAGAAATTCAGCTCCTAATTTCTCATCAAATGGCTCAAAATCAAAAGAACATATAACAGAAGGTAAATGCATCGATCAAGATTTCCAGGATGATTCCGAAAGCTCAATCTCAAATCTGCTAGAATTTACAGACATATCCCCTAGTGGTAATTGTCCATTGAACTGAGAGAGAAAAGGCGAACTGTTACATAAGATTGGTCTGCTTTAATCGTTAACTACAGGAGAGATAAAATGAGTCTCTTTTCCTGACAAAATGACCTGCTCAGTGGCCCGCGTAGAGTTTTGGTCAAATGTAGTTCCAGCGATTATAATCAAAGAACAAGGCATTCTTCATAAATATGGCTTTGATATCGCCATGGTTAAAAAGGCCAGCTCCGTTTGCAAACAGATGAGGGATGCCAAAGAAATAAAACGCATCTCTAACTATAATTTTTTTCAGCAGAGCAAGGAAGGTAAAGAAAGGAAATACGCGCAAGACATTCCTCTGCAGATCTCGATAAAAGACGGAGTCCGGCAATTCTGGAATGGATCGCACTCATGGCAAAAGCCGCATTCGGATGAAAATTCCTGGGCTTAGATAGCGG